>NW_027526203.1:361627866-362257866 GCF_048455015.1 Haemaphysalis longicornis | reverse complement strand
TTGTACTGTGTGCTGGTGATCAGTTGGCGTGAGTCGAGAACCCTCACGCAGCGAGACTGGCCACTCTTCTTTACAAAGTGACAGTAACTTTTCGCATTTTTTGTTAACTTTATTTCTTTGTTCGGTAATAAAATCCAATGTATATCCTCCAAGTCTGGTTCTAATTCGATGTTTGTACTTTTTGTAACCCCAAATAGCGCCTTTTTGGTGCTATCCAACCGTACCCCCCCCCCCCCCTAATGGATTCCCCCCCTTGCAAAAAGTTCTGCGGACGCCCTTGGCTAGGAAATAATACTGCAAGCAGCAGTAAGCTGACTGACAGTCACCAGCGCGTCGCCAGCATGGTGCGAAACTTCCGCGAGAGCATCAGCGTCTTGCAGTGACAGGAAAAGTGTGCTCACTGAATAATAGCTTTCCAGTCACTATCCCCGAACGCTAAATACGCATTCTGCATTTCGCACACCGGGGAAGGCGAAGTGTTTTTTTCTTTTCTTGTGTTTTTTGCCTCAGACGATGTTAAAGCACAGTGAGAGCAGTGAGAGTCAGTCGTCAGCATGACAGTTTGTGACGGCGCGCGGGGAAACCATTTGAAGGCATGCAAGCGCTGCGACAAGCCCTGCCGTGGACGACCACGTTATATTTCTGACGCGGGCGGATCTGTACCACTTGCGGGATGGTTCACGTGAATGCTGCAGTGCCGTGCTTTTGGCCACACTGGCGCGTCGATTTAAACATGCAGGTGCTCGCTGAATTCTCTGAGGTGTTACACGACAGCCTGACGAAGAGCCACACGCGGCATCGAGGATTTTGCTCGCTGTCCTGGAAGTTTCTCACAGATCTGCAGGGGAACACGCTAGCCAAGCAACGCCGCACGAGGAAACGGACGAAGTCACAAAGGGCTGCCAGAAATAGGCGGCGTTGCGAACCGCAAAAGAGTCGGGGTTATTACAAAAGCGTACAATAAATTCTAGAGGAGAATGTATTTGGTGTGTGTCCATTATGCAGTGAACAGCATTATCTTTTACAGGTCCAATGCTTCAGGATTCCTGAGCCACGAGTCTTCTGTCTCCGCCTAGAGGTAGGAGTATTCGATCACTCACTTTGGAAAATTTTCTGGCTTTCCCGCACAGTACCGGTCTAACGTGTTGATTTGAGCGGTGCCACGACACCTGCATTTCTCCTTTTTTTGTTCTGTTACCTTTTCTTTTCCCCCTTTCTTCTAATTCTATTCCTGGACTAAGGTGAACCCACTCCACCGAGTGACGGCTCAACGACCACCGTTTGCTCTATTAAACTCTCTCTCTCTCTCTCTCTCTCTCTCTCTCTCTCTCTCTCTCTCTCTCTCTCTCTCTCTCTCTCTCTCTCTCTCTCTCTCTCTCTCTCTCTCTCTCTCTCTCTCTCTCTCTCTCTCTCTCTCTCTCTCTCCTGCCGCCCTTATACTCCAACATTACCCCCTCTACGTCTTCTCTACCAACATTTAGTGACCCGGTATCAGTGGGGACCATAGTGGTTCCTGCTTTCCTTCTAGGCGGTAGGGGGTAGGGAGGGAATTAGAATCTACTGTTCAGTAAATTCCCTCCATCTCCCCGCCCTTCCCTCATGTGAGCCCAGGACACCACAAATTTCCTTTGGGTACGCATTTAATTTGACTAAAACTTGGTCTTGTACCAGCCGAAGCCACAGAATGACCACGAGGATGTAGGTACAAAACTAATTTAAATTTTATAAACCACCTGGTGTTCTTTAGCGTCCACCTTACGTAGTGGGAAGGGGCGTTCTTGTTGCTTTTTGCCGATATCAGCTAAACTAGCACAGTACAGAATCCATCAATGAAGCAGAAAATTATCAATCAATCAATCAATCAATCAATCAATCAATCAATCAATCAATCAATCAATCAATCAATCAATCAATCAATCAATCAATCAATCAATCAGTCAATAAATAAAACGATCAATCAATCAATCAATAAATCATTCAATCAATCAATCAATCAATCAATCAATCAATCAATCAATCAATCAGTCGATTTTTTTACTCCCAATCACTGTTCTTTCGGTTGGGGCTGTTTGCGTCGGCTATGCGCGAAAAATAAGAGAAGGACGCAGGACGCTCACCGTGTGAGGTTAGAAGGTCCAGCGAGCGCCCTGTGTGCATCTTTCTTCGTCCTTCTCTTGTTTTTTCCAGTGAAATCTATTCAAGTGGGAACCAACGAGCCCAACCTGCAGCCTTGACTGCGACGATTGTGCCGACGCAACGGGCAAATGCCAACGTATACGTCACACGTAAACCATGTATGGTGCGCCTTTACGACGAATAGTGATGCCAAGGCCTGCATCGCCATTCGTCATTTCAGGAGTGCGACGAAGGAGACCCACATAGTTATTTAGAGAAGCTGCGTTCTGCAGCAGCATATCGCTACACTTTTAAAAATTTCTTTGGGCCCTCTATGACACAGCACACATGAATGACCAATCGCTGTGTCCGAGGGAACAAATTTGAATAACAAGTTTCGACATCAGCTGTGTCCTCAAAACTTCATTTCCTCTGTGCACATGGCATTAGGCAATGCAAAGCGTCATGCTTGCGCTGCGTAACGTCTCAGCACTGACCACATTTTAAAGTCCTATGCATTGACTTGCTTTGTCTGTTTGGTTGTAATGATTAGCCATTCAGGCGCGTTATGGTGAATCGGACCCACGCAAAAGGGTCATACTTTGGACAGATGACGTTGACCACCCAATCTAGCGATTGCACTTGTTCATTTAGTGAGCTCAAAACGCCTTTCAGGACTCCTTTAAGGTTGTACTGGAATCTCGCAGGCGGTAGGTAAAGACTGTGCACTGTCTCGGCATTTCCGGCGGTGCCGAGTGTCTCCTCTGGTTGCCCCGATGTTTACCGCTCGTCAATACAGAACTGCGCAGGTTCGCGTTTATCCGGAATTCCGTGGCCAGCCGGCCGCCCTGAGCCGTATACTATAGCCTGGATGCCAGGCAGACAGGTTTTCTTAGCATTCGATGCGGGGCCAAGCTTAGAACCACGTGCCGGAGTCGGGGAACGGAGAAAGCACAAACACGGACCTGCAGCACCTCTGTGTCTAGCCCTGCTGGATTGTTCATTGCTTTCTCTGCGGCGCTAACCGCTGCCTCATCGTACCGTGGAGTGGTGGCAACGGACACGCCTCTGCGGACTGTAGGCCTCATTTATTTGTCATTTTGGACTGCTTCGAACTGAGGCTGTTCAGGGGCATACGTGTAGCTGCTCCCCCGAATCGGCCGCGTAGTTGTAAGTCGACGCTCATTTCACGACGCCAGCGTTGCATTACGATATTCTTGCTCTTTGAAGTCGCACTACTGCTGCCTTTCTCAGAAATGTATGACTGCCTGGGTGAATGATACCTCCATTCAGTGCCGTTTTCACAGACCTGACCTGACCAGCTAGCCAGCTGCAGCCCTCGCCATCGACAGCCCTAGGCGCATCCTGCGGCTTCCGGCGACGGTCTTGGCCGCTTTACAGCAGCCACGCAGCAGCTAACGAGGCGTCGCCATCGTAACCCCCAAGCCCGGAGATGCCCTGCTGTGCGCAGCCTCTCGTTCGCCGAGCTAGCGCCCATTGTCTCCAACCTTTCACATGGCGCGTGTTCTCTTTTCGCTCGACAATGCCACACAAAGTTCCCTATAGGTCTACTTTAGCCTCGGTGCATCTTTATGACTGACCCGTCTCAGCGTCCAAAGGGCAACGCTTACGAATGATGCTGGCCAGAACAGCGATAAAAATTTACGTGCGCCATGACGTCACGCTATGCGAAACGTGGGCACTGCGTGACGTCCCAGCTCAGACCCCGTAGCTCGAGTGAGATCATGTATGCTGGACCTTGTCCTTGACTCACTCTGCGCACGCGTGGTCACAGTGATTGGTCATTCATGTGAATTTGGTGAAGCAGAGCAATACGCGTTGTATAAAGCCTGCGGCGTCGCGTGACTTGGTCACTTTCAGCACTCCAGCGCTGGTTGTGCAACACGCGCGCCAACGATGACCAGTGTGTTTTTCCCTGTACACTGCCCTTTCTCCTCCCATGACGCCGACGCTTCGAACACCGCAGCTCTGCAACAGGCATCGCGGTGGTGGCGTAGGTTATTGGTTGGCATATATGCATGACAAGATGTTTAGTACTAATCAGTGTGCCCTGAACTTCTCGACACCCACGACGTCCCGCGACCAAAGTTCCTGCAGTGCACGTCGTCGCGATGCTTGCTGGGCTCACTAGGGCGGTCCTGTGCGCCTCTGGCGACTGATACCTGCTGTGGCTCCGAGCATATATCGGTTATTCCATCTGTCCCAGGCGTTTTTTCCATCGTACGGAAACTGAGACCCCCATAGTAACGCAAATAATATAAATATGAAAATATAAATTTCCGGCGGAATTCGCCCCATACTAAAACCCACTACGCGGGCAGTACCGGTAGGTCGCATTCAGCTGCCTGGGGCCGTGTCATGGCGAAATAGTCGTCCAGATTTTGACCGGAATGCACTCCTGCTGGCCAGGTAAACAACAATTCCTGTAGCCACAGGGGTCAGCACCGAGCCGATAAAAAGGGCGTATCAAGTGGGAAGACGAATGCCAGTTTAGTATGATCTTCATTGGTCGGGTATAAGAAAGTAGCGCGCTCCAGTTGGTCTGGGGCTGTCGTGTGCCTTGCATTAGAAACGCCGACGCGAACTTCACCACAGATGGTCCCCTCCCAGCGCAGAGAGAGAGAGAGAGAGAGAGAGAGAGAGAGAGAGAGAGAGAGAGAGAGAGAGAGAGAGAGAGAGAGAGAGAGAGAGAGAGAGAGAGAGGTTATCCTTTCTACGCTTCTACTGCGCTTGGATTCGCTATCACGCGAACTCCACGGCAAAGTTTACCGATGACCTCGTGTAGATCTAACTATACGACCGCGTTCCATGACATCCTCAGCTTCGCTTTTCTGATGGAGGCGATAAGCAAAAACGCCCGTGTGTACGAGATTTCCGCGCACGGTAAAGATCCCCACGTGGTCAAAATCAATCAGGAGCCCTCCATACGGCGCCCCTCATCGCCTGCGTTGCGTCGGCGCGTTGAACCCTACAATCAATCAATAAATCCTCAGCTTTTTCGCTCAAAATTCCGACCTCTTAGGAACCTTGTAAAACCATTGCAAGAAAGTGACACTTCGCATAGAGCAAGGGGTCGACTTGGACATGACCACTACAAAAGACTTTCCAGGACTCTGGATATTTTTTATGTAATTTGTTGACAAAATTTACTTCCCGTACATTTCAATGGGATAGTTTTCATGGCTCTCGAGCCTGGTCGCGTAATGCGCTAAACGTGAGACTGCGCCCAAAGGAAGCTTTCGCCCACAATATTAGATATGCGAAAATATTTTACATTCCGCTGAATAACTACACAGTAATCCCTAGTGAAAGAATTGCGATGAGCCGGAAAGCTGCACCTGTTCCTGAAAGTAGGCAGGCTCTAAGCACTGACTGGCTTGAAGTGCGCCCCATAAACCTGCCTCCTAAACGTTGGAATAAAAAGTCAGTGTATTTTGGTAATCAATCCTCCACCTGGCTACATTTTTGGAAAATAATTATGTCAACCTCACCTTGAATAAATAATATATTACCTGCCGGTACGAACGGCACGTGTGTACTTCTGGTATCCTTGTCATAAAAAATCGGTGTCGAATATAAGCAACAGGGAAATACACTTTGAATACGATGCATCATGGTTACGGGCACCTAAGAAAAACACGAACAGCCGAAGCGCATCAAGAATGAGGCGCGTAGGCTTTCGTGCACACTGCGCAACAAAGGAAAAGTGAAAACAAAAGCTCCCCTGCCCCATTCCACTGCCCGCAAACTCTTGTTGTCACAACACAATTTAAATCTACAATGCGTCTGAAACAGAGCATGTGATGAAGGTGGCAGTCCGTTAGCGAAAAACCAGCGAGCGTTGCGCCCTTCCAGGCGCCCTCATCCCCGACCGATAACACAAACCGCCCACAGCTGTGACCGCGAAGAAAGGTACACACGCGCATTGTACTAATTGCCAACCATTACGTTTCATTCCCCACGCCATTTGTAGAATTTACCGCCGTTCGAAGGCTAGCATTAGAGAGAGAAAACAAAACCCGAGGCCGGCTGCGACGGAGCACGCTTCTCCCGCTACAGGAGTAAGCCTATCTCTCTTCTTCCTGGCGCAAGGAGATAGGCAACAAAAAGAAAGCGCAAGTGCGGACGGTTTCGATTTCAAAAAGGCGCTCGCGTGTACCGTATACGAAGCTTTACGTAAGACGGCCGTCTTCGCTGTTTCCTTTGTTGCCGAGGTATACATGTTCGATCAGTATAGTGCGTAAGTTGAACGGGGCCCGCGATGCTCTGGGCAAATAGTGCAATAGACGGGATAGCCGCTTGGAAAGTAAGCAAGACGCAGTTTCGCGAAGTAGAACCCGACGTCCGAGTATCCCCCCCTCCCTCCCGGAACACCAATTTATATTTGCCAGAGCCCTTTTCTTTCGCTGTCCCAGATATGTACGGCGAAAAAAGAAGAACAAGGCAGAGTAAGGACAGGCGGCACGTTAAGCGTAGAGCGAAGACAGCGTACCTTCTTCTATACAGAAAATACATTCGCGCGAAAGGCAAGATTCCACACGACCAGCACAATCTTATTCCACGCGCGTCGCTGCTAAAAAGCGCACTGAGCGGTGGCGGTTGCCATGGAGACGGAAAACTTCGCGCTCAACAACAGGCGGGATTCGGTTGCAACCCCCGCACAAATGAAACCAAAGACTCTCTTACGAGGACACAGGCGCCGCACGCTAAAAAAATACACTAACGATGGGAAGTAGGTCACATATAAAAATGCACTTGAGGAATTTAGAGCGGTTACGCAACTCCGCATTAATCATGAGCTTTTAGATAACGTTTTTGATGGGTTGAGATGCCGTGCTACCGTCTCCAGTAATCCACAGCAATAATTTAGCATTGCATTTTTTTCTTGTTTTGGCAGCAACGCCACGCGTAAAGTTCTGAATGAAGGAAGAGCGATTGGCAGAGAGAAAAGTCAAAGGGCAGTAAACGGTCAACCAAAGTGAGTTTGGCAGCTCGTTACTCACCTCGAGAATAATTACCAGCCATCCGTCCGGTTTCCGCCGCCGTGCGAGTTGGACTTTGCCCCCGAACGGAAGGCAATTAGCGCCTTCGTTCTCCTTGTTGGCGATATTCCGCTTTCCATGCTTGGACCTGCGCCTCGCGCCTGTCATGCTGGCTTCACCACGCTGCTCGACGACACCGACAGCACTGACTGGTAGCGGCGCGGCGAGATGGCGCCAGGAGCGTTCGGGTGCCGGTCAGCGCCAAAACGAGAATGGCGGTCGGCAGAGTGTGGCGGCAGTAGCTGCGCGCCAGTTGTGGCTCAGCCGTCGCTGATCTTCCGCGTAGTAACCTTGTCCTAGAAGAGCGACGGCGTTCACCTCTCGCGCGTTCAAAGCTCCCTCACACAACTGTCACTGGCGGAGCAGCGGGAGACGCCAGCATCGACGTAATTCAAGCGCTGATTCGGCGTCGCTGGCACCATGAACGAAGCTGAGAGACCACCAGCGGCCAAGCGTCCCATCTTCGACGCTTCGAAATTTCCCCTGGGGGACGCCAAGATTTTGCCAGGTCAGTGACCATGTGTGATGGGGGGGTAGAGCGGACTAGATGGGGAATAGCGAAGCGCATTTTTCGTTCCTTTGCGGAGTTTGGGCTGCGCGCTGATCGGAGAATTTTCGAGTGAGAGAGAAAAAAAAAAAGTTTAGCCTGGAAAAACCCCGTGGGTGAGACTGTCACTGTCACATTCTTAGGAGCTTGTTGCGTGCCCGCTGTCGACGTTGGCCTCGGCCACGTAATGGGAGGGAACGGGTCGAAACGCATTTCTGACGGGGAGATAATACTGGGGCAGATTCCCGGGAGATCGAAGTGCTCATGTGTTGTGCATCAGGCCGTTGACAGCGAGAATCGCATTCGGAGCCCAAATCGTTCTGGTCGTTAGTTCTTTGACTGTCTTTTTCAATATTTTTTAACGCACTCTGAGTACCGTTATAACGAGACCTGTCGTCTGGGGTCGAAGTTGCCGCTGTGTATAACCCCTGGCGTTCACAGATAGGGCCGTATATAAATACTCTCCATCCTCCGAAATCTGATTGTCAACATTTACTCCGAAGCGCGCATATGTGTACGCCAATGTTGGCCCGTTGTTTCCGTCAGCGAAATGAGAGCACGGTCGTCGTAACTGTCACACAGTCGCAGTGTCACTTGTAATGATTGCAGTAACGGTGACGGGTAATTGTGTCGAGAAAAAGACATGTACTAAAGGAGAGAGGAAAAACGTTTAACCTAAGGTGAATGCGGATAAGTTTGCCGAGATGTTTTGTAAGGTGAAGTATGCGATTTTTCTGTGTACTGCTGCCGTGTTTATGCAAACTCTTGCATGCCAGTTCAGCCTCATAACATCATATGAAGGAAGTTCTGTGTGAAACTTCCTTTATATTTATTTTTGGTTCTTATCAGGCAGCAAAGATTACTGTAGAATACCGTCAAAACAAACTCTCGGAGGCGATAAAAGTGAACAACGCGTTTCTTTTTTTTTCCTGCGTCTTTTTTTTTTTTTTTTTTGTACTATCGAACGTTTATTCCTGATTCGTTATTGTGTACCGGAATTGAGGTTGATTGGGTTTTACTGTGTTGCCATGACACGAATGCACCGAACTGGCACAAATTTCGCTGTTATGTAGGCATGATAAGGAAATGGTGAGCTATGGGGAATATTAAATGAGGCGACAGTTGCAGCTCATTCAACTGCTTTCCAGATGCTTGTGAAGCGTAGACCACAAGGGAATCGCATAGTTTAGATTGCGCGCTTGGTGGCTCGTGGAAAGACATTTCCACCAGCTCTCGTATACCATCAGTATTTAACGTAGCCCGGTGACGCTACGGTGTAGCGTATTTTGTTACGCAATAAACGCGATATCTATTAGCATAAAACATGCTGTATGGAATACATTAGAATATGAAGAAGGTCACATTTTGCGCAGAAAAAAATTCACTTTCTTATTCCGTTGCACTCTTGTCTTGATTTCCGCAGCTGGCGAGCAGCTGGCTTCTGCGAGCAGCCATTATCTTTGCCTTTTGTGGATTTGGTCCAAAATCTCATTGCTGCTCATTTGCATTGATAGCTGTTGCGCCGCCGGTGTGATCTCTTTGTCTCCAGTTTCGCGTCAAAGAACGTTATGCAGCTGCTAGCGGGCATCTTTGTTCGCCTGACATGATGAGGCCGTCGCGAGCTTAGCTTCCTATAGCGCCGGCCCCATGATATGGCTGTATATTTTTGCCTGGTTTAAATTCAGTTACAATATCTTGTAGTGTACATTTGCATTCTGTGCTTTCTTGTCATTTCAAACGTTATTATTAAATCTTTCAAGGGGGTGCAAATATTCAAAATTTCGTATATACAAGTTGGGTAGTTGGCAGTATTCGATCCGACGGATGGATGGATGAAAATGCGTTTATTAAAGAGTAAAAGAAGGAAAATATTCGGGAAGGGAAGCAGAAAAATGGACTTCAAAGGGGGAACCCGAGGTCCCGGGTTCCCGATGCAACGGCTCCTCCTTCATTCTCTCGATCTGTGAGCGATCAGAGAGTTTGATATTCGATATCGTGGAACATTCGAACCTACTACGAGTATTCAGTGTGGCACTAAGCGCTAAACATGCTGTTGCTTCAAAACTTAGCGACACATTGGCAAATCTGGAGAGCGCATTTTACGGAGGTTGCATGTTGCGCCCTGTTCGTGCTTTGTGCGGCCACAGACGACATTTCTTGTGCTGGCAGTAATACAGGGAAACATCTATTCGTTAATCCATGTGATATTCGAAGCCTGTTATTTTTTAATGCTCGTATTCAATTCTAATAAAAAAAATCGCCATTCAAATACTCCCCAGTCTTTGTTTCTTTGTTTTAAAGGGATTACAAACTTGTGGGTGAAACTGTGCTTGGGGGAAGTCAATTGAGTGATACCGGATGTTCCACTAAATATAGACATCTATCAGCGTTGAAAAACGGCGAAATAAACAAATATTCACTAACTGCAGGTAACGCATACAGCGCGGCACGTCTTTCCTGCCCTGGCGGCCTGTGTGATGTGTAGTGCTTAAACAATATCTTTCAAGGTGCGTTTAATATACACAATTCAGCATTTTACGAGCCCCCTATAGGAGCTCGATCGTCTGGTGGAGAGCAAGCGTTAGGGCTTTTGTACTTCTTACTCGTAGTGTACGGCCTCTTACTGCTTCAAACGTAAATGTTATCACCCGTGGAGACAAAAAATGCATATATATATATATATATATATATATATATATATATATATATATATATATATATATATATATATATATATATATATATATATAGTGAATCAGAATGGGAAATGAGGGGCTTGTTGAATTAAGACAGCAATCAATGAGGGTTAGCAGCCAAGAATGGCTCGGAAAGCAAAGGGGAGAGTGCGGTAGGTGATTGAAACAGATAAAGAATTTTGAAAGAGAAAGAAAGTGGAGACAAAATGCCCGCCGGGTGGGACCCGAACCCACGACCTCCAGAATATGCGTATGGTGCGATGACCACTACGTACGGTTGCCACCTTTACCAGAAAAAAAAAATAAAAACCGGCCCTTCGGGAGGGGGGGGGGGGGGGGACGTGGTATATAGAATGTTTAATTTGTGTTGAAAAACAGACGCCACGTTTTTGACATGCAGTGCCATTTATTGTAGCGTCTTAGAGAGAAATCAACATAACGCTTGTACTGAAAGTGATTGACAGCTTGGTTATTGCTCTGTATGTGCTTCACTCTGCACAGCTTGCCGACACATATTTATCGTCTTGCTAAAACGGACATAATCACGGCACGAGGGCCAAAAAACCGGACAATGACGGCGGTTTTAAGTATGGACCGGCAACCGGCCCGCTGTTTAAAAAACCGGCCGGGCCGGTCCCAAACCGGGCAGGTGGCAACCCTACCACTACACTACCGGCGGGGCTGTTTCCCCTCCACTTTATTGGGTATTTATGTTTGTTTACCACCCCCAAGCTCAGGAAGCAAACATAAATACCCGAGAAAGTAGAGGGGAAACAGCCCCGCCGGTAGCGTAGTGGTCATCGCACCAGACGCATATGCTGGCGGTCGTGGGTTCGGATCCCACCCGGCGGGCATTTTTTCTCCGCTTTCTTTCTTTCTTTCCAAATTCTTTATCTGTTTCAATGACCTTCCACAACCTCCCCTTTTCTTTCCGAGGTTTTCTTGGCTGCCAACCCTTATTTATGTGTTATATATATATATATATATATATATATATATAT
This sequence comes from Haemaphysalis longicornis, assembly GCF_048455015.1. Taxonomy (NCBI): domain Eukaryota; kingdom Metazoa; phylum Arthropoda; class Arachnida; order Ixodida; family Ixodidae; genus Haemaphysalis; species Haemaphysalis longicornis. Next base: position 362,246,444 of record NW_027526203.1, on the reverse strand, counting down.
ATATATATATATATATATATATATATATATATATATATATGATTTTTCGGTTGGTCGCCGCTGAAGTTAAGTCATTAGGCGCGCGCATGGTGGCGTTTGCAATCGCGATTACACGGAAGAAACTTCAACACTCGCTCATTCTTATTCGAGGAGGCATTTAAGCGTTTCCTTCTTAACCTTTTCGTCAACAGCATCATGCTCATCCGCACCTTCTTTGCCGTACAACTGCATTTGTGAAAACAAGTGATTTGCCGCTGAGATTGCTAGCTAGGTAATTCGGTATAGTGAAGAACTAGCGCGTTGAGCTATAATGTCAACTCGACAATCATTTCGCTAAAGCCTGAAGCGTTTCCCATTCTCACATGCGCGGCAGAGTGGCGGGCGATACGCCGTGCATCTGCGTGGCGCGTGCATTCAGCTCTTCGTCAGCAAGGTAGGCGCCGCAGTGTTTTTCACTGGGCTGTCACCACGGAGAAGATACTACGTCCAACCGGCTGCTCCGAACCGCTCTGGCGTGCGCGAGGCGTGGTTGGGCTGAAAGATTTATTAGCCATCGTCTAAAACACGCACACGGGAGAGCAATTCTCTGTCAGGTCTATGTTACACATGTGCGTACAATTGCAGTCTCGATGCGCGCGTCTCCATCGCGCGCAATGGAATGACAGTTATGTTCGCTCTTCCACTGCGAAAGCCTATTTCTATTAGCGCTTCTTTGCACGAAGTACGTGTAGCATTTCCCAAGACGTGTTTAATGCCGTGCGCGACCAGACAGGGAGTTGTGCACGCGTGGCAATGGGCTTCGGTTCCCACGCACGCGTGTTTTCGTGAGGTGGTTTCTTTCTTCGTACGACTCCAGTCCTTGGAAATTTATCCTGAGGCTGAATTACCGAAGCAGTTTTGCAGTATAGGGAAAACGAGGATTCCCTCTTTGTAAAACTATCCGCGAAAATTTTCAGCTGGTGTTTTGCTATAAAATCTGACGCTTTTAATACGAGGAATCCGTGTAGAAACATTAGCCGTACGCGTTTTCCGGTGTTTCGTAAGTCTCTATGAAAGCCTATCATCGAAAGACTACGGGAGCACGGGCCATGCACTTTTGCTTCGACGCCGACGAGTGGAAGGACCGGTTGTGGTTATGAAACTAGGTGCCCTTTGGAGAGCCTAGGGGGGTGTCGTAATTATCCGTGGCCCCTCACTGCGGCTGCAAGTTCAAATTTGGGTTACGCGCGATGAAGCAACCTACACCTGGGCTGTGAGGCGCGCCAGTGTAGTGGAGGACTCCGGCGTGCGGGTACACACACGGGCGGCGTTTTCCTCACCACCGGAAAAACAGCCACCTCGGCCAGGAGTCGAACCCAGGTCCCCGTTGCAAGCAAGCACAGCTGGCAATTGAATCACCGCAGCAGGCCTCCGCTACTGCACACCTCAGAGTCCAGGTGGCTTTGAATTTAATGCGTCTCGGCTCCCAAGATTCGTAGTCACTTCAAGAAGCAGTTGCGCATCGTCGCATGCACTTCCGAGGTGCAGGAGCGGGCGGGGTGAGCCGGCAAGGCGCCTCTCTCGCTCTTATATCGCGTCCGGGTCGCGGCCGCTTTTTGCTGGGTGCATCCGCCGACCTGCACTGGGTGACGCGCCGGTGCGAGGTCACCTGCCAGACTCGTCCGGTGCAGCGGCTGCCCTTAGCGCGGCTTTTTTTACTGTCGCTTCCTCCTTGCTCGGCTCTCGTTTCCTTGCGCCGGCGCACGCTTAAGAGGCGCACGCAGAACGGGAACACTGCGCCCCGTTGAAGGTCGCAGTGTAACGGTCCTTTCCTCGTCCGTCGGAACGACGCACCGCCCAACACGCGTGCTTTGTTTCCCGCCGGCTCGCCGTGCCCGCCGCAGTGTGGTCAGTATGCGACACGCAACGGAAATTGCGTGCGGAGCCAAAGCAGAGCGGACCCTCGAGACGCGCGCCACCGCCTCCGAACGTCGTACTCGCCAAACCGGGCGCCCCTAATGCATAAGGTCGATAGACCGAGGGCCCACGACATTCGGCGCTAAGGGCTGGGGGTGATGTCGCCGGTGGCGAGGACGATGCTGGATTGTGATGAGGACTTTAGGTGGAGCGAGTGGTCAGCTCTTTTGCATGAGGCTGCTTGCAAAAGCGTCGCGCATGCGGTGCCGTCATCATATTAAAGGAAACCTTGAAAATAACCGTTTAACCTTCTATTCATTCCTGTCAGAGGAGGAGTGAGATGAGTATTGACCTTTGCTTCACAGCAGACGCCTCCACGCGGGGAAGCGCGTGTATGTTTCTTCGGACGCACACTCTTATCGTTTCGTGTATTTTTACAACGAGCTAAAAGGTCGAGCGCTGTGTTTGTGTTTAAAGAAGAAGCCTGAGAAGTGCCATGGATGGTGCATATGCGCAAGAAACAACGCGGATCTTACTGCGCGCTTTTTACGGCCGAGCTGCTTTAGGAAGCTTCCGAACCGTGCCCTCCTTGACGTCGCAGACGACAAAAAAAAGAAAAAAGAAAAAAGAAAACCAGAACGAAGCGTTCAAATGTCGACAGCGCGCGGCGCAGTGCTGTAGCTTTTCCGCCGCAAGTTAATGACCTCATCTATGTCTTCATGCTTCGGAGAGTCTGACTTTGATCGCTTCGTCTCTTTTTGAACAAGGCAGTCTCCGAATATCGCACATATGTGAGTAGCCGCGTAAAGGTAGCACTCCTGAGGAGTAACGTGAACGACTAGCCCCGTGGATGACTGCAATGTCTCTCTAAACAGCAGCGAAAAAAAAAAACAAAAAAACATAAGTTCGCTGAAAATAAACATTTAATAATAAAAATTGAAATTCAACATCGTTTAATGCTTCACTATTTTATAAAATACAACTCGCTGCCACTCATGTGTTGGTCACAAGAGTGCCTGTCCCGTCTGTAAGTACTAATTTTGATCCAGTTCCGTCCAAGAACTGTCCGGCATTTCTGGTGCGGATACCGATTCTGCGCACGGCCTCGGGGGTCCATGTCGTCATATGTCTTCATTTCGTGTCGGTTTTATGGGGCGGTTTTTTTTTTTTTTTTTGTGCCTGTAGCGTACCAACTATGTCTCGAACGCCTCATGTTGCGTACAGTAATGCGTGCGTACATCGGCTAAGGGTTTTATGACTTGTGTTGCCACTTGAGAAAAAGTTTCGAGGGTAAAAAAGTTGCAAGTTAGCTACGGATGAAAACAAAAACAGGTAGCCGCATAGGCCATTGTGTGGGCTGGCTGTGAAGTATTATGAGCCCTTTTACACTTGTTATGTTATTTTGTATATGCTGCGGCATTTACAGACTACGAAAAACTGTTCAATTGAGTAGACACCCGCCGCAGGGTTGGAAGCATTGGGAGACCGGGGAATAGAGGAGACGTGCTCTTTGAGGACGTGTGCAACGAGTGTATACGGGTGCGATACACCTCCATTAGAAGAACGGAAAGTTCCTATCAGGAAGGGGGAACCATCTCACCGAAATTATTAGCAGCATGTATTGAAGGGGTGAATAGGAAGCTTGATCGGGGGAAATCAGGGCACGAGTAAATAGACGACATGTGAGCTACTCGCGATTTGCGGATAGGGCATCACGTTGTTCAGTGAATCGGGAGAAGGCCTGCAACGAATGTTTCCCGTACCGTACTCGGAAATCTTAGTCGTAGGGATAAAGATAATTGTGAATAAATGGAAAGTAATGTTAAGTAGACGTGGTGCAAGCGGGGAATACTATATAGAAGAAGTTGAAGAATGTAACTATCTTGGCTGGGCAGGTTGTCAGTGCCGACCTAAACGACTGTCAGTTGATCAGGCGCATAATAATATGGGCTGGGGTACCTTCGGCAAGCACTCCGATTTAATTAACAGTGGAAAGAAAACGAGCTTCTTGAAAGAGGGAGCAGACTTGGGTGAAGACATCCTAGCCCAAATTAAAGCAGGAAAAATGCAGTTGGGCTGCGGACTGTAATGCTGATAACTGACAACCGCTCGACCTCCAGGGTAACAGAATGGTTGTCGACAGTCGGGGCTAAAAGTACGACAAGACTGATCAAACTGGATGGAGGATTGACATAAAGGAGATTTTGGGGCAAAGAATGAAGTCTTACAGCGTAGTAGAGGAGCAGTCGGAAGTCCATGAGCAAGCTTTCGTCCTGCAGTGGGCGCAGACTGATGGCGACATATATGGGGACACAAAGGCAAGCCAACAGCCGAGAATGCCGGGAGATGGGGAAGTCTGTTTTTGTGTGAAAATGACTATATAAAAATGGCAAGAAAGAATATTGAGGAAAAAGCGCGCTCTTGGGGGGATTTGAACTCACAATCTTTGGATAACACGTCCGGTGCTGTGTTGTTTGAGCAGCAGGAGCCGTGTATTTATCCATTGTAAGTGTGCCGTGCGTTTAGGAATGGTAGGCAACGTCAGGGCGAAGGGGACCTTCTTTTTGACCCCTGGTGCCGTGATTAAAGCGTGGCTGGCCTGAAACCCTCGTATCCTACCTGTTGCACCAAGACTTTCAGAACCGAGGCCCTCGCTATGCCTTGAGCCTATAATTAGGAATGAAAGGACGAACTACTCCTACGCCAAGGATGGCGTAAGGAAGTGGTTCGTCTGTCTTTTTTTTTCTTCTATGAAAATGGGAATTCTGGAGTGGTAGGAAAGAAAGAAAACAAAGATATGCACTTTGAGTGGTCGGTATGGATCACGAGAATTGGCATAGACTATGGGAAGGGCCTGGCGGCGTCGACGTCTTGCCTTGCCTCGGCTGCCTCTTTCCGTTTTCCTCTTTTACTTCATTTTTTTTTTGCTGACAGTCAAATTTTCTGTACGGGAAGGCACTTCTCAAAAACTTATTCGAACAGAAAATTTGAATACTCTCGTATCCCTTTAAAATATTATGACATACCTTTATTGCTACATACTCTGACCTAATTAGGGAATTTATTTTGAAATTTTAGCGCTTTTCTAACGAGACAGTTAGTTTTCAACAACGAGCTGGTTTCATGCATACAGAACGTAATGTGTTTATCTTTCAAACTCGGTGGCGGCACCCGTGCTTTTGAATAAGCAGCGCCGATTTCTCGATCCCGTCGTGAATTTTTTACTTCTTCGTTTGTTCCGCGCAAGTCCAACGTGCGGGTGTTGCATTGCTGTTGTCGTGTTCTGTCCTGCAGCCCCGGAACGAAAAATCGGAAGGCCCGTTTGAGGGTTCAAAAAGGGGCGCACTCTTCGCGAGAGTGAGGCGCGTGTGATTACGCCTATCACGCGTAGAAGATAGATGGCGCGCACCGTGGGAACCTCGGCATCGTGTGAAGATGCTCGACACGAACCGTAAGCGTAGACTGGAACGTGCGATGAGAGCTGATCGACGCTTATTTCACAGTGTGTTGTTGCTTCCCTACACCCCACCAGCGAACCGGAGTAGTTGTCAGCTAGTCCCACCCGTTGCTTTTGCTGTAGTTTGCAGGATCTCTCAAGTACTCACTGCGAACGTAGCAGTCACAAATTCAAACATGTGGCTTGCGGCGCTGGGAGTGTGCATCTTAACTACGACCACCGCGCCGACATTTCGCACGCGTGGGAGTTTTCGTATTTCGTCTCCACCACAAATACTACAAATTCCGCGAACAAAAGGGAAAGTTGCTGTTATGATAGTTTGACACACATTCGTAATGGACATGAACCGAGCTGTTGGTTTGATTCCTGCCAGCAGCGGCTGTATTCATGGTCCAGGCGAAACGCTGAAACGCCTAGCAGGTGGCCGAAATTTGTCTAAGACCCGTACTGTAGAAACGCCTTTTTGTCCAGTTATTGCTTCGGTGTTTAGCACTATCCTCTCCCAAGCTTCACCCGTTCTCGCTACCTTTTCGAATTTCAGCCGGCGGGTCGCAGTTTGGTTTTACTGCCGTATCGGGCTTATTCAATTCTCCGGCGGAATCGACGGTCAGCGCAGCTATAGATAAAAATTGCAGTGCACGAAACGTGCGTGTCTACGCAGAAATGTACTGCTACAGTCTGCTAAAGCAAACTGAAACCGAGTTGTGCTAATGCAGAGGTAAATTTGTTCATACTCGTCGTTGCTATCGTTGAGGAAGAGACACGTTGTATCGAGTACGCTGTATCCAGTACGCTGCATGCGCGAATTTAGCGCCGCATTGCTTCCCCAGGTCTCCCAGCAGGTATCCTCCGTCGGGGCTTACGAAAAGCGAGTACACTCAAAATGATCACATCAGTATTTCTTAGTGTGTGCCCGTTGCCACGTGCACACGCGTATGCACTGCAGGTCAGACATGCAATGGGTCAGACCGCCTTTGCTTCTGTCCACTGCTAGGGAATGAACTTGCAGCCAACGTTTTAACAGCTAGCAGAGCTGTTTAAGCTTTTAGTTCCGCCGTATATCGTTGCCAGGAAAAAAGACCGAGCGCACGTGCGCGTGCGCCTCGTGAAGAGCGCCTTGCGTCGGCCAGCTCCGAGAACACTCTGTCCAGCGTTCGTGGTGCTCCTCTACTCCTCTCCTCTCTCGCGTGCTCCTCTACTCTTCCGTTCACGTGCGTTCGCGTCTGAAGTGGGGAGCACAGACGCCGAGTTCGCGCTACAGACGCCGAGTTCACGAAGCTGGTTGCCGCGGGCTCCAGCGCATGCTAACGCTGTCCATTTTGGGAGAGATATGAAAGCCTGCGGACAAAACCACCCGAATATGCTAGTCATGGATGAGGGTAATTTCGGATAAGATCGAACAAAGTGTGGCTGGTCGGCCTCTTCAATTTGTTTGAAATTTTTCATATCATGTCCTGATTATTCCAATGTGCAGATTTAGCAATATATTCCCCGGGAAAAATTTTGTCTAACTGTAAAAAAAGTTTGGAACGCGACAAGGTGGACCCCCGCCGCTACATGCCGATGCGCCTCGGATAACTTTAGCGCCGGCTAACTACGAAAATATCTATGAGGGGTAATTCGTAAATTTCATACTCAATTTACGCTTGGCGTACATTTATCTAAAAACGTTTTGCGGCTGTCAAAGATACAATTTTTTCGCAATAAAATGTCAAATTCGGCTCACAGCGCAATTTTATTCTACTTTTGAGCCTAAATATTACAAAAAATACCTAAATTGCAACCTTCAAATTTTACTCACGTGTGCTCCTTGCAGTTCTAAATAAACACACTGAATGTTATAGTTGTATACCATGCGGTTAAGATGCAACGGGCACGCAAGTTTGAAGAAAGAACCGAAAAACAAATTTCACGAGCTAATATAGAAAAAAGAACACATCTTCGATATTTCTCAAATTGTCCCCAGATGTAGGCTTTTGCATGCATGTACTTGCATAATAATCAAAACCATGTTGCATCATTTTGTTCCTGGAGCGCGCACAGCGCGAGAAAAGAGCCGGCTCTCCACGACGTATACTGCACTGACAGCGACTTGCCTGAGGATTGTATAAATTATGCATGTTTGTATAAAAGACAATTAAATTATCCATTTACGGATACAATAAGCGAGAATGTAAAAGAAAACATGACATCTTTAATGTCCACGTTTGCACCATTACAACCAATCCGCGCCCAATTCAAAGTCCATTGATTGGGGGGCGGGGGGGGGGGGAGACAAAACTTGTATGGTCAGCCCTATAATTAAAAAAAAAAACGCTTTTTACATTTTTCTAAAACTCAAATATTCTCGTAGCTAGGCGTCGCTAACGTTGGCCAAGGCGCATGGGCATGTATAGCGGCGTGGGTCCACCTTGTCGCGTTCCAAAATTTCTTACAGTTCGACACAATTTTTCCAGGGGAACATATTGCCCAATCTCGACATTTGAATAACCAGGAAATGATGTAGAAATTTTCAAGCAAATTGAAGAGGTCGGCCAGCCACACTTTGTTCGATCTTATCTAAAATCACCCGAGAACTTTCAGCGGCAAGTTGGCAACAGCCGGGCCTCCGAAGAAGGGAGAAGGGCCGCCAGCTCCGCTGTTTCTCCAGCCAATTGCACCACTAGTGCAAGGTGCGTCAACTTTTCTGGCAGTCATGTCATTCGCAGACGGGGGGTATACTTGAGTTCAATTTACTCGTCCGCATGCATCTCCTTGCAAGAAAGGCTACTGCGTTGTCTTTAAGGTGATTTCGACCCGTCTCGGGACCCGCGTTACGATAAACAGGGGACGAGAAAGGTGTAAGTGGTCAGATAGATTACTTCACCCGAGTTCATTTGTTAAAGAAAAGAGAAACAGAAGTCACGATAGCTTTAAATGTACCTGGAGAGCTTTCTGGGTAGTTTTAAATATAGCGAAATTGTTTTAAATGTTCTTAATGTTTTTAGAGTTAAAGGGAAGGTGAAGCGGTTTTAGAATTAAAAGAAAAGTTGGCTAGCAGCAAGTACACATTGAATAGTTCCCGTGTGCGAAATATTTTCGCAATACATGCAATAGAAGCGGCGCAATGAGCAAACAAAAATGGCCCGATGCCCCGCCCCCATCTCGCCGCGCGATGCCGGAAGACCGAAGAGCGCGGGCGAAAACCGGCTGAAAAACGTCATACCTGGACTTCCGGCCGGATCGGCCGCCTCGGCCATGCTCTTTTCGCCGTGTTTCCTTGTGAATGATACTTGTCGTTGTTGGGGTTGATAGCACTCATTTGTACAATTTTCGGGTTCAAAAAGTATGCACGAACGCCAAACGAGGCATACGTTATCATGCCGTATTCCTAAGCAGAATAATGCCACGCCGGGATGCTTGATAATATACGGAAGCGAGCCGAGGTGGCTGTGCTTGATGACAGAGAATATACTACACTACGTTAAATACTTTGTAAACCGCTCCAATGCGGTTTTTTTTTTTATGCGACGGACGTGAATGTTCACATTAGATTCTAGATTTAGGAAGGATGGGGAATACTGCTGTACTTTGGCCGGGGTTGTTTCGTTCCATTCCAGAAACCAAATCACATTTGTTCAGGAAATACTTGTTTCGTTAAACGCGTCGGTTTTCTTTCCCTATGGGGCCAGGACAGTGTTCAAAAAAACAATTTTTTGGCGAAACTAAAACAAGGGGCCAATCCTGATAGAAGTTCTCTCCCGGCTAAGAGGTAAACAGTATTCCTACAAAGTAAAAGAACCAAGACAACCAGATTACTTATTTTGCAAGTATACATGTCACGATAAGGGGATGTTTGTCTGGAATTAAAAAAAAAACACCACTCCGAACCACCACCGTGCCATAATTTGTGTTGACTGCGGGGGCCTAATTTTTTGCCCAAGATTCCGTGTGGCTGCATATTATAACCTGGCAAGCACTTGTTGTCACTGAACCTCAAGTGTGCTCCAGTGATAGTCGGTGATATATATAATGATGATACTAAAAAAATTAGGAGCGAAGAGTAAATATACGGCCTCTGTCCGACTAGCGCGGTAAATGCTTAAATCTAGAAATGCTGAAACCGGCCAACGATTCATTATCACAAACGTTTGGTGATTGTTACCTAAAGTAACGTAACTACAACGTAACTGCCTTGTCCGACTGGTCTGTTAATTATAACGAGGTGGCCGAAATATTGTAGCAGAATGCGCAACGCACAAGCGAAAATCAAGCCCTACTACAGCCAATAATGCTGTGCAGGCATTAGTATGCTGCAGTGTTTTCAGAATAAATGCATGTGAAGCAGTAAGACGCCACTCATCGAAGTGCAGCTAGCAATCGCGGAGGTGCCGTAGCGCCGCTGCCAAAATGGCGCGCGCGTGTGATTCTGTGTACGGGGATGAGTAACGGGGCTGGGGTGGGCGACAACGAACAAAGGAAATGCGGAAGTAGAGTCTGCTTGTTGGTTTATGCGTGTACCGGCAAGATGTGTCTCGCATATACGTTTACAGCGCATGAACGCTATTTTTTCGCGCAGTGCACGTACGTGCTTTTCGCTGGTAGATTATTTATAAAACGCCCATTAATCTTCGGCATAAATGGTTTTGTGTATAATAAGAAACAGTTAAGGCAGTACCTAATATTAACATAAGTTATAAAATCCCCCTATGCTGGTTGCCTAATTCAAAAATATTTTGATGGAACCCACTAGTCGACGTCACAGTCACTGCTTTGGGGTTCTCTGTCGTGTAAACCAAATTTAAGCTCCAAGATAATTGAACCAACAGCACGGGAAATATATAAAACAAACTTCCAGTCATGTGCGAAAATTAAACTGCGAGCTAAATTGCCGCAAAGGCAACCGTGCGATCGTTCGCAATGCTTCCGACAACCCGCGCGGCCGAAGGGTGTCCTCCTTTGACGTCATGACGGGCGCAACCAATCAGGGGCGTCAAAAGACGAAAAGTGCGCTTCTTTCAAACGGGGCCGCGCTTTTTGCAAAATAAATGCCACTTGGACTCATGTACGATAAATTTCAATGTGATATTCGGAATCAGCGTGCAAGAAACTATATAACTGTTAATCTAACTCAAATTTTTTGGAAAGCGCTTCAGCTTCCCTTTAAAGTAAACCGAGTTGCCAAGCAGCACTCTGTGCGCGGGCATCCTTCTTTTCCGTTGTTTCTCGCCGCGCCTTTGCCAAGATGGGTCGCCAGTGCTACTTGAGACACTTCCAGGCAAGGAAACGCTGCGGGCGGAGTGCGCCAAGCGTCACACGACGCTGCGGTTTGTGTGACGCGGCGACCGGCTTAGTTGCGCGCTGCGGGGCTTCGCTTCCTGTGCGGATTCATCGAGCACACCGGCCAATGCGTATGTATACGTCGAGGTATACATGCATACTCGGCATTTTTGGACACCGAGTGCTTCAGCTGCAGGAGCCTGGTAAAATTGTGCCGTAAAGGGGTCGTTTCGCTAGAACGAGCTTTTACCTTTAACTTTAATTTAACAACAACAATACAACACAACACAACAACAACAACAACAAAAAGCTTTGTCTTCACTTTACGTCTTTTTTTCGGGACATTATTTGGTTAATTATTCGTTAAAAGTTACTGCACACAGGGTTACACCTAATGACGTCTCTGGAACTTGGTAACATCGAATGTTAGACGTGAGAGGGAACACTAAGCAACGTTTTGCGGGCCCCCAGCGCTAACTGCCCTAGAGAACTTTGCCGAGCACGGAAGAGACTGCGAGTCTTGAACGCAGTGCACTATGTCCTGAAATGCCGGGCATGCGTCCCATTAAGTTCAGGCACGGGTTGGCTAATCGACGCGACAGGTCCCCGAGCCGTGATCGGAAGCGCTCAACTGGCTCGTGCCATTCCGACCACGTAGGAGCCGTTACGAAACGCTGACTCAGATTGTTCGCTTTCTGGGTTAAAGGGGCGCGCTCTCTTCGCGCATAAATTGGCATGCAAAGCTGGAATTGCTCCGCTTTTTTTCCCTTTCTGCGTGTACAGTGTGCGTGCGTGTGAGGAATAACGAGTTGTGAGCAAGACAGCAGTGCATCAAAGCAGTGATGAACAGCTACCTATCAAAGGTGCCAGGTGCGCTGTTCGCACGTTCAGCGTTTCTTTATTAGGGCCTTTGGACAAGCTCCCCCAGTTCGATTTCACAGATCGTAGTGTGATGTCTGGTGTGATAACGTCCGTCTTTGTGTTGCCGGAGTGGGGCATTCTTGTACACGCGACGCACACCTACTCGTATTTTCTTGCCTTTAGTGCTTCTTTAAAGCTCCCGCACAGGTGACCATGGTGAAGTCTGCAGCCATGATGTAAGTGGTGCGATGTTATTTATAGTTGGATTACTCTGGGGCTGATCACCTTCCTTAAGTCGATTCGGGCCTCGCGACCCGCCCGCTTCTTGCTCGGCCATCATATACAGTGTGTTGCGACGGTAATCGGGACACTTTAAACAATTTTCCTGAGCGAACCGCCGCTCTGTTCGCGCTCAAACTTCACACGAAGGTCGCATTTTTTGGTCTATTTTGTTTGACACCGGGAACAACGACGGTACTTACCTGTTTATCCTGAAAATAAATAAAAACGATTTTCGCCTATGGGAAAATGGCGGCGATTTGGACGTGAGAGCCTAAAAACAGGGTTTTCTGATCGTCTGTTAGCACATTTCTAGGTGCATTTTGTGATCGTCTGCTGCACCATTTGGCTCCGTACGTAAATCCCAAACATGCGTTTCACTCTGCAGGTGGTTCCGTCGTTCCAACATCAACTTGCGCGGACTCGCACGTCCATATCAGCCGCCATTTTCCCATAGGCGAAAATCGTTTTTATTTATTTTCAGAATACACAGGTAAGTACCATCATTTCTACCGGTATCAAACAAAATAGACCACAAATTGCGACCTTCGTGGCAAGTTTTAGCGCGAACAGAGCGGCGGTTCGCTCAGGAAAAAATTTTAAAGTGTTCCAATTATCGTCGCAACACCCTGTATACGAGCGAGCCCAATGCGTGCACCACAGTGTAATGGCGAGGCATGCCGGAGAGGCTTCTAGCGAACACTGGGGGGACGGTGCCGCACCGCATGAGTGGAAGGAATCACCTGCGATTCAAATTCCTAAGCCGGGCAAATGGCCGACGTGCGTGGGAAATTGGCGCTAGCTCCATCACATCGAACGTCGCAAAGTTTATGGAGTGTGCGGCCACATATCTTTCGCAATGGTTCATCTAAGGCTACGACCTACTGCGTAATGCACACGTGGGGTTCCGACGAGGCTTAGGTGCCAAAAACGCCTTCTTGCAAAAACATCCTGAGGTTCTGGACGACCCATTGGATGTTTCAAGCCAGGGCTGCAATAGCCGTCATTGTACGGAACGTCTTCGATGCCCTGCCACAGTCTATGTTGGGCAGCGTATACGTGACCCGCGTATCGGTGGGCGTATGATAAAGTACCCGCAGGCTTTTCTCAGCCACCGCACCCTCAGAGTCGGAGTGGATGAACCCCACGGAACAGTTACTGGTTACGAAAGCAGAGTGCCGCAGGGCACCGTTATCTAGCGGAAACTTTTTAACGTCGCCAAGGCAAGCCTTCCGCGCCGCCTGGGATAGATTCCTCATCAATTTACGCAGATGATATCGCTCTCTGGTCGGCACGTGTTTGCGATAAGGAACAGGAACTATACTCCTGAAACAGCTACTGACGCCGGTGCTGGACAATTCCGGGCTAGTAATAGCTGGACTGGCCAAATCACCACACTTTGTAAGAGCAGGGATAATGCTCGTGCTGGGAGGCTAAGCCGTCTAACGAAGACATTTATTCTAACACTGGGGAACCTGAACGAGGAAAACGGTGGCACAGCGTATACATGCACTGCGGCTGTACGCAAGTTGCCCAGTTCGCTCCTCGAATCACCGAGGCAATGGTGCGCGAAAGAACGGGCAACGCGACAAGTGGGGGCGTTCCCTTTCGTGCTTTCCGGGTATCCCGATTGGTGTACGCGCATCAATACGCGTCCATTGCTCGCACCCAAAAGCTTGAACTGTAGATTAAACATAGCCGCCGTGCGGATAGTCACAAGCCTGCCCAATACACCGCGCTCCGGAGGCCCCGCCGCTGCAGTGCATGCTTCAAGCACCTTGCTAACCTGACAGGGCTTCGCGTGCACTCGCAGCTGGCTCGGCCGGCAACCACGCTCGCACATGGGCGTCGTCTTCACGATATCAGCACATCAGTTTATCACTCACGCCCAGTGCCACTAGCTCCACAACTTTGGGAGGTAACGCACCGGCATAATTTGCGTCCTTTTTGGGGCCGCGCTGATCGGCCGAATTAATTAGTACCACCTTTAGTCGTTAATTTACTGTGCGTCTGTTTAACACATTTCCATTTATTTATTTATTTATTTATTTATTTATTTATTTATTTATTTATTTATTTATTCCGTGTTCCCCGTAAGAAAAAAAAACTTGGGGAACAAAACTCGCTCCAGCTAAGCTATGGCAGGTTAACAGCCAAAACATAAATTAATTAAAAGGGACGAAAGCTCAAAGGTATTTTCCCATAAAAACCAATTAGTAGATGAGAAAAAAAAACACTGACACCAAGCACAAAACCGAACTCTCCGCACCTACCCATACCGCCGGAACGAGGCTAATTACGAACAGGTGACAAAATGACAAAGCACCAATGACAAAGTGACAAAGCACCAATGACAAAACTAAAACAGAAGCAGTACAAATAATTAAACAGACACAATAAGGCAGCCCACACGGGCCAAAAAGAAAAGATAACCAGCGCACATACTATACAGCCCTGCACGGTGCAGAAAAAACGGCCTACAAACACTATATAGCCGACACTATTCAACAAAAATGGCAGCTGTAAAATAGTTTTTCGAAGCATATCTCGCAGCGTCTCAAAAGCGGAGAGAAACAGCATGCCACTACATCGTTGGCACTGCATAAGGAAAAGAAAGAAAAAACGGTCAGTGCATGTTTCGCTTGCAGGACACTACTCCAGTCCCGCACACGGAATCAAGATACAGTATCTACCACAATGTTCATGAATCACATTATTCTGCAGCCCGGCACACTGCACACTACATTACTACAAAATGCTACTCATATGGTATTGCAGCCCCGCGCACTGCAAAGAATAAGAACCGCTCACACGCAAAAATTTCACATTGGCACGTTTCCTTGATGAATGAAAAAAAAAAAAAAAAAAAATTAGGCACATGACACGCGGAAAAGTACATCTTGTCTCGGGGTGCTGGATACGTGTCACACTTCAGGCAGTGCCTTCGACGTAAACTCAACCAGTTCCGTTAGAATTTTAACTGCCGCACTGTAGTTCAATACTGCCCGTAAGTGGGGTAGTTCCAGAGCTTGTCTGATTACGCTGTGGATTCGTCCAATGAAAACAACTGTTCTTGTACAATTTTGGAAATAGTGAGAAACAGAAGGTACGTGTGTCCCGTCCACAGGAGCATCGACAGGTTATCGTCAGTTGTAACTTATAAAAATAATATGGGAACCGTAATCAAATGAGTGAGCTTTTTTGGTGTAGGGAAGAAGGAGGGTATGTCCTATACGTTGGGTATCCATCTGTACAGTTCTGTGTCTGTATTTTCCGTCGACCACTTTCGCTGCCGATCTGATCATGCGTTTGGACCGTGGGCATCTTTTCCTCTCGTAGCCGCACCTGTCGCTACCATGTCCGCCAGCTCTTTACCCCAAACACCTGAGTGTCCTGGTACGTGATAGAGATGAACAGAAACAGTGTTCGCGAGAGAAGGGATGGCTATTTTCATTTGATAAACTACGGTCGATTGGTTAAACGAGTTATCAAGAGCGGTTAGGATAGAGAGGCTGTCAGTGTAGATGTGAACCGGAGAAGAAGGTGGATTATCAATTAAACTGAAGTAGTTTGTTCAGGGCGATTGCTTCTGCGTCGAACGAAGAGGTTGGGGTAACGAGCCGGTAACGGCGCACTGTCGTAATGGAATCAGGCCCAGACATGATAACAAAGCCAGCACCAGCTGAAGTAGAGGTATGCAATCCATCTGCATGGGCGTACAGGCCAGGGATTCGAAATATTCGGTTAGCATCGGCAGCAGTGAGTCTCTCGCTGCAAATTCGAAGCAGTCTGGCCGGGTGAGCGAGAGAGTCAATCGGAAGGTCTACGTCGGAAGGTTCGTAATTGATTGAGTTAAACGTGATGGATTGTTGCTCAGAAAACAGGAAAAACATATGGACTTGAATGTCTAGGTGTATGTCTGGAGGTAAGGTATTAGCTACTACCTCTAGAGCAGCCGTTCTTGTGGTCGTGTACGCCCCTGTTACCGCAAACAGTGTAGGTCTGAGAAGCGAGCGTACCCTTGACCAAAGCATGGAATGTTGATTCGTATACCACCACGCAGGAGCTGCGTATGAAACGGCCGCCATCACAACCAAGTGATGTAATACGCGAAGATGGCGTCAATTTAGAATGGTGTGCATACGACTGAAGCGTATCATTGACACCGCAAGCTTTTTGACGACATTTCGGAGGCGGTTGGCGTGCGCGACAAAGGTTAAATGAATGTCAAAAACTACCCCAAGGAGCCTCATCTCAGGCACATATTATAACGACGTCCCGTAAAGTCTCGCTGCAGTGTGGGTTTTCGGCCTGCTCCGCGTTCTCCTCTCAAAACCAGTTAACAAGAACATGCGTCGGATTCATCCTAAGTTTGGAGCTTTTAGTCCAAGTGGTAATTCTATCCAAGGCTTGGCGAGCCGCTGTTTCAAGCTGCTTTCGCGTATGCCCATGTATGACAACGGTCGTGTCATCCGCATATGCCTGAAGGTATACGTCATCAGGCATCGGAAGAGAGAGTAGGTCGTGGATATAGGCATTCCGTAAGAGCTGGCTTAAAGGTGAACCTTGTGGGCTTCCCCTCGTCGCTGCATGGGTAATCCTTCCGGAGTGTGAATGAAAAGATATTGTTCGGCCCTCCAAAAAGGAATGCAAAAGTTGGTAAATGTTGCTTGGGCAGCGTTGCGACCGGATGCCGAATTGAGTCAAAAGCGCCGGCAAAGCTAGTCTAAAGATATGACTAACGATAAATCTCCTTTATCCCTGCATTCTTGGAGGGAGCAACGGAGCGGCACATTTCCCTTTCCTTCGTCCTGTAGCACTGCCCCGGGCGGACTTGATATAGCCTAAATGTCTTTCAGTGAACCAACGATTGCTGCCGAGGGTGTCATTTCGGAGGAGAAAAGCTAGCCGCCGAGCTGTAGGCTACCCGTACAGCTTGTGGTCGTCACAACCGCGCTAGAAGGAAGGCGTATGTGCCGGTCGACCAAAGTGGAATGACGTTGTTGCACATTGCATAGTGGTTAAGCGCCAAACAAACCTGTCTCCGAGGCCTCAGGTTTGACAGGCTCTAGACGTATACGGTGTCGAGGGAAGCTCCACTCATACGGACTTTCCATCTCGGTTCAAGTCAGTGGTTATCCCAGACTAACCTCAAAATATGAACACATTGAGCCGGGAAATGTCCGTGTGCAGAAGTCGTGGTATATAGGGAGAGAGGGTGTGGCGAAAAGGTTCGTGGCACGAGGCGTTCCGTAGCGCGAGCTTTTAGCTTGGCTGTAGCCAGAGGTGGCCGCCCACGCCAGTTCTCCGCAGATGAAGGTAGTGGATCGAAGAACGCTGCTTAACGAGCGAACAGAGCGAAATTCACCATCGTCAACTCTCCCATCACACGACGGCCGGAGTGGTGCAACGCGTGGGAACCAGATCGAAGCCATTCGAACGCGTTCCAATGGCTTCAATAAAGATAAAAATAAAGTTTCACATGCGAGTAAGGGCATGATAGTGCTGTGAAAAACTGTGGTAAGGATTGACATTCGCAATTGTGATAACAGCGACCAAATAACTGCCTCGATGCTAAGCCTTAAGTTCCCTACGTCCGAGCTGTTGGGGAAGACGCTCTTCTAAACTAAAACTCGTCGACCGCGAGCGTGTTGCGTTTGGGTTCCCCTATCTTTTGGGGGCCCCAACGATCGGTTCCTCTATTCTGAAACTGCGCATATGCAGCAATGCCTGGCCTGGCGTTCCGCTGACCGGCCACGGAGCGCCCCGGCACCAGCACCTCCTCGATGCAAGACCGGCGGCGGCCGCATCGATGCTGCCTGCACGCATAAATCGACGCTGGCCGCTGCACACAGCTTGTTACCGCCTACCTGAATGTGAATACAAAGTTACGCGAGAAGGAGGATGATCATGTGTTGAAAAATTGTGTTAGGAATTGTGGTGAGCGGTGGAAGTGAAAACGACGATCCAGTATCTGCCCAAGTTCCCTGCATTCCAAGTAACCGAAGTCGGCCATGAGTCGCTGGAGGAAAACCTCTTTGTAAAGTTCTCTCCGCGAGAGAACTTGTTGCGTTTATGCTTCCCTCGGGCTCTTCTATTCGAAGGAAAGATTTTGTGCGTCTTCCATTCCCCAGAGGACTGTCTGGCTCATATCTGAACGGGAACAGAATGAGCTCTTCCGGCCGAGCGGTCACCGCAGCGCCAGCACTTCCCAATATGACCTACAGCCGGCCAATCGCAAAAGGCAGCCAGGGCTCTGACCGCGCCCCCAGGCAGGGGTCGTTTGTTTTGACGAAAAATGGTACTTTTGGTGTATTTACGCGAGTAATAAGCATGTTTTTCGAATTCAGCGTCAAGTAAACTATAAAGTAATACCCCCAACTATTATTTCTTGAAATGCTCTTCAGCAGCCCATCAAGCGAATCTCAAAGCAAAGCCGTTCAGGCGGCAAGACAAAGCTCTTTGACAACGCGAGGCGGAAACAGGGCGTCTCAGGCGTTCTACCATGGCCACTATACTGCTTTCGCATTCACAACCCATAAGGGGTGCTTAGGCGTCGTCGGTCTTTTCGTTTCGTGGATGTGTGCGACTCAGTGAAACGGAAATAGCTTCGCTGGGTGCCGCCACCATAGAATGGTTCGGCGCTTGAATTTATTTTGATTCGATGTATCAATTTTTTTTCTCCGCATGCGATGGTTCCTCAGTGAGGTTTTGTTCGTTGAACTTATCTCCAACAAACTTAACTTCACCGGGATTATCTTCGGCGAGCTCATCTACGCGCAGTTTGCCTCCGTTGGAATTTTCTCCGTCGCCAAAAATGGTGGCTCTGATATGTCGTTTTGTGCGCATGAAACGTTCTCTGGCCCGCAATAAGTGTCCCTTGCCGCTCGCCTCCAGTTGTGGCTGTGTACTGTGCAAGCCTGCGTGCTCAGATATTCTTCGCGACGCGTTCGCTGATATGCCGTACTAGCGCCGCGCGTCTACGTGCGGGTCGGCCAAGCGACTTGTGTTTCCTTCCGCCGTTTCTCTAGATACTTTGTACTGTCACGACTCGTTTCTGTGTCATTGTATCACGCAGACGGGCTCTTTTCCGTTTCACTTCTCTTCTTTTCGCTGTCACGACGTGCGCTGCCGAAGACAAAAGGCTCCGGTGTGTTAAAGGCTCCGGTTGGTTGGTACAGCTGTGGAATAGCGTAGTGCGACCGCGTGATCTGGAGGGGAAAAAGTCTTTTTACAGTTACAATTACGTCATGGAAAGGTGTAACTTGCTACGGAAATCAGTTTGTAATATCCGAAATTTAAAGATTACTTTTCTGTTGTTTTTTCGTGCAACTTACGCGCCTCTAACTCTTCGTTCTTTTACACAATGCATTTAGCTGTCCAAACATTACGTGTATCTTGTCTTTTTGGTTGTTTATTCTTGCATATATTCTTACCTTGCGAAGCTTCAGTTGCGCTAATATTTCTTATTTTACGTCTGTAATACTTTCGCATTTGCGGGCAAAGCTGTCAGCCGTCGATGATCGCTGATGACAACGCGGCAACAATCTTGTGCACCAAACGGCTCCCACGCATCCTGCCAGTGACTATGCGGCAATCCTCGCGTTAGATCTTCATAAGGCCTTTGATCAGGTAGGGCACTCGCTCCATCAAGCACTTTCGACATGCCCAGAAGAGGCACCCCCCAAGGGGCCGTTCTTTCACCTCTACTATTCAGTCTCGCCATGCTCCGTGTCGCTAATGCTCTCGTAAATATACCGTCCCTCCACTCCGCAATATACGCGGATGACATTACATTTTGGGTCGCGCATGGTAGTGACGCCCACATAGAGGCCACACTCTCAGCAGGGGCTGCCAGTCTCCGGCCTTGCTGCACAAGCAGGCTTGACTTTTTCGGCCGCTAAATCATCGCTCCTACTCCTTCCTCCACCTATAGGGTTAGACCCACTCCCCCGACCTCCAATCAGATAATGCTGGACGGACAACCAGTCCCCCGGGCCTCCCAGCTTCGCGCCTAGGAGACAAGGACTAACGGAATTAAAACGGCTGCGACTTGTGCCGTGCTTCTTGGTGAGCCGTTTTTGCAATCACCTTCCGTACGCCTTCCGTACGCACAGCTCACCTTCTGTCAACGCACCTCCCTCGATGCCTTACTTTGAAGAGCCTATCGCTCCGTGCTACTACTGCCCCCTCGCGCGCCCACTCAACGACTCCTCGCGCTTGGAATACATAATACCATAGACGAACTAATCGAAGCCCATCACCTGGCCCAGCTCACGCGCCTTTCCCAGAACCCGGCTGGTCGGCAGATCTTCGATTGAATTCATGCCAACCCCACGCTGCTACTAGATCCTCCAGCTCACATCCTTCGGCTTCTCCGCGCACGTCTCCACGTTAAGCCTATCCTGCGAAATATGCATCCTGCCTACCACCGCGGACGCCGTCTCACCCGAGCCCAAGCACGCCTCTCCCGCTGCCCTCCCTCTGAGCACACGCTCTACGTAGACGAAGCGGCGTATCCCCCCCCCCCTCCTGCCTTCGCACTCGCTCTAGTGGGCGCTTCTCCAACAATCCCTCAGGTCTCATCGCCGCCACCTCTTCGGTAGCTGCGGAAGAGGCGGCCAGTGCCCTTGCCCTTGCTCAATTACCTGCCCCCAGATCATTTTATCTAACTCAAAAACTGCCATGCGAAATTACACAAAGGGCGTCATTTCCGTAACTGCACTCAAAATTCTTCTAAGGAATCCCCCTGCCCACCCCGCGATGGCGCTTTGGACTCCGGCCGACACCAGCGTAGATTGTAATGAGACGGCACACCAACACGGCCGAGCTTTGATATCCCGGGCTCCCGTTTCCCTTACGCCTACACACGGCATCCCCGAAATGTCCCACTCGATCCTTCTCACGTACGGGGACGTAACTCAACATTACCGCAGGAACCTACCTCCCCCGCACCCTTCACTTACTCCGCCGGCAGCTCACACGTGGCGACTCTTACAAACCCACACTTTCCCACACCGCACTCTTCTTGTGCACACGCACCCACACCAATTAGCCGATTCCGAGTCAAGAGGTCCAACGAGTTGGAAGAGCCGACGCGTCAAAAGGTCCTATATTGGATCTCTTGACTCGTTGTACCTCTTGACTCACTGTGGACCTCTTGACGCGGCTGAAGAGAGTCAAAAGATCCAACGAGTCGAGAGGTCCAAGCTGTAACAAATCACCATAAGCCCACGGGTAAAGTAAAAGAACCAAGAACAGACAACCAAGCTTTCAAAGAAATGCGAAACCCGAGACGCACCGCGGAGCGCTTGCGGAGGTCGGCCCAGTCGGGAGAGAGTTTCGCCCTTACCCGTGAACAAAAGTTTTGCGTGGAACACTCTGCCTTGTGACCTCGACAAAGAAGACGTGCTGCTTCTGTACGTGTGAAAATAATATAGTTTTTTATTATATTTATCGCCCTACTCTCGTGCTGACGTCGTTATTTTAATTCAGTCAAAGGAGCCGATAACACAAGCTTTGAAAGCACACCCAAAGGACAGGCAGCGCTACAGCTACAGTGGGAGCAATTTTCATGTCACTTTGTTACTCTGCGACAACTGAAGTCAACCCCACCGTCGTTTTTGGTGCGGAAAGACTGGCGGTCGAGAGGAGACGGAAGCTAGAACAATCAATAACCATTACAAGCAGCTGTTAATCGCCAAAGTAGACCCGCATAACTTAAACGACCAAATATTACTAGGACATTTTATTGGATCCAGCCGGTTTATAAAATGAGCTGAAGGGGTTAATTTATTAAGAACGGCTGAGGGGTAAATAGTAAATGGAGAAGCCAAAAAGGCAAGGCTCGTTGGACCTTTCGACGCGTTGGACTTCTTGACGCGTTGTACCTTTTGACGCGTTGTACCTCTTGACGCGTTTTTCCTTTTGACGCGTTGTACCTCTTGACGCGTTGGACCTATTGATGCGTTGTACTTTTGGTGCGTTGGACCTCTTGACGCGTTGTACATTTTGACACAAATTGGACCTTTTGACGCGTTGGACCTCATGACGCATTGTACCTCTTCACCCAAATTGGACCTTTTGACTCGTACTTCTTGACTCGGCTGTCACGTGACTATTGGACCTCTTGACTCGCTGGACCTCTTGACTCATTGGACCTCTTGACCAGAAACGCAATTGGCCTTCCCTCACTGATCCTCATGTGGCGCACTGGACACACTCTTCTATTCCCTCTGTGAGTGTCCGCGCGACCCCTTCCCCCGTTTCTCCTCCTCCTCTCACTGGGAACAGGCCCTGGGGAGCCCTGACTTCGCAACGCAAGAAACCCTGGACGTCGCGGGGCCCTTTGGACTTCCGCCACCCCCCTACCCTGAACCCGCTTGCGGTCAAGAGGTCCAATGAGTCAAGAGGTTCAACGAGTCGAGCGGTCCAATAGTGACGTGGCAGCCGAGTCAAGAGGTACAACGAGTCAAAAGGTCCAATTTGGGTCAAGAGGTCCAATGCGTCAAGAGGTCCAATTTGTGTCAAAAGGTACAACGCGTCAACAGGTCCACTGCGTCTAAAGGTCCAACGAGCCTTGCTTTTTGTCTTCTCCATTTTTAATTTGCCCCTCAGCTGTTCCTAATACGTTAACCCCTTCAGCTCATTTCGCCCATTTCAATGGCTGGATCCAATAAAATGTAATACAGTATAGCCCACTTATAGCGAACCCGGTTTTAACGATATAGTGGCTATAACGCACAAATCTTCGTTTCCCGTTACCATTGGCATACATAGATTTTCTGTCCAGATATAGCGAAAAGCGGATATAACGAAGTCATTTCGGTTTCCCGTTGTGTTCGTTATAAGCGGGCTCGCCTGTATTTGATTGTTTAAGTTAAGCGGGTCTACATTGCGATTGATGGCTGCTTGTGATGGTTACTGATGAAGAAGAAGAAGAAGAAGACTGTTTTTTCAGCAGACGGTTCTAGCTTCCAGCAGATTGTTCTAGTTTCCGTCTCCCCCGCCAGTCTTTCTGCACGAAAAGCGACGATGGGGTTGACTTCGGCTTCCGCAAAGAGTAACCAAGTGACATGAAAATTGCTCCCACTGTAACTGTAGCGCTGCCTATCCTTTGGGTGCGCTTTCAAAGCTTGTGTTATCGGTACCTTTGACTGAATTTCATAAAACAGCGACGTCGGCACGAGAGTAGGGGATAAATATAATGAAAAAAAAAAAACTATAATATTTTCACACGTACAGAAACAACACATCTTCTTCGTCGAGGTCACAAGGCAGAGCGTTCCACGCAAAGCTGAGCCTCGTCAGAAATATAGTTATTCTCTCTCTCTCTCCTCACGGGTGATAACGAAACTCTCTCCCGTCTGGTCCGACCCCCGCTGGCGCTCCGCGGTGCGCTCGGGTTTCGAATTTCTGGGAAAGCTTGGTTGTCTGGTCTTGGTTATTTTACTTTACCCGTGGGCTTGCGGTGATTCGTTACAGCTTGCACCTCTCGACTCTTTGGACCTTTTGACTCGCCTCAGCCGCGTCAAGAGGTCTACGGTGAGTCAAGGGGTACAGCGAGTCAAGAGATCCAAGCAGTCAAAAGGTACACGGTGAGTCAAGAGATCCAACGAGGCAAGAGATCCAACTAGTCAAGAGATCTAATATTGGACCTTTTGACGCGTTGGATCTTTCGACTCGTAATCCCCTGAACCCAATGTAAAATACAGTGGCACTACTACAACTACTATTCTCACGCAAAAGCTCGGTGCAACCGGTCTTACGAATGCGCCACTTAGCCCCTCGGCAACCGAACTTGAAGCAGCCAGCGGAGTGAGGGGGTAGGGAGATGTGGAAAGATATGTCTACAAATGAGCAGATATTCTTGAAATCGAGGCGAGAGCAAGTCTTCCACGTCACTTTTTTCGCTCGTGTTGCAATTGAAAGCCTACAGTGAACGATGGTGCGCATATAAATGAAGCTTTTTTTGTAGGTCTTTATTATACCCGCTGGTTTAAATGCAAAACGTGGGCGCTCTCCAGCAACAGGAATCGAGCTTATTCGTTGCTGTCCCCACGAGATGTATGCGTTCTATATGCAATCGGGCAGGCACTCAGGAGTGTTGAGATCCCTTCCTCACCTCTCTTTTCCCTCCATTACTCGTGCAGTCTCAAATGCCGCAACTTGTCCGTTGGTCGCCAAAGCCACTGGGCTTACAAAAACTATTTCCAAATCCTTATGATCGTCACGATGAAACTGCCACGTTGGCATCACGACAGCGTCCGCTTTTCTGTGCTCAGAGCTCCAGCTGTCTTACAAAAGATGACTGGATGTCAGCGCTGTGGGTGCATTGTGATTATGGTTTATCAGCTGGTATTATTTCGCATATTTATGAAAAGAAATAGCAGTAATAGGCTTTGCTTAGCAGTTGGCCTTCAAGTCATTTTGGTGTGGGCATTCCAAGATTCACTAAGCTGTTCGTACGCACGAGATCGTAGAGCCAGTGATGTTCCGTACTCGGAAGAAGAATTCTCATTTCTAGGTTCGAAAATTCCCTATTTTGTAGTATTTTCCCCTGTAAGTTTCTCTTGAATTCCCTGCAAATTTCCCTGCATTCTAGTTTTGTAGCTGATAGATCTTTACGGTATTCCTGTTCGGTTTGGGGTTTAGCCAGCCCCACCTATGTCTACTTTACGTAGCCTTCTTCCCGCAGACGCCGTTCAGAAAATCGGAGTTTTAGCGCGAACTAAATACCACTGCATCTGCCGCTGAGCAGCATTTGACTATGCATTTCACGTTTTGTACCAAGCAGCATGCTTACTATGCATGCTAGAGCTCTAAGTTAAAACTACCCGTATGAAAAAGAACGGGACATTGTTGGGTAATTCCGGTAATTTTGGCTCAGCGCCGGAACTGCGGGCGCCATCTCTTCTTGGCAGCACGCGGACTAATGCGCACACGAAGTGTTTTCTTTTTGTATATTGCGCAGGAATATATGCGAACAGGTTTCAGCCCTCGAGCCGCCGCCGATTCACCCTTTACTGGATTTCTCTCGTGGAGTATTCTTTCCTCTATGCTCCCTCCTGTTTTATGAACTGTATTAGAAACGATCTGGGGTGCTTGTGGCTTGCGCTACCATATTTGAACATAAATCAGGCGAAGCGTAAGGGAACTTTAATTTAAACAAGAACAGAGTAATAAAGGATGCGAGGTCGGGTTTACTGACATTTTTTTTTACTCCAAGACTCCTAAAATTCCCTGAATCTATTAAAGATTCCTTTTTTCCCTTTTGGCCAAAATTACAGCTCAAAATTACCCGAAAAAGGGAAAATTCCCCGCATGGAACATCACTGCGTAGAGCAGTTTGTGCATGTCATGCCTTCCGCGGGGTTTGTCCTGCGCGAAAGGAAGCATGATAGCCGAGGCGCCGGCTAATCACTAACACCTCTCGCAACATTTTACGCGCGGCCAGCTTTTTAAGTCTGGGCCAACAACTTTAACCATTTGGAATACGTAGCTGAGTCAGGCGACTTTCTTGCGCTGCTTTGTGACCTTTGTCCTTCAAAAAACTTACAGGTAACTGACTACAGAAAAACAACAAAAAAGGAGTGATAAACGTTGGCTCCCATATCAGGGAAGAAACTTGGGGGGGAAGACACCGTAACTCAAATTAAGCGGAAGAATCGGACTTGGGCTGGCCGTGCAATGCGAAGAACTGACAACCCGTGGACTATCAGGGCAACAGAGTGGCTGCCGAGAGACAGGATAGAAGAAGATTGATGACTCGATAGAAATAAGAAAATTCGGGAACAACATAGAATGGACTAGAACGCGCGCCTAAGCCTAAGGCCGGCCGCACACCACGGGACCATGGTCGGTGCAGCGGGCCAAGCGACGCAAAGCAGGAACTGCTGGATGAACGTGGGGGAGGCCTTCGTCCTGCAGTGGGTGGGCGCAAACATGGTGATGATTATGATGATGAAACGTTAGCATAAAAAGTAATGGAGTTGTCGGTTAATCACAAAAGACGTCAGTTAATCACAAAACACGCCCGTGAGACCCTAGCATTTTATGCGCCTACAAATTCCCCTGCATTTTACATAAGCGGTGATTATGAAATTTTTATGGAAACTTTTTATGTCGCCTTGTGCGCAAGTATTCCAACGAGCGATAACAGAATTGGCCCAATGTGATCTACCATCTGCGGTTTTAAAGGGCACCGAGTGTTTGGTAACTGGTGCTTGGTAGCGAGTTCCACACACACTAAATTTTGTCGCTTGTGAAGTGCTGCTTTACGGGCAGAGCCCAAACACACTAAACTATTTACACCCTTTTAGCCAAAAAGCTGTAGCATAAGTAGAAAAAGGGTGTTGGGAGGCCTTTACACCCTTTTTCTTACCCGCCGCGGTGGCTCAGTGGCTAAGGCGTTGCGCTGCTGAGCATGAGGTCGCGGGTTCGATTACCGGCCGCGGCGGCCGCTTTTCTGATGGAGGCGAAAAGCAAAAACGCCCTTGTGTACGAGATTTCGGCGACCCGCCGCGGTGGCTCAGTGGCTAAGGCGTTGCGCTGCTGAGCACGAGGTCGCGGGCTCGATTCCCGGCCGCGGCGGCCGCTTTTCTGATGGAGGCGAAAAGCAAAAACGCCCGTGTGTACGAGATTTCGGCGCACGTTAAAGATCCCCAGGGGGTCAAAATTAATCTGGAGTCCTCCACTACGGCGCGCCTCATCGCCTGCGTTGCGTCGGCGCGTTAAACCCTACAACCAATCAATCAACCCTTTTTCTTGAATCTCAACACCCTTTTCCTACGTCTACACTCTTTTAGTGTGAAAAAAAGGGTGTTGATCAACTTCAACACCCTTGGTTTTTCTTAGGGTGTTGAAAGGGTGTGGAAAGGTGTTCAGATTTTCATTTAATAAGGCCATGCTTCGATGCATAATAGCACTGTAAAGAACAAGACATCCCCTCATATACTCCTCTACTCGCAAGAAATTTTCAAACGCAAAAAAAGAATGCTCGTATGCAATGATCGCTCGTTGTCATGCGGCGCACCTAACGCCCCAAGTTTAGCTTTGGCACATGAAACACAAATTTGAACCTTCAAAATTAAAAAGACTATAGTCGTGTGGCGAAAAGGGTGTTTACCGACTGCAACACGCTTGACTTTCTGTAGGGTGTTGAAACGGTGTGAAATAGGTGTTCAGTTGCAAAATAATAACAGCGGAGCTGGGGGTATAGACCTAGTTTCTTCAGGTGTTGCTAAGTTTTGTTATGTTTGCAAAGCTGTGCAATCTTCTTGCTAAGCTAGGATGACCGCTGAGGGGTGAGGCCAAGTTTAACCGGATTTTACAAGGCTGTTCCAGTGTGCCCCCCTCCCTCCCCCCTAATGCCGGGCGATCCAAAGGGGAAACAAGCTAGTTCGACTCTCAGCTATGCTGTTTCTCCAGCCTTGCACCACTATTGCAAGCTGCGCCATTTTTTTTGCTTTTTAGAACCCAAAAAATACTAGTACCTTTGAAATGGTATAGTAAGAGGTGCGCATACGCATACGCCCCTTGTGCTCACACTCACAACAAGCTCGAAAGTTGACTTCACTGTTATAGTACCCTATCTGCGGTAGTGCACCCTTTACAGGTGCCGCAGTTCTTTTTCTTTGTATTTTTTTGCTAACGCCACCGAAACTAGCTCAAGCTTAAACAGCTTCACTGGTAATAAATTATGTCAATTCATATTGCTTTAAATATCGCCAGGTACAAACACCCCCCTATTGTAGTTAGTGTTCAGTCCATCCGTGTAAACAGGTACAAAATATCTCCAAATTTCGAGGTCTCTTCACCTTTTTTCTTAGTTGGCGGTCTTTTCTTGCACCCTTTTTCTTTATGCCCTTTTTCTTAGTTTCGAACACCCTTATTTGTAGCTTTACACCCTTCTGGGAAAAAGGGTGTTGAAATAATGAACACCCTTTTTGAAGGGTGTTGAGGTGGTGGGGAAGATTTGTTTGATATTATATAACATTCTCTAAGTTATGGAACACAAAAACTACCTCGGATTAAAAAGTTTTTGGAAATCCGCGTGTTGATTTGTATATTCTCGTAGTAAAATCCATACTTCCAAAATTAGCGCTAAAATATTTCTTTTTTGCGACAAGCCCACCGACTCGATCGGGGGGCTTCCTTCTGCTGGATATAAAAGCAAGAAGAGCAGATGTATTGCTAAGTAAGTATGCACTCCCTGTACCGCCTGCATCGCGCTGGTTTTCTTGCTCAATTCATTTGTGTTCCAAGTGTCACTTGTGTTTATTGACTATTTGTGTTGAATGCTGTGCGCTCCGCTGATTCACATTGCCACGCGTAGCTGCTGCCCTGGCCACAACCTTATTTCAGTGTGTTGAGCAAGCTTACACCCTTTTTTTAGGGTGTTCACGTGTTCACACGAACGCCCTTTTTTCATCCTACACCTTTTTTTTTTCGCTAAAACACCTTTTAAAGGTGTTCGCAATGGGACAAGATTCTTACACCTTTTTCGGCCAAAAACGGTGTAAGAAAGTTTAGTGTGTAGCTTTCGCTCCATAAGAGTCAATATATATATATATGAACTATTAAAAACACCCGTGGGTTTGCAGCACTGTAAGAAATATCCGCTGGTCAACTTCAGCACAACGCTGCGGAACGGCAAATCAGCGTGAACAAATGTGCGAGTTTGGCGAATGACAAGGCCCAGCATGCGATTAAAGTGAAAAAATAGAATCTGCTCACGGACAACAGCGCAGGGCGTGCATTTGCGCTATTGTCCGGGTGCAGATTCGCGTTGATTTGCCGTTCCGGAGCGTTGTGGTGAAGTCGACGTGCGGCTATTTCTTAGAGTGTGCTTTGCCGCAGCGCACGTGCGGGACTGGTTATCGCGATGAAAGCGCAAAGTAGGCTACGAGGCCCAGCGTGTTCCAAATGCACGCGTGGTGTTTTTCGCTGCTTCAGGTCACATTTCTTAGTCAAATAGTATGTCGGGCCTTATCTGTCAAATCTGCCGTCTTGGACGCTTTTCAACTTCATTGTGGCGATTCTGATGATGATTCTGATTATGAAGTTTTATCGCGCCGACGCTACACAGCCTTGGCGATGAGTCGCGCCGTAGTGGAGGGCTCCGGATAAATTTTGACCACCTGGGGATCTTTGATGTGCGCCGAAATCTCGTACACACTGGCGTTTTTCGCTTTTCGCCTCCACCAGCAAAGCGGCCGCCGCGGCCGGGAATAGAACCCGCGTCCTTGAGCTCAGCAGCACAACGCCTTCGCCACTGAGCCACCGCGGCGGGTCTCCACTGTGGCGAATCATAGCAGTTTCTTCGGAACGTGTGTACTCGTCAGCATAAGTCGAAGCGTGCGCGGCGGAATCAGCATAGCAGATGTGCGCTCGCCCTCGGGGTCTGCTGTGAAGGTTCGTTGACTGAAAGTCGTAAAATTCGGGGATAAAATTTGAGTTAAGCGGAGTTTCTAGGTAGATGAAATACTGAAAATTGCGGTGTAAACGCACGTCGCACATCGCAAAAGGGCATAACATCAATAACCTCACCATTAAAAAATCTTGCACCCGTCCGTCTAACGAGGACGATGGTTGAACGCTAAGCTTTCTCGTGATGGGTTCTTTGGTTCA
Organism: Haemaphysalis longicornis; assembly: GCF_048455015.1. Classification (NCBI taxonomy): domain Eukaryota; kingdom Metazoa; phylum Arthropoda; class Arachnida; order Ixodida; family Ixodidae; genus Haemaphysalis; species Haemaphysalis longicornis. The sequence continues at coordinate 362,217,061 of NW_027526203.1, read as the reverse complement.
CCAATCCCACACTGCGAGTGTGTGCTACTCTGGAGGTGCGCACCACTTTTCTAGAATACCCATAGGCCTAACGTCTGGGTTCGGGGTGTACGGCGTGAATCGGTTGGCGTTCAGTGAGCACTTTTTTGAGTGGGTGGCGGTTTGAGGGGTTAAACCCCAACATGTGACGTTAGCCGTAACGTCCTAAACCTTAGAATGGGAAGTTAGGCACGCATAGCAACGTCATTCTTCTCGTGACGGATTCGTTGGTTGTCGTCTGGATTTTCCAAACCGCTTCGACCATGTCGAAAAACCCAGGTTCGATTCCGGCCGTGGGAAGCGCTTTTTTTTTCTTTCACTTCACCCACGATCATTCATCGTCATCGTTGGAGAAATTTGGCTTTCCTTCATAGAGTATTGGCGTACAACAGCATCAATGAGGAGACTAAAGCTTCGCTTTAAAAACGAGCTCCCGAACTAATGCGGTACGATCAGAAGCTCACCGTGTAGGAAGATGGTAATTTGACGACGCGTTACTGCGGCACACATGGCACTGACGCTGAAAGAGGCGTTGTTAGTCATGTGAACATAAATTACTGTTTGTATTTGGCTCTGCAGCGATGGTTGCCGGCTTTTGCATTTAAGATAACCCTAAAGCCGCTAAGCTCAGCTCATAAGCGGACGCAACCGAACCACATGCGAACAAGCGCTTTGGTGAAGCAAAGCAAGGACAGCAAAAAACGGCAAGAAAGCGACGTGCCTGAGAAGGGAGAGTCCCTTCTGTGTTAGGAGGGAGTGGGCAACTTTCCGCTTTCCTGTCACTCAAAGCTATAAAAAAAAGTCGTCCTGCCGGCGAAACAACGTGCATAATTGTCAGTACCCTATGACCAGATCTGATCTTCATATTAAGTGACCCTCCCGCTGCCATCCGGCGGCCTCCAAAATGCATTACAATTCGTAAATCTGCACTCCATTGTCTTCTCGCTCGAGTGGAGGCCTTGTTCGCCATTGGGCTGTCAGGACGCTTGCTTTGTAATCCAGCAGCCTTCGGGGACTCGGTCCGCCATGTTAATGCGCGACGAGCGAGTCGCGGCAGAGATTTCTTTGTAATCAAGCAGAAGCCCTTGGGGACTTATTAATGCGCGAAAAGAAGCGATTTTTATGCTTGTCTGCACTGCACGCGGTCAAAATGACGTCGCGTGAATACTGCCCTTTGTTCTGTACAGTTCAGTGTCCCCATTTACCGCAACTATGAGCGTTAGTAAGCAACTTTTTCGTTCCCCATGGGGAATCTCACGCGGTTAACTGTTTAGCCCAAGGTGGCAACGATGGCTCGGTCGTGCTGTTATTTCCGGGGCCGGTCAGGCGAATAAAGTTGGCAACGTGTATGCTGCTACTGTTGCGGTTCAATGGGCTTTCGTGCCCCGCTGGCCCGCAATCCTTACATGGGGAACGGGTTCGCTCTTTTGTTCTGCAACTTCCGAAAGCTGGGGGAGACATCTTGCCTGTGAAAGCGGGTCAACGCGTCCTCTGCTTCCGACTTGTTTTCAGAATTGCGCCCATCGTCAAGGGCTGTGCCCTCGATGAAGCGAGTGTGCGCGTTGCGGCGCAGCGCGCCCACTGGAAGCGGGTTTCGCCCCTGCCTGCGGCGTTGCCTGCGTCGGCTGGCATTGTTACGTTCACATTCCCGTCCTTTTTTCTGCTCACTCTCTAATTTCCTCTCGGGTGCTTGCTTAACATAAACATCGCATCTTTAATTACATAAAAGCAATTAGCCCGGGGCGTAGCTTTTTCTGTCAGGGGAGGTCTTACTACATTTGGATGTCGTAGCACGCACGCAACTTTCAGGTTATGCAGTTTTCTGTGTCAAGTGACTGAGCTTCTGTGACCCTAATTCCTCCAGTGCTTGACGTGCCGATTCGTCATTAGGCAGCCGTGTGTCATAATCTTTCATTGTGCAACCACTACTTCCTTGTGACTACTTGGTGGCAAGACTGTTTTAAAAAAGGGCGAAAATGCTCTGGTGTCATTAAGGATCGCTGTTTGGCACCGGTTACTTTCTTTTATTGTTTCTCTGCTGCCTTTATGTTATAATTCCAGAGCAACAATTTCCGTTTGGTGAAATACTAAGGTGGCCGGTACATTTGCTGCCTAACGTCTCTCACTTCTTTACCAACTTATCGTGGGTTACCTAAAGCAAACTGTTTACTCAGTTCAGTTGTATAGACCATGACAATAATTGCTTCGGCTTTCTGGTTGCCTTCGAAGATGGCGTGCAGAATTTTCACGCAGTGCTGCTCAAGGAATGAGCGCAGACATTAAGTTTCGTGTATACGGATACCCAGGGGAATTTGGTGTATACGTGAATTCCGAGCGGGTGCCCGTAACATGGGGGTGGAAAGTTACTTTGATGTTTCTGTGGCGACAGGCGTGCTTGATGACTTCAAGTGTGTGAGTGACGCACGTTGGAACAAAAGAAAACAACAAAAAAGAACTTGCATTTTCGTTATTCTGCCAAAGCTCTGCACTTAAAATGTTTGAAGGCATGCCTATCAACGTGATTCTTTTTGCACAAGGCACCAATTGAAAATAGCATGCTGTCATTAGCGACGCCAGTTTAGATAAATATTCATGTATTCATTCCATGCATAATATGCGTGTGTTTATTTTATCGGATCCCCCGCATCAGCGATGCAGGGGACAATAATACTCATAATATGCGTGTGTTTAACACAACAAAATATAAATTCGCGCATGTTTCGCGCACATGCCACTAACATTTCCTTCAAGTACTCTATGAGCTCTATATTCCAAGCTCTGGCCGATTCGTAACCATGCATAACCACGCATAGCGAGCACGCTGGCGTTGTCTGATCACGCACAACAGCTAATTATGCCCCGAAGAACAGTTGGCTGCGCCATAAAGTCCCTCGCCTCCTCTCCGGCGTAAATTTGAAAACCAGCTTATGAAACATTCACGCGTTATGAACTTTAATGTGCAGCTGCTATTCGGGATTCTCAGCAAAATTATTCGGTCAGCCCACCAAGAGCAATTCATAATCGCCCTGATATATTTAGTTCCTCAAAATGCGACCCTCGCTTAAGCATTAGCGCTGTTGAATAATTTCTCAGCTTCCCTGCCGTCGAAAGTATCCGCAGAGTTTCTCAACTCGGCCTTCTACATAAACAACTATATTACAATTTTCCTGTCCAACGCCGTTAGGCCCGTTCATCACGTCGCCTCTCGTTGAGTGTACAGCGCTTTCATGGCGATTCAACTCATGCTTCAACAAATCATTCCTGCCCACAGCTGTTGTAAACTGGGCCTGAATGCATAGTTAGTGAACACGACCCTTTCAAATCCTAACAGTTAACTACTGATAGTATTGGTTTTCTAATGGTTGCTGTTTACATCATGTATATTTTCATTTCACTATTTTGACGATGCGTGGACCTCACTCGCGTTTGTGCTTGAATTCAGTGTTTGCAACACCCCCGTTTCCTGCGTAACACCCGGGAGGGGTCGTTACGGTTTCAATAAATGACGCGCGCGGTGTGCGACGCTGTCAAATGTGCTGGCGGCACGCGCGGTAATGCTTGTAGGCGCGAGCGGTCGGTTTGACGTACGCGGCAGCCTGCCTTCACGGGATGTGAAAATGATTCAGTGCCCTTTAGCAAAGCGTCAAACTTTATAACGCAGAGCACATGCAGGAAGTTCTGTCTCTGTTTTGTGGTCTGAAGTTTGGAACGACATGACTGACTCAACCCAAACACCCAAACGGACGGACCCTTTGGTACGTGGTGGTCTGGTTTTCGCTGGCCTCTGTTTCTCCCCCGCTGTCACTCGCTTCCGGTTTGTCGTTACGCAAGCAGCAGCCAGTGGCTTGCCTCATCGAATCGGTGTGAGCGAAAGGAGTAGGGAAAACGTGCTGTCTAATTTGCGGTTTCTTGGCTATTAAAAAGACACTGAAGTGAATTTGTCGGAGTTGTATTTGTGGCGGCATTGTGCAATCAATGTCATTCATTGATTCATATTTTCCCGAAGTCCGGAACCTTAGTCCATATATGTAATCGGCGGCACAAGAGAAAACAGCACACGCTGTTCGCTGCCGCCGCGCCAACTACCACAGTGAGGTCACACTAATTTACAATGTCTTTTTGTAGTATCTCAGGCACCGAAATTTTTTATTTCCGCTCATTTTATAGTTCGTATTGACTTGTTTTTGTTCATGTGCAGGTTTTACAGTTTAAACGTACTAGCTCCGTACTTGCTCCGTGTGTACTTGCCATTATTGTGTTGTCATAGCGGAAGTCGTCAAATCTTTTGAGAGAGCACGAGGACGCGGGTTCGATTCCCGGCCGCGGCGGCCACTTTTCTGATGGAGGCGAAAAGTAAAAACGCCCGTGTGTACGAGATTTCGGCGCACGTTAAAGATCCCCAGGTGGTCAAAATTAATCCGGAGCCCTCCACTACGGCGCGCCTCATCGCCTGTGTTGCGTCGGCGTGTTAAACCGTACATTCAATCAATCAATCAATCAATCAATCAATCAATCAATCAATCAATCAATCAATCAATCAATCAATCATCAAATCAAATCTCTTGAGAGGATTGTGCGAGGAAAACTGCCCTTTCGTGTTTTTTTTTCTTCAAAAATGCGCGTAAATCGGCTGAAAAAACTCTGAATATAGTCCATGCGTTGTATACTTCAATCTAATTGTTACCACTCACCCCAGTGTCCCTCTGCACGGAATAAACAGTGAGAAGGGCAACGGTAAGGTAGCGCTTTCGTTTGAAACGAAATCGCTATTGGCCGCGAGGCCCACCACTGGAGAGGCCGGCGCTGCGATCGTTTTGACGTCACTTGTAGGATCACCGTTCCTATCTTTCTGCGTGATTGGCTTGCAGGGCGTGACATTTCGCTTAGGAAGCGCGTTCTAAAAGTATTTTCGTGTTAATTTCCTTCGTTTGAAGTTAATTCTCACTGCGTCAAGCGCAGTTCGACCTAATGGTGACTGTATAACCGTATAAACTGTGGTAGATTATCCGCAAACACCATAAGCGTGGTGGTGTATTACGCATGCGACCGAAGCGTAAGCAGCGGCTTGTTTCCCCGATCAACAATGTGGACTACGACGATCGTGGAGTGAAGTTTCTAGATTTCCCTTGTTTGCAAGAAATGTATAAAGCAGGAAATTGTGAAGCGTTAACTGCTCGCAGAAGCACACGCACCCGCCGTGCCTGCCCGCACAGCCGACGGTGCGGCTCGAACCGACGCAGGTCGCGGCAGCAACAACTTGTCGTCGCTTTTTAAAATCACACAACTCGTGGAAAAGAAGTTCCAGATTGGCGAAAGTGGATGTTAGTCTGATGAAAAATTTTGATGGGTCGTGTCATCAGCTGTGGTTTTCAAAGCGATGCTCAAATATCTGCCGCGATTTACGTCGACCGGCCGCGGAGGTCGGTCCCGGCAGCGCCGGCCCGTTCACGCACGCTGCGGCGAGCGGCCGAGAGGCCGTGCAGGTATGTTGATTGTCGATCGCTTCAACGGAAATCACCGCGCTTGCAGAGTTCCCAGCGCGGCGCCACGGTATGTCCTCGAGGCCAATAGCTCTCTTCGGGGTTCCTTTAAACGCCCTTCCTTTGAAGTGCCAAACGAGGTTGCTGAACTCCATGCAGCGAGTTGCGTTAGATGCGTGCAGCAAGCGAAGGTGCCATAGGTTTTCTCACATGTCCTCATATTGCCGAGTCAGGCCGGAGCTGAGCCTTCTTTACCGTGCACGTATCTCATGGGATGCCATGCATTTTCTGATTTCGCCCTGACCCAAATATGGTCTTTGTGACCGGCAATTGAACCCGGATTCTAGCCCATGCAAGCAGCGCTTAGCCGCATGCTTCACCAATGCAAGTGGGTGAAAATCTTGAAAGGGCTAACTGTAGTTATCCTCATTGTTTTCATGACTTTGTCAACGCAATATGTCGGGCAGCAAATGACACAATGCGATTCTGAAGCAGGCGTGAATGTTTGCTAAAACGGAATTTAAAGTTAATTTCTGATGCCGTGGCAGTTGAGCCTTCAGCTCGAACAGTGCGGGCTTCCGCGGATAGCGCCCACCTGGCACCGTTGTTATAGCGGTGACTGTCGTGTGCTTCAATGTGACCTGACATAATTGAATGCGTTCATGCCCCTTTTTTCTCAACTACGTGTCAAAAAGAGAGAGAGAGAGAGAGAGAGAGAGAGAGAGAGAGAGAGAGAGAGAGAGAGAGAGAGAGAGAAAGAACGCGCTGTTCTTCGCGAAGGCATTGGCAGTTCGACGAAATGCTCACGACTGGTTGAAGGACAGCTCGAGCGCGGCGCCTCGCTGTAATTGTATCAGCCTCGCTCTCTCCTTCTATTCCGGTTCCTATTTGGGCTTTGCTCGTTGGGAGTGGGAAAACGCCGACACGCTCGTGCGGCCTCGCTTAATTAAGTTTAGGATACACACGAAAGCGCTTTGCTCTCGTTACATCTCGCATCGGTCGACTGTCCCTGAAGCTTCCGCGCTTTTTCGAGATGTCCACATTGTGTACCGATCTCTGCCCAAGGCCGGGTTCAGACTGTTGCCGCAATTGTCGTAATAACTTTAAATAATGACGTCACTTCACGTCCCAGCCAACCGCACTGCGTGAGACGCCGTTTTTTTTTTTTTGTTACTTGCATAGATAACGCTATGGCTTTTGCGTCAGTGGTCTGAATATCGCCTAAGGCCATATTCAAACTACCAACGTAAAAGCCATATCGTGATCTATGAACGTAAAAAAAAAAAAAAAACGGCGTGTCACGCAGTGCGGTTGGCTGGGACGTGAAGTGACGTCATTATTTAAAGTCGTTACGACACTTGCGGCAACAGTCTGAAGCAGGCCTAAGGCGCGCGGCGAGAATAATCGCGGAAAGCGGGCGATTCGGATGCTCTTGAAGCGTCTGTTGTGGCCTTGCTACTTGGAGCCGGTCCAAAGGCGTCTGCCGCGGGAGCGCTGAACTCCCCGCGAGGTCCGGCCTCTCCTTCGGCGGTGCCGGCGACCCGCACTTCCTTGTGCCGCCGCTTTCCGGAATTCTAGAGGAGTGTGACGCCACGCGCCCGATAGCGATCGTTACGGACCGTGCACGCCGCTACCGGCAGAGAAAAGGTCGGATATGAGCGCCGGCTTATTCGCGTTGGCCCTGCCCAATTGATGGCCACTTAATCCCGCACAATGTAGCTGTGTACGAGGGCCTGAAAGCCTTTTCATGCGCCAGCATCGGCCGCTTATTCGCCCGTGACTTGAGTCTTCTACCTAACTGTTGCGAAACACGCACCCGCATTGTCCGGAAGTCTGCGCCCGGTGTCTGTGAGGCCAGAGTAATTGACCGCGGCTCTGTTTTTGTGTGTGTGCGTGCGTGAGGCAACATTTTTTTGTCTCCTGCCTATCTCGGCTTGCTGTTTCGCCCTTGCATTTCTCATGTTGATTCGGCCACGTGCTACAGCAACCACAGAGCTCGTATGCCAGGCCACTTGCCGTGAACATTCCCGTGGTTATAATTATTTTTGTCCTTGAAATTTTCAAGCTGTTGCTGAAGTATTCTTAGAGGGAACGAGTAGCATAAATTTCCATTTCACCATTCCCGAAGTAGGAACTTTTGCGACAAGAACACCCACGAACTGCATTATTTTTGTACTCTTTATGTTCCAACGTTGCTGTGAGTCAGTGTTAAAAATTCGCTGAACCTTTCCTCCCACAACCATTTTTTTCGCTCGTGAACCAGGAGTTACGGCAGCATTTCGGCTGTGCACCGTGTAGGCTGAATAAAGTTAGTGTAATCGGCATCAAATGGCTCCTGAAGTACCTTTTTCCCAGCATTAATACTTGGTTGGGGTATTTCGTGGGCAGCCAGTCCTTCAATGCCCACAAAATACCCGAACCAAATATTAATGCTTCATTCACATAGATAGCTTAGAAACTCGCTCTTTTTTTTCTTTCTCTCTCTTTTCCGCGTTCTGCAAAGTACGGGCATTTCTTGTGTGCATGTGTGACGTCGCACAAGCGATTGGCAGGTTGCGACCGTCACTGGCTTCGTGATGCCTCGCAGTGCTCGCGGAATGCACGCCTGCGGAGGCATATCCATCGCGTACGCTCAATGCGTTATGGCAGAAGTGTATTAACTCGAAAGCTTCAAGTAGACCATCGAAAGCCGGCTTTCTGGCGTCGGCATCCGTAACATGATAACGGCTCTTTCGGACGCGTTCCATACCATGAGGCGTTCCGCAACGCGAGTTTAAATTAGGCGGTAGCGATGCAGTCGTCCACGCCAGTACACAACAGGTGAACAAGCAGCGAAATTCGCCATCGTCGTCAACTTTCCCATTGTATAGCGGCAGGAACGAGCAGTGTCGCGCGAGCGTAGGACACAGGTTGTCGAAGACATTCGAAGGTGGATACCACAGCAAAGCGTCCTAAGGCGCCAAGATTGCGAAGCCCTTCGACAGCGTGAAGCGGAAAGAAGGCGTCTCAGGCGTTGTTAGACTGGACGTTCATGCTTTCGCTTCACAAACCGTAAAGAGGTGCCGTAGGGATTTTTCGTCGTAGCGTTTAAGCTGTAACTTGCCACCACGTCCCATGAGTGCCGTTTCTTTCTGAGCGCCATATTTGTCTCGTACGTATACGAAAAGACGGCTGTAGGACTATTCGTCGAAAGGCAATTCGTAATAGGGCAACTCGTAGTAGGGCAATTCATCGCATAGGACCATTCGTAATAGAGCAATTTGTCGAAATGACGATTCGTCGCTTGGATGAGTGTGTTCAAGAAACTGCAAACTGGGCTAGTTGTTACTGGTTCATTCTACTACTGCGCGAAACAAGACTGAGGCAAAGACACAACACGGGCACAGTGCAGGCTGGCAACACAATTTTATTGAAGAAGCAAGCAATCTATAAAAAAAGCAAATACCCCGAAGGCAAACTTTATAGGAGCGAACTTGTGCTCCGCAAGAACTCGAGGAATACACAGGCGTCGAAGGAGTCAACAGAGTGACGTCCACAAGCGATCGTCGGCGAATCAAATGCCACGACGCTTCCTCTGCACACATTTATCTGTAGTGCTTTCGTGACAAAATACACGAACGGATATTCATGCATTCGCACCTGCGCTGGCCTTCATTTCTGAACGGATTTTATTACCTCGGTTGGGTGTGGAGCATACCTGTGGTAATGTGAGTTTAACAACGCGCAGCTTAGAGACGTCAGTCACGATCATCCGCTTTGCAGGTCCCTCTTTTTCGACATATCCAGTAGATGCTTTGCTCAGTCGTTCGGTTCGCAGTATATAAAAATCCTTCGCGAACCAGCATTTCCCCGCCTCCTCCAGTCCTGATGACTTCCATAGCGACAGAAAAAAAAAAAAAAAAACCCGCTTAGACCAGGTAATTTATAGCATTATTTTGGCCAGTGAACTTTATTTTGTTAGCTATGAAAGGTCGTTGTGCAAGCTGCAGGCTCACTGAACCACTAATTTTCGGTCCTAAGTGATAAGATTGGCCCGGTGAACACGCAGCCTCCTGTGCAGTGGTGGATTAATTTGAACAGTGGAGCTGTTTAGTCCGAGCATTATCCGTCCGTCGCACCAGAAAACTTCGAAGTGTGAGGTTTCGGAAAGGGGCAAGAGGGCAAGGAGCCCACGAGCAGGTGTTGGGAGTGCGCGTCTCAACAAAGAAATGTGGTTAGGGAGGTCCCGGGAATCGAACCCGGGACCTTTACGCCATGAAACCCCTTCTAGAATAGTCCTTTCTGCTTTAAAGGTAATAATAAGTTTTTTTTTTTTTTAACGAGCTGCCCTACGTGACCAGTTGTCGTGCGACGAATTACCCTATTACGGAATGCCCTATTACGGATTGTCTTTCGACGAACGGTCCGTACGCCACGAGAAGACGGCGTCCCTTCTCTGGGCATCCCATGTGCCTTGCCGTCTGCCTACGCAGTGCCCGGGCGACGGCGAAGCACAGATAACTATCGGGCCAAGCGAGCGGGTTTGCTGTGGTTGGTTTTCTTGTCGCCAGTGAGCGCCCGCCGTGGCCGCAACTCTTCGGGCGCTTCCGAGAACGGAGGGGCACTGGGCGCGTCCGTATATTTCACGAGCCCTGCCAGGGAGCGACCTCGTGGCTTCCGCCGCGGCGTTTCGCCACCACGCTTGGTTGACGGGGTCCGGCTGTCGGCGGCGTTCTGAGTGCCGGCATTGCCCAGGTGTGATGTCTTCTCCCCTTTTCACGAGGTTGCCGCGCCGAAGTGTTGTCGGGAGCGCGACGCGTCTGCATCGTCGCAGCCTTTCGTGCGCGGAAAAATGGCGCGACAGTATGATGCGTATGCGGGGTTACACTATACACAACGAGGAGGCTTTGAGCGCCGAATGGACCCCTGCAGTGAAAGGTGCATACCAAGTTTATTTGCGTAGGGCAGTCGCTGGTCACTTGACTCATTTGGTGGTGTCTTTTTTTTTTTTTTAAGCAGTTGGCAAACTCAGCACTTTCGCAGTGATGGACGTACTTGGAAAGGAAGGTGTAGCTGTTTGCTGACGGGGAGTATAGCCGAGTCGGTGATGCGGAATGAAGGAAAAACAGCGATAACAGAACGCTGTATTACTTTCACGCTTGCTGTGTAGTACGAGGCTGGAGAGCCGTCTGCCGTGATGGCTCCGTCACTAAAAGGCTTTGTGCGGCTGAGCCTGAGGTCGCGAGTTCGGTCCCGACCGTAGTGACCTTTTTTTTCAGTGGAGACGAAAAATGAAAACGCCTGTGTCGAGACTTCGGCGCACGCCAGGTGGTCAAAATTAACCCGGAGCCCTTCACTACGGCGCGCCTCAGAGCCCAGCTGCAGCTCCGGCGCGTTAAAATCGGACAATTTTGAAGCGAAGGAAATACAGGTTCACGTTAGCGGGATTTTTGCGGGTGCTAAAGGACCCCAGGTGGCCTAAATTAGTCTGTTTCCCTCCACTACGCCCTGCTGCGTAGGTCAGCTATGGGCTCACTAATGACACCTTGAAATTAAAGGAAAGCAGAACGTGTCCATAACTAACATAGAGCAGTGTAGGGGTATAACAAATACGAAGCAGTGGGAGGAATTCAGAAAAGCGTAATGTTAAAATGAGACACCCTATCGGATCTAGAAGTAAAGCAACGAACTGTAGACCATTGGTATTTTAGTGGCCACAATAAAACAACGAAGGAAGCAGTAGAGAAAGATATGGGCTGGGTGTCTTTCGAAGTTGAAAAGCTCAAAGTGAAAAAATATATCTTGAGAGGCGGTTAAGAACTACTGATCCACGTGAGTGGAGAGCTTAACTGTTTGAAGCGTGGACACGCAGGGAAGCGTGGACACGCAGGGGTGAAAAAAAAAAATAACTAGAAGGTTAACGATAAAATATCTAAAGAGCAGTGATGAATCAGACAGCCAAGATAGCCACACAGGAGGGAAAACAGACAGAAACTAAATAATGGAGAGAGAAAAAAAAGCGAAATAGAAAACTTCGTTAGAGATGTACAGGGCAAACAAGAGAGGTACCACAAAAATCTCCGCGATGACTACTAGAGTAGAGCTTTGCTTTTTGAGATAAGAGCAGGTTGCCTGAGGGCGAAGAGCTTTGTGAGAAAGTATCACTGCAATGAAAAGGCATGTGTGGTCTCCTGAAAGGAAACAAACGATTTGACACATTTTGCTGTAATGCTATAGTAAATCCATCTTTCCGAGGCCGTAGGGTATAGTAATACGAAGACATTCAACTCCAAAACCTTTGAGTTGGCTAAAAGAGGATTGGAATGCTGGCGAAGGAAAAGTAGGGAGGAGAATATAACGTAGAACAGCTACCACATGTTATGAACGAGATTCAAGTTAAACGTACCGCTAATAGCAGTGCTAAATTTATAAGGGCCATATGACAAAGGTAACTTAGCTTCTTCGGTGAGGTGACACATTTCATCACCCCAATACAACGGGAATACAAAAAAAACAATCAATAAATTTATTTTATTTTATTTATTATACCTCAAATACCCCAGTACGGGGTGTTACATCAGGGGTGGGCTGTGGTACATATTTCTTTCGATGTGGGTCTTGAACAGAATGCGGCTTGTGTGGTGCACGACGTCGGGTGGAAGATCATTCCAATCCTCTGCTGTTTGAACAAAAAACGAGCGAAGGTGGGCAGTTGTGCGGTCATGCGCAGTATAAACGGTGTTGTGGTGGCTAGTTCGAGAAGAGATTCGATGTGTGGGCATGTTACTGGATGCGTCAGACAATGAATGAAAGAATTTGGGAAAAAGGGTTAGTCTAGCGGCCTTGCGTAGCAAATCCAGGTTCTGAAGTTGGGTTTGGTTTTTCAGATTAGTGACGCTTGAGTGATGTGAATATTCAGAGTAAATAAACCTTGCTGCCCCATTCTGAATAGATTCCAACATTTTAGATAGATTATATTGGTGCGGGTCCCAGACGGCGCAAGCGTGTTCGAGTTTCGGGCGTACTAATGTTAGGTTAGCTAAACGTTTTACAGGTGGAGGGGCAAGGCGTAAGTTTCTTCTGAGGTAGCCAAGAACTTCATTTGCTTCGTTACAGATATTTATTATGTGCGGTGTCGAATTAAGATCGGATGTTATGTTTATACCTAAATACCTACAGGAATCCACGGGGGATAACTATAGAGCCGAAAATAAAGTATGTTGGAGCCGGGTAATGTTTCCTACGATGAAAAGAAACGACAGACGTTTTGTTAATGTGTAGAGTCATTAGCCAATTTCTGCTCAATGTTTCAATTGTTAATAGATCGTTTTGGAGAATGCAAGAGTCATTAGGGTCATTAATTGGGCGATAAATGACGCAGTCATCTGCGAATAAACGGATACTTGACGATATATTATTAAGCAGGTCGTTTATATAAATGAAGAACATGGGGAGGGGGGGGGAGGACCGTACCCTGGGGCACACCTGAGACTACTTGACAGCGGGATCATGATGCCTGGTTGGCATAAACGAACTGTTCATGGTTGGACAGAAAATTTTGGATCCAGTTTAAAACGGCAGGGTCAAGGTTTAAGCGCGAAAGTTTTAGAAAGAGACGTTTATGGGTACCTTGTCAAAAGCTTCTTCGAAGTCTAGAAAGAGAGCGTTTACAGGAATATTGTGATCAAGACATGAGCTGTAATCATTAATAAAAAGCGGGAGTTGCGTGTTTCATGGGAGTTGCGTGTTTCACCCGTGCTGACTGGGGTGGAAAAAATTTACAGACGAAAGAAATTTGACGGTTTGAGAGTAGATAATATGTTCCATAAGTTAACAGCATACGCATAGTAGTGATATGAAGCAATAATAGGCGTCTCTTGGACATGTTGGCCCAATTTTAAAAACCATTATCTTTGGGGTGGCTATGAGGAGCACGTGGCTGTTGTTAACGGAAGAACTTCTCGCAGTCTTCGTGACATCGCTTGCAACAGCATAGGCTCCTGAGTGCATGAACGAAGGAAAAGGCAATGCGGTTAGTGGTGAGTTCTTGAAGCGACCTTTACGCGTGAGCGTATCACTTTAAAGGGACGGACAACCGACTTTTGTCGCGTATATGTTCTCTAGCTCATATGAAAGCCAGCGTTTTTTATAGCCGGGTAACCACAAGCAATTCATAGACAAATTGGAGGTAATAATTTTAATTTGGCAGCAGACTTTCTGAAATCGTAAGGGTGGTGGTTCGTAGTGTCGAAACTTGACCCTACAATATGTGTCCCGGTCACGTGACCTAGCTACTGTGACTGCTGAAACGTTTTTCACTTTTGAAAACCCTTTAACACAAATATTTGTATAATCATAAATTGTATATGTATTTTTAAACATTATTTTGAAAAATTTCAAGACACGCCGCCCGCCGCCGCTGAGATTCTCTCTGTGGCTAACTGGTCCCCCATGCCCAGAATCAACGGCAGCGTTCAGTAAACAGACCCAGTGAAGGAGCTTTGACGATCCTACCTTAGTCAAGGGCGTTTGTACTGCCAAAATATTCGATTTCAGTTTCCAAATACACCAACGGAAGCTTAAAAAAAAAGGACGCGCCCGGGGAGAATCGAACTTCCGACCTGCACAACGTGAAGCCAGATTCTACTTATCGTCCATCCCAACAGATGACGCCTTCGTGCAAAATAGACTGGTGGATTTTAAAAACAACACATAAAGGAATAAGAAAGCCTGTGATTCACAATTTTTTTAGCTGGGGACAAGCTTTTAAATATCGCTTTTCATTTCGCACACAGCCAAAAGTATGTTGCCGCGCTACTGTATGTCATTGTTGCCAGCATTATTTTTGGGAGGACACATACGGCTAATAGATCTAAAAATTTCGATTTAAAAAGGTCTAGGGCGTTATCAGCAAAACGGCTTCTCGCTAAGGCGCTTTAAGTGATGCCCTTTCATTTGGGATATAGAATATATAATCGACGAAAATCGGTTGTCTGTCCCTTTAAATATCCACCTCTCGAGTGTATGAGGCTCGCTTAGGTCAGCGGTTCTCACGATAGAAGCCAAGAAAAAGCGATGCGAAACAACGTCGTTTTATAGGAGTGTCAAGCCTTTCAATCACGGTTTTAGAGGGATAGAATTCCGCGTGGGCAAGAAAACGCTTTGCTAGGCAACACCCGGGGTAGTCTAAGGTCCCTGAAATTTAGGGACCTTAGGATAGTCGGTGCATGGGTGACGCTGTCGGCGGGTGAGTTCGAAACGCTGGCTAAGGCGTTGCGCTGCTGAGCACGAGGTCGCGGGTTCGATTCCCGGCCGCGGCGGGCGCTTTTCTGATGGAGGCGAAAAGCAAAAACGCCCGTGTGTACGAGATTTAGGCGCACGTTAAAGATCCCCAGGTGGTCAAAAATAATCCGGAGCACCTGATCGCCTGCGGCGCACCTGATCGCCTGCGTTGCGTCGGCGCGTTAAACCCCACCATCAATCAAGTTCGAAACGCGTCGTCTGCTACCGTGCACAACCAGGCGGCGATTTTCTTTATTTTCCTCTAAATAGAAATGTTCACCCTGAGGGAGAGAATAAACACGTTTGGAATTGTAAATCAGTACGGCCGGCATATCGACGTTTCGAGAGCCGGCAAGATGCTGTGCCAAGATGAACGGTGTGCGCTAACTGACGCGTTACGAAGCGTGGTAGTGTCTTGAAAGCCCACACCATAGAGGTTCTTAGTAAGTATACTAGAGAGGAAACTGCGCCTTGTAAGCCATGTCGTCGTGGGGGTTCATGGGAAGACCCCATTTTGGCTTGGGCTTGGCATGACAATTGGATTCTTGAGCGGTTTTCGAGATTTGCTTTCTTTACTATGCATTAACACGTTTACTAGCTACAAGAAAGCCTAAATCCTCCCTGTTCTGCGGTAGCCGTGTTCGGGGAAACAGCAGGCAGTGCGTGATCGCACCTGACGTTGCTCATGCCGCAGTCGAAGGAGGCATGACTGAGCGGATAATATGCCGCCGCGAAATTTCTAGCCGGCGAAAAGAAGAAACAAAACGTACTTCGACGAAGACAAGATACGACCACGGGGATACGACAGATACGGGCGCTTGTATGCGTCCTATCTTGTCATCGTGTACGACTGTTTAACGCCACGTTTTCCTTTTTTTTTTGTTAAACTAGTTGGCGATAGGTGCACCGGTTCACCTCGAGGGCAACGTTTTAATAGGCACGCTCACAAAACTTTCCAAACTCTTCAAGCAACTTATTATTTGCAATAATGGTAAAATTAATAAAATCAGTCTATAATGAGTTTCCCCCCCAAATGTTAACCTTGTTCGTAACTACAACCTTGGCGTGCGGAATAGCAGTAACAACCGTTCCGGTTTACTTCCTTTTTCCTTAGTTTTAAAACAGCCTGTTTCTTATTTTCCTATTACATAATTGCACACTATTCTTCGCGTTTTTGTGGCACTCCGTTTAAATTTGCGGTCACTGTTTCGATTGATTGTTGGGTTTAACGCGCCGACGCAACGCAGGCGATGAGGCGCGCCGTAGTGGAGGGCTCCGGATTAATTTTGACCACCTGGGGATCTTTATCGTGCGCCGAAATCTCGTACACACGGGCGTTTTTGCTTTTCGCCTCCATCAGAAAAGCGGCCGCCGCGGCCGGGAATCGAACCCGCGACCTCGTGCTCAGCAGCGCAACGCCTTAGCCACTGAGCCACCGCGGCGGGTGCGGTCACTGTTTCAATCCAAGGCAATGATGAAACTAAGGCGAGCGCGATGTATAATGGCGGCCCATGACGACATGTACAGATGGCCTTGATGTGAGCCGCATAGACGCCATAGCGCCAGATTCCTCTCTAGTGTATACTGTAAGAAACTCTATGTCCCACACACCGCGGCAAAACAACACGCAGTGCGGGGAACACACGAAGCAGTGTGGATTGTAGATAGAAAGAAAAGCCACGCCACCGCCCTGTTTTCAGCAGCACTGAATATTTAGACGCTGGGGTGTGTCTGCCGAGGGCATACATACGCGCTGTACACGGGCGTGCCCTTTCCCGGCTCTTGGCAACAGACTGGCGAGGAGGATGCGAGCTTAGACTGGTTGGTGAATACGTAAAATGTGAGCATAAGAGACGGAAGGGTGCAGGACGGCGTACTAAGGGCGAGTGCCTTTGTGGTTTATCGCTTTGTCGCTCGCCAGAATTTTCTTTTGCTTGGGCTGCGTGGATCAGTTGGCGCGGCTGCACCCCCTCGACAGCATGCATGCTAATGCACGAACTGAGTCGTGGCAATTGTCACCCACGGGCGTGAGTTTGTCTCAAAGAAAGCCTGCGTGCCCCATCGTTGGTAGTGCCACCCAAGCGCGCGAAGAAAGCACAGCTGTGCTGAAACACAGCATTCCAGCAGGAGCCCTCCACCGCATTGCGCTGTGCCTTGCAGCCCGGATGTTCTGGCTGCTCCATGCGTCAGTCGCCCGCGGTCGCTGTTGCAAAATAAGTCGGCACCTTTTGTTTTTAATGCGCGAGCGTCGTGACAGATTACTTGGCCCAGTTGGCGAAAAAAGCTGCGTCCCCTGCAGGTAAGCGTAGCCAGGACTAGCTGTCATCAGAATTTCCACTGGCTGCGTGTAGCCCCGTACATGTCATCCAAATTCGCATTGGCTGCGGTGGCCTACACGCACTCAGGTGGATTGGCCAGTGTCGACGAAGCAGCTGTCAGGATAGCTCACGGCCCATCCAACGATTCCCATGTGGCTGCAGCGGTCCGACTTTATCCCCAGCGGCACCCGCATGTCTATACACTTCGCCGTCTTCGCGAAAATTGGAAGGGGTTCAAGAAAACCGCTGCCAAGCGTCCATTTTACCGTTGGTGGGGTAGCTGGAACACAGCCTCAGTATTCTCATTGCTATAAGGTTTCGTAGTAATACATACTGGAGGGAAATCTTCCTGCAGCCGCGTGCCCGTCATGGAAGCCGCTGTCGCAGCTGACAGCAGCACTTTCTTACTTCGCCTGGCTCACAACATGCCTTCTTGCGGCACCTGACGACACAGGAAACAGGGGCAACATATTTTTGTTTTCGTGTTCGTGTTACATGAGACCTTTACAAAATTTGTGCCGGGGTTGTTTTTGATGATCTTATATTTATATTGACGACATATTTGGATCATTCTTTTCGCAACAACACTAGCGGTTTTTGCAGCCACAGGCAACTTTTGAGCTTGTTCGCTAGCCATGCCAATTAAAAATGAAGCGCTTGCACGCTCGTTCAAACTCCGCTGGCCTAGACGCAAGGGTTCTCTTTAGTATATTAGTATGAAACAATATTTAAGGGGCATCCCCTAGGTGGAGTAAGTTTCTGCGAAGAAACATTTCTTGGCATCCACCTCAGTGCAGCCGTACGGCTGCATTGAGGTGGATGTCAAGAAATTTTTCTTCGCATGAAACTCTGTTGCCAGCGTAGGCTAAAAAAATATGTTCCTAGTGGCAACTCATTACGCTCCTCAGGTTAGCGAGACGTGGACCGGTATACGAAAGGCGGTGACTGCGTTGGACTGCGGGAGTAACAGGGCCGGATTGTCCCTAGCGAGATTCCCTGTCCACAAAAATGAGGAGCTGAATGTCCCTCCCCTCAGCAGGGACAGTCCTCACATTAAGGAGTGCACGTGGAGTGCATTACCTATCCATCAGCTGGTCATCTTGCTGTATGTGCCAATTCCTTCGAGAGGAGAATCTTTGCAGTGTGTGGTTCGTGAAAAGAAAGACCGATGTCTGAGATTAGATGCTAGTTTCCTTTTAAAGCAGCCCCGCGGTTATAGGTATCCCACGGTATATGTTTTAGATGTTAAATAAGTCCGAGACGCCCGTCTTAAAAATCGAGTGAAAAATGCCTACATGCACCCTTCAGACAGCCATGAAGCTGCGCTGCGGAACCGTATATTTTGCCTTAGGCTGGCATGATGGTGTAATGGGAGGAACTATGTCTTAGAGGGAGGGAAATATTTAAAGAAGGCAGAAAGGCCGAGAAACGCTCTTGCGCTGTTTCTAAGGTCAGGCGCACGCAGTCGTTCAGCTTTGCCTGAGAAAGAAGCAAGAAGGAGAAAAATTTTTACTGGAGCGCTTTTAGTACGGTCATAAAATTCCCTGGAAACGGAATAGAATAAGCCGGAGAGATCGTCCTAAATGTGCTCTGCATGTAAGCTATTCTCGTATAGAAATTCCGTTGATTACGTTTTGTGGGCGGAACCATTGAAAGAAGGCCGCACGTGTGTTATTAATTATTTTATTTCTCTCTCACGATAGCAAGAGCGGAGCTAGAGGCCGGGGGTGGTTGTGCCGAGCTCGCTTTCGCTTTGCTCCCTCCAGCGCACATTTGTGACCCAGCTGCTTTTTCGTAGATGAGCCCTCGCCGCTTAAACACTTAATAAAGTGAATTTCGTGGGAAACGCGAGCATGACTCTGAAAAGGAGGAAATTAGGGGCAACCGAGGGGTGATGCAAATCATGAGGTGAGGGCCGTGTATGCATGGAGCGGGGCCGTACGTACTCGGAGGGCTTTTGCCCCGAATCATTTCCACTGTGTAGTTTTTGTGAGTGGTTTGGTTGAATGAAGTTCTCCTGGTCGCCGTTTGACAGAAGCGACCCCCCCGCCACCCCTTCTCAACCATTTCTTTAGGTACGGCCGCGGCGTGTAGAAGAGCCGCGAGGGAGCTGAACGCTGCCCGCCGCTATAGTGCGTCTGGCTTGGCTATTTGTCGGACAAAGAACCGCATTGAAAGACGCCGTCTTATCTGAGGCCTTGTGGCAGACCGTAGGTAATTTGCGTGCGTGGCCTTTAGGCTGCAATGGGAACTCCGCAGCACGTTGATCGACTTGCGAATATGTGGGTGGCTTACAGTGTCTGCTGTGTCTTCTTTTCTTTTCTCTCTCTCTCTCTCTCGTCATGCATTTTTATCATCGTCATCATCCCGTTCATGTCCACTGTAGGATGAAGGCCTCTCCCATCGACCTCCAACTTGCTGCTGCGCTGTCCGAATCCATTCTTTGCCGCCAAATTTCCTTACCTCACCCCTCCATCGAGTTACCCGTCTTCGCTTACTTCAGTTACGCTTTTTGTTGTAGTGATGCTCTAAGAATAAGGCTGTACCAACACTCCCCCCTTGTATTCCGTAGTCCTGTCAATGAGTTACCCCTCTGGAGGTTGAACTGCTGTATAGCGGGCAGTGCTCTTGATTATCGACCGACCCGTTCTTTGGCGCTCACATGTGTTCGACGATCCATATGTATACAATCATCATCATCATCGTCGTCGTCGTCGTCGTCGTCGTCGTCGTCACCCTACTCAGGTCCACTGCAGGACGAAGGCCTCTCCCATTGATCTTCCACCGCTCCTGTCCTGCCCTGCTCGAGTCCGCAGTTTGCCCCCGAATTTCTTTATTTCATCCCTCCATCGGATTAATGGACTTGCCCTAAGTTATAGGGGTAGTAAATGTTCAGCTTTTGTACGCGAAGCCAAAAAATATCCGCCAGGGCAAAATAATGATCGGACGAACAGGTTTTACTTGTAACTCTGAGTTCGTCTTAACGCCAGTCAACCGTGCGAGAATAATGTGGCAGAGGAGTTGCTACATTTAGCCGGTGGCGATTGCACAACGCGGCGCCAACTCTGACTGAAACGTGGAGGTGTACCCTGACACGTTCGCGCATTACGCGTACACCAACGGTCTGTGTGGGATGCAAATCAGCTTCTGAGTTCCTCTTACACGCTCTAGTGACTCCGTGTATACTTGAGCCCGTTAAATTTTTTTGCTGGCAAAGCTCCCGGCGGACGCGTCGCCGGCTGTTTGCGAAAAGAGAACTTTGCATGCATCTGGTGCGTGACGTGAGCGAAAGGCGGCCAACACGTGCTGCGGCACCAGCGCTGAAACGTCGAGGTCAGGGCCCTCCATGTCTGGGTCTAAAGGTTGCTGCGCTGAGGGGACTTTCAGCTTTTGCAGAACGGCCTCAAGTTTCCGCTGATCGCTTAACTGTGCGGCCGTGAGGCGCTCAATGCCACATGTTGAGTTCCCATTTTAGGTTGTCTGAGCAGCGTAGGTAAAAAAAGAGCGTGGCGTGGCCGCCGGGAGTTCAGATTTAGAGTTAAGACTTAGCACGAGCGCTGTATTTTCATTTTGCTTATCTTGCATCCCGACGTCCGTTTAGCGCTGCTTCCTTATCTTTTTCGTTTAAGCTTTGATCTTAACCTACTAGCCCAGTTATCGTGTTGTCTAGGACGCTGGGGATTTTTGTTTGAATTTGAGGAATAGGACGCGTATTTATTATTTTTTTTAATCACTGGTTTAGTTCTACGAAAATAGCTCATGCAGTAGCGTATGCATTAGTCAGCCCCTTTTCCGTTGCAAGTGAGCTTTCCTATGGGGACCATATCTCTGCGATCGCATATGCCTGATGGATGCGAAATATAAAACACCCCGACGCACTGCGCGTCCTCGTTTCTCGTTAAAGAAGACCCCGTGCACCACGTCTTTTTTTTTTTTTCTAGTGGTAATTCGGCTTGTTGAAGATCGAATTTCTTCTTTACAAAAAAAAATATGAAAATTGCAAACTCTTGGACGCAGTTTTTGATAGAAGCATTAAATTATCCCGCTGTAATATACTTCAGTTGCGAAAACTGCATACACGTTGTATACAGTATAGCGTATATAACACGACGCTGCTCCCAAGCGGCGCCGCGTGTTATATACGCAACTTCTCGGGGCTCGTCGGAGGTGGTCCACCACGTCGTTCAAACAAAAAGAGCCGTGTGTGCATGTTCCTGCCGCACTTCATCGCCCACGTTTCTTCGCGCACAACTTTTCGATGTAAACATTTAAGCACATAACACGCTTTCCTTTCGAAAGCGATGAACGGGTGCGGACCGTCAACTCCGAGGAGCTTTGGATAAGTCTCAGATTTGTTTGGCGAGCTATTCGTAAAGGAATCGTAATTGGCAGACGCGCGGGAAAACCGTTTGCGCTGACATGCGCACTTTAATTAAAGACTGCGTTGTTCGCGTGGCATCGACCGTGACATCGTCAGAGCAGCTTGACTCTGATGTTGGCTGCTTGTTACGTGCGGGGCCGAGATGAGGCAAAAACGCCTTACAACCTTCACGCGCGGGTCTTTACGCCTTTTCTAAGGCTTGGCACGGAAGTTAAAATCTCGGCTTTGACTTAGGACAGGGAGTAATATGCCCTCACCAAGTCTGAAGTCCTGCAATAGAGCTTTGTTGGGTAGTTGCAGGCGATTATTTAGTTTAGGGGCCCTGCAGCGCAATACAAACGAGCGGTACGTTAAAGGTAGATTCACGTATACGTAGTCATTTTGTGCACCTTGAATTGTTTGAAAATCCGAACATTTCAATACGCATAGCGAGGCGCGTGTTAAAGGCCCCTGAAGCACATTTCTACAACATTTTTTTCTCTCGACATCTCAACTGCTTTCAGAACATGGTCAAACACTGCGCCCAGTCATTAGATTAGGTGGTCACAAATATATCTGGACCAAATGTTACTGCGCCACACGCATGAGATTACTTGGGAACTTCCTCAAACTATTTTTCTCTCTTTCCAGCGTTCTTCGAAGCTTCGGGGTTCTTTCTGTGCTTGTATGACGTCACACAAGCAAAATTGCCGGTATTGGTGGGATTCTTCTCAGTTGCAGCAGTGAAGGCATTGCAGTGCAGCTTTAGGGAAAATCGCAACAAAAGCAGAATTTGTGCTGCTGAGCCTAAGGACGCGGATTCGATTTCCGGCGCGGCGGCCGCTTTTCTGATGGAGGCGAAAAGCGAAAACTCCCGTTTGTTCGAAATAATTCGGTGCACGTTAAAGATCCCCAGGTGGTCAGAATTAATCCGGAGCCCTCCACTACGGCGCGCCTCATCGCCTGTGTAGAGTCGGCGCGTTAAACCTCATAATCAATAAAATCAACAAACGTAGAATCAAAAGGGAGATATCTTTTGCGGGCCAAGCAAGTCGCGGAAGGTAGTTTTGTGCTTGCGATAGCTAATCTTTCTCGGTGCTTCCAGGTTAGAAGAATAGAGTGAAATTGTGCCTTGGTTCAATGAAAAATTACCACGGCAGAACAACAATAATGTCAATTTTAAGCCAAACTTCAAATAATTCCGTTAGACAAAAAAAAAAAAAAAGAACAGTGCCACCTTACTTTGCGAGGTAAACGAGCAGCGGAGCTAGAGGTTTTTGGTTGGCGTGGGCCATAAACTCCCGCTTAAACCGCGCTGTCTCGCCGGGGAGGCGTTCAGCAGGATTCTAGTCACGCCGACGTCTTGCGTTTCCTTATCGCGATATTTGCGATCCCAGTGGGCATCGCGCTTACTCTTGGCGACCGCGGCCCGATCGTCGTCGGTGGTCTTCCATCGCGTTCGCAGCCATTGCCACTTGTATATCGCCGATGCGGCGAGGTACACTGACAACAAAACCATGGTTGCGGTGGCAACATCCAGAAACCATTTTATTGCATTCGCGTCCATCCGGACGACCTCCCCTCGAGACGCCGAAGAACTCGCCATTGCCTTAGCCCTCATCCGATCCTTCAGTAAAGTCATCACTGATTCTCAAACCTGCCGCAGTTTCCTGTCAGGGAGGGTGGCACCAACGACGTTACGGGTGCTTCTACACTACCGTGCAACTCGCGGAGTGGTGGCGGTCGTGTGAAGTCTGTGGGCACCTGTCCACGGCTCTGTAACGGGCAACAACTTCTCCCATCCAACAGGCTCGCGAACTGGCCCACCGAGCCCCCGAGATCACCGCAGCTCCGATACCACTTCTCATCTATCAGGACACTACTCAATTTTACCGGACCACTAGACAGAAATTCCCGTGCCCTCACCCAGACCTCAGCAAAAATCAGGCGATAACACTCCGACATTTACAAACAGGGACGTACGTACACCCACTTCGAATGAATTTATTGTTTCCCGCACATCACACTGCTTTATGCTATTTTGTTCATAGCTAGGTACCCTCCAACATATAATTCTGAAATGAGTTCACAACCCAGCCACCCCTCTTCACCCGTTCATTTCCTAAGCTGCGGGACACACTGTTGACCAGCTGTCAACTGGAGGACCCGACCCTCCTGGTGACTCAGGGCGAAGACGGCTAGGGCAGCGCATGGATTCGCGGACTGGGGTTCCACTCTCTCTTCAGACATCATTAAAACGTTCTCTCTCTCTCTCTCTCTCTCTCTCTCTCTCTCTCTCTCTCTCTCTCTCTCTCTCTCTCTCTCTCTCTCTCTCTCTCTCTCTCTCTCTCTCTCTCTCTCTCTCTCTCTCTCTCTCTCTCTCTCTCTTCTCTCTCTCTCTCTCTCTCTCTCTCTCTCTCTCTCTCTCTCTCTCTCTCTCTCACCTATATCGTTTTCTTCATGGGTAGGCTTCACTGTACGACAGACAACGCGGTAAAGCCAGCTTACAAACACCATGCATACACCGATCCATTTCAACTCGGCCTCACATTTAAGCACAAAAGCACTGCTAGAAAGACATACATACGGGCAAGACACGCCATCATATCAAAATATGAAGCGCCGGAGGCCAACAGGGTGCCGAAAGGAGGCGGTTTGCTGAAGTGAGGAGGAAGGGAGCAGCTTTTATCGGTCTACACAGACAAAAAACAAAAAACAAAACACCCCCCCCCCCCAAAAAAAAACAAAAAAAAACGGGGAGTTAGCCTATAACAGCTCCGCTGCAACACGGAAAACAGGTGAAAGGGGCTACTCACGAGCCACTTTCTCTCACTGCTCCTGGGACGTCACGTAGACTAGTTTGTGCTATTGACGGCCGCCGATTAAAGCTGCCACCAAGAAAAAAACAAAAAAACACGACAGCGAAATTAGTGGTGCGTCTAGTTTGTTTTACTGTACCTTTCAGATGCTAACATGGAGTTAGCATCTGAGTTAGCATGATTTCCCCCATTACGTCACTGCCGACGTTTGGTAGCATGCGACGTTTTTCAATGTTTTCTTTCTTTTAGGAAAAACAGCGTACTCCGGTGTCGGAAATGAGATGTGTGAGTTATCAAAAGGTAGTTCTTTCGAGTAAAACAAGGTTGTATTTCGTCGTCATGGTCCCTTTGAAAAGCCCCAGCTAATATACATTAAACCGTAACCCCCACCCCCCGGAATATGCAGCGTGCCTCCTAGCTAAATAAAATGCGAAACCAGACGTGTAGCTGAGGGTAGACTATGGTAGTGTAGTGCAGAGAAGCGGTATATGCCGCAAGTTTCATCCCTCCCTCTTCAAGGAGGCCTCTAACGCATCATTTCCTTCTCCGCTGACATCACCTGTCATGTACGGCGCCTTAGAAAAGAAATGACGTCATTCACCAGTCAATATGAACTCGCAGAGGTGCTAGCATTGGGCCCTTTGTTCGACTTTGTGGATTTGCCGAGAATTTTTCATGTTGTTTTACGTAAGTGATCGACGGCGTATGCACGTAAAGCTCCAACGAAACGCAGTGTAGTTTGACGCCTCGCTTTCAAAAATCATCACGAAGCTGTTTGATATCTCGTACAAAAAATAGGAAATCACTTATTACGTATTCTGAATATAAAGACCGAAGTTAACGCTAACAAAATAAGCACATTAAAGAAATGAAGTTAACGTTAATGCCCCGAGCCGACCTAATATACCGTCGACCCAAATGCGAGCGAACTATAAATGCGTTTTCACCTGCATGGCCATCACCGTTGCCGCACTCTCATCTGCTGCTATGACGCACGCAGTTTATTTCGTGTCGATCATAGAGTTTCTTACTAAGTATGCCAGAGAGGAAACTGCGCCTGGTAAGCCATGTCGTCGTGGGGGTTTATGGGAAGACCCCCGCTTTTGGCTTAGGCTTGGCATGACAATTGTATTCTTAAGCGGTTTTTGGGATTTGCTTTCTTCACTGTGCATTGACACGTCTACGAGCTACGAGGAAGCCGAAATCCTTCCTGTTCTGTGGTAGCCGTGTTCGGTGAAACAGCAGGCAGTGCGTGATGGTACCTAACGTTGGTCATGCCGCAGTCGAAGGACGTTTGACTGAGCGGGTAATATGCCGCCGCGAAATTCGTAGCTGACGACAAAAAGAAACAAGACGTACTTCGACGAAGACAAGATACGACAGATACGGGCGCCTGTATCCGTCCTATCTTGTCATCGTTCACGACTGGTTAACGGCATGTTTTCTTTTTTCTTCAAACCAACTCGCTCAGCAGCAAGTTTTGTTAAACTGTAGCAAACGGTCGGTGCACCGGTTCACCACGAAGGCGACGTTTTAGTAAGCACGCTTAAAAAACATTTCCAAACTCTTCAAACAACTTATTATTTGAAATAATGCTAAAATTCATAAAATACGTCTCGAAGTAGTTTAACCCAAAATATTAACATTGTTGTTAACTACCAGGTTGCTCTGCAGAATAGTAGGCACAACCGTTCCGGCAAATATACGCTTTACATCCGTTTTCCTTAGCTTTAAAACACCTTGTTTTATTTTCCATTTATATAATTTCCATTATATATTTTCCATTTATATTTATATTCCTTGCATTTTTGTGGCACTGTGTTCGAATATACTACCACTAAAACGTTTCAATCCAAGCCAATGATGAAACTAAGGCATCATGACGTCTGTGTTCAGTTCAGTTCAGTTCAGTAAAATTTTATTGAGGTAGGGGAAGGGATTAAAGGGAGAAACTTGGGTGGAGTCCTCTTTCCAGGGCCCCAGAAGCTTGTGCCCCGGCCCAGGCCCTGTCGATCAGCTGGCGCTGGTCTTCCAAGGCCTCGCTGGCCAGAGTCGCCTCCCACGTTTCTAGTGAATGAGGTGTATTGTTCTCTGTTTGCCATATAACTGGGCAATTCCATATGGCGTGGAAAAGGGTGGCTTTTTCATTGCATTCATAACAGTCCTCACTAAATCTGTCTGGGAACATAAGCGCCAGCCTTGATTTGTGTGGGAATGTGTTGGTTTGTATTCTTCTCAGTGCTTGTGCATCGTGGGCGTTCAGGGCCATGTGAGGAGCGGGTAGCGTTCTCCTTTCAAGTCTTTTTCTTTTAAGACGTTCTCCGTAGGATTCGTATGGTGGAAGGGCGTAGGAGTGGTCCCCGTCGCTGCGGTTCGTAAGACTTCTCGCAAGCGAGTCAGCGCTCTCGTTTCCTTCCAAGCCTTCGTGCGCAGGGCAACATGTAATGTTGTGTACACGGTTCAGCTCCCTTGGGATGATGTGTTTAGAGCCAATGGGTATTACTCCGGCACTGATGTTTTTGATGGCTCTTGTCGAGTCCGTGATGATGTTTAAGCTCCTGTCATTTGCTTCTCCCCATCTGATAGCCATCAGAGCAGCACTGGTTTCGGCTTCATTAGTGTCCTGTTTTCTAAGGGTGGCGTAGTCTATGGGGGAGCCTTTGAAGTCGACAACTGCTGCAATGGAAGAGCCGTGTGGTCCCTTACTTGCGTCAGTGTAGACAGTGTTTACATGATTTCCGAACTTTCTTCTTAGAAAATTAGTCCTTGCTATTCTCCTTTCCTTGTTGAAGGTTTTGTCCATGTGTTTGGGTATAGGTAGGGTTTTTATTCCCTTCCTTTGGTCTGGTGATAGTTCTATCGTTCTATTCAAGAATTCTTTTTCTGCCGGAGAGCCGATGTTGGATAGGATTGCTCGGCCTGTGCGAGTTTTGAGTAGTCGTTCTTTTTGGTTAGCGAGCACTGCATCCCTTATTTCTTCGAATGTGTTGCACACTCCGAGATCGTACAGCTTTTGATTAGCTGTGTAGATGGGGAGGCCGAATGCTGTTTTATAGGCTGTTCTAATTGTCGCATTGATCTTATTGAGGTGGTTACGCTTTAGAATGTAGAAGGGTAGGCTGTAAGCTGCTGTGCTAATTATTAGGGATTGGGTAATCCTCAGCGTGTCCTCTTGAATCTGGCGCTAGCTTCTATGCGGCTCAGATGTGAGCCGCATAGACGCTAGCGCCAGATTCCTCTCTAGTGTATATTGTAAGAAACTCATAGTGTCGATCGCTTCTGTGATGCGTTATCGAGAGCAAAACGCTTCGCCCGACAACCGAAATGATACCGAGCCCCTGGTTCACTCACTCCTCATGATCTCAGTCATCAGTGGGGCAGTAAATAAAACCGTTGCTTTACTTTTTTCTTCTTGTCTTGTTCTTTAATGTAAGGCCCACAAGCTGTGTAGCGCCTTGGGTTTTTTGTAATGGGAGGATTTGTGATGCTGCGACTACAAAGCAAAAAAAAAAATCATTTTTTGCTTTGAAGTTGAAGTTGAAAAGCGAGTTTATTTCACATGTTTTAAAGAGTGTTATTACTACCTACTGTGTTAGTGATAACTTACGAATGTTATTGCTCCTCTTAAAAACAAACATATGAAACGGCCTTTATAATCTACTATTTCTGACTGAAGAATTGCAAATGATGATTAACTTGGGTCGTGCGAAACGGCGGTTGCCGAAAATTCACGAATAATTCGTGGTGCCGAAGGCTCGTGAAATTTTTCTGCAACCGAAAATGGCTCTATACGAAGTAAAACCACGCGACCTTCCCGCAAAGAAAAGCTTCTAGCGTGTGACGTAATTTTCCTGCGAAAGTGTAAAAATGTACGCCACGACGTTGCAGCTAATCACAAAGCGAGCTTGGCCTTTAGGCGTTGCACACACGCGGTATATTCTTGGGGAAGAGCAGTTGAAAAGTACATGGTCCTTTTCAGCGCCGTTCGCCTAGTTTTTCAAATCAATCCATAAATAGGATTCAATTGGAAACAAAAAAAAAAAACATGTAGAGCTTAGAACTGGTGCCGTTAAACGTCGGAAAACAAGAAAATGTCGAGTGCATGCACTCGGCCATTTGGTCATTCAGAAGCACGGGACACAACTCATAGCCCATCAGAAAACGCTTGCTGTCAAAATAGCAAATTCACGAAACACTTAATGAGGCCCAGGAAAGGGCTTGTCTATTGCCACTCAAAAATGCATCTATAATCTCCATCTGGGTGGACTCTTCTTCCGTGGCATGCAGAGGCGCAGTTTCGTCAAACGTTTCAAAATATGGGTTTATGCGCCGACGTATACCCCTATGCTATGAGGCGCGCCGGTCTGGAGGGCTACGGATTAATCTGGACCACCTGGGGAACTTTACCGAGCACCGAAATCTCGTATGCCTAAGCTTTTTTGTTCTTAGCTTCCCGTAGAAAAACAGTCGGGAATTGAAGCCGCGAAAGAAGAAAGAAAAAAGAGTACCCAAATTCAACCGTGGATGTGGCTACAAAGGAAAGCCGTCGTAGCTCTGACTAAAATTAGTCCGCGGTGTGAACCCGGTATCACTGCGCATTTTGTGCAGGGCGAATATCATACGAAATTTTGGAGAAGTCTGCATTACTTTAGCCTGTAGCTGTTGGACTGCGATTGGGTCGATGAATTTTTTCCGTGCACTTTTCATGGAAAAAGCCCACAGAAAGCACGTCGGCACCTCCTCGAGTCTGCTTAATGGTGACGTCATTTATTTTCTGGAGCGCCGTAGACAGCCATAAATGGCAGGCGACGTCAGTGTCGCAGTGATAATGCATTAGCGGCCTCCATAAAAAGGCGGCGTTCAGCCGGCGGAGTATCATTTCTTCGCACACTCATCCTCTTCCGCAGCTACATGTACTGAGGTTCCCTTTTATATTCAGCGGTCGGGGTCTGGCAAAATGCTTCTGTGTCTCTTTTGTTGCTGTTCGTTTGCGCTACAGCTCCCGGGATATAAATGCTGCGCGACCCTTAAGGATGCCTTACTAAGCCAGCGTGTTCATTGAAAACTGAGCGCTGTACGGTTCCACTTTGCTTTTGCGTCCTATTTAAAATGCGCATAAATGACATTCAAGCACTCGGCTTGCTTCGAAACATCGTGCGCACGTATACAGTGGTTGTTTGTAGTCGCATTATACGTCCTTAATTGCAACGCTCTTTATACGCCATGGATATGCAATTACCCGGAGCGCTCGCAGCTGTTGCTGAGCTCGGCTGCAACAACTGAATAACTTTTCGGCTGCAGATTGAGCGCCAGCGCTATCGTACCTCTAATGTGTAGAAGTTAGAAGCTATACCGTGCACTTAGCAATACACCTATCGGCATCTGTGCTTAAGTTGGTTATATATTTTACCATCTGCAGCATAACCAACTACAATTGCTGCAAATCTACGGTTGCCGCAAGATATTTCCTTTGTGATTTGTTTGCCCGCTGTAATGGGAGGATCCAAGATTTGTCCCTTTGCGTTTACTTTGGCGCCAGCAAGCGAAAAAGAAAATGTAAATTAACAACTAACAAGGTAAAGTAACCCCCCGAGGAGCGCCTTACGTAACTTTGCGTTTAACGTGCTGAAAACGCCTTGGCTAGTGGACGCCTGTAATATATTGGTTCAAATTACTTACGCCAACTGGCGTCCTTGACGAGTATCAACATCTCATGAACTGTTTCGCCAGCTCCATCAAGCTGTCATGGTTGGAAATTCCCCTGGTTCGGCTGAAGCGACAGAACCTGCTAGCCGCTTTAACGCAGCTGGGGTTTAAAAAAAAATCCGTGTGCATATTGAAATAGGAGAAACAGCGGAATTCCGGTGGTCGCTTATTCCGGTGTGTAAAGGAGCGGCCCACTTTAAACTAGATACGTTAGTTGTAGCTTTTAACGAGACATTTAATAATAAGATAGGGGAACCTGTGTCTGAATAAGTTATGATTTGTGACTTGGAGTAACTTACAAGCCAACATTTTGCGGTATAGCTTGTGCACTTTGGACAGACCAGTATCGCTTGGAGCAAACTTGGTGTTTGTTTTCGGCCTCGAGTTTCAATCCTTAAGAGGCCGCTCCAGAACACTGAACACGGTGATAATGTGAGCTATATGCTACTCTCGGGTTGAGTGACAACGCGCCCAGAAAAAACATTTCTATCGACAAGTTTGCACGAGTGCACAATACACAGACAGCAATACACACAAAATACGTAAAACGTGTAAAAGCATTTTGCACATCAAACGGCCCCTTCACTCACCCTGAACGCCGCTTATTGCGGACATTTTTCATCGTGAAGAACTATACGTTTGAAAAGTTTGAGTGCTCGTGGCCGCTTGTATAGCTGTCGGCGTGAACCCGCCAACTTAGCAGCCTCCTGTCACAGTTTTTTTCTGCATTTACCAAAAACACGCGCAACACGGCACGAAGTGGAGCTCGAAAAAATCTCCCCGCGTACCCTGCACGCAGCGTGATTGACCTTGCCCTCTGCCTTTCTGAAGCTACACTCTCCTGACTTGTTGGTGTCCTCTAAGGCAGTGCTTCTCAACCATGAGTGTGCTGCGACCATTTTTGGCCTTGCAAAAATGATTGAGGACTCCGCGATGTACCGTATTGATCTACGTCATTAATATCAAGAAATTCGGACATGCCGCTGAAGTCGCCCTCACATATTCAATGTCCAGCTTTTGCGCTGACTTTTATGCTGATGAGTGCCATATTGCCAAACGATTTTCTCACGCAGCCAAAAGTCGCTCAGTTGCATGCTGCCTTTTGTGTGTCTGGCTTTCTTGCATAGCCGGTGTGTAGTGCAAAAAAACGTACGTTAAAAGACGTGCTACGCAGGGAAAAAAAACGTACATGTAATGCAGCGAAGCCTCATTTTCGCATTGGCAACAAGGTTTGGCAAAAAGGGGAAATAAATGCGGGGGGGGGGGGGGGGGGGTTGAGGAGGGCTTCGCGGACTTCTGATAGATCCCCGTGGACACCCATTTTAGAACTACTGCTCCAAGATGTGACCGAATGTTTCTTTGTTTCCAGTCAATAGCGCTAATGTCGAACATGTACTATTGAAAACCCGAGTGCTGAACTCAAATAAATGTGCTCATATTTGTGCGCGCATGCGTACATTTTGTACACATAAATGCACTCTCTAGAAGTGCGGCTACGTGTACTGCAACCAGTTACAACCATCAGGACAGAGGTCAGGTTCAAGCTAGCTGTAACCCCTGCTTTAAATTTGACTCGTTCTTCCTCCAAATCAAGTTCGCCGCGAGTAGCTTTGAGGGAAGCGGTGCTCTATGAATCGCGGCGGCGCTGCCTTGAGACGGCTGCAAGTCAAGACCAGTTTAAGTCACATTTACGAATCCGGCGGTCGTGGCAAATCTGTACACGGGCGCAACGAGCATGTACTCCAAAAAATTTACGCCTAAAAAAGGTACATTCATGGACGAATGAAACGCGAACACGAAAATATGAACCGGAGCACGCAAAATTGAAGAATGCTGTTCGTGGTGGTCAAATAGTGGCGCGCTATTGGTACATTTGGAAAGTCACATTTGCCAAGTTTTGTTACTGTAATAAGGCCACGCGTCAACCTGACTAGCACGGAAATAAATCACGCTATTTGTGTGTTTTGATTCATATTTTCGCGATCGCGTTTCATTTGTCCATGAATGTACGTATTCGGGGTAAATCTTATCTTTCCGATTTTTTTTTTTTTTTCTGCGCTCTGCTCGCTTTTATTAACTCATAAGCGCGGGATCTTGTCTATTGCTCCGTGAACAGGCCGAAATGCACCTGCTATTGAAAGTAAACACAGAAGAACATCCGGTTATTTACCTCACGGGTGAACGCTTAAAAAATAGAAAGCCGTGTAAGTCCACGTGGTGGCACTGGAAAATCCAAGTATATGTATATAGTTATCTACCCCCCCCCCCCCCCCCCCCCCTCCAGATCTTTCTGAAGTGGCACTGCTAAGCCTACAATGTGCGATCTCCACCCTGGACGTGCTCAAAGGAAGCCGCTTTCTGCCACCCTCCCGCGCTTCCCCAATTTCAGTCTGGGTTCGCCTCTGCGATTATTTTTGTGTAAAGGAATCCCGCATAGAAACACTTCTGCAAGTTGTCTAAATGATGCATAAGCATTTAATCTGGCTATCCAACACGTTGCGTGGAATCGCTCGCTGGAACGTCCACCCTTTTGTCCACAATCGTTCAACGGCGGGAAATGTATGGGCCGCGGTGTGCGGTCCAATCGCGGTTGTTGCGAGAGGCGAGGAATTTTGCCGTTGCACAGGGAAGCCTTGCACGTGAAGCACAGCGGAAAGTTTGTGACGTCTTCGTCAGGGAACGCTTAAAGAAGCGTGCCAAAGTGTTTCGACAGCACTTACGTGACGTCAAGCCGAAACCAGAACCTGTCGCAGACGTTGTAAGAGGTTGTGAATTGTCTTCCAGGAAGTTTTATCTAAAGTGCTCGTCGCGAGGGTGGTCTCGTTGTAGTTTCTGGTGGCGCGCGTTGACACGCTGCTGACGGTGCCATTGTGACTGTCGCGTTTTACCTGGAATTGTTCCTCATCCAACTGAGCTCTTTGTTCCCTAGCTGCGACGTTTGGTATTCCGCGCTTGTATCCCGAGTACTTGGTCCTCGTTCAAGTGGGGTCCTTGTTCGCGGTGCATGACGCTCGGTGTCACGCGCTTTCATCTCTCGTGTTTGCCCTGCACCGTGGCTTTCCCCCTCGCTGTCTGGCTGCATCAGAACACCGCCTCACCTGTTCTTTTTTCGCTCCGTTATTGTCGGTAGCAGCCGCCACACCCGTGAGTGGTTCTTGGAGAGAGAGAGAGAGAGAGAATAACTTTATTTCTGACGAGGCTCAGTCCTAGCGAGTGTCCCTCAGGTGAGGGAGGCGCGCCAGGTAATCCTGAGCCCTAGTGGCGGTCAGGAGCTGTAGCTCGGGCGAGGAGCTCCCGGTCACCTCCAGCCAGGTAGTGGGAGGGTTGGGTAAACGGAGCGGGGGTAAAGAGGGGCATTCCCAAATGGCGTGTGGCGTGGTATCTCGAGCGCCACATGCCGGGCAGTTTGGGCGGGGATAGATGTGGTTGAGGACGTGTCTGGTGGGGAGGGAATGGGTCTGTAATTGTCGCCATAATCTGTCCAAGGGTGAAGGAAGAGACGTGTGAGGGGGCGGTAGTTCTAGCCGCATTAGGCGGTAATGTGTGGTAATGTCGCTAAAAGTAAGCAGGGGTTCGCGAGCGTTTCGTGCGCCGTGCTGTGAGACGTCCACGTCTGGTGCTCGGTAAATGAGTCCTCGAGCGGCCAGGTGGGCCGTTTCCGCACCGCCAAAGCCCACGTGGCCGGGGGTCCAGTGCAGGATTATGATTTTGTTGGGAGGAGGACGGTATAGGAGAATTTCGTGGAGTGAACAACGGGGCGCGGCGTTCGAGGTAGCGCCGCATGGACCGGGCTGTGCGCCGTGTCGACACGCTGGGTCAGCGTACGACTGCCTCGGTGTCGGATGTATACGCCTCGAGATTCGCGATCGCTGCGCCGCCTGCCGCCGCTTCTCCGCGGCGTTTGCGGGATTAGCGCTGCGTGGCTGATAGGTGGTCATGCAGTGTTTTGGTTCTCTTTCGCTTCTCTTTGCCTTTCCGCGCACTAAACAACTTGTTATGGTGACGTCTGTAAGCTAACTGCACGTTTAGGGCGCTTAAAAAAAACAGCTGCGTCTTGGCAGAGCGCTCGAACGCCAACAAGAGCTACCCGGGGAGGCGGTTCTGAGCGCTTCTTGGCCGCTCTTGCGGTCGTCGGCGACGGCAGCAGCATATCACCGCTGTCACCTTCGAACACGTCAGCACAAGTGAATTCTATTTATTGCCACCTCGTTTAGACCTGACATTGGCACTGTAAGAGGTTGGTTCGCTTTGCAGCGCAGACAACAAATGCGGCTTTGCTTCGAATATGTACGTCGTAGAAAAATATGTTTCGGGGATGTGATAACCCAATAGCTGACAAAAACTTGTGCCTTTTATGGGAATATAAGCCACGCGAACATGTTAAGTACACTCAAAGGCTGTGAATTGTCAGATATGTGCCCACTCATGCCTTATAGTAAGGACCAAGGTATATGTTAATGAAACCACGGGAAAATGAATGGTCTTCAAGTCAGGAATAAATAGAATAGTCGTACGGGAATGAAAAAAAAGCCGAGTGCAGCTTCTGAAATGCTAAAGACATTTGCTTGAGCAAGGTAGTATTCACCAGACCAACTCAATGCGAAATGCACTGGTATTTCGCTAGACATGGGGGGGGGGGGGGGGGGGGGGTTCAGGAGGAGGACGCTCAACTATCGTTGTTTACAAATGCGGAGCGAAATCAACGAATGGACGTTTTAGTAATCACACACACAAGCTGCGTGTTCACTTTTCGTTTGTTTTTCGCCTTCAACGAACGGCTGATCACTCGGAGGAAGCATTTTTTGAAGAATACAGGGTAGGCAGTTCACAAGAAATACGAGGTGTCGTTGAAAGAGTTGATTGATTGATTGATTGCAGGGCTTAACGCGCCGACGCAACGGAGACGATGAGGCACGCCGTAGTGGAGGGCTCCGGATTAATTTTGACCACCTGGAGATCCTTAACGTGCGCCGAAATCTCGTACACATGGGCTCGAATTGGAAGAGTGTCGTATCTGATAAGGGTCTCTGATTTCGGTTTATGCTAGATTCTGCAGTCTCCCTGTGTCATACGACGATGTTTCGAAGAAGAGTTTGGTCGCGGACGCGGATTACTCTATAAGCCCATCTTTGCGCTTCTCGTGGAGGATAAATGTAACAGATGAATCTTAATTTGCGAGCGCTCACCTCTGGACAAGACGACCCAGCATTAAATTTGTCGTCGTGTGCTGACTCCGGAGTGTAATTTTGCATAATCCATCGTACTTCTTTGGTACAATGTTTGCGAAATCTATGCCGCATTGGCTTGTTCAGGGTACTGATCAATATCTGATATGTGATAGTGGCAGGCGTAACTTGCGTGCTGTCAGGTATGAGTGCTCCGCTGGATTTTGTAGTGCACAAAATCGATTTACATCATAGTGTGTATGGCCGCAACATGACCATCGGAGGAAACACTGGTTACGGAGACACTGCCACCAAATTTCAGGGCAGCGGAATTGCTATCAGCTGCATGCAAATGCTCGCTTCGGGACGCCGGCCTGGGACACACGCCCGGCGCTCATATAGATCTTCCTAAGATCGCGTCATAAACGTTTATACTCTCGTGAACACACCAGGCTTGCAAACAGAGTGCCTGCTCCACGTTATTCGGTATTTCGAACGCGGACAAACGGTAAATCGCTGTCTTGAACGAGCCCCAAAAGCAACGGCGACAGGGGGGAGCGGGCCGGGGACTCCCGCGCCTGCTTTCGAAACGGGCCGCTAGGGGGATTTCAGTGGCGCCTCTACAGGCCGCGCTCGAGGCGTATACTAAAAAAGTATGGTTCCACTTGACTCGGTGTTGTTCTATGGGTACCGCGGCCAGGTGCTAGAACCCCGTGACCGCATCTCGTGGCCAACGAGATTAACACGGACCTTTTCTGCGTCACTTGCGTGGACGAGTTGGCAGTGTAGTGTGCAAGATGCCAGCTTTCAAACCGGGCATTCACCGGTTAGAATTCCAGTAGAGTAAATATTGATCTATAACTGAACATATCGCCTTCTACACACCACGTTTAATAGCATTTTCTTATGCGCCGCGCGTGTGCCGGCCCCTTTGGCCCGCAACAGCAGCACCGGAGACGGTGCGCGCAGGGGAATAGCGCGAGCTAGCGTTTAACGCGCGCAAAATATTGCGCTTGCGCTCCGCAAACGTTTTCTACCAACCACGCTTTTAGTACGGCGCCAGCAATGCACCGCTAATAGCGTGGTGTTGCTCAGAATCGTCGCTAGCGTCGTCTAGGATATCAACAGGTACCTGTAATTTCGCAAGCCAACCACCCTAACGACCACGATCCGAGATAAACGGCGGTGCCGTGCCCCCCACACCGGTTGTGTTCCGCACGGCTGATCACAGCGATACAGTGAAGTACAGTCTAGTACTCTGTGCAACTGCGGGTGCCTGTCATTGTCAGCAACACGAGATCGTCGGTCAGGGAAAGGTGCGCGCGCCCAGAACCATTCCGGCCGGCAGCGGCCAACGGGAGCAGGCCCTGTCGTGCAAACA
This sequence comes from Haemaphysalis longicornis, assembly GCF_048455015.1. Lineage (NCBI taxonomy): Eukaryota > Metazoa > Arthropoda > Arachnida > Ixodida > Ixodidae > Haemaphysalis > Haemaphysalis longicornis. Next base: position 362,180,553 of record NW_027526203.1, on the reverse strand, counting down.
AGTTTCGCGAGACCAGCGCCAGCCGCGCGCGGCCCGCAATGCCGCAACGCACCGCCCGCAAACTCTGGAAAATTGCGTGCGCCCGCAAAACGCAAACCCTCCTTTTGCGTACTGCGCATGCGCACTGGGGCGCGCGCAAGGAATAGCGCCCTCTAAACGCTGGCTCGTGGGCTGCCGCAGGAAGTGCGCGTCTCATAGAGGGCCTCGGACACGTCGCGCTGCCCAGCTAAGCAGCGCTAAGGGTCAGAGAAGAGCAGACAACGCAGGCGCTGACTTTCGGCTGCACTATATTATGCGAGCATTCGGGATTTATACGTCAATGTTGCCCGTACAGAACAGAAAAAAGGCACCGAAAAGAAGGGCACTCGTGATAGCACTGGTATCAAAAAAAGCACGCTCCCTGTCATTGAGGCTCATTAAGAACACACTGGCGCAATTTTGTTCTGCCCGGCCAAAAACAGTTCAAACCTTGTCAACAGTGGGGAATTAACGCGTCCCTGATGGTGTTGTCCAACGCTATTAAAGGGACTTCGCAACACTGTCGATAAACGCTTTTACTCTTTCCTTCGTGTCTTGAAGGACAGCGAAAGCTGTTATCGCCAGCTCTGAGCGGCACTGCACGCGGAATTTGTGCTCGTCGCAGCATATCCGCCTTCCGTTCCTGTTTGGCCTTTGCGGCTTTTTTTATATAAGTGGCTATCGAATGCGTTTATTGCTGCGGCTGAAAGAAAGCCGGCCAATAGCCGCTACACCGCTTTAATGACGCAATTCGAGCGCTCGAAGAACGCCAAGACCGGGAAAGAGAAAATTTTCTTGAGAAAGTTTATAAGTTATCTGATGGGCATAGAGCAGTAATTTTTGGCTGATGTACTTTGCGGCCTCCTATTTTACGTCCTGGATGCGTTTGTTGACTACGTTCTGCATGCACTTAGGATTTCGAAAAAAAAGTTCGCAAAAGTGTCTCAGGGTTCCTTTACCGCCTGCATACCTGAAGACATTCGTCTTCGGGTGTGTAGCGTCTACATATATACCTGCATGTAGATATCGTCTGCATACCTAAAAGCACGCGATCCGTATATGCATTGCGCGTGCATTGAGCGACCGGTTTCTCAACTGCCGCTTGCGATGGAACCTTGTGCGGGTACATCGAATTTTTGAAGATTGTGTAAAGGTATGCAGACGACTTCTTAATAGAGTTGGATAACGGCAGCAGTGGTATGCGCCCTTCTGCAGACAAAGTTTTAGCTGTTTTTAAGGACTGTTTTGAGTCCCTAGCGCTGACCCACGAGGTACCTGAAAGAGGCTCGATTGGATGCTTGGACCTGAGGCTTTAATTTTCGCAACAACGAACATGCTGGGCCAACAAGGTCCTTGCTGCCTGCCAGGTCAGCACACTCAAACCTGTAGTATGAAGCGAGGCATTGCACAACTGTGTTTTGTCAGAGCGCGAAAGAAATCGTACATGCGTAACATAAGCAGTAGTTTTCAAAGGCAAGTGAGCCGCTTATGAAATGTGCGGGGTACGAAAAGCAGCTGTAGCTTTCTGTTCCAGTGAAAACTATCATGAAACTAGCGAATCAGGGGAGCCTGGTAGACGATGGGCAACAGGAAAAACGCAAGAAAGTCACTGTCATACCGTATTGTCTCCAGATTCCCCTCTATGCAAGTAAAGTCCGGCAGCGCTGGATGCTAATGTTTTTTTCTTTTCATCCCCTTCCCACGGGGCTTTTTATCCTCCTCTCTGCGTTAAATTCATTCATTCATTCATTCAGTCATTCATTCATTTATTCGTTCGTTCATTCATTCTGCACCTCGTAAGGTCTTGCAAAACCTTACGCGGTGCAGAGGCTCATGAGGATTTTTGTAGAGGCTCACTATGAGCCTCTGCAAAAAAAAAAAAAAAAAAAAAAAGAAAAAAGAAAAAAAAAAGAAAAGAAAAGTGGCCCCTACACCCACAAAGAACGCGGCTGTAAAATAAAAACACAAAACAATTCATAAAACGTGGTGAAGACATCTTGTACTGCAGTGCATTCCTTTGACATGTGGCAATGTTTACAGTGAACAAACCGGCAGGTGCGTAAAGCAACAAGAGTTTGCCTGCTGTGAAGTCTTGTATATAGAAGCGCTGATGACAATCTTCGTGCTGTCGTAAAAGTAGCTGCAATTGGCCCGGCAGAGCACAGCAGCGCAAGTGTTGCCTCAGTCAGCTGACTGGGTGAAGGTCAATGGGAGAGGCCTTCGTCCTGTTGATGATGATGATGATGAAGCAAGCCTTGGTTAATATTTGATAGGCGCAGTGGTGGAACTGCTGCGCCGATTGCTCCAAGCTGCGCCAAGAGGGTCATCCTCCTCCATGCTGCTCCAAAAGCGTGTTAATTTAAACAATTGCTCCATGTCTGCTCCAAAACAGTTGTAGGGTAATGGTGGTTTCTCCCGGGAACCAAAACGAAATTGAATGTAATACTGCCGTTTTCTGTGAGGTGACACAGCTTCGGCTATTTTTCCACTAACGTTCGCCGACTCGCAGATTGCTAAGAACTTATAGTGCGGGAGAAAGAAAGTTTTTCACATAGTGTCTGACGGATTGAGCACTTATTTCAACGACACTGCAGTCCAGGAGTTTTATACATCCGGAGTCTTTTTCACAATACAAATTGACGAGACACCGATTCCGGAACAGCGCTGCCAACAGCTTGATGTGCTTGTGAGGTACTGTTCTGACAAAAAAAAAAAAAACAGTTGAACATTTGCAATCATTCTACCTGGGATTAGCAAGAGCAGATGTTCTCTTCAAAGCTGTGAAGGAAGCATAGAAGATCTTCCAAGAGACAACCTGCTGTGTTTTTACAGCGACGGGCCTTATGTAATGAAAAGCCTAAAAAGACAGCTGGAAAAACATGTCAGCCTTGCCCTTCTCGATATTGTGGAGTGTTTGTTGCACAAAGTGCGCAATGCCTTTGGGCATGCACTAGCTGAATTGGGCAGTGATGTAGAAGCGGCACTTGTGGATACTTATTGCTTCTTCAGAAGCTCTGCATCACAAAGTGAACATCTTAAAGCATGCCCTCAACCTACCTGAGAATGTTTTTCTTCGGCACGTGAGCTCGCGTTGGCTGACACTTGGCCCGGCTCTTGTCCGGCTCCTTAAACAGCTACCAGCAGTGAAAGAAGTGGTGCTGTCCGGTCGAAATGCTCGTGGCGGTGTGCTCTCTAACCGCCTGAATCTACCTCTCACAAATAAAGCTTTTCTGTCCAAGGCACTTTTATAGCACGACTGTACTGATTTGTTCATCGGGTTTTCGACCCTGTTCCAGAAAACAGAGCCACTGCTACACATCCTCTCTTCTGAGATGGAAGTTTTGATCAAGAAGGTCCTTGGACGTTTTTTGCGCCGAGAAGTCTACCAGGAAAAGTCCGGAGAACTTCTTGAACTTGATATACCATCCAAGTGGAAGGAGGACGCTGAAATCAGCACAGATACCGAAACTACCCTCGCTGACTGGGCACCGCATGAAAAGAAACAGTTCGAGTAGGAGCAAGGAGCTTCTACTTAAAGGCCGCTGGATACCTGCTCTCCAGGCTTCCACTTCGGAAATCGGTGCTGAGGGACCTCAGCTGTATCAGCAAGCCTTTTCTAGAAGCTTCTGCTGCACCCATGAGGAACTTGGCTAAGAGCTTCCCCAATAATTGCACCTCACCAGGTGTCCTCTTTAACAGATGAATTCAGCCTTTAGTCATGACAGAAAACTTTGACTATAGCCCTTTTTATCGGCTGGACGAGTTCTGGCAAAAGATCTTTGAGCTAAAGCTAGGTGATAGGGCCCTAAGGTACCCATTACTGGGAGCATTTGTAAAAGCGCTGTTAAGCCTCTCGCATGGAAACGCAGATGTAGAGAGAGGCTTCAGTGAAACAAGGCAAAGGCTTCAGGATTGAACTAGTTTCTCCATTTCAAGTGTCAACGGCCTTTGGTCTATATTGTTGTTCTCAGAAAGATTTGGCCGCAATTTAGCAGCAGTGCCCCTGAGTGGAGAGCTCATCAGAGCTGTGAATGGCTCTTGGAAACGTCAGATGCAGCGACTTGAAGGCCACGCTTTGGAAGAACCACGCGAAAAGATATCAAAGCCAGGTGATTCCACTGCTAGAAGCAAGGCTGGCAAACAGCAAGAATGGCCGGCTTAAATCGATTCAGTTAAGAAGATGTTGAGCAATGCTGATCTCCTCATCTCAAGAGGCGTGAGCCAAAAATGCTTCACTGGTGTGCAAAGTGGCCAGAGTCTTCTGAAGGAGGGTCGGAGGAGCTCTTGGAACCTTTTTCAAACTTGCACTATTTGCAGAAAAATAAGTTCTAAACCTATAATGCTGATAATTATAGGCTTACGTTTTGCTTGTACAGTGTTTGTTTTCTTGAACTGGTGTTTTCGTGCTTGAAATAATTTTTTGGAAAAACCAGCTAAACGCTTCTTCTGGTGCTTTTATGGTTTGTGTGGTTCTCTTTTTTTTTCTGCAGTCTTATTGTATGTTGAGGAATTGCGTGGCTCTGAGTAGTAGTCCTTACAAGACAATTAAAGTGGTCGAAAACAACCTGCTCCAAAAGCTGGAAAGTGCGCTCCAAGTCCTCATTTTTGGTGCTCCAAGCACTATTACAAGTTACCCAATCGTCTGTTCCACCAATGAAGGGGCTATCAAGAGTGTCTCATTTTCGATGTCTTTTTTCCCTGTTTTGGGCGCATGGCATGTGATGTATAAATCCTGAGTGCACTCAAAATAAGCTTTAGTTGAAGTCAGCGCCTGTGTCGTCTGCGCTTCTCTCGTCCTCGCCCTTAGCGCTGTTTTATGTCACCTTGATTAATCAACTTACCCTCAATGGAAGTTCAAGTACGTATAGCGTGTTGCTGTCGTTGACTTTATATTTGCGATTCAAGTATATTTGCCAGTTCAGCTATAATCTGCCAGCATTTTAGACTTTACCCAGCTATCCAGAAAAAAAAAAAAATCAGCTGAGGATTCATTGGTGGATCTTAAGAATGCGTGAGCATCTCGTCCTTCTCCCTCGCGGACTTGGGGTCGGCCCAATGAGCACGCCATGCTTCGGCTTTCGAAGTTCACAACGCGGCGTTTCATACACGTCCTTCGTACACCACGCCAAACGGGCTTAGCGCTCTGTCTCAGCGGTCACGTTTGCTTGCTTTAGCAGCGGCACTGGCTGCCTGTTGCTCCTTTTGTTTTCCACCAGTATCGGCATTTCGTCGCCGCCATTACCATTTATCTTGCTTTTGCCGGCCGCACTGGCTGCAGGCTTTCTGTTGCTGCAGACTTGCTGCAGGTTGCTGTCGCTGCACCGCGCTTGACTTGTCGTCTCCACGCCAACGTGCCGCCGTTGTAAGGCAGCTCTCTGCTCTCGCTGTCTCCGCTCTGTCGTTCGCTGCTCCTCTGTTACTCGCTCTGGTTACAGAACGACGCAAAAATGATCACAACGCCGCAAAAGTTTTCTCGACATGCCGCATATATTCCTCCTGCAGTAGCAATGAAGGAATTATCTGGACTGTGTGGCAGTTTGTGTAGCCGTATCCTCGCCGCATTAGTCTTTGGCTACACTTTATGTATAGACCGTTCCATCGGACGAGGGGGAAACGTACCCTCGTACTCAGCGGTCGCGGCGTGCGGGCCGCCTTTCCCTCTCTCTGAAGTGTGCGCCTGGCGCGGCCGCTCCTTTGCCTTGACTGCGCTTTGTAGGCATCGTGCGGGCGGGTTTGCCACTAATTTACGCATTGTTTAAATGAAATGTTGCTAATAAATGAGCCAGACTGGTAGCTTATGAGTTGCGCACTCCCTGCGCACCTGAGGATTCCGCCTTCCTCCTTCCCCCATCCCCAACTCGGGCAAAATGAAGTTCGCTCACTCACTCCAGCCAAGAGTTCGGTCTATTGCCAAAATGGGATGCATCTTTGTCCGCAACATCAAACCAAGCAACGCAAAAGCGGACGCTTAATAAGTCCCTATATCATTCTTGTTTATTTTATTTATGTTGTGCATTAGTTGCACGGCTAAACTGTGCTGCAGAGCAACTTGGAATTCTAGAGAGAGGAAGTTTTGTTTATAGTGGGGGGCAGTGGCGGCTGAGGGTGAGTTGTTGATATGTCGATAAGATTTAATACAACCTATAATATGCCAAATCCTTACTAAGTTCCCCCAAAACAACCTGTATTGCACCCTACAGGGATTTGAAACCAGCAGTCTGTTACTCTGACACGCGCTTCTGCTTGTTACCCTTGGGCGCCGAGCATATCACGGTTAGGTCGTTTTTACAAATATCCGTTTTTGCAGTAAAACGATGAAATACCCGCTATACGCGATCCCAGGCACACACACAAGCAAAAAAAAAAAAAAAAACTTGTGACGAAGTATTGCAAACATATGTTCGACACGGCGTCGTTTACCCACCGTGGACCACGCTACCTCGAGGGGAATTTCAGCTCCCCGTGGCCCCAAAAAGTCGCCAATTTAAGCCCCATCGCTTAAATTAGTCCTATGCAGCAACTTTCCCAGTATATTAGGGAAGGGCACGTACAACGCGCTACAACGAAAACTTCGCCGAGGCGCAGGTGGCGCCCATGCGGACACAGGATGGCGGCGCCCTCATTGAAACTGTCTGCACCAGGGCCGAATCCTTCAGATTTCGGCCTCGAAGGTGGCAAATGTGAGGAGAGATCGGCATCACGTCCCCCGTAACACAGCCATGAACAGATAGTCCGGTGACACCCAGCTCGGTGGCTCCCTCGGCAACGTTGTGAGAGGCCGTGCATAATTGTCGGGAAATCTTTAGCGGACGGGCCTCGCGTTGCAGTGCTATCCCGCACGCCTTCCGGTCCTGGCGATGAGACTCCGAGTGAAGTCCGCACTTGCGGTCGGGCGCGCGCGATCGCGGGGCCAGTGGCACGATGAGGACGGCAACAAACACGCTTATCTTCCGCTCCCGAGATACGCCTTTGAACCTGAGCTGCCCCGAGCACTGGCAAAGACGCGCGGGGTGCAAGTCTGCATCGAGACGCGGCTTTGTTTTGCGATATGTTTATTGGGCGCGTATGTTTTTATTTATAGGCTTGCTGCGTACTGTGTCGTTCTGCGCGCAGTAGTCACTCGTGCGTTGTGTCGTTCGGGAGATATCTGGTGGATATTTTTCCGCGCCGAAGATTTTTGACCCTTGTCACACAATTTCTGTGTTCAAACTTCCGACCGCTGAGGGAGCTCGACGCACTTCGCGAAGGCTTTACATCCGGGTGGACGGAAGCTGTTGTCGCGGAGTTCAAGTGTGGGTGTTACGCGCTGAAGCTGTGCTGTGAGGCGCGCCGTAGTGGGGCGCTGCGGAATAATCTAAACCACCTGGGGATCTTTAACGTGCGCCCAAATCCCGCACCCAGAGGAGTTTTTGTAATTCGAACCCACGACCTCGGGCTTAGCATCACAACGACTTAGCCACCGCGGCGGGTGAAGCTGCTATTTTAGGACTCCCGATTGGACACTCCTTTTCGATTGCCGTAGCCGGCAAATTTCTGTCGCCGTCTAATGTGTACAGTCATGGACAAATGAAATGCCAACGCAAAAATATGAACCAGAACACGCAAAATTGAAAAAAACTGTTCGTGGAAGTCCAATAATGGGACGCCGAAAGCCGCATTTCCCGACTCTGTTTTTGTAATTAAGCCACGCGTGAATTTGATTTGCATGGAAAGAAGTCACGCTGTTTGTGTGTTCCGGTTCATATTTTTGTGATGACGTTTCATTTGCCCATGATTGTACACCCGCCGCATAACTTCAGTGAGGCATTACGGTGCCAAGAATGAGGTCGCGGGTTCGATTACCGGCCGCGGTGACGGTTTTTCAGGTTCAACGTGACGAAACAAGAACATGGCCGTGTTATGCGAGATATCGGCTCGTTTTTAGAACTTTGTTCTGAATTAGTCCGTATAGTCCTGCAGCAATACGGCGTGCTAAGCCCGTTGTTTGTTGAACCCGCTAACGTACCCGCTCTAATTTCAGTGTTCGAATCCCACATGTCTTCCGCCCGGGAGGTCATATGGCAGTTGCTGACGTATGGGCCCCGTTATTGGGCCGTAGGTAGTGCAAAGACAACGGCAAGGTAGAAGAGAAATAGCCATCTAGATGGCAGATGTCCTTGATTTGCCTCTTCATCGACAATTTGGTACTCTCGGTTATGTAAATGTGACCTCCGTTCCTTTATCTATGTTGTGGAAAAGCGTTCCGTAACCGGTAAGTGCGCATCGAGCGGATTAATGCTCGACGGCCTTCGGAACTTCGTTTATCGTATTGAGAGGACTAGCGGCCCGGCGTTTCTCAAACATAACAGATATGCATCTCTCGGTCTGTCTAGAACCGTTTAAGATGTTCTGGATTAGATTGTTGGCCTACAGAACATTTTCTGCGCCGTTTAAAGCTCAGTCAGCCTCGCCCACGGAGCAAGAATATATAGGAGAGGAAACGCCCATTGCGGCCGGCGCGATCGAGGGACCAGATAATGTCACAATGATAACTACGGTGACCTACGGAGCTCCGCAGCTGCGGCGGCGAACAATTTGACAGCGGCACCTGGTTGAATGTATTGAAAGCAATACTGTTGTTTGCAGCATTCGCAACAAGGCGTGATAGCTATGCGCTCGAGCTGCTGCGCGACGCGGGGACGGAACGCGCGTTTATCTCGGACGCAGCGCGCGCGTGCGCGTGCGCGCGTCATCGTCCCGCAACGTCGGTGATGCTGGCACTTTTCAGCGCACTGTCGCATAACTAATAAATTGACCGGTGCACTCAACTCGCTTCGAGTGCATCGCACGCGAGATAAGGCCGTGCGTTTACAGGTTTTACACTTATTTGCGTTTACAGGTTTGTATTTTGGGCTTGCAGCCCGCGCAAGATTGCATACGCATTTAAAAAATGCCCCTTTTATTCGTACGTACCGGCCGGTTAATTGACAGAAAATTAATCGCGAAGGCGGGCTCATCAGCCAACGGAAGCGCAGAAGAGCGCACACACTCTCGCTTCGGCCACGCAATGTTTCGGCGGCCCGGCGAAACACCGACGCGATGCCGCGGCCGGGTTGGACTGGGCGAGCGCGAACACAACGCGCGCCGGCCGTGGCGATGACCGCGCACTTCCTTCGCTTGCCGCCAGATGCCGGAAACTTGACGTTCGCCAAGTGCTTGTGACGCTATCAGGCTGCCCCAGGAAGCTGTTTCCCCTCCTATTTTATTCTTGCTCCGTGGCCTCGCCTCAAAGCGGCTGAAGGCAGGCTGTCGCTTGTAGCATTATTATGTCACTCGCTGGCACCGTGGCACTATAACTTATTCAGTTAACCTTCTTGCTAGAGAAGGTGCCATATACTAAACTGAATGGAAGAAATGACAGAAGAGTTCGTTTACTTGTGATGTACCAAATTTAAATTTGAAAAAGAAAATCACAATTTTTGAACGTTTTAAAAGTACCAATTAAAACATTAAGCCAAAAATTGATTTGTGCAAAGAGAACAAACAACCAACTAAAAGTGTTAAAGCATGACTGTTGTGATGCGGAATCCAAGGAATATTGGCCAGGGTTCCTTTAAAATGCTGGATTCATTGGCAGATGCGAAATAATTTATTACGGAGAGTTTTCCTGCACCAGCTGCTTTCGCGACGTTGCGTCGTCAAAGAAGAGGGCAGGGAGGCAGGGCGCTCTATTGCTCGACGTTCACGTCTTTTTTTTTTCTCTCACACTTGGAGGCCATACGTGTATGCTTAGAAGATTCAGTCGCTCTCTTCTGTGAATTGAGGGCGTCGGTACAGAGTCATATTCAGTGTCACTCGATATTGGCGAAAGCGTACTCCGGAGAGGAAGTTTTATTTGCCGTAGCATATCGTTGCATAAAAAACAACTCCGAGCACACCTAAGCGCTTCCTATATGTGAGTTGTGAGTGCAAAAGCATTAATGCCCAGCTGGACGCTTCCTTTATGACGTGGCGCCGAACGGATGTTGGGATTTTGAGCCGTTGCGGTGAGGTTAGCCTGTGTCGCAGCCTTCACAGTTCTACTGACTCTACTTCTGCCGAGCTGTGTGGACACTGCGCGCGCTCGCACGCACGCACACAAAGATGTTCGGCAATGCTTGTTCAATTTGTCTTGCAAGCATTCAGCAGAGCACCAGCAACGGTAGAAATGGGACTTATCTTTGTGAATGGGCTTTAGCCGATCAGTTAGGACGCCCTTTAGGTGGCAGAACACCGCCGTTCTCGGTAATTGTAGATACGGGAACGAGGCCTCCTTCGGCTTCTTCGTGTCCTGATCGGTTGTCAAGCAGACCGGGAAACCGGTCGCGGTACAGGCCCCCCGTGCACGGTCAGCGACACTGCGTTCCTTGTGGACACGCGCATTAATGCGCGTGTCCACAATTGGCGCTGTGCCGGCCGGGGCCGGTTCTTAGTTACTGGGCCAAATAGCCGCATTTTAATTGGGATGTGTGTCAGGTTTCTGAGTCTAAAAAGGCACTTCTTTAAACATCGGTAAGTGGTATATGTTGGTTATTTACGGTTTCCGGCATCAATAATCATTCCTGGACGTTGAACTAGGCCTTGCTCCTCACAGGGACTTAGACGTCTTATGTTGCTTCTCACTGCCTTTAGTGGCGAAAGTATCATGCTGCTCATACGGCGGGACCACTTACCGTATGCGCCACGACGCTCTGTGCCGTGCATTGCAGCGGAGCATCACGCGAGAGCGTCATCTTTAAGCGGGGATGAAAGCTCTGCGGTGTTTCCGGTGCAAACACACCAACTGGCTGATATGATAAATGGAGCTGTGACCGCGTGCGTGTGTGTCAGCCGCGCACGCTGGTAAAGCTTCTTCAAAAGGAAATCGGGGCTGCTGGCAGTGGACAGCTGATAGAATTGTGTCCAGCAGCCCCTTGCTTTAAAATTAAACGGGCACCTGTGACTGCCGCGCGTATTTTGATAATTGCCCCGTGCCAGTAGCCCTGACTTCGTTTTAAAGAAGCTCTTCGAGCTACCCGCTATTCCGGACATGCCGCGCTCCAGTTCTTCTCCCCTCAAAATCTTGCAAAAGCTGAGTTGTCACATGACTCCCCGTAATGAAGCTGCAGAGCGGTGTAGCTAACTGTGAGCGTCTGGGAATCATGACTTCCCTGGACGCAGTGCCTATTCGTAACTTCAGGCAACGCTTTTTATACCGATAAAAAGGCTGGAGCGTAATTTGTTTATTCGCGTACCATAACCATTTGGAACATGCGACAGTGAAAAGCTGCTCCCCTGAGAGAAAAGTCCCAATTGCTAAGGACGCCATATTTCCTCTTGGCCGCAACTGGACACATCCGCGTGCACGTATAGGAAAAGTAGGCGCAACGTTGACTCGGCACGAGTTCTGCATGCCACAGGTCGACCGACGGTCGCGCTGCAAGGGCCCAAGGGCCGCTTTTGTACCGCGAACATCCCGCGGTTCCTCGGTGCGGGCTATCGCGCACCATAATCTCGCCGCGCGTACGCCTGGACGCGGCGGCGTCCCTTGGCCGAGCAGGAAAGCTGCGTCGTCCGTCTCGAGGGCTGGCCTCCGGGCTGCGGTGATACGGCGGCAACCCTGGCCATCGAACTGCTGCTCTCAATAAGCGTCCTCCACCTCGTCCACAGATGACTCGGCCCGATTGCGCCGTTTGCTCAGCGTCTTCGAAGATTGTTTGGGGCTGCCCGCGCGCGGAAATGTGCTCTTTTCTTAGTCGCGGCATTCGTTGCTCCGCTGCTGGCGACCTCCGGAGTGCAGCCCTTGGAATACTTGTTCTCCAGATGCCTAGGTGTTTAATCGATAAGGCCGTGCCTGCCAGCGGGCACTCAGTCAACCAACAACCGGCGCTTGCGCACAGGCGAAACTTTGCTAATAAGCTTTTCTGTGAAGTTAGCTTGATAAGTCAGCTACAGTAGCTTGATAAGCCAGTGTAAGTCACTCTTCCCGTTGCGAATGGGAGAAGCTTTTTGTCCCGGTCAACGTACTTTCCGGGATTGTTGTGTGCGATCAAATGAAGATACTTTTTTGCAGGAAGCAAATAAATAATTTTCTGCGATATAACTAACGAGTTGCATTGACACGGGAAAAAGACGCGATCTGTAGCAGTAAGGACTACTCTGGTCGCTCGAAGGGAGCCATTGATTGCCTACCACCATAATGGATGATGTCCCATCGCATTTTCGCTGGAATATATGGTAGACCATCGCCAATTCGATCTCTGTCAACAATAAAAAATATTAGACTGAAGCGGACTTCTGAATTGTTCTAAAATAATAAATTTCTCGGTGAATTTCGCGCCGTAAAATTCTGCGACCTATTTGGCATTTGGAAATAGCCCCATTCGAGCTATCAAGCTATCGGTATTCGTTGTGTATAGTACATACAAACCCGTGTAAATTCGTGTGCTTTAATTAAGAAATTGTGTGTGTGTGTGTGTGTGCGCGCGTGCGTGCGTGCGTGTGTGTGTGCGTGCGGGTGCGTGTGTGTGTGTGTGTGTGGGTGGGTGGGTGTTTACTGGAGAACACAAGAGAGAGAGAGAGAGAGAGAGAGAGAGAGAGAGAGAGAGAGAGAGAGAGAGAGAGAGAGAGAGAGAGAGAGAGATTAGAAAGTGCCCTAATACGACCACCTTCCCTGTGCCTCGCAGACTACACGCAACTGAAGACTCCCGATGAGATCGACAACATGAGCCACCTCATCGATGGCTCGCCGGCCAGAGAAGTGGTGCCCAACCCGTTCTACTACCGCATCCACCTCACCAGGGCCGACAAAATCAAGGTTCGCAACACTTCTGCGCTTATCTGTGACCTTGCAACGCGTCGGTCATAGAGTTGCGCCGGTCGCGGCTGCGGGGACACGCACCTATATTAAATGCAGGGGCTGCCACCAATCAGCTGGAATTTGTTTCGTTTACGTGCCGCCAATGCTTCATTAGCGCGCAAAGCAATTCGCCGTTGCCCAGCGGCCGCGGCGAAGTTCTCTGTAGTGCGGCGGAGCCAGCGAAGCGGCAGAGCCCAACGTCGGCGCACGCATGCAGGGATCCTTTTTCCAGCGGGGAAGACCTCCCACGCATGCGCTCGTCGGCTCTCCGCGCGTGACTCATCGGGCTCCTTCGAACGCGGCCAATTTGTATGTGTGTTTTTACTTACCTGCAGTTTTAAAGCGACTTAAACGCAGGAATTTTAGATGCAGAGCATCTGATTCACTCGCCTTGTCCCTCCGGCGTCGTCGTCGTTGTCGTCGGCGTTGTCCACCCCTCCCCCATTCTCCTCGCCGCGCCAGCTGCGCTCTCCGCCGCTCACCCCCTCTCCTCTCCCATAGCGAACACTCTCTCGCGAGGGGCATTGGATTGGATTCGATTGGATTGGCGCTCCGCCTATGCGTCGCATCTACACAGGGGTTCCCGCGAGGGTAGGTGGGAGTTTTTGGTCCGTCTGTATGTCTGCCTGTCTGTGACTCGATTCAGCCACCCGGCCAAACTGAAACGAAAGCTGCGCAATAGTCTTATATACTCACAGCCAAATGTAAACGTCGAAGTCCGGTGTCAAAAAAGAACAAGACATCACGCTAATATAATGGAGCAAATCAATACATAAGTAATATTTGCAAGTGTTCTTTTATTAAAAATTCGTGGTTGCTTGGTTTCTGCGATAGCAAATGAAATACTACATCGGCGGCAGAAAACCGTCGCCTGCTTCTATTAGCGCTACCTCCTGGCGGCATTTAAGAAATCAAACTGCAATAGCAACAAAAGGCTCCATTAGATGGGATCCCCGTCCCGCTTGGAACGCTCGTGGAGTGGGGCAACGTGGTTCTATAAACGTTGTAGTAGGGTGCCTCAATTCACGCGCGCCTCGGCCGTACGGCAGCGCTGACATCGAGACACCCGACTTGGAGCAGTGGAACGCGGTAAATTTAAATTGGCTTGAGCAAACCTCTAGCGTGGTATCTTGGGAGGAACGAGACGGGAGAGGAACAGCATGAGAGGTGAGCGGGAAAGAGAAGGGAGGCATGTTCTTGGCAGGGGCGCCAGTCGACTATCGTCTTTCGTCGACATTTGCAACGAGAGGAGCAGATACGCGGCCATTTTTTAATTATTATTTTCTGCCGTCGGCAAACTCGCGATGGTTGGTGATGGAAACTTTTATTGAGCAGAGCGGATGGACTCTTTAGTTCAAGGATCCTTGCGCTGTAGCTGTCAGACACGCTCTGGCGACCAGGCTCCTCTGGTCCTCAATGCTTGCGAGCTGGTCCGCAGGCTTTCCCACTCCTCTGTGACGGTTGCATTTGCGCCCATCCTGCACCAGACGGAGGCCGCTGTGAGCGCAGAACTTTTCCTAAAAAGTTGCCTGTAGCGCACGCTAGGATATCGACAAAGGAGTGGTGATTCCTCTCTGCGGCCTGCCGTGCCAACTGTCTACGGGGCTGGCACTGAGACAAGGCGTAAAGAAAGACAGCCGTGAAGAATGCATCGATTCCTCCTTGCCTTTTTCATTACGTAGAAACCTGATTGGTCGGCTACAATATCAGCGACTGACGTCTTGTCACTTGCACCGCTTAATTAAACTGTTCGTTCGTCTCGGATTTTGTTAGGGCATTACCAGGAGCCTCTTGTGTGCGGGCGCCCGTGGCTTCACTCGTTATAATCATGTCTGTTTCTATCTCGACCAGGGCGGCGACGCTTACATAAATTGAATGTTACTAAGTGAGGTCGTGATCATTCACAGTATAAATGACGCCCTGAACCACAAGGATCTGGAAAATGGCGCTGATCCTTGTGCGGCAAACATCACCACAACATGTCCATTAAAAATGTTCGGTACGCTGCGAGCAGTGCGCCAGTCATTTCGGGCGGAGCTCGAAAGCTGTATAAGTTCCCGGTTTGAACACTGTTATTGATTGATTGTAACGCGCCGACGCTTCGCAGGCAATGAGGCGCGCCGTAGTGGAGGGCTTCGGATTAATTTGGCCACCTGGAGATCTTTAACGTGCGCTGAAATATCGAACACACGGGCGTTTTTGTTTTCCGAATCCATCAGAAAAGCGGCCGCCGCGGCCGGGAATCAACCGCAGCGTCCTTCGGCTCAGCAGCACAACGCCTTAGCCACTGTGCCATCGCGGCGGGTGAACACTCTTATGGGAACCTTTGCAGCAACCCTGTTTCAACGGATCTAAGTTTGCCTCTGCCTTTTCGTCGTCCAAATTGAGGCAAATCGCGCACGCAATCGGCGCGATTTGCAAATCGCGCACGCAATCGCGTGCCCAGCTGTGCGCCTCCGTTGTGCACTAGCCAAGTCTGACGCTGCGCCGGAGCTGCTTGATAACCGTTTCGCGTGGCTCCTGGAGAGCCGTGCTGCGCATGCGCGAGGAGCAGTGACTAGACTGTACTGGACCGGACTAGACTGGACTGTACTGTACTGGACTGGATTGGATTGGAAATCGTTTTAGCAGCAGTAAGCATGATAATCTGCTAATCCTAGACAACCAGGAAACCTCAGAATAACCAGCTGAACCTTAGCTCACGCTACGTATATCCTGGCATAGCCGAGCTAAGCCACTGCTAATTTTTTTGCTGCTGCAATTGCGTGACCCAAATAAATTGTCTTCTGCCAGCAACGTGGCGTCATGTATCTTACACCTGCGGGGTAGAATCGGCGTCAAATTATTTTTTGGAATTTTCCTACCTAAAATTACCCGCGCCTTACAATCGGCGGTGCGTTAGAATCGTGCAAATACGTTACTAAATAAATTGTTTCAGCTGATTTTATGAATCAAAATAAATTTCATTCGACAAAATGAATTCAGTTTTTATTCAGTTGAATTAGCCGGGCAAACGGACAGAGAGAGAGAGAACCGACCAGGGTGGGATAGTTCGTATTTTCGTCACTTCGAACAGTTTTTAAAATCGTTGATTGGCCAGCTGTGTTTTCATTGTACTATTTGCAAAGCCGCTTACTTCGAACACTTTTTTTTATTAATTCGTGCTTTTGTTCCCTCCTACGACGTTTCTGGGGCGGGAGGGGGAGGGAGCTAGACTGCGGCGACACTTCTAATTAGAAATAGACATTTCTAACGGGATGAATACAAAACCGTGATAGACTTTATTTGGAACACGAAAAAAAAAAAAAGCGCGACAACACAGAGCAAGGCCTCGGCGCAACATTTAAGCTCTACGAAATAAAGCCGTTACCGACCGTCGTCTGGCAACCGTCTGGGAAAACTGGCTCTGATCTACTGCGTTGAATAAGACGTCAATAAAACTGCTCTAGTCAAACTGTACGAAAATGATCACCCTGCCTTGCATCTCCGGGCGCCAGAAGGAAGGTGCAGACGCCTCATCGCCAGCAGTAACTGGCGCGGAGGAACTTAATTTTTAGGCACATTGTTCACCTCTGAAGCGCATCTTTTAACACGAAAGTGTTTTATTCCTGGATACACGAACATTTGAGTGACGTCATATACGTCACGGAAGCCACACCAGTACAACGAAGCAAGCGGCCTGTTCTCTGTTCTTCTTGGAATGAAGGTCTAGCAAGAAGCTCTTTCATTCGGCAAGGATTGAAACTATTACAATTCGAATGTGCTTAGCGAGCTGTTAATAACGTATACTGCTAGCTTCACAACGCGGTATAATCTGCATGTGATGGGGTTAACGGAGTGGCTGGTGAGTCCGCACTGTTTGGCCTGTTTTCCTTAATATTTCGTTTAGTTGCTTTAAAATCGGGATCATTGTTATCGGGACAAATCTTTTCTTTTTGTTAATGAACCAGACTAATATTTTATCTTCAGCCATAGCGCTTCGAACTGTGGCATCGTTGCAGAAAGCTGGCTTAGCCGCCGAACATGCACACTATGCTGGCTTCTCCACATAGCACGCGCTCTTGGGTTGCCTCATTTCCTCTGCCTCGCAGCCATGACAAATTAAAGGGCATAAAAATTGTCGTTGATTCCTCTGTCATAGGAATCGGTAAAACACGAAAGTGAAATGTACAGCGAAATCTACAGCTGAGCATGATTTGCGGGTCGGCGCCTGTCTTGTGGGTGTGCTTGGTGAGCGACGTCCTGCTGGCGGGTCGCTTCGGTAAAGGTGTACTGGCATCATTTCCGTGACGGATATGACGTCAGTGAAATCTTGGTGTATCCCGGCATAAAACACTTTCGTGTTAAACTATAAAACCCGAAAACGAACAACCCTAAGTATAACGTACTCTTTGGTTCTAAAGGTTGCTTCCCCGCAAGAAGACATTGTGTGCAGGGGTGCACCCTTTACATGCCGCTTGCTTCGTGTTATCGGCGTCACTTCCGTGACGGATATGACGTCACTCAAATGTTTGTGTATTCCGGAATAAAACACTTTCGCGTTAAAAGATGCGTTGCAGTTCTTCGGGCACTAGAGCGAATCGCCTGGAGTGACATGTCAACATCGGCGCCGCTCGTCCATGGGCGTAGCGTGGGTCCGCAACCTCATTTCTGTTCACAAGGCTCCACGTAACACCCATGGTTGAGAACCGCTGTTGAATCCTGCCTAACGGTAGGGCGCTGTTGGCATCTGGATGACGGACTAAGTGTCCTTAAGTGTTGCAGCTGTCAATGTCACTAATTGCGCCCTATCTGTCTACCTGTGGAACGCCCGTGTGAAATTGACCTGTTTTTTTTTTTTTTTCTTTTCCGCATGGTGAAAACGCGCTGTGTGGCCTTCAAGGGGTATGGATCTGAAAACTTTGGACCTGTAATTTCCCGCCTGTTGTTCTGTACGCTGTTCCATACGGCAACATTCGCCACAATGTTTTGGTTAAGGAGTACACACGGAAACAGGTCAAAGCACGCTTTCGCGGCTCTCCTGGCAGGTTGTTCCGGATGCTTGCCACGTTTATTATCACCTTGGTGCGGCAGCCGAAACTTGCCGTTGCCAGTAAGTTTTACCGATGTAAAAATCTTGGGCCCTAGCGCAACCTTGCCACCTGCGCGCTGTTGTTCTGGCCGCCAGGTGGCCCTGATGTCGGTGGTCTTGGTGCCCGTGCGCATCGTGTTCATCGTGTTCTTCCTTCTGCTCACCTGGCTGGGCTGCTACCTGGGCCAGCTGGGGCTGTCGGACAAGGACCGGGCGGAGAAGCCTCTCACGGGCTTCCGCAGGTGCGTCCGCTGCCTGCCTCGCATGCCGGCCTGACTCAGCCCGCATGTGCTTGCATCCTCGCCCCAGGAGACCAGAGCCGGTAGCATGCCAGTTGCCCAGTGCACTCTCCTGTCGGAATCGTGATGAAAGGCCGTGTGCAGCATTGGGAATCGTGAATCACCACCGCGCATCACCGTTATGCCGCACCGTAGTGCTTGCATGTATGTACGTGTGCACGTACGGATGCGAACACGTGCACGAGAGAGAGAGAGAGAGAAAGAGAGAGAGAGAGAGAGAGAGAGAGAGAGAGAGAGAGAGAGAGAGAGAGAGAGAGAGAGAGAGAGAGAGAGAGAGAGAGAGAGAGAGAGAGAGAGAGAGAGAGAGAGAGAGAGAGAGAGAGAGAGAGAGAGAGAGAGAGAGGGTGATGGGAGAGAGAGTAAACGGTTTATCCAAAGCTCGGAGGAAAGTTGGAGATAGGGGAGCTGGGGCTAGGGTGGATTAGTCGCAGCCACCACTGTACGCGTTTAAAGCTGCCGGGATTTAAGCACTATAGGTAGAATCAGACTTTGTAAAGAAGTGTTCTGAAACAGTAACTACAGTAATAATTGAAATAATTTAATTTATGCACATTCTTTGTGAAAAAAACATCAGTAAATGAAACTGTAAAATTTTGCATGTTTTAAATTCTATTTTAAAACGTTATGTACTTTGTTTCAGAAAAAGGTGCACGTAACGACGAAAGCTGTTTTCCGCGGCCACATGTTTTGATCGTACTGAACTCATGGGTGTTAGCATGCGTTTTTAGCCCCACGAGCAGCGCGAAACGGGCGTTGTCCCCAAACTGCAGTCGAAGGCACGTCTCACGTAACCAGCTTTATGAAACTTAGCATTGTTATAGATTCGTTGAACCTGACAGAAGTTATAAGGTTACAAAAACGCGGGCCGTACGTCTAACTACTGAATGCCTGAATAGAGGAGAACGCTCTGTCCACGCTCATATGCCGGTATCCATTCGAAATATCGTGGGGCCACCGACGGTTCGGTTCAGAGGCAGTTCTTTTGCGTAAGGAACAACAGCAACGGACAGACGAAAAGAAAATGCGTGCTGTTCTTTTGTAGCGCAGCTGGTCTTCACAGAAAACGCGTCAAGTTAGGCCCACCCAAGAAATGTGAAATAGCCCGAGCGCGTTGCTTCTCGTGGGCTTTCAGCTGAGCAGTTGGCCCTTTTTTTTCTGCGCTCGACTACTGGTGTTGTCATGAGGTAAAAAGATTATTATTGACGTAGACTAATTTAACCTGAATGATTTGTTGCAGTGTTATATAGGGCAGACGCTCAGTTCGCCGAGGTTTCGTTAACGTATAGTAATATAGTATACATATATGTAGTAGTGGTAGTGGAACTTTTAATATGGAACAGGAGGACCCGTGGTCCAAGTAGGGGCAGTGCGCGATTAGGAGAAAAAAATATGAATAAACGTAAAAACTAAAATGTAAAAATATCTAAAAAACAGCGGAACCTTGGTAAACAAGAAATGCACTGCCAAACGCGCGGGATGATGTCAATTACGCTCGCGCGCACGGCATGGCAAGTGCGCGCAGGCGCTTATACATGCTACGGTGGTGACATTTGGCGCGCTTTTCTTAAATATATATATATATATATATATATATATATATATATATATATATATATATATATATATATATATATATATATATATATATATATATATATATATATATAACACAGAAATAAGGGTTGGCAGTCGAGAAAACCTCGGAAAGCAAAGGGGAGGATGTGGTACATCATTGAAACAGATTAAGAATTTGGAAAGAAAGAAAGAAAGTGAAGAAAAAATGCCCGCCAGGTGGGATCCGAACCCACGACCTCCAGAACCCACGACCTCCAATATATATATATATATATATATATATATATATATATATATATATATATATATATATAAAGCAATGCCTGGCTGTAAGAACCTTGTTAGGGATTTACGACGACGGCTTTACGTTGACAGAATCGTTATAACTGCATCATTAAGCTCACACGTGTCTTCGGAGAGCGGGAACCCAAGAAAAAAAAAATCCGGTTAATTTATTAGATTACAGACAGCAAAAAACAAATCAGTGCATGCAGGATGGGGATCAAGAAGATCAATCGTGGTGTTGGGATTGATTGTTGCACAGAACTGGCATTTTCGAGCAAGTTCCGCTGACAAAACACTTTATTTTATTCCTTTGCATCGCGCCATCCCAGAAATGCACACAAAGCGACGTAACGGAAAGGCACGCACAAGCTAGTTGTCGCTTACTTGTACGACGGTTGTTAGATAAGTACGGTAAAAATGAAAGTTAAACATCCTTTGTGACAAGTATCTGTTATTTCTCAACATTGTCTCGGTTGCATGTTGCAGGTCACTTGGTTCACTAAGCTTCCAAATTTTGAGTTCTGTCACAAGAGGAGGAGTAAACTTTGTTCAGGTGGAGACTAAACTAGAATTGTCTCAGTTTTGTGTCCTCTGTCTTGGCAAAGATCTCTTCTTCAGGAGTCCCTGGGCTGCGGCGGTCAGGCGCGCTCACTGCTGAAGCTGGTCACTTGCCGGGTCCGGGCGGGCCAGCATGCCGGCCCACTCCTCGGGGAAAACGGGGGAGAGAGGGGAGGGGGGAGTGGTCGCAGGCCTAAACCATATGGTACAGGCGTGTGGTGGGGTGGATGGCATGGAGCAGGGTGCCGTCAGGGAATGTACGGTCTGGGACGTCTAGTCTGTCTCCATCGTCTGGCAGTGATAGAGTGCGGCGGGAAGTGCGTATGCAATGTGAGAGTATATCGTGATATGTGCGGGGAACGGCGTGGCTATCCCCCTCAGGAAGTGGCACGGCAGTGAAGAGAAAATAAATTGCCCGGTAGGCATGCGTGCGGGCGGCATGAGCAGCCGCATTCCCCTCCAGGGACGTGTGTCCCTGAGTGGGGGCGGATTTGATAATGTGTGAACGGCGGGAAGGGCAATGCAGCCAGTGCGGTGATGCTGGCATGGCTCCTGGGAGTCGGTTACTATGGTGATGGGTTTAAATACTGCGGTGCGGTTGCGGAGAGGGCGATAACGATCTTCTCGGCTATGGTGGGAATCGCGGTAGTGACGGTGGCGGAAGCGAGCTCATTTTTATGGCGCTCGGTTACCGCGACGGCAAACGCCGCACCGGATGTCTACATAGCGGACGTCTTGGTGTTTGAGTGAGCTCATAGCTTTCCGAAGATCAAGCCATTGTCATCTACTCGAAACAGCATTGACTGCGCTGATGCCATCTGTATTGGCCAAAAGTTTTCTCTCGCCGATCCAGATTTTTAAGTTTGTGAAGGGGAATAAATTAGACTCAAAGCCAAGCTCATGATTTTGACGCTGGGATACGGTCGATTTGTGCAACGGAACTTTACCGTGCGCCAGTGTGGTTGCTTTTTTTTTAAGCGAAGCGTTTTATGTCTCACTGATGGCGTCGGTCGTCGCGCAAAACGCGCGCGACAGCAAAGCCAACTTTACACTTCGATTTAGAAGGTACATCAAGCACCTCAAGAAAAAAAAAAAACGCTTCCCGTGGTCAGAATCGAACCTAGGGCCCTCGCGTTATGAAGCCCCTGTCTATCTGATTGTGCAATTTTGGCCCGGTCGAAGCAGTTTTGATTTTGAACTGTGACTTTGACTTAGGTCGCATCGGAGAAAGCTTCGCATTTTAACAATCTTTCTTTTAAGAAAGGAGCTTTTTTTTTTTTTTGCACGAGACCCGCCTGTTATTGTTTTGCTATTATAGTAGTCCTGTTGTTTCGCTTAGCATCGTGTTTCACTGTTTTTTTTTTTTTTTTATTCAAGTTGACCGTAAAGTGTATTTTGCGTAGTCTTATTCGCTAACGTTTCCTGCACCGGAGCATTGCTTAGCAGATTAACTAGCCTTTCTGCAGCTGGTATGGCTGCCGTGAGACGTTGCCTGTTCAGTGTTTAATCTGTGGCCTTTTTGTTTTCCCTCTGTTCCTGTTCCCCCTTCTGTCTCGCGCAACCTTGCGACAACTCCCCCCTCGGACCCGTCCTCCTTTCCTGCTCGTTCCGCCCCACTTGCACATCCTGGCAACCCTGTGCACCCGCCGCGGCCTGCTGGCGACTGTGGATCAAACGAACCGTGGACGATTGACACCGGTTGAATGTTTGTTTTCTCTCTCCCATTTCACTTATGGCTTTCATGATCACGGTCTGTACGTCACTCTTTCCTCATCCCGCTTGACTACGGTTTGTGCTTTTTTTTTTTGTTTTGTGCTTCTGCCCCCCAAAAATGATAACCATGTAAACAAATACCCTGCGTGGTCCCCACTGTTTATATTTGTGGCTCTAACAAAACGATTAACCTATCAAACCTACGCCGCCCTATAATGCAAATTGCCTTGTCAATTGCGACACGGTCATGTAATTGTTGTCTTTTCGTTTTGCCCTGGCTTTGGTCATTGTATTGTTTTGATATTATTATTATTATTTTCTTTCTTCCTTTTTTTGAAAAACATGCCGGTAACATTTTTCAATTTTCCTTACCGCATTTTTTTATTATTTTATTGCACCACTGGTTGCAAACCGGGCAATATGTGACGGGTGTTCTTTGCGAACTGTCCCCGCGACCCGCGTGGGATGGGCATGTTGACCGACCATGCTACGCTCACAATGGGCGTTCCATTGGGACCACACCCATGTGCTGTGAACTGCGATGGCGAGGGCAGGGACTACCTGAAGCCATTCTTAGCATTCTTTCTACGGCTCATGTTCGAGAGCGGTGGCCTGACGTACAGCTTCAAGGGCAAGCTGGCCTCACAAAAGGAGGCGCCCGTGCTGGTAGTGGGTCCGCACTCATCTCTGCTGGATGGCGTGGTCGTGCTCTTGCTAGGAGGACTCACTCCTGTTGCCAAAGCCGGCTCAGAGGATGTGCCCATATTCGGAAGTAAGCGCCACTGCACTCCTCTTCACAGAAACGTTTCACTGGTAAAGGACGCAACTAAAGGAAGCAACTGAAATCAGTGCTGTCCAGCTGGGATAGATTTTTGACTGAGGAATGTGCAATGTAAACCTACCTTTCCAGCTTTCCATCGCACGAGTTGGTGCTCCGCAGAAAATGACAGCAAAGGAGGAAACATGTTGGCCCATGTTGAATGTCCGTGAAGCAGTGGCACCCCACAGCAGTCGCTGTAACATGCACTTCTAGGCACAAGGAGCACAGTCACTGTCGCAGGAACGAGCAAGGTTGAAGCCCTCATCATCCACTCATTGAATGCTGGGAAGCAAGGCTCAGTGCTCATAGGTGGGCAACTGCATGCGGGACTCACTAAAAGACCAGCATGGTCCTCGAAGAAGCCATGTTCTGTAGCTCTCTGAGATATCTCTTTCGGATTCCTATGCTGCTTTAAACGGGACAGATTACAAAGCCCACATCTCTCAAGATCAGCTCACTTCCAGTAGCACTCTGGCAGAAAAAAATACAACTGCAATGCTTTACCTCTGTCTTAGATGGCCACTTGTGATGCTATGCCCCTTTGTCAGATATGGTGTTCAGGAGGAATAAACGGGCAGCCTCTTCACAAGTATGTTTTGATACCCTGGGGAGTTTTGCTCCAGTGTCCTGGAAAAAGGCGAGCCACTGGTTGAAAACTCTACCAACTTCAGTGGCGGGAATCAAGCCCTTGCCCCATGCGTGGGGGGCACTGTCCGGTAAAGGACGGGCTGTTGCACGCAAAGATCGAAGTAGGAAGAGAAACACAGCTTGGTGCAATGACGCTGTGCCTGATGGGGCTCTGGAGGAGCATGGCTAGTAAATGCCAATAAAGTACTACACTTGCAAGAAAATATTGCTTCAACGAATAAAACCCTTCTCCAGAACCTAAAAATAAATGAATGACTTTATTATTGCTTCTATAACACCAACCGATAGTTCAACTATAAGCAGAGCTCTAGCAAGTGACTGTGAGCTTTACAGCAGGCCTATGCATTTGGGCCACGAAAGGGACAAGTAACATAGCAAACAACAAGAAGTCCTGTTTTGTTTCACCGTTAGAAATGCGCCATTCGGTCCCACTAACTGCTATCATGAAGTTGCCAATGGACCTTTGCTCCTTTTGATAACATTTCTGTGACGTCACCTCTATTTCCTCTTAGGAAAAAAATGAACAAACTATCCCACCGCCAGCGGCAAGTTTTATTAAGCCTCCGTTTTCCCCCTGAATGGTTGGCTTTTCCTCACAGCCCGACAGTCTAGTGGCTGAGCTTGTCGCAAGCTCAAATTTTCAACTATTTGTGCATTCTTAAATGAGAATTTAGGTTAGGGAAACAAAAGAAAAAAGGCTGCATCATATTCGGCAGAAGGCAACAGTTTTCTTGCTGTGACCATCACTGCAGTGCAGAACTGCAGTTAAGAGCTAGAGCCACGTGCATGACACAGATAGAGCATTGCCACCCTGAAAAATGTCATTTTTTTGTTGTTTCAGTGTCATTATTTAGTTAGTGTTAGTAAAGAGGACAACAAAACGTATTTTGTTCTTTACGTTTTGTTTTTTATGTGGAATTATTTGTTGTTTATATTACAAATGAGTGCAACAAAGTTGACTTTAAAAAATAGCACACGCAGAAAAGAGTCTGCAGTTTTTCTACGACACAGTGCTCACACATCGCATGCTTGAAAATGCTTGGTGTTTCTACTTAAATCCTCTCTTGCTTTTTTTTCTGTTTCCTCTTTCGTTATACTGCAGCGTTTGTTTATGTGGTTCAAAGTATGTATGCTGTGTTTCGTAAATGTGCCTGTAACAAATGATAATTGGTGGTGGAACAGCTTGGGTGCCATGCTTGCATGAAGGGTTTGCTATCGCCTGCACACAGCTCTTTTGGCGGCTATGTTTTGGTGACCCCTGGGCCACTGCATCTGTAACAGTGCCAACACTGTTAATACTTAAGGTTGACTTCAGGAGGATTTCTAGAATTGTGTAAGCTCTCTCTTTCCTTGGTTCTCTGCGAGACGCAGTTAGTCACTGAGCTGACCTATGAGATGGGGAAGCAGGAATAGGAGATGTTTTTGCATCATTGTTTTTTGCACACCAGAAAAGACATAACAGTTAAGAATCACATCAAATACTTTATATGACTTTTTTATTTCCTGCAATAAGCCCTCTGTATGCACAGTTGCTGAACTCTGGTTGTCATTCCTACAAGTGCTGCAGTCTGTTTAAAAAAAGTAAATAAGCCAATAATGCACAGAAGTTGAACTCAGGTATTCATTTGTTTTAGTCGCACATTTTGTTTGTGAAAAAAAAGACACAACCACACACATGTACTCAGGAAGAAGGGAAGAAAGAGAGAATAAACGTTTATTAGTGCCAAGGGGGGCCGTCACTCAATGGTATGGGTTGGCCTCAGTCCAGGTACCCGTGGGCCTTGGCTGCAGTTCTGGCACGGGTGACCATAGAGATCGGGTCAGCAGGGTTGGAGGCCGTGGCCAGCAGGCCTCCCTCCACTTCTCAGGAGAGAGATCGGGGCTAGGGGGTGAGGTGTGTTGGCAGGCTCACACCATGTGGTATCAGGATAGGGGCTAAAGGGGCAGTTGAGGGGTGCATTGTAGTAGGCGTTTGTAAGTGGCACCAGATGAATGCTTTCTCCTTGGTTAGTCAAGGGCTGGGAAGAGGCAGGAGGAGGCAAGGCAAATGTTGGGATAGTGGAGGTAGGTATCAGTGTAGCATAGTGGAACAGCATGAGGAGGTTGATACTGGGTTGTGGGTACTGACCTTGAGGAAAATTCTTGGTGCGGAAGGCCATGGGCAAGTGGTGTGAGCTGCCTCATTTCCCTCGGTGGAGGCGGGGACTCAAGTTTAGATGACATTGAAATCAGGAAAAGAATGGAGTGAAGTGAGTATCCGTAAGGCGGATAGAAAAAGGGGGAAAAAATAAGGCAAAATTTTAATTGCAGTCACTGACTGGCACAAAAATTTTGTCTCATGCATACAAGCTGTACGTAACTAATGATGCTTGTAAGTGCCAAAGAACGGCTAGGTGGGGCATTACTTGCACCAAGTTCATTAATGATTTCCCTCTTGTGCGGATGACGCATTGCAGACTCCTGAATAATTAGGATTGCTTTGCTGGGCAAATTAATTAAGGCCTTTGAGGTGCTTTATTGTGCTTGGATTGGCTGAGTGCCACGTTCTATCCCACATTTGTATCTCATCAAGCTGAATTGGTTGCATATCAACTTGAGGCTGGCAGGAGCTGTTGTGAGCTATTTCTGAGTCATCACCGCTGCTCCTGCTACAGGGGCAGGCAGTTGGCAGTGGCTGGCCCTGTGCTTTGTGTGAGTGTGTGTGTGCGCGTACATTGTGTCTTTTCTGTGTCGCCTGGATGGCTGCTGCCTACCGCAGGGCCATACAAACCGTGTCCCGAGATTGCGTGCTCTTGTGCGTGCGTTCGGCCGGCATCGTGGTGCGGACGGTGGGCCGGCCCATGCCCACCCCAGAGGCACCCATCCTGGTGGCCGCGCCACACTCGTCTTTTTTCGACACAGTGGCCGCCATGCACGGTTGCCCAGTGCCTTCAGCCGTCGTGCGCTCCAAAAGCAAGGGCATGTTCTTCCTGAGCAGTACGTCTGCCTCGCTGTCCCTCCTTTCTCACACGGTGGTTGGCCTGCTCTCTCTCCCTGGGCGTTGCTGTTGCTTGGGGCCGACTAACCATGCCTCGACACCAGCTCTCATGAGGGCGCCATCTTAATCCCAGCAGCTGAGGAACACGTGACTTTGCGCACCATCAGCATAGCCTGGCATCTCGATGGGGGGGGGGAGGGGGGGGGGGTGATGGGATTACCTACAATTGCACACATGGTGCAGTACATGTGTGTCAGCATATTCGGGATGGCATGCATGTTGGTTCTGCCCTGCACTGCATGGCCGCTGTGATAGTACCAACAGCCACACGACGCCGTGTTCCCGCTAACTGTGATTAAGATGGCACAGTGTTCATATCTGAAAATAGGATGACAGGCGTATCAAATATGTTTAGAGCAGCCAAAAAAGCAATATAGGTGTTTGACCATGTGCAGTGGACAGGATGAAAGAAATTTACACCTAAACTTTTTATGACCAGTAGGAGACAGTATTTGGCTGCACAGTTACTGGAGGAATGCAGGGTGGCGATTCCATATGACTTGTACTTTTCTTACCGCATCAACTTCAACTGATCTGGTAAATTATTACACATGCTCATGCCCTACAGTTTGTGTGAACCCACTGCTCAATTTTATTTTGTTCACCCCTTTTTGACAGTCCCTTGGCTGTTTATTTAGGCATTGTACGTATGAAAGAGTGATTTTTTAAAACTAGGTATCATTTTGTTGCACCTCATCTGTTTGTGGTTATTTATTGTAATCTGAGTGGGAGACCGCTTCCCCATTCTAAGGGAAGCATATTGCGGCCCCTTCCCCCTTCCCCATTTGAAAGCATTAGAACATAGTAAAAACAGGAGAAAGTAACCTGCTTTGTAGAAAATCTAAGGTGTCAATGCATGTAAAAGCCGGTGTAATTTTGTAACTGACTTAGATGTGGGGCAGTTCCTTTGTTCTGTTCTGCCGCTGTAGTTACAATGCACCAGACTAAACATTTATGCTCCGGTATTTTCCAGTCCTTCTTTTTCCTCATTTCAAAACCAGAGCAAGTTTTTCTACTTCAAGCACCACAAAAAAATGGCTGAGGGCTCATTACACATATACGTAACAATGTGTGTTTGTAAAAAAAAAAATGTAGCAGCCAAGTTGTGTGAAACCAAATTACATTAGTAGGTGGTTTTGTTATGCTCAGTTGCATTACAGTGTCCCGTGAAGTTTACAACCATTCTTCACATCCGTCCAGAATTTGTAACGGCTCAAACAAATGCGTTAGGGTCATTTTGTGGAGTCCTGGTTGATTATTATTAGTTTGCCACTGATCATCTTCATTGTAGTGGTCAAATGAATGCCTCCTAAACAAAGAGAAAGTTAGGCAAAGCATAATTGTGCAGGGTGAAGAATAAGCTTCGGGCTCTTAGAGGATAAAACCTGGCAATCCCTGTATGAGGAAAACAGTGGCAAAAAAGGTAATTCGGAGGCTTCCTTTTCCCCTTAGTCACTGGCAATGCAGATCAGCACAGCTGGAACCATAGCGAGCTCACTTCTTGAGACATCAGGATCATTAAGATGACCAGCTTTGACTTTCTTTTTTTCCTTGAAGTGTGGGTGTGTACATTGTGCCTTTTCTAATGCGTTTGGATGACTTTTCCGGCCACTTTTCCAAGTAACCTCTGGAGGTTACATCAGAGTGCACCATGTTAGTTTGTAGCCTTTGTTCGATGTCAGCGGGCACATTAGCAATTCACAGGGCTGCTATGATACAAGATCTCTTTGTTGAAAAATGCCTCAAGTTGGCCGCTCTACTGATGCCGAATGATGACAATTGTAAAAATTGTTGATGTTTACGTGGGAAATTTTTCTATTTTTCATTGATGTTTGTTTCATGGGTATATACTTTTGCTTGTCTAGCATTCTGCAGTCAAGTGCCCAGGTTTATTTCCTTTTGAACGTATTTCTTTCTTTGAGTGTTGTCTGCAAACGAGTCTTATATCTCCTTCCTTAAGGTGCTTCAGGGTAATTTTAAATCCAGGTATTCCAGTTCCCTAGATTTCTTCATAAATGTTGTAAACAGAAACGCGATAAGTACCTTTTCCAGCAAAAGCCAAAACTTAAACGGAGTACGCGAGCAGCTTCTGAGCTGCGCTGTGCACACGGTCGTTTTTCCATCTGCTGCTGCTAAATTTTGCAGTGCAAGCTCACATCATTTTGAGACATTCAAATACCGTACGGGAAGGGCGACTACATTCACAGAGCTAAAGCTCAGGGCTTTTTTATTGCAAATATTTCCCATTGTTTGTACCCGAGCTGGAATTGCAAGAGAGGGCCTTCTGGTCTCCCCTCTCTACTTTTACTACCAAGGTTTGCCTGAGCTATATGGTGGTCCCTGTGCTCACGCACTTCGACTCCTCAGCTGGTGGGCCACTGAGGTCGTTAATATCCATTACTGTAGCTGGCCTGCCGTACGTTGTTTGCACGTGCATCCCTGGCCAGCTTGGCAGGAAGCGAGCCCCTAACAGGCCACGTTTGGGCACTTGCCGTGTGCCCGGCAGCCATTTTGAACTTCACTCAGCCGGTGTACGTGAAGCGGAGTGACCCCAACTCACGCCAGAACACGGTGCGCGAGATCATCCGTCGGGCCACCTCTAAGGATCCCTGGTCCCAAGTGATCATCTTTCCTGAGGGCACCTGCACCAACCGCACCTGCCTCATCTCGTTCAAGTTGGGTGAGCACCCGCCACTCGCCTGGGGCACACTCAGTGCTATACTCGGGTACAACTTAAGAACGGCAACGAAAGTTGCCTCTGTGCTTCATCACTGCAGCCGGATGTTACTCTGTGCGGTGCCAGGAGGGCGTTACTGGGAATATTTTGAACATGGCACGAGCCGTTTCCGTGATTGATTGGACTTAATATGCTTAAAAGTTACTGCAGCGACAACAAACAAACTGCGTGAGAAAAAGCAGAAGATATCACGCATTCATAGCAACCTCCTTTCAAAACGGGTGCGCCCGTTGACATCTGGGTCTGTCGCTTCGGCAAAGTCGTACCGTACATGAGCTATTGCCGTTCTTAACTGTTCCGGAGGTAGCTGGGCCATGAAGGGAAGGGTACGGGAGAAGGCATGTGGGCTTGGAATGTGCATGGTATTCTAACTTAGCATGTGCAGCGAAGAGGAAGAAGGTCTGCTTGATTACGTTTGCTGTGAAACTAAAATCTAGCCAACTGCGCAAAAAATTTACGCACACACATTGATTGATTTAATTAGGCAAGCCATTTATAATGTGTGAGGTAAGATTGCACAAAATTTATAAAAAGGGTCCGGAATGTGATTTTTTTAATGAGAACAACATGAATTTAAACAAATGAGTGATGCTGGGGTGAGTGGAATTCTGTGCTGTAATTTATTTTCACTGGATTATGAGAAAACTGACAGTGTTTCATATTACCACTTTGCCGTATGTGTGTGAGAATTTTGTAAGGTGGTGTTTGTCTCATATCTTGTTACAAGAATACAATTCATATAAATTTCAACAGCTTTCTAATGAGGTGCCACCCATGTGTATGCCTATGTTATGAACATAGGCATAAATAGGGGTTTTGCATAAGAAAGCTAGGATGATTCTCATCATAGCACCCCCAATGCAGCTGCAAAATTGCATTGTGTAGCTTTAATATGCAAAAATGATTCAGAGTATAGTTCACTGCAGTGTTGTCAGCAGAAAATATAAAGCCAGGGGCTGCAATAGCTAAAACTATTTCTATATTTCTAAAAAAATCATAAAAAAATTTAGACCCCCCCCCCCCCCCCTCCTCGACGTTCTTGCTGCAGTCAAGGGGCCATATTATTAGATCTGTCTGGCCCCTTGATGCAAGCAGGGTTTCCTGAAAAGTGTTAAGTATTTTAAACTGAAGGATCGTGTGATTTAAGCGGTGTGTAACTTAACTTTTTCTTTTAGGTGCTTTTGTTCCTGGGGTCCCTGTGCAGCCTGTTCTCATTCGATACCCAAATGAACTGGTAGGTTGTTTTTGCTTGAAGGATAGCTTTTTATAGATCTTATGTTTTGTCTCTTTGTTAAATCATGTTGACAAGCACTTCTTTTATTTTTCAGAACACACTCATATGGACATGGGATGGCCCCTCTGCGTATGCACGACAATGCACTCCTAGCACTTACGGCATTAATTGCCGAGATTTTGATATAATTCTTTTTATAACAATGGGAGCCTTGCTTTTAGTGGTTTCTCTTTTTTTTTTTGTCTCTCTGCAACATATTTGCCAATTCT
The DNA here is from genome assembly GCF_048455015.1 of Haemaphysalis longicornis. Lineage (NCBI taxonomy): Eukaryota > Metazoa > Arthropoda > Arachnida > Ixodida > Ixodidae > Haemaphysalis > Haemaphysalis longicornis. The sequence continues at coordinate 362,149,433 of NW_027526203.1, read as the reverse complement.
TCCACGACTGCTAGAACCGTGTCTAAACTTTGTGCAACTTGTCTTGCAGTAGCTTTTATCTGTGGAGTGAGATGCGTAATTGCTGTTGCACGTTTGGCGTTAGAGATACACTTGCCAGGTGAAGGTCTAATGTGCCATGCACCTTCCATGCACAGAGTATTGCCTACTTTTGACATGAACAGACTTGCTAGTACGTCTGTGATCAATGAACAGATATAATAAAACAGTTCTTTAAAATGTGCAGACGAAAAATAGGGATGGTGTGAGCTCTTATATACCTGAAATTCCCCAAAACTTTACTACTCTTGTATTTAAGGCAATATCAATATTATCTACTTCCTAATTTCTTGCGTGAAACTGTTGTTGGTACGTCAGTTTCGACTGCTTTGCTTGCAGCTATTTCCTTGCATGTGGTGTGTGGTGTTCCTGCATGCCGATACAGGGAGCCCCACTGCAGGGAACATGGGAGTGCATGGCTGGTGCCGTGCAAAGTTCTCCTACTGCTGCTGAGAAGCTAAGGCGCAAGCAGAAAATGTGCCCTCAGCAGTGTAGGAGAGGCAGCCCAATATGGCACCTCCATCCGCCCTAAAAAAGTTAAAATATGCGCAGTTGCCGCCCTGTTGAAGTGGAACAAATTTTGACTGCCCAGCACAAAGACATTCAACATTGTACTCGTGCAGTTTTATGAAATTCCCAATTTTAAATACTAATTATTTCTGGCTCCTGATGTCTTCAACTGTATATATAAGGCTGTGAATATTTGTAGGGAATTTTTGTACCGCAAAGGCTATATCCCCCCTTTTCGCCATTCCCTTCTGTTGCGGAAAGTTGTAGCGTGTAGCACAGTGTGTTACAGCACTGCTATGAACACTTACACAAATTGTCTTGTCCAAACAGCTCTGGGCTGTGTGCCAAGAGTTTCGCACGAAGATAATGTTACAGGCCTATTATATAATACTTGTGATTTGACCTGCAGCACTTGCCGGACTGTTAACAATCGAATACAAATCAGTTTTCACCTCCGAGGGCAGCATTCGCCGTATCGCCTTTGTTTGCTTGCGTGGACTGAGAAAAAGGCCAAGCCGGCGGAGGCTGAATCTCAGAAGTGGAGGCCGGTTTTTACACAAATGCAAAATGACCCCTCAAGGAAGAAAAAAAAATTAAACTTTTCGTTATAGTATTGCCGCAGCCTGCACACATTGCAAAAGCTGGGGAAATGGGTTCAGTTCCTGCTGCAGCATTTGCAAGACCGTGTTCTACCTCTTTGATTACCTGTCTTTCCTTTTCTTTTTTTTTCAGATTGCAGACGTTATGGTTAACCCTGTGCCAGTTAAAAACACACATGGAGATTGAGGTAAGTATCCCTTGTTTTCCTGCTCTTTCGGCTTTTTTTCTTTTCTGGGCAGGGTTCGAATCGTGCCTGTGCCATTTTTTGCCTTCTTCTGCCTGACGCTTACAAGTTTTTATCTTTCTGCAGTATCTGCCAGTGTACGTACCAAGTGAGAGGGAGAAAGAAGACCCCAAGCTCTATGCTGAGAACGTGCGCTGCTTAATGGCAAAGTAAGTTGATAGCTCGTGTCGTTTTCCTCCTTGTACTGCAACTGGCAGGCATGTAACCAGAAAGTTCTTAATAGTGACAGACAGGAGGGTACTGTATTATGGGACACACCTCACTTGTGTGGTCTTTTTTCCCCTATAATAAAATTGTGTTTTGGGATATAGCTAGACCACTTTCCAGTTGTACCGCTAGTTAAACAACCGTGTCACTGAACAGTGTAGTGACTGAATGTGGCGGATAATGGAAAAGCGCACAGAAAGTTGTGCTACATCCTAGGCTAGTTATCCATCTCGTAGTTTGCTTACTCGTGAACTGTCATGGTTTCCACATTTGGTATGGCTGATGGTTGTCCAGGTCATGTGCTCTCCTTCTACGAAGTTGCACGCGTGCGCGATGTAATGGCTAGAAAAGAAAAACAAGACACAGTTTTTATTCAGTAGCCTACTGCAGGTCTTGAATATTGGCTACACCATGTTACACAGGGGTGGAACTGCTGCGGCAATTGCGCCATTGTGCGCCAATTTGCCCTGCTGCGCCAAGCTGCGCAGAAACGGCAATTTGCGTGATTATTGTCCATTGAGAGCATTCAACGCCAAATTTGCCGAGTCTTGTCGTCGTCCGGGCAACACTGAGCGCTGGCTTTCCGGAGCGCCGGATTTCCCGTCGATCACCCGTTTAAAAGGGAACCGCAACAGTATATCCATCATATCTATCTATCTATCATAATAGACGCAGCCACATCCACGCCGCATCCATAGCCACGGCAGTTCGGTGCACTCGTGGTTCCCTCGTGGAGTTTATCGCAACGTTGTTATCGCCGCGGCTTTCCCGGAAGGCTGTCACCAGCATGAGTAAAAGCACTTTGAACAGTTATCTAGTGTTATAACTCGAGGCATGGCCTCTGGAATTTGCAGCTGCTCGAAGTAAGACGAACGACCCCTTCGCACATCCTTCGCATCAGTAGTTTTTGGTGATTGAAGTCTAATTTTTCGGGACCTGCACGAACCGAGAACTGCGAAGCCGCTGCGCGCGTGGGCTATTGTACGATACTGAGCGCATGCGCACGACGACGCGAGGTTCCGCGCGAAGGGCTCTTCTACGATACTGAGCGCATGCGCACGCTCCTCTAGTGTTGCGGCGGCCGCTATCACTTTACTTTCCGCTGTCGAGTCAGGTCGAGAGCTGCGGGACACGTGCGCGTTAGCGTTCCTCGATGGGAGTTTTCGGCGCGCACGAACCCCGAACTTACGACCAGTAACCACAGCTCCGCTGTTAATAACGGCCCTTTTGCATCAGAAGTTCATTTGAAGCCGAATTTTTCGCGCTGCTTTAATGAAAGAAGTGGTGTGGAGCTAAAACAGTTGCGTGCAGCGCGCCACACAGCCGCCGTACTCGTTCGCGCGCCGACGAGGCCCGACTCGACCGCGAAAACGGGCGTCTTGATGGGATGCCGTGTCCACTTTCGCCTTCGCGTCTACCACGAAACGAGGCGTCGTGAAATCGCCGTCTTCGTTCGCTGCCTGCCTTTGCCTGCCTATGATGCCTGCCTTCTCGGTCGACGCGGCAGCGGCAGCTTGCTGGGAATACGACATCATATTGTACGGCGCCCGTCTTCGTGTTCGGGCCTATCGATGGGAGACGATGCGCGCTCGGCGAGTGCCGCGCGGGTAGGGCACGTTCGCGACGCCTGATTTCGCGGTTGCGGTGACGGCGGGAGCGGGGCGGCGCACTGCACGCGATTGTTAGATGCGACGCTCAGAGCATCTCTTGTCGGCGGCCCTGTCCTTCCTGCGTGCGTCCGCTGTTGTCCGCAGCCACTCTCCCCCTCTCTTCTCCGATAGCGAACACGCTCTCGCGAGGGGCATTGGATTGGATTCGATTGGCTTGGCTTGGATTGGATTAAAGTGGATTGTGTTTTTTTTTTCTTGAGGCACTTGATGTGCCCTCGCTTATGATCATCATCATTTTGTGAAAACCATTGTGTAAAGTTGGCTTTTCTGCAGTGCGTTTTTATGAAGGTGACTTACACTATCAGTGAGGCATAGAGAGCTTTGCTTGAAAAAAATGTCAGATACAAAGCCTTGAATTTGTTGAGTGCAGCATTCCACTCAAAGTGTAAAAATTGCCTTAATGAGGCAACCACTGCTGCTGGCGTGATGAGCAGGGAGTTCAGTTAGGTTTCAGTCCGTTGTATGCACCGAAAACTATCATGCTGTCTTTAGAACCTCTTTTAAGCACCAACGTGCTCAACTTGGTGAATACACCTGTGTAAGGCTCGCTTTTGGTGTAATCAGCACGTGTGCACATTCGCTCTTGTGCCCCGCTTGTTTTCAGTTCCCTTTGGCCATTCCCTTTAATAACTGAATTACCCTCCATGGATCTTTTTGCAACCACTGACCCTGTTGTAATGAGCCCCTGCTCAGCCAGTTGTAATGTTTAGAAATGGCACCTGTGTATGGCCATCACCCACTGCCATTGGGCACAAAACAGGGCTTTTTCGTTTTCATCACCAGGGCCCTGCGAATACCTCTGTCCTCGTACTCGTACGACGACCTGAAGCATGTGGAGATGGATGACGGCGGATTTGCAAAGACCGTAGCATGCACCCGGCTGCAGCACCTCATCAGCAGAAATCGGTAGGCTTGCATTTCAAACCTGTGTGGATTTTTAATCATGCTGTAATTATGAATGTACCTGTAGTGGTTTCCAACCTTCCTTGACCTTCCGGGCTGCTGTTCCGTTATGTGTTGAATCTACTGCACGGAAGTAATATTAGCTCCATGAAAAATGCAGCGCAATCAGTGTCTTTGTGAACTACATTGCTTGAGTGTAATTGTGTTGTGGTTGTCCATGATCCCTTTAAGATTACCCTGAACCTCTGTTTATGTTTAATCTGCCTGACAAGAGACTTGAGATATTAAGGTGCCCGCATTTAAAGGTCGCATAAAGCCCTTGCTGAGCAGTGAAAATCTGCCCCTTCAATCTTGTCCTTCTTTTGTGCATACATTGGTGGCATTGTGAAAAGTTTTGTTTTGCCACGAAGGAAAACAAAACTTTTCACTTTTCCACTCAGTCGGTTTTGTATGGTCGGCGTGTTGGTGTACCACAAACGCTTTGCTGGAGAAGCCTAACACCTTAAAGACAAAAAATAGTGAATGAGAGACCTTAGGAAGAAGAGCAAAGTGCTTTGACGATATATATCAGGGGCCGCCTCGCCCCCCACCCCCCCCCCTTTTTTTCTTTTAGGTGCTTCACCACTTTTACATGCCGTGAAAAAGTCCTGGATGTATTCATGGTTTATAATCGAGGTTACCTTTATTTTATAATTGAGGTTACCTTTACCCTAACAGCGCAAAGTATCCCTCACATTTCGTTTCCTCAAAAATACACATTAGCAAACTTAACCAAAACGTCCAAATTATTACAGTGCCCTTATGTGGTTGCATTGGTACAATGTAACTTAGATACACACTTTTTCTTGCCTGGAATGCAGGTGTAGCTTGCATATTTTTTGCATTATTCACCGAAATAGCTTGTAATATAGCATGATGTCATGCTGGAACATTGCTAGTGGTAGAAGTCTATGTCGTGCACTTGATAATGTCCTTGCCATGGAGCTCTTGTCACACATGGGTAGCTCAATTCACATATAACTACGTCAGTAGGTCTTTAGTCCTTAGTTTAGCCAGTGGTTTTCAACTATGGATGTTTTTTGCAGCTCTTGTGGACTGACCAAAATGATGGGAGATTCCATTTTGGGGCCATGATGGGGGAATAAATTGACTAATAGTCAACCTATTTTATTTTGTTGTACACCTGAGAAGCAGCAAACGATACAGTTGTGGCTCTGTCATTGAAAGTTGAACTATTGCAAGGTGGTCATGTAAAATAGAAATGGGCCAGGAGAGATTGGCGCAAGTGAGCGATTCACATACTTCTGAAATGCTCTTTTTCGACTTCAAAGAGCCTGCACTGGTCCTCACTCAAGCACTAGTGATTTAAGCTGTGACAAGTGCATATTATAGAACAAATCACAGCACAGCATCGCATATATTCAGACTGTTGGTAGTAATATGCCATCAAATGCATAGTCGGTGCGGTTTAAAGGCTGCTTTAGAGAGTTACGTTGTGTCCTTTACCAGTTGTGTTCAAATTTTACATGAAACAGTGAAGTGAGCATGCGATAGGCAGCCACATTTCTGGCATGACGTGCCCTAATTACTGTTTTTTATGTTGCCCTTGTACAGCGTTCAATTTAGAGACCTAGATGATGTGCTTCTGAGAGTAAAGGCTGCCATCAAGAGCAGGGAAAGCTCAAAAGTCAGCTTTTCAGAATTTGTTGCTATTTTGGGACTGCCCTCTGACCGCGCATCAAAGGACGTCTTTGATGTCCTGAATGTGGTAAGTTTTTTCATATTTGCTGTCTTCATCTTGTGGTTGCTCCGCTACAGTAGAACCCCATTGATACGTTCTCTGTTCATACGATTTGTCGGTTACTACGCTCTCAACTGTGAACACTGAAAATTCCCCAGCATACGTTTCTTACTGGATGGTACGTTTTCCCAGATTGTACGTTTCTCCTTTACGTTTTTTTTTTTTTTAACGTATCAACGAGGTTCTACTGTATATAGTGCGCTGTTTGGTCTTGCTTCCTATGAGTTATTAACCTCAGAGTCTGGCACTATCAAAGGTGGAAAGAGTAAAAGTGTAGTCCTTCCCTCGTGCTAAGGCAGCTTGCCTTATATTGAATTCTTATCTCTCTGTACTCCACAATTATTAAAGGGACAGACAACCGATTTTTGTCGAGTATATATTCTCTATCCCAAATGAAAGGGCATCCTTGACGAGAAAAGGTTTTGCTGATAACGCCCTAGAACTTTTTAAATCGAAATTTTTAGATCTGCGAGCCGTATGTGTCCCTCCCAAAAATGATGCTGGCAACCATGACAGAGTAGCTCGGCAACATACTTTTGTCTGTATGCGAAATGAAAAACGATATTTAAAAACTTGTCCCCAGCTAAAAAAGTTTAAATCGCAGGCTTTCCTGTTCCGTTATGTGTTTTTTAATGCAACGGTCTATTGTGCACGAATGCATCATCTGTTGGGATAGACGATAGGTAGTATCTGGCTTCACGTTTTGGAGGTGGGAAGTTCAATTTTCCCCGGGCGCGACATTTTTTTTTTTTTAAGCTGCCGTTGGCGTATTTGTAAACTGAAATCACATATTTTGGCAGAACAAATGCCTCTGGCTCAGGCAGAATCGTCAAAGCTCCTTCACTGGGTCTGTTTACTGAACGCTGCCGTGGATTCTGGGCATGGTGGCTCAGTTAGCCACACTGAGAGCAACCTGGCGGCGGTGGACGGCGTGTCTTTATAAGTTTCAAAATAATGTTTAGAAATACATATACAATTTAACCTTGTGCAAATACTTGGGTTAAAAGATTTTCAATACGTAAATAAACGTTTCAGCAGTTACAATACCTTCTACGTTTGCAGGTCACGTGACAGGGACACATATTGTAGTGCCAAGTTTCGACACTACGAACCGCCACCCTTCCAATTTCAGGAAGTTTGCTGCCAAATTAAAATTATTTCTGCCGTTTTGTTTAGAAATTACTTGTGGTTACCGGGCTATATAAAACACTGGCTTTCATATGAGCTAAAGAACATATACGCGACAAAAATCGGTTGTCTGTCCCCTTAAAGCAGTGCCCCATCTTGCGAAAAACTCTCGTTGCCGTTGTTGTATGGCACAGAAAATAGGTACTGCTGCAAACAGTAAATAAATACAAAACTCATTTGAGTTCATACGCAATTTGAAGCCAGATCTCCACAGTAGGAGCCGGTGTGTTACCAACCTGCTATTTCCATTTTTTATTAATTATTATTTTAATACTGAATAATTATTTAAAAACATTAATACACACTATTTACACATATTGCCAGCAATGGAACAAAAGCTGGTCTAGTGCATGCCACGTGACCGGTGGATGTGAATGCATGTAAGTAGAACAGGTACACCTTAGCCCTGCAGAACTGATGTTAGAGATGCTGTGACTTTAAGTGTCACCAATCTTCCTGTTAAAGTAATTTGCTCTAAATATGAAGAAACAAGTGAAAAAATAGATGCAGACTTGATGTAGCAGTAAAGAAAATAAGTATCGCTAGGCTTTGGCCTTCAAAGCACATAAGCGGACTTAAGTGCCCCAAGAATGATCACAAAATTGAAGCAGTGAAATTGGAGTGCATTCACTGCAGTGATACGAGGGTAGTTCCCTCTTTATAAGTAAAGTGGAATTATCGAGACATTTCGGATGGTGCAAAAGTTGCACGTTATAATTGCACACTAAATTTAAGGGTTATTAGTGGAGGTGGGCGAATATTCGAAACTTTGAATACATCGCGAATAGTCTTTGCGGTTCTGTTTGATTCACAGCACCATTTGAATTATTCAAAGTTTTCACATGTTCGAAATTTACAAGTAATAAAAGTTGGCATTGTTGCATGACATGCAGGCTTTTAAGCTTAATCGTATGGCATGCCCCTGTGGATTTGCTTGCATGCACAGCACCGAGCTTGTGCAATAAAAGCTTAGCACGTATAAGCCTTGCATGAACCAAGTGTTTGGCTAACTGCCATTTTCGTGTTAAGTGCTTGTACTAGAACACTCTGGTGTGCGAAGTCCTGAGTGCCAAAGTTTCCTTGTTTTGTAGCTATGCTTTAGAGCCTCTATTCACTCTAAAAGGAAAAATATTCTCGTACAAAAATACTTGATTCATACCCAGGTCATACTATTTGTATTTGGAAATACTCGAATTGATTTGCAGTCAATTTTTACTGTTTGCATTCGATTCGCAGTTCAAACTTTGATAATCGCACTCCTCTAATGATCAGTAACTCATAGTCATAGAAATGGCTATGTAATCAGGTGTTTCAAACTACTTTTAGCATTCTTTTTTTGTAAAGGTGCCAAGAATCATACATTTTTTGCTGTATGCATTGTACTATCCCATGGCGATAACTTGTCCAGAAGAACCACTTGACTATTGATTTCTTACATTGTTGTGTTATCATAGACTAGTATAGACACACTGCGCACCTCTCATGAATTATTGGACTTCACATGGAGAATGGGCATTTATAACCATGAAAAGTTGGCCACTGGTTGCTATGAAAGGCTGAATAACGCGCTATTTCATTTTATGTTGCCACTTGATGTCACTGCAGCAATAGGTATAGTACAGTCTACGCCCAATACAATGGACCCTCTTAAACCTGAAAAAAAATGTCCACTGTATCCGAAGTATGCATTATCCGAACAGGGGGGGTATATTTTCTACACACAGCGTTCATGCGGGGGAAAAGAATTGCCTAGTGAATTTTTCAAAGCTTAGCACCGGCACTTGGAAGACCTAGCACATGCAGTCGAGTGCATAAAGACGCACACTAACCTGAGCAAATAAAGCAACAACGTAACTAGGAGCAATTACGAACCAGCTATAAAAATCAGTCATGGCCAGCAGAATTAGCCAGGCTCTTTTCAAACCATTCGTGACAAATCAGGTTCATCCAAAACAGTTTGTGATACAAGTCGGATCGCTGCCTGACGTTTCCCCAAGGCAGCTTCCACATTTTTAATGATGTTAGTCTGGTCAGTAAAACTACTGATACGAAATAATCTCATGAAATACAGCTGTGAAATCGAAAGTTAGTCCAATTGGACTCCTCATGGCCAGCAGCACTCCTCATGGCCAGCAGCAGATTGCACACAATGGATGGGAACCATCCCTCTGCTTGAGGCATTTCCTACCTCCTTTTTCATCTGACAGAATGGGAATAATAAATGCCGAACTTCACTGAACCTGACTTCTTTATTACATAAAAAACTGTGACGAGGGCAGACTCGGCCTCCAGGAGCGCCACTTAGTATATCCGAAAGCGCTGTTCTACAATCTCACCAGAGTCGCGTTTTTCGGCAGTGTCCTTGTTCTTGACGATTGAGCGGACCATCTGCTTAGACAGGCCTGTACTTCTGGCGATGTCGTCCTGTTCACCGCAATGTTCAACAGCATTAATTATGCTTAGTTTATCCGACAGTGAAATCAACTACCCTGCCGTATGATAGCCAGCATACCTGCCGCCGGTTGCACACACACACACACACAACACACACACACACGCACGCACGCACGTGCGCGCGCGAAAAAAAAGGCCACCAGCACTTGCTTGGCTTGGTTGCACCAACAGGCCGTTTTGTGCTGAAAATGTTGCCAGACATAGTTTTCTCACCAAAATAAACAAAAAAAGCATATCGGGTGCCGGCACTGCAAAGGTTCGCTATTAACATTCAGTCAAAACAATTTTTGCCCAAAATTTAGTCTGGTGTAGCCGATAGTCTGCTATAGCCGGGTCCGTTGTGAGCGGAGTGAACTTCACTTTAAATCCACGGGGACTAAACAAACCAACAGAAATGGTCTGTTGTAACCGAAAGTTCGTTGTTGCCGGATCCGCTGCAACGAGCGGGGACTGTATATAATTGACAGTAGTCTGTGCATATGCACCATTAAGACAGCTCTTATGCACATCTTGTTTTAATTAAATGCCTAAGAAACACCTGTATATAGATGGTAGTCACTGAAAAGTTTAGCTGGCAATTTCTTCGTTTGGCAACACTGGAAACCGCCATGTCTGTGCCTGCACATGCACATTGCACCCACACCTTGCAGAAAAAGAAGAAAAAAAAACGCCGGTGTGCATCATCTGCCCCGTTTCAACCTGATTCTCGGCCGAGGTGTTAACAGATCTATTAATATTCACACTCACAATATGTGGTGGCACTGTCCTTGCCCTCGAGAACTTGGCATCACCAGAGACTGAAACCGCGGCTGTGAACGAAAGCGATACAGCGCACAAGAGGCTGATGCTGCAGTCTCCTGCAACCATGGATGTGGACACAAGTGCCCTGTAATGTGTGGTTGAGTACAAAAATCAAATAATGCTTTTGAAGAAATGCTTCATGTGTACGCCGATTTAGATACGATGGTAGCCTAACAGCTAGTGTATGTGAGGCCACCTTCAGAGCCGTGCCATGCTCGCACCGCTCGCACTCCCTAGTCAGCACAAGCGTTGGCGAATCCCAAGTGCCCTTTGAACAAATCACTTGATTTTGGCTTCCGCTCGCCAAAACTGTTGGCAACAGTATTTCTCTTGTTGTCCTTGAACAGATGACAGAACTTAAAGGAGCGATGGTCTTTCAGTAGCATACGTGCAACTTGGTCCATCGCGATGCAGTTGCAAGGCTCCGAAGTTGTTACCGCTCTACCTAGTCACGCAATGATTTCAACCGTGTCTGGTGATAGGTAGATCATAGGGTGCTGCACGGAACAATATTTGGTGTCGAGATATTACTTTGTGTTCCGTGGGACGCAGTTTATACCATCAAACAGCTCTTGCGGTTGTTATGTACTGTGCACCATCGGGCACCAGCACGGTTGAGTACCACATCTCAAAAGGGGGCCCGACGTAACACAAACACTGCAGGGTAGCCCACATGCGTGCCACACCAGTGAGGACAACCTACAGCAGTGGGTTGGAGTCCTCACTGCTGAAAATACTTCAAAACCGGGCAAATTGTTTGAGGCAAAAGAAATGCTGTCTTGATATCATTGCGAGCACACATTTCTAATGATCTTATTGCACCAAATAATAATTTGAGCAGTCTGAAAGACACAGCACAACTTGCATACCTTCTTAATTACTGCATATACAAATTACCGTGGCAAGAACGAAGCACAAATTTTATCAAGATTTGGTATCAAGAAAGGACATACTATCTGCTATGAATAATGGCTTGCATAACATTTAATAGCAGTTTTCATGGCTTAAAATCGAAACTGTGTTATTTCACTTCAGCCAAATTTGGAACTGATTGCAGGAAAGAGCGGCAGCAGGTTGGTATCTAATACTGCAGTCAAGGCCATGTGGCCATGTCATGTAGGGAGTGCACAGTGACATCAACAGTTTCAATTTTTAGAACAGGAAATATACTCAGAAATGTGTCTCAAATAACCACTGGGTATTTAAAAAATTTTTCATCTTCTCAGCGGAACTTATTTGTATGCACACGTGTATACATGTATAGTCTATCCATTAATTTTTTTGAAGTCGCTTCAATGAATAATAACACGATCCATCTTATTTCAGGACGGTTCCAAACAGGTGGAGCTACGAGCTTTCCTGGCAGCCCTCTGGCTTGTCCATAAAACAGAAACAAATCGAACTGAGCATGCTTTTAAGGTGAGCTTCATTTCTCAGCTCTCGTCTACTTGAACGTGAGAGCATTCTTACACTGACTTCTGCGGCATCACGCTGCCTGTCTACCACCATAACTTGGTTAGTGCACTGCACTCGTCTGGGCATGAGGGGGCTCTTTCAGTGGGCCTGATCTTAAGCCAGCACTGACTTGGAGTTGGGCCAGGTCTGGGCTGGGCCCCGAACCTGTACAAGGTGTTCCTGGGTACGGCCTCTGGTTCCCTGTTTTCAAGCGAAGCCAAATGCAGACACAATGGTTCACTAAAATTGGGACATTTTGCACGAGGCTAGCAACAGTTAGAAAACATGCCCAAACAGAAGGGCTCTCCTGATAAGCAATTTTTTCGCATATTCATAGTTGTGTCTAACATTAGAAAGTAAAATGTGAAGATTTGGCGAATAGCCAATGGCAGTATTGGAAGAGTTAGATAAGTGTATCTTGTACAAATAGGAAGTGCATGTCCAAGAATTGATAAAAAATAATAATCATGTGTACAAACATTGGATTAATGTTTCTAAAATTGTCATCAAGTAATGAATAGTAGCTTGCTCTGTCATTGAGAAGGAAGTACACAATCAGTTTAAATGTGAAGATTTGGCAAATAGCCAATGGCAGTATTGGAAGAGTTAGATAAGTGTATCTTGTACAAATAGTAAGGGCATGTCCAAGAATTGATAAAAATAATAATCATGTGTACAAACATTGGATTAATGTTTCTAAAATTGTCATCAAGTAATGAATAGTAGCTTGCTCTGTCATTGAGACGGAAGTACACAATCAGTTTATAAGTATGAATTCTCACTGATAAGCACCTTGGAAGGAAACTTAGGTCACTGTTAGGTGAAATGAAAATAACGATGATAGAAATTGCACCCAGGATAGCCATTGGCCGTCGTCGATCACACAACAGACGTGTGTAAGGCATTTGAGCTCGAAATGGAGTCTGGCAGGTCATGTGGTTCTGCAGACAACAGGTGAACTACATGAATGAAGATGAAGAAAAGATGTGAGGCGTGGGCATATACAGCGAATATGGAGTGGAAAAATTTTGATGACAGAGTGTAGGAGCAGTTGAAAGTCAGTGTGAAAGTCATTCATCAACCCGGTGAGTTTGCAGGTTTGATAATTCTCATCATGATGTGTGTGCGTGCACGCGCCCCAAGAGAAAATGGTAGCTGGTCCCAGCTGGTTTTTGGTTACAAATTCCCAGAGCTGGTGAGCTGGTCCAGGGGGCACCAGCTGGTTTATGGTTAAATTCCCAGCTTGAACTAGCTGGTCCCAGGGGGCACCAGCTGGGACCAGCTGGTCTAGCTGGGAATTTAGCCATAAACCAGCTGGGACCAGCTGGTCTAGCTGAGAATTTAGCCATGAACCAGCTGGGACCAGCTACATTTTTTCATGGAGAGAGAGAGAGAGAGAGATTCTCTCATGCTCAAAATTAATGCGTATCCCTCCCCTACAACACAACTCACAAGCCAGGTGGAGCTTTATCATGCAAAAGCATCAAATTGAGAGTAATCTATTATTCAGTGCCCATCAACAGGCTGCTGCTTATGCTGCTTTTGCATCTGCAGCTAATCATAAAACTATATGTAAGCAACTCTATGCTTGGGCTATAATATTGTGGCCAGTTTTACTTTTTTGTAATATTTGGTTTGTTTATTTATATAAAAGGCTAAAGTCTCTATTATTTGCTGGTAGTAAAAAGGCATTATTTGCTGACCTAAACTCTTAGCAAAGCTTCGATGGTGCAAACAGTTGTGCAGAAGCAAAATTATTATTTGCAGGTTTGTTCAAGTGTAAAATTTGATTTTGCCAAGGCTGTACTGCATGGGCAGCAGAAAAGTACAAGCTCTGTAAATGTGACATTCTGGCACATATTATTGCAGATACAGCTGCTGTAATTGTCAGTTTGTAAGGATGCTATTAGTAGAACGTCAGAATATTACCATATGCATTGTAGAGCAGACTTTGTGTGGAATTTTGAAATGTGCATACCCCATCAAGATGTTCACCTAATGGTTCATTTTACTTGGACACAGCACAGTAATCTATTTCTTTACTTTTTTTTACTTCCAGGTCTTTTGTGATGGTAGCGACGAAATTATTCTGGAAGATTTTGTTCAGTTAATCTGGATTCTTCTTGAGCTTCCAAAATCTGCAGCTTCATCAATGTTTCAGAAAATGGACTCTGCTTCACTGGGGCGAATCAGCTTTGGTAAGTGGTGTTCAGTTATCATATTGGACCCAGTGCTCTTGCTAGCCTATTCGAGTACCGCCTTAGCAAGCAGTGCTGAGGAAGGCCAGGACAGTGAAGTCATATCGCATAAACTGCTTGTGGCAAAAATGCAAACACTTTCTGACCCGCACTGCATTATTGTCTGATGGTCTTCCTATGTTTAAAACTAGCATGGCGTCCAGGGCTCCACCCATCTCCTCTCTTGTTGAAGCCCTGACGCTAGGAGGCCTGTGATGTTGTTTGATTGCTGTTTGTGGCGTAAGTTAAGTTCTCAATACTGGCACATTTTTTTTTTCACTTTAATTAACTTGTCTGCTGTAATGTGCATGCGCACACTAAATTCTGAAGATGAGTCTCTTTAAAAGCATTTCACACTTAATTCAGCTGTTCAGGATAATCAGTGTAGCTCATAAGCTGACCAGGCAAGCATTAATATATATGTTATGTAAGCCATGTTTTATGCAAAGTGAGGCTCACTGGCTCATCAAGGAAGTTTTCTTTGTAGCTGTTCAGATGGCACCTTTTATTAAGGCAACACATTTTATTACACCATGATAGGGCATAGGGTTAGTTGACTACAGCTCACGGCACAGAAGCAGCGCAGGAAAGAGGGACACAGTAATGAAGAGACGCAACAAAAACTTTAAAACAGCGCTTGTGTGCTTGTGTCCCAAAGTTAAAAACTGTCAGGGGGACCTCACGCTAGCTAATTGCCAAGAACTTGCTCATCTTTCATTTCTGAAGTTTGTGTACTTCGTTGCACATGCAGGATTATAAATAGTCTATATCTTTGCACCCAGATATCTTGTAGTTTATTAATTGTGGCAGTAACTGAATTTTTTAAGCTGCCTATGGAAATTTGAGTGCACTCTTAGCCACGGATATGATATTTCAGTGTGCAATAATGACTCCCTAATGGTCAGAATTATTCCATAGCCCTCCGCTATGGCGCACTACAGAACTGGCTGCCGGTGGAACTTCGGCACGTAAAAGAGAACAAATGTGAACTTCGAGTTCGCTTCTAGCTTTGTTTCTGTGTTGGTGGGAAAGGAACCTAAATAGATCAGCGTTTCTGCTCTTGCCGGCCGTTGGATGGCCGACATAGTTGTCATCCCGGAGGAAACTTCCAGCTACTGCAATTCTGTTCCTTGTGTTTCCACTGGAAGCAAGATGAGCAAAACAGTTTCTGTTAACATGGAGGCAGTAAATAGATGAAAAAAAGAAAGAAGACATGCCAGCTTCCTGCATATCTATCTTTTGTGTAGCTGTTGAACGACATGACTGCCATCACATGCAAATTAAAATTCTTGTTTTCAGCGGATTTTAAGGAATTTATTTCCACAACGAAATGGGCCGAAGTGCTGGGAACTCCTATGGACAAGAGCGCTTCTCAAGATACTGAATTCAACAGTGTGCCAAGCAAAGAAGACTGATTAGTTACGATAAGCCTCACGACTATGGATGTAGATGCAGTGTTTGTTTGTCCTCGTCATTTTATTGTTTCTAACCAGGAACTGCCAGTTGTCATTTAGTCAAAGGTTTTGAGCATCACTTTTTTTTTGGTCACTATGTGAAGCATATTTATATTTTTCATTGTACAGGAGTTCTCTCTGCTAAGAGAATTGCCAGTGCTTAACCCCGGAGCGCTAGTCACTTGGCGCTAATGCGTCCTTGCAGTGGACCAAAAGCTACGGGCACTGGTTTTGAACGTACTGCGTTTTTGCTTTTAACTCGAAGCAATGCGCTGTGTGCTTCACTGTGAGCACACCATAGACATCACCTGCAAAGAACATGACTGTACTTGCAACTAATGAGGCCAAAGCGAGTGATGGTATTGAAGGAACAACTCCTCCTTGCGTAGCTGGGAATAATTAACTCTTGTAGATTTGCTTCTGTAGAAGAGATTACTGGGCCTTACCTTTGGCAAGTGTTTGGAACGTGTGAAATTTTCACCTAGCATTTTGACGGCATCTTTGATTGTTTGATGCGCAAACTGTCTGACGGAGAGGCCGTGCTGCGCAGCATCTGTGTATGTCTTGAGCTTTGCTTTAGTTTGAAAGCAGCCATATTTTACTACTGTTTAAATCTTGGAAGCTACCTTTACATCTTTTACTATATACCAATGGCCTTTTTAAATATTTTGAAAGTGGAAAGTACTGCACTGCTTGGTACTTTGTGTGCCTAATAGCAGTGCGATGGCAGTAGCTGTTTGGCGTGCTTCTTTATTAAAGCACCAATGTGGGTACCCATGCTGCGAACACCGGACTGAAGTAAACCGTGCAGTGGCGGCCGGTGTCAGTTGAAAGCTAGCTGCTGCCTTTAAATGCCTCGTGGTTCCCGACTCAAGAGCTTGCTCGGGCACAAAGTTTGGTGACCTGTCTGATGCTGCTGCCTGATGGTGTTGTGCCGCCTGCTAATGTTTGCGCCAGTGAAGTCTCAAGAACTCTGCAACAGATTAGTGCACTATGACCATCATGAAGTAGGCTTTTGCATTTACCTGCTGTTGTTCACTTTTGTAGTGGGTGTGTGTGTGTTTGTGCGTGTATGTGTGCGTGTAAGCTTTTTTTAACCGTCGGGATGCTGTACTGAATGTTTGACGTTGGAAGGTGTGATTTGATTGCCTTGGCAAATTCTCCCTCCTCTCAAACTCGTATTCCACATGTTTTCGTCAATTCAGTAATAGAAAACAAGAACAACTACCTCTGGATAAATATGTGCTTACCAATTTGCACTGGCTTAATTTCCTGAGGTGTTTGGTGCAGACATGTGCGCAATTGATTGATGTGCTCATGGGTGAGGCATCTCTCAGGCCACTGCTAAAGAGTCGCACAAGTATGCAAAGGTGCATCCAGATGGCTGTGCAGTGAGTTTTGAAATTAAAATAAAGTACGGTAATGTGGTTGTGCTGTAAGTTGTGCTGCTTGGCTCAAGTAATGTTGGTGTCACAGTTAGTGCTGTTTGTTGTCCCATATTGTCAGCTTTGCCTATGCCAAGCCCATTAGATAGTGCTCAGACAGATTCTGGTGCGTGAGTCCTGGCCACACGTGTGAAACACATTTATTTCCTCATAGCAGTGGCTCAGTCGCAGGCTATTCCTGTCACTTTTGTGGGCTAAGAGGGATCTTTTTATACCTACCCATATTTTTGTGCTAGCATACATCATTAGTATGCATGGAGCAAGAGCCTACAAGGGTGTGTCTTTAAATCGTTAAAAGTTATAGCGTTAGGCTATCTTTTCTTATTAGAGATTTTGTATTGTCAAGAGTATGCCACCATTGGCCACAAAAGTGATGAGAGGAGCCACAAAAATTAATTACTGCACTGCCAAGTGCTCTATAGCATGCTTTTGTGTGGGTGATTCTTTGCCACCCGAAGAGTAACCTGTATAAACGAAGGAAATGCCTGGCTGCTAGATGGCGTGGCTGTGAATTGTTCTGGTGGCTTCCTGTCCTGTGTCTCATGTACTTTTGTGGACGATAGTGCAGAATGCCTATGTTAACACAGCTAGCTGATGTTTAATTGTTAGGGTCTTTATTGATGAATGCTACTGCTGCAAGAGGATTTGTTTGCATATGTGTTCAGTGTTCATGGAGTGGGAAAAGAAGCTGTACTGGTTAACTCTGTAACATTGAGCTTGTTGCTTTTTAAATTATGCACAGCAGCAGCATGTGGACTTTGACTGGATGTGGTACTAAAAGTGATTCAACATGAACTACTGTCTGTGTTCTTGCGTTTGTGCTGAGGGGCCCTCAAACACATTTTCAGCATGGTCAGTAAGCTTGCGCAGTTGTGAGTTTGCGGGCTCAAGGACATTCGAGCCAAGGACATTCGAGCAACCATATTTACAGTAACAGAAGCTGCTACTGGTAGCTGCCTGTGTCTTCTGTCTATGTGCATGCAACACATTTTATAAATTCTAACCGCAAGAAACTAAGAAACATTCTTCTGCTATTGTATTGGGAAAGATTAGTTGCAGTGTTAAAAATAAGCACCAAAAATCAATTTTATTCAATAGACATGCGAAGGGACTCACCTTCAAAGTAGTTAACAGAATACTCACAAAAGTAAGTGATTATGTTTATTATGGCCTAGTTTTTATTGCTGATCAAAACCATGAAAAGAAAATTAAATGCAGTATAAGTTTGGGGCAGGCTGCATTTGGTGAGTAGTCTGAAATCCTGCACTGCGCAGTAAGCTACCTTTGCCACTAAAAAAGCTGGTTTGCAACCAGTGCACACTCCTGGTGATGACATATGGTGAGGAAACTTGGAGCCTCCAGAAGCACCTTAATTAAAAGAAAATTTAGATTAGCCCAACAAGCTATGGAAATAAAAAAGTTCTTAGCCATTCCACTTTGTGTTGGGGAATGACCAGCGGTGTTGTATGGTATACACAAAATACAATACAATTATTTCAGTAATTACAAGGAAAATTTTAGTACAAACTTTGTGTGAGTATCAAATCATCAGGACACTCACTTCTTGATGGTTACCATGGCGGCTTTATGGTCACTTTGGTAGATGGTAAGTGACGTAGTGGACAGTGCCCGGATGTTCTCAGACAATGTAAGGTGTATAGGCAGCCGCCTTTGCATCGTTGGATGCATGGGATTCGTGTGGCACACCAGGCCAAGCTACCCCAGGCGAGTCACATAAAGTGCTTGCCCTGTGCAGTCAAAATGTCCACGTTGAAGTCTCCAACCACAACAAGAGGCATTCTATCATCATCACAAGCAATGCACGCAACGTTGTAGCCATGAATGTTTCGACATCACACGATGAAGTACGCGGTATATGTAGACAATACACACAATACAATTCCTACTGCACAAACCTTGCCACAAGCAAACTCCAATATGGGGGGGGGGGGGGCACATACACAGTGGTGCAGAGGCGAGGCACGACTTCCCGCAGCAATGAGTCTTTACACGTTTCACACAGTTGCATTGCGGGACGTCCGCACCACAACGCCAATGGCTCCCTGACATTTGGTACCATCTTGAAGGTTCACAATCGTAGTTAGGTCTTTGGCGAGCCACAGTCAGTCACGCACTGCACAACTGAAGCCGAACTGCCTGTTCGAGCTCGGAATGCTATATAGAATGGGTAGTTTCCTAGCTGTCACCTTGCTACGCCAGATGTCAGCACATTGCCTTACTGGTTTACTCTGCCTCGTCATAGAGGCCAACAATGTGCAGTATTGTGCGATTTCTTAGCTTTCCTCTTGCTGTGCCAGCTGTGAGCACATGTCTTGCTAGTCTGCTTTGCCTTCTCGTAGGGATTGTTTGGCTATGAAGAAGAAAAATCCATGGCAAACTAGCCGTATACAGCTCTACTGTAAAATGTTCGGGATGAAACCTAGGGATAAAAAAACAGCACCGTGGATTAGGGACAAAGCTCGGGTTGAAGGCATTATTGTTCAAACTAAGTGAAAGAAGTAGAATTGGGCAGGTCATGTAATGGGGAATACACAGCAGTTAGACCATTCATGCAATTGAATGGCTAATTAGGGGACAGCAAACGAAATAGGGGAAGACGAAGGACTTTGGGGAGGGATAGACTGAGAAAATTTGGAGGCGAGGAACGGACTTGGCAAACTCATGGCAGAGGTGGCTGGAAGCCTTTGGGAAAAGCCTCCAATATGCAGTGGACACAAAAGGGCTTATGATGACCCAAGAGAAAATATTCTGCTGGTTTCTGCTGGTCCCCGTTGAGGTGGTTTATGGCCAAATTCCCAGCTGGGACTAGCAGGCTGCTGGTCCCAGTTGGGACCAGCAAGCAGCTGGGACCAGCAGGCTGTTGGTCCCCGTTGGGACCAGCAAGCTGTTGGTCCCAGCAGGCTGTTGGTCCCCGCTGGGACCCACAGGCTTGCTGCTGCTAGTTAGAATTAGTCACTTAGTGGGTAAAATATATATCGCCACTGGCATGTGCCTCCAGCTAGAACAGCATGATGTACACATTACACATGATGCATTCAGATGCATTTTATTTACCAGCAAATGTTGCAACTGCCATGCACACTTCCCTTGTCGTTTTTACAGCGAATTAATTTCCTGGCGTCTTGAACTCACAACTTATACAATATTGAACAGAATTCCCATTATGAATTTATATCAGAACGGCATTCACCTTTGCACAGCAAGCGATGCAGGTAGCGTCTTTTCGTCGTCATCAGGCATTTAGTACACAGGACACACGACCTCTAACAAAGACTCTAACAAAGACACACGAAGCGGCGAGTCCTACATACCACACCATGACGCCGCGGCTTGCGGCCGTGTTCACGCTCACAAAAGTTCGGTGGGCAAAAAAAAAACGTCTTCGGCAACACTCGATGACATGACGCCGACTGTTTTGATGTCGAATTTCGCTACAAGATGCTCAGTTGGCACCGTATTCGTCCCGCGCGAACACACGATCACACAACCGCACACCGCACTTCGTAATCGTCGCCATGTTGGCTAGGAAACAACTAGCTTGGCATGGCTTCAGTTGGCCAAGTTGGCTTCTCGGCCGGCTTGTTAAAAAAACGTTGCCGGTACGTTAACGAACAATCAGCGGCAAAAACACATTTATACCTTGAAGCTGCAAATTCAGTTTCCTTGTACAATTGTGAGCTTTTAGGTCCGCTCCGACTTGGCTGCTTTATGAAGGGCATAAGTGTGGGTTAGGGCATGGCCGAATTTTGCATTGTTGGCGGGCTAGGGTCCGGTTTTCTTTCTCTTTGGTTAGAAAATAGAATATTCGGCGAGTATAGTATGCCTAGAAATAGCTATAAAACCAGGACTCAAGGACCGAAGTGGGCACATACACTGCAGCTCTCCAATTGTTTCGGGACCAGGCTTATATTTATTCGTTTTAAGAGCCAATATTGAGCTGTAGACGTCCTAGACGACCTTCGGCTAATGATTTGCTGGTTCCAGTAGGTTCTTTAGCAGAGACCGTCTGGTTACCAAGAAGTCCTGGGAGGAACTGTTGGTCCCAAATGCAGCCATTATGGTTCCTGATGGTCCCAACTGCAGCCTTGTTGGTCCCAACAGCAGCCCAGCTGGTCCCAACTGAAGCCTTGCTGGTCCCAATAGCAGCCCAGTTGGGACCAACTGGAGCCTTGCTGGTCCCAACTGAAGCCCTGTTGGGACCAGCAGCGGCCCAGCTGGGACCAGCAGAAACCAGCAGCGGCCCATCTGGGACCAGCAGCAGCCCAACTGGGACCAGCAGAAACCAGCAGCTGCCCAGCTGGGACCAGCAGAAACCAGCAGAGACCACCTAAAACCAGTTCAAATATTTTCTCTTGGGGACGATTACTACTTCTGCTCTCCGGGTGCATAGGTGACCTTTACCAAATGTGATGTGAGCACAACTACAGGCTGGCAGTTTCAAAGAACAAATTATTGAGCAAATTTGGGAGTTCCACGTCGCGCATAAATGATTTATTTGGCTCAGTAGGCAGTGACTGCATAATCCAAAGATTGCACATAATATAAACATTGAGTGCCTAATCTAAAAGCAACTCACAACTAAAAGAACGGCGTGGCACAGTCATATTCTCGTTTGTGGTTTCCAAGAGCTTGCGATTGCACATGAGCAAAATGAAAATTACGTGACTGCAGTTGGGAGCAATAGAGATCGACTACGTCAAAAAATATATATATATGCAGAGATTAAGAGAATTGTCTACTAATGCATAGCATTTTTATGCCGCTTGTCTTCATTGAACTTTTTTTAGCCAGATTTGGCTTGTTTCTTTTCACCATTAATGTACAGGTGCTGTCAAAATTAGAACACGGTGTCATAAATTTACGGGAATTTCTTCTTCCGGAGGCTGCCTGGCTGCATTGGTGTGCATTTAAATTTAAAGGAGTCCTTCCTAATAGGAAAAGCTTCCTGTAAACCTGTAATCGCTGTCATAAAGCCAGTAAGAAAAATATTTTGTGATATTCACAAATCCTTGTTCCAATTGCTTCTGACGGCATCTGTACAAATTTACACAACTGCAGCGATTAAAGGCCAACTGCACTCAAATTTTCGACTACGTAAAAATAATGTCACCTTATAGTACATATAAAAAGTGTGCAAAATGCAAAATACTGCGCTTCAAACATCAACTCGTGCGGCACAAACGGCTCGCGGCATTGGCGTTTTCGGAACCGAAACTGAATTGAAAAGGCGGCCATAGCGACGGGCGGACGTGACGTACGTGATGGAACGGAAGCTGCCGCGCCAGGACCGGCGGCCGCTCAGAGCCGCCTTCAAATGCGCGTGGTAGCCGCGTTTCGCTATGTTATTTCCACAGAGGAACTTCCACTAACGTTTGCCCAAGATAATGGAGTTAGGCGCAATTTTTTCCAATTAATTTTTTTCCATCATAATAAGTGCCGGAGTAGCCATTTTTGGCATATGAAAAAGTGGACCCTGATTTACAAAGCTATTTGCCCGTACGATTTCGAAGAGCAGCTTTCGTTATAGCCGACGCCTCGGCTATCACATCGCTCTCTTTGAAGGGAACAAACCGCACGCGGGCGGCGATCAATCACTATTTCTACTATTACGTACAAACAGCTTCGCGAATATCGGCCCAGTATTTTTCGCCTTGCTGCACATCGAGAATCGAATTATAAAAGTGGTCTGAAACTATAATTAAGCCAGCTTACACAGCTAAATGATGCACTAAAAGACGAAAACATTTTCTATCTACCGCTGTTTTCTACTTTAACCAGAGACAGGTGCTGTTGAAAACATTTTGCTTTCAAATAAACTAAATCTAACGCTCAAGTAAATACTTCACTTGGGAATTGAACAAAAATCTAGTCTATTATTTAGCAGAGGAGCAGTTTTGTTAGTTTTCGCGCTTCGCGAAAGACGACGGCCGATATTTGTGCGGATGTATTTGTTACTACGAGAAAGGCTGATTTTGATTCACTTAGCGAGTAAGGCAAAAGTCGCACAATTGTTTATAGCAGCGTGTACAACAACTCTATTTAGGTCGTCAAACTTTTGGAAAGGTCTAAAGGATGGAGGTGGCGTTGGGCCAGCCCAAATATGGCCGATATTGGACGCGGAAGTGGAAGTGGTCAAATTTATAAAATATCGTTTTCTGTGGTTAATGCAATAGGAATGGCAAATGTAAGGCAACTGCTTGTTTCGCGCTATTTTTTCTTTTAGTAAAAATATTATTTTCAAGTAAAAGAGTTTTGCTAACTCCAAGACGTTCGCAAGCGCGTGAAGAGTTTGTAGGCTTCTAATCTTTTTTTTTTTTTTTCATTGAAAAAAAAAAAAGAAATGGCGGATATTACTGCCTATTCGTTTGGTTTAAACATGTGATGGCGACCGCGGTACATCGCGCTGGTGTAGCAGAGAAACCCCGGGCGAACGCATCCCTGCGCCCGGCGGAGCGCCCTGCAAGTCGCCGGAGAAGCGCGAGCTTCACGGGACAGGTTCCCCAACCTGCGTCACAGGCCGCTCGGAACTTGTTTCGGCGACTCCGCCAGGTGCAAGCGTCGTCTGCTCGGAGGTACTTTGAACGGCGGTACTTAGCGCTCTCTGTGATTACGAAGATTTCGCCATGGTGATTTTAAGAGCATAGACTACTTTTTTGGACAAAGAAAAATTTGAGTGCAGTTGGCCTTTAAGTGCCTTGCTTTACTGAAGATGCAAGTCATAGTGCACGATTGGTGCGTTTTCACTATTTTTCATTCATATTTGTTGTTTTCCAAACTTTAATTTTTGTCTTCGTTTCGTAGTGGAGGCGTATAAGGTGCATTTTTTTTTGTAAGTTCGTAATTGCTGGCTTGATGCACACGTCCTGTCTCGGCCTTGTCTTCGTCCTCGTCTTTCGTGCAGTATTTATTTCTTCGTCTGTCACTTTTATCACTTTTTTATTTTTATATATTTTTAAAGATTTCATATGACCAATTATCTCCATTTACACTATCATGACTATTAAATGTACGAACTCCGCAAATTATTCATTAGGGCGTTACACACTGTTGGTTCGTTTTCACAATTATTTGATTTGTTTCCGTCCTTATTTTGGGCTTTTATTTTTGTCTTCCTTTCTGGGGCGAGGTATACATGTTTCGTAGTTTTGATTTTGTAAGCTCACTTTTACAATTTTCTTTTTTTTTTCTGTTTCTTGTATCTTTGGTGTTTTAAAATTCCGTTCGATCAGTTATCTTTATTTACGTTATAACAGTTAAATGTGTTATCTCTACCAATTACGCATTTTTATGCAAACACAGGGCGTCACACGGTTAGGGCTGTGGGGGTTTCTCGGAAGACTGCTATGCATCAAAATTAGACAGCATTGCGTTTTTATTCGTTGCACGTAGGCACTTCATTTTTCTGTTCGGCAAGCAATGGATCATTCCACGCCAAACGTCCCGGAGAGTTCGCTCGACCATCTCCGATTTCACTATAAAAATTCATGGTCGCTCACTTACGTACACTATTCATTCCCCTAGCCTATTTTTGGCGGGGAAAATTTTTTCTGTCTCTTACAGCCATTTGAAAACCGCGGTGGTGACGAAAACCTACGTTGCAAAAAAAATCGCAAAAATAAAATAATATAGAGAGCGTCGTGAAATATTCCCACGGGATAGAAAAAGAAGCGCGCTTCCTTGCTATAAGGCATTGACAGTTGCTAGTGTGTTTCAAAATGGGCTTTACGGTCGAAGCAAAGTGACGTTTCTGAGGAATGTTTACCGATTTTTTACAGCTACTGAAACTTTTGTAGAGACAATGCAGCTGCATATATTGTTTATATTGTTGACGTTAAGTGCGGAAGAAAACTATGGGAGCCGGTAAGGGGGTAGTTTCAGCATGATAAAGACATGAACTTTGAAAAATTTGCAATATTGTCCATGTTCAGACGCTTATCGCGCTGTGTGGCGGTTCATGTAAAATACAGGCTTAGGCTCATTTGAAAGGGTGTACAAAGGGAATATATTTCAGAAATTTTAATCAGAGCACTTTTTGTTTTAAGTGAGAAAATAATTTTTATATTGACCACAGCCCCAGACGGCGGGCCGTAAGTCCGCTTCACTGCAAGGACGCTTCCTACACGGCATCGGAGAGGGGGGGCGGGGCGTCAGTGCAGGTCGATCCACCGCATGTTTTGTTGGTTTCTCACGATGCTGCCGGCTTGGTAAATGTGACTCCACATGCATGCTCGGGCATTCGATCCGTGGTGCCAGAAACGGAACGTGTTGTTAACCTTTTGTAGTTCTCTCACTACCCTAGCAAAAATTACCAAGAGACAAAACCAATAGCCTATTGGGTTATTGGCACCAATAGCTATTGGTGTATCAGTCTATAGGTGTATTGGTACCTATTGGTGTATTGGTCTAGTCCTATAGGTGTATTGGTACCTATTGGTGTATTGGTCTAGTCCTACAGGTCTATTGGTACCTATAGGTGTATTGGTATCATGGGCCCACTGGAGCACCAACTGAAATATGGCCAAATGCATGCCAAGGCCTTTAGTTCACTGCATTCATTTGGCCATGCTACACTTGCTTCAGCAAGTTTCTAAACACAACGTGGTCCCACTACCCTTCAAATACCACAAAGCCGTAAGTGCTCGTTGACTGCAGTTTTATTGAACAACAGGCTGTCGAATTTCCGCTGCATATATTCCTCGAGTCAGAGCTGCAAGACCTGCAAAAACAGTATGGAATAATTAGGAACTTCTGCAATAACTGCACATTTTTATAAGTGAGTCTAGCATTTCGTCCAGGCGAAACATATCTCTACGGCAGCACGCCGCTCAACCCAAACGAACTACGGTGCGTGAATACGCCAATGTGGTCGCAACGCTTCTAAAATTAGACATTCCGTTTTGATTCCATCTGGATGAAACATTACCCGCGGCACTTCATTTGGTTAATGGGAACACAAAGTCTTACATGCATTTGTACTCAGTTCACACGTGGTTGCATCGATAGTGGCTTTTCCAAAAATGAAAGCGCCGCTTGTCGACCTGCTCTGCTATTTTTAATAAAAATTTTATCAGGAAATAAGAAGCTTCTACAGCTTCGCGGTGAAAAGGAATGTGTACATACCTTCAAATGCAAAAATCCGAGCTGCGTGCACGTTCGTCACCTCGCCGTGCGTGAAGACAATAATCCTTGAATACGAGCGACGTCGAAGGTGTCTTTACATTCTAGTGCTCCACAGATGATGTCCTCGTAACATTAAAACTATCAAATAAAATGTGAGGCACTAAAATTCACAAGCACGGTGGCTGGCCGCTGGAATGAATGCCCACGCCGGGGATCGTGCCGAAGCGCTGGACATGGAAGAAGCCATTTTGCTTTTTCTTGCATACGAAACCTCCGCCAGTACAGTGAACTAGAATGTCTTGATCCAGTGGCGCGAACAGGAGCGCTTTGCAGCGTTCGGGCTGAAGCAAAGCGCGTCTACCGCCGCCAGGGGCGCCACTGCGCCTTCTTCGAAAACGGTACCGCGGTTGCACGGGCCGTTCCTTGGGGCGCTCGCCAGCTATTGCCGCTGCCGTTTTTTACTGTGGTACAGTAATTAACCTTTATGGAAGAAAGATGCTCACTTTTGTTGTCCCTGTACTTTTCTAAGAACGTTTTGTTGCTTATCAGACCCGTTTGAGCCATCGGGCAACGGCTACAAACAAATCGTCTGCTAGCGGCGCAGACGATACGAGCGGATGTGCGATACGTTGGCGGCGCGCGGTCGGACAAACTCTCCGTCTGTTTATGGCTGAGGCCGGCCTTTCATTTTCTGCGTGTTTTACGTTTCCGTGATGTTCCACAGAAGCAAGAGGTATACAATCGTCAGGAATATAGTTATTGCGAGTGCTGTCGAATAGAGGTTGGCCAGGCCGGGTACGCGATGTCAAAACGAAGGACGGACACCTATTGCTTTGCTCCGGGTTGTCACAGTGGTTACCCTGCAGGTGCTCCCAAGGCGTCTTTGTTCGCCGCTCCTTTGGACGATGAACTGTGCAAAAAGTGGGGACAAAATTTGGGAAGACTGGACAAACTCTTGACCATATCTTCAGCCGTTGGTGAGCGCCACTTTGAGCCCGAGTGCTTATTGCGTGATTACATCCACGTAATAAACGGCTGTAAAGTGCGACTTGTACGCGGGAAGCTGTCACTGGCTCCAGGTGCTGTACCTACCATCCTGCCTGACTGTGCTTCGAATTCTGCGCGGAGCATGCACGCGGAAGCCGCAAAGGAAAAGGCGGACAAGAGTTTCAGTTTCGGCAGCCAGCAAGCAAGCTGAAGAGCCGAAAAAGATGAGGTGCACCAGCCACAACACGAGCCCTAGTAGCACAAATTGTTGCCGCAACGTTTCTGCCGTGTTGCCAATGTTGTGTAACGTTAGGCAACGTTACACAACGTGGTGACAATGTTGCCGAATGTGGGCCAACATTGGACACATTCAGCAACATTCCCGCAACGTTTACAAACAACGTATAGGCAACGTTGCCCGTATGCACATTTTTCACGTTGCAGCAATGTTGCCAAATGTGGGCCAACGTTGGAGACATTCAACAACATGCACGCAACGTTTACAAACAACGTATAGGCAATGTTGCCCGTATGCACATTTTTTCACGTTTCAGCAATGTTGCCAAATGTGGGCCAACGTTGGACCCATTCAAAAACATTCATGCAACGTTTACAAACAACGGATGGGCAACGTTGCCCGTATGCACGTGTTTTCACGTTCCAGCAATGTTGCCAAATGTGGGCCAACGTAAAATCAGTGTTGGACGCATCCAACAACATTCACGCAACGTGTAACGCATAGGCAATGTTGCCCACATGCACATTTTCTTGCGTTGCAGCAATGTTGCCAAATGTGGGCCAACGTTGGATACATTCATGTAACGTTTAAAAACAACGCATGAGAAACTGCCATTTACACGCTTTTTTCGCGTTGCAGCAATGTTGCCGAATGTTGGCAAATGTCATATTTATGATGATAAACGATTTCACGTGGAGTTACATATAAGCTGCCTAAAAATTCAAATGATCCCGTACAGCACACTTGAATGTTTGATATAGTTTGAAGTTGATATAGTTACAGGATACGTTAATTTCGGGAGTGTGGTTAAAAGTGATCAACGCGTACGTACAGTTTCTACATATTTAGCAATGCTCACGAAAAACCTTCAAATTAACATTGTCTGTGTACATGTTTATCTAGGTTGCCGCAATATTGAGGAATGTTGAATGTATAGCAGCTTTCCATTTATTTATTATGTGAAACACCACACTAACCCATGTTTTGGAGAAATTACGTCGCCTATAAAAGTTCAAATGGTTATGCCCAATGGACGTCTTAGCCACAGTTCACTGCAACGTTTTTAGATTAGGTTGGTTTAGAAAATGTTGGTTCACTGTACCATCGCCTCGTGTACTTTAATTACTGTACTTTAGCTGCATATAATACGGCACTTACACGCACACGCACGCACATAAATGAAATCCCCATCGTCAGCCTGTCTACTGCAGGACGAGGGCCTCACCCATGCAGGAAAGAAAAGTATTCTTTCCTCCTTGCACGGCACTTGCTTCGCGCCATCTCCGCGACCCCGACCTGCCCCGACATACAACCTCCCCCCCCCCCCCCCTCCCTCCTCGCCCGCTCCATCGCAAGGGGAAAAAACGTGGCCGAGCTTTCTCTTCTCGCGCAAACCCCGCCGCAGCCCAAAACGAAGAATCTGACGCCCCCGCGCCGGCTCCCTCCTTCGCCCTGAGCACGGCTTTTGAAGCTCCTTTCATGGCGGCCGAGCTGGTGCGGGTCATTCAAAATGCAAAAAGGAAAAGTGCGCCCGTAGCCGAGAGGCAGCACTCGCGCCTTCTTGACTTTGCAACTTCCACTTGTCTTCCTGCACCCTCCCTGCTCAATTTGGCCTCCAACTTGTCCCTCCCATCCTAAAAAAGAACAAATCTCCCAAACTTTTCTCCTCTTTTCGTCCTATTTCATTCACGAGCGTTGCCTCCAAAATTCTCGAATCCATGGCGCTCGCACGCCTCGAATTACAAGTATGCACGAATCTGCAACTTGAACCCTGGGCCGCAGACGGGTTTTCCTCGCCAGCGCTGTGCCATTGGATTCAATTGCCGACCTTGTCTCTGCACTAGAAAACGCGAAGGCTACCAAAAACCGTGGCCTTTGTCGTCCTTTTGAACATTCGACCGCTTACGCCACGAGGCTATTCACGATGCAGTAAAACGCTGCAAAATTACTCGGCCGTCACCCTAATCTCCCCCGACGTTACAAGACTGGACGAGGCCCGCCACTTCATCGCGCAAGAACCAAACAAGCAATACCCATACGCGTGGGTTGCATCATGCAATGCACCCGCTCGCATCCCAAGCATCAAATTTGGGTGACAAGAATCCTGCCTACTCAGCAGGCTCCGTAACTGGCTCCGCACTGCAGCCTCCGTACCAGTGCTCACCTACAACTGAATGAGAAAATCAACAGTCCCACTTGTTCTTCATCCACATAAATCAAGCAGCCTAAAATATAGAATCCAATTCGCGAATCAAACAAAGGCAAACCAGATTTCGCTCAAATTCCAAATCAAATAACTACCCGCTCTTCATTTAAAATATGAGTTAGAAACAGGCCAGAAAATATTTTGGAGCTGGAAAGACGGGGATGAGGGGAGATTTGAACTAAGACACACTTTGTGTGGCTGGGGCCCCTATATGTACACCACGCTATGAATGCGAATTCTCAGTGTAAGGAAAAATGTAAATTTGTGGACGTCCTAGTGATATCGCGTAATGATGTTATAACACACTTGCAGTGATATCGCATGGATGTCCACAAGCAGATGATCTTGGGTGAAACATATTGTATGGACATCACATGAATGTCCTGAAATGACATTGGATATTGTGACCATTTGTGGATATCCTATGGACTTTCGTGGTTTGCTGGGTTCAGAGGCAGACCGCAAAAACCCTACATCGATGTGTGATCATTTAGAAACACAGCTCTCGAAAAACTGCAGAAATGCATGAGGAGAAGTGTCACGCTGAGCGTGTAGATTCCCCCATGAAATCTTAAAGGAACCGTGAACGTTTGAACGTTTCTCAAAACGAAAGAAACGCGTGGTGCCGGTCCGACGGATGGCGTAGCCAAACTCGGCGGCAGATCCGTTTATTTTAGTCCCTCATTTGTTGGATGATCACACAATATTATCTTAGAGTGGATGCAGCCTCGAATAAAATAATACCGCCATTCCGCGCATCGTGCGTTACAAGCCAGGTGCTGCACCGTTCTAAGACGGTCATTTTTTCAAGATGGCCGCCGGCTGTTCCATGAATGAAATTCGTTTTTATTTCATTTTTTAGTAAGCGGGTAAATCTCATCGCCGTTCTTGGTGTTAATGAAAATATACCACAAATATGGCACCTTCGATTGAAGGTTGAGCGCGAACAAAATATTTTTTTGTTCAGGAAAAACTTACAAAAACACTCATTTATTGCTGTATCATTTTGTAAAGCTAAAAAAATACACTAACAGGCTTCGTTTACGTTGGAGAACAGAATTTTAACAGGTCAGGCAGGCAGATTCCCGATCATAGCCAATACTTTCTAGCCTCACTAAGTTATCAGTGTCGTGCGTGAGCTCGCGTCATCCGCAAATTCCCCCGCAATGATCGTGTTGGCAGTGGCATTTCTTTGTGTTGCACATGGGCCCGCGGCGATTTCCTCCACGTGTAAGAAATCGAACTTCTATTATTAGTCACGCAGGCGTATAATTATTATAATCATCGAAAAACTACGTCCAATAGATATAAATACAGTAGTCACTCGTTATAACGAAATCGCTTTATTCGAAATATCGCTTCATTCGAAATTTATTCTGGTCCCAACCCAAACGGATGCATTTTAGGCCGCATTACTCGAAGCGCCAGAAGAGCTAATTCCAACATGGCGGGTGTGGGTTAAGTGGCGAGCGGAGGCGTCGCCGTGCCGCGGTGACCCAGTGGCGAGTCAGGCTGTCAACATGGCAGTTCAACACAAGCTGGTACTTCGCCGGCGGTTTTCTCGAGCCGGTCATGCTCGATTCGGGTGATCCCCATTTTGGGCAAACGGTCCAAATGCGTGGTAGGGTCATTGAACTTCGTCGCAACACATTGGTCAAGGGCGTGGACACGACGGTGCGCGAACACTGGCAATCGAACCGTAGAATTGGCAGTGTCGCCGACAACGAGGCGCCGAACTCTTGTGTTGCAAACTCGGGAAAACAATTCCCAGTGATCATGCAATGCCCCTAATGCGAAACCGATCAGTTTTCATGATTGTGCTTTGTACGCCCAATTAGCGGTTAATCTTTTTATTATTACTATTTATTTATTTTTTGAGCTTAACAAACAACCTCCGTCTCGAGCCACGGCATCTGCGGCGCTTTTCAGCGCAAAACTCTCGTATAGCGTTTCGTGACGCCCGCACGCCCCCCTATAAAAGGGGCACTACCGCTGCCAATTTTTGTGGGCGGCGACCATAGCCTCCTGCATTGCTTGGTCAAATGGTCAAATTGTAGCAGGGGTTGCTCTCGCCCGGCAAGAACATGAAACAGCCACCACAGCTTATTCTGAATAACGTTTTGCTTCAGTGAATACATTATGGTTTGGTTCCTCGCAGCTGTGGCGTATAATAAGCTAAACTGGTTTAGCTTTTCTCGAGTGGTTGCTTATATCAATATACCGCTTATAACGAAATTTTTCGCCGTCTTGCTGACTTCGCTATAACGAGGGATTACTGTATCTGTATTCTACATGTTTCCTCTTAGTTTTACGGAATAGCAAGCTCAGTTTAAGCCAATCTTTGCAGCGCGTTAGTTGTTTTCATCAGTAAACATGCAATAACAAGAAGTTTGTGTTCCCCCTCGCCCCCTACTTGTTGCTTATCCCTGCTCCATTTATATGTCCCATTTGAACTTCAGCCTTCGTAATATCGCTCAAAAACAGTCACTTTCAAAAGCAATCATGACTTTTCTATACTCGTCGTGCTAGTCGCACTTTTCTTATGGAGTTGATGAACAAATTTTTACTTTTTTACAGTGAGGTGCCCACAATAATTTGAAGATATGACTCAACAACGAAGCACCTTATTTCTATACCCGTTTTTTTTTTTTTTTTTCATTCACTTTTCCTAAAGGTATATACGCATACGACGTATACACGCAAAAATTTCTTGGCGGCGTGCATCTGACACATGAGTTTCTTGAGGACAGATTGGACTTACAATAACTCTAAGCGGCCGCTTTTGTTGGCTATGGACGCGTTTCCGTGTAGTCCAGTCCCCGCGAAATTTGTGAACGTGTGCAATGAAGCGTCCTGTGCCACACCTAGTAAAAAAGCCAATCAATTAGGCACGACAGTCACGCTCTGAAAAATCAATACCTGCAGTGTAAATCAACTTAGATCCGTGTAAATGACTCCCAAATAATGACGTGTTTTAAGCAGAATTTCACTGATGTACGAAACCAACTTTTCCATTTTGCGAATGCGCTCTTATTGGAACATCCGTGCGCTCAACGGTTCGCACCAGCCCCTGCAGGCCGTGTCGCTCATGCAATTGCTATACCGATTGTCTCATCTTATAGTGTGATTTAGTTATTCTAGAAACCCACCACAGTGGCTGTTGTGCTAGCGCTGAGTCCAAGGATTGAGCCCGAGGACGCGGGCTCGATTGCAGGCCGCGGCAGCCGCTTTTTGTGTGTGTGTGTGTGTGTGTGTGTGTGTGTGTGTGTGTGTGCGTGCGTGCGTGCGTGCGTGCGTGCGTGCGTGCGTGCGTGCGTGCGTGCGTGCGTGCGTGCGTGCGTGCGTGCGTGCGTGCGTGCGTGCGTGCGTGCGTGCGTGCGTGCGTGCGTGCGTGCGTGCGTGCGTGCGTGCGTGCGTGCGTGCGTGCGTGCGTGCGTGCGTGTGTGTGTGTGTGTGTGTGTGTGTGTGTGTGTGTGTGTGTGTGTGTGTGTGTGTGTGTGTGTGTGTGTGTGTGTGTGTGTGTGTGTGTGTGTGTGTGTGGAGGCGAGAAGCGGAAATGCCCGTGTGTTCGGGATTTCGGTGCACGTTAATTAGATCCCCAGGTAGTCAAAATTAATCCGGAGCCCTCTACTACGGTGCGCCTCATCGCCTGTGTAGCGTCGGCGCATGAAACCTCATAATCAGTCAAATCAGATATTTTAGGGCGATTTTAACACATCATTAAACTTAAAGAGCAAAACACAGCTGCTGAGCACCGATAAAGCCGCGCAGCTTTCACCCTCAACTGTGCGTTGTCACGTATGGCCAACTATCGGGCTGTTTTCGTGAGTCTTTTACAAATGCCACTCGGGTGCGTTTTTGTCCATGTGCATGCCGCATATATCCAGGAAACTGACCAAATGCACAGCGCCTGCTAATTAACCCAACGCGCGCGTGAAACGGACGGCGCAGCATTTC
Source organism: Haemaphysalis longicornis (assembly GCF_048455015.1). Lineage (NCBI taxonomy): Eukaryota > Metazoa > Arthropoda > Arachnida > Ixodida > Ixodidae > Haemaphysalis > Haemaphysalis longicornis. Next base: position 362,115,878 of record NW_027526203.1, on the reverse strand, counting down.
GACGTCGTGAGGCACGAATGAGAACTTGGGTTTCATTGCCGTGTGTTATCTTGCAATCATTATTTGCTGAATAAATAAACAAACTGGAATTTCAACAAGAAAATAGCTTTTTATGCCATCGTCAAATGGTATCTACTCCGACTTGGCTTCATTTACGTTCCATAGCCGCTCACTTCACCATGACATCATACCGAAATTTAACGCGGCCTCTTTACAATGGAGATGTGTTCTTTTGGGAAACGTGCACCATATGGAAAGACAAAGTGATCGGGTATACGCCGTGTTTTTCATTCGACGTGTTGGCCGTATCTTTAAGAAGTTCGCGCACATTTCTTTCATAACTGCCTGAAAACAGCATCCAGAAATGACTTCCCAACTTTCCTTTCCTATTGTTAAAACATTGCGCGCCTTCCTTTGGTAGTAAACGGTTGCATTATAAAAAGGTAATCGTGCATCGACAAGGAAAATTTCCAGTTCCATTTTGCTAAGTTTTCACAAGCGACTCGCACTGTTAACTTTCTCTCTTAAAGGAGTACTGACACCAAATTTTTGCTTCATGTTTTTATTCGTTAGGTGTAATAGGTGTAATATTTGGTAAATGTTGCCGTGAATGGGTATTCTAGTGATTGCGCGATTACAATGGCGACCTTCGGAAGCCTATTTATGGCCCCTTTAAAGCATGCATGGCCGGGTTGTTTTATGTTGCCGCCTGTATATCCTTAAACAAAAATAATCTAGATAGAAGGCTCAAACATTGCCTTGTTGCTGGATCCTCATAATTGCTCGAAAAAATTAATTTACTGGAGAAATTTTATATGCAAGCTATATAAATTTCTGTGCATCATATGGGTGTGCGAGCCGTATACATGTCGCCAGCTAATTACAATCGTGTGTTTTCCCTTCGTATATACATTGCCGCAGTAATTACGGTTGATTTATGAAATAGATTCAAGCCCAAAGTTCATGTACTTTAAATTGCCCCCTTCTTGTGACATTTAGTCACTGTTATAGCCCCTCTGATCAGCGAACGTTCCAACTAGTCCACACCTTGCACCTTTGTTTGAAATAGACAACATGAAGTGGGCTGTTTTATATTTCAACTTCCCCATAGACATTTCCCCTAACTCGAGCGCCAAAGTCAGAGCACCATGATATTGTAACATATATGAAACAATAAAACAAAACAAAGACCTAACCCTGGTGACACCCATTTTCCAGGAGATACTGCCTGTACGAAAGCTCTTTGGAGCTATTTCAAGAATCTTTTCTCATTATACAAACGAACCTTCCAAGTAACCTGAAAATTTTTGCTCTTGTTCCCTTCCAATAGCATTGCACACACTATCTTCAGATTTTTCCTGGTGTAATTTTTATTCGTAAGAGGTTCCAATGCATCGAACACTTGTCGCGTTCTGCTTGGCGCGAAACGAAATACAGCAGGGCGCCAGGCGTTCTCGGAACCCCGCCTTTTTCCGAGACTTCAGCGGGGAATCAGGCACGCTGTCTCGCGCATTCCTTTCTTCCTGCATGCTTTGTTTTCGTCGACGCTCCGTCCCGTCCCGTCCCTTCTGTGTGTCGCGAAGGAAGTTTCAGCAGCCGAGCGCGAGTTGGGGATGGCCGAAAAAAAAAAGACAGAAAGAAAACGCTTTCGTCCTTGGCTAGCGTCCTACCCTCCTCTCACACGCGCACACGTGCGCGCCGCGCGCCCCTCGCCGAGGGGTCCTCCCCTCATGCTCCATTGCGACTGGCAGCCGGCGGTGGGTTGGGAAGGGTCTAGGTCTTTTCGGTACAGGGCGGTTCGGTACAGGGCGTTTCGGTACGGTCTTTTCGGTACACGGACGTTTCGGGACACGGGCGTTTCGGGACACGGGCGTTTCGGGACACGGGTGTTTCGGTACAGGACATTTCGGTACAGGGCGGTTCGGTACAGGGCGTTTCGGTGCGATAACGAATTCGAGCGAGCGTTTGAGGCGGCCAAATTCGCGTGCGTTGTTAACATGGGAGTTGCAAGTACGCAAATCGAACCTGTTTATTACAACTGTTGTTGCTTGTATTTCTGCGTTACTTTAGTCCAGTAGAAATTTATGCGGCCTTGCCAAAAAAATGCCTATTTGCGTAACCGTAGCCAGAAAATGTATAGCTTGTTCATTACTTCGTTTCTTTAGCGACAATATCATCATGCATTTTCTACCCTCCGCGGTGGCACAGTGGCTAAGGCGTTGCGCTGCTGAGCACGAGGTCGCGGGTACGATTACCGGCCACGGCGGCCGCTTTTCTGGTGGAGGCGAAAAGCTAAAACGCCCGTGTGTACGAGATTTCGGCGCACGTTAAAGATCCCCAGGTTGTCAAAATTAATCCGGAGCCCTCCACTACGGCGCGCCTCATCGCCTGCGTTTTGCGTCGGCGCGTTAAACACTACAATAAAAAAAGAAATACTAAATATTCGTCCTCTCGCGGGGCTGAATTTTTTATTTGCGCCCTCGCGTTTCCCATACCGTCGTCGCCCACGTGATCTCTTGGGCTTCGGCGCATTCTGCTAAAAAAAAAAAAAAAAAAAAAAAACATGCCTTGGTACCCCGAATGGTTAGCGGCACGAATGTCAGCGGGAGCCCGATCTTAGGGCAAGCGTTTTAGGCAAGCTCCGCCGCAAGCCATACACGCTCCTCCCCAACTCCCCGTGCGTCCAGAGAAATTCTGGTAAGACAGGTGACTGACCCCACGGGGAACCTCCATTGGGGTACCGCAGCCCCTTCGGTCCAAAATTTTGGTCCAGAATAAAAAAATTACGGGTTTAAAGAGTTTTCGCTGCATGAACATATCAGTTAGTTGTTTATTTTGTTTTTGTTTTGATTTTGCACAGGATCTCTAGGATCTATTTTTTAAGACGGCTTCTGAGCTCATATTGTGATTATTTAACGCCTACTTACGAATCCGCATGCTTTTCAAGCGATTTCTCCTGTAAATATTTGTTGAGGATAGTTCCTCGATCCTGTTTCATTTGTTTACTTTTCGCATAAATGTTCTTTGAATCGATTATTCAATTACTTAGACATTCTTTTAAATTTTGTTCTGAGTAGCGAAGTTCTTTGTCACAAAAGTACCGTACTTCAGAGGTACCAATGAGCCACGATCCAACGTGGCTCCTATTCGGGGACGCTGCTTTGACGTGCATGTTTGCTGCGGGAAATATTTCTTACGCACTAAGCGCTCTTCAGGGCTGTTAAACTAAGTAAACACCTATCTTATAAATAAGAATGAAATGGTTTAACAGTGCAGTTAGAAACATTATCCGTCGGAATAGTAGCGCTAATGTGTTACACTGGATTTTTCACTTACATCATCCCACGCGATTTGAGTTGCAGCGGCTCATTTTAACCTACAGCATGCCTGTTGCAGTCGGCACTTGTTTTTTTTTTTATATATATATGCCATGTATAATGTCGTGCCGACACCTGCTTTTGCGAACATCATTTTAACGCTATGCGGCTCAAAAAGTACTGATTATGGGGAGCAGCAGGTGACATTGGTCTCAGGTCACGACCATATTAGCAAAACGCCAAGAATTTCAGATGAGCAGTCCTTGCGAAGAAGAATAACTGTATGTATGCTGCCTAAAACATTACAGAGTGCTTTCAACGTCATTACAAAGCATTTCTAAATTTGATTCACAAACACAGTAAACCCGCCGCAGTCCCTGCTAACTACGAATAAGTCGGGACGGAAGCGTGCGGCAAGGTACAATAGGTGCCTTCCGTAATGCATTGCTAATAACACCTCAAGTACTTGCGTTATCAGAAGAAAGCAACGCACACAAATGCAGAAACACAAGAAATTGCAACTACTTCGTCATTACGTTATAAAGGGACAGGTTCCTTCCCCGTGCGGTGGGACTCATTCCCGCAACCGGTGTCGAAGGGTTGCCGCAAAGTGCAAAAAGAGAATATTTACCTCACTGATTTTCGAAAAAATGAACAGGTGATAATAAGTCGTCAAAAAAACGAGTGAAAAACACGATGATACTATCACTGATTTGTTATATAACATTCTGGTGATAATAGGTCGCTACGAAACAAAATAATGAACAGTTATAGGTTGTCTGAATGCTACAAATATCGCAGCTAATATTTAACAAATCAACAGAGGTTTTTTTGGGAAGGCCGCATGACCAACTGCTGGCCTAAAATAACGCAGAATTTCGAACAAGAACATCTGTAATAAATAGGTACAAATTCCGTGCTTGTAACCACCCCGTAAACAACGCTCGCAGCCTAAAGCGCTCGCCGAAACGAAACGACCTGTACCGAACCGCCCTGTACCGAAATGTCCTGTACCGAAAGGTCCGTGTCCCGAAACGCCCGTGTCCCGAAACGCCCGTGTACCGAAACGCCCGTGCACCGAAAAGACCGTACCGAAACGCCCTGTACCGAAACGTCCTGTACCGAAAAGACCGGAGCCGGGGTTGGGAAGAGTAGACGAAATGCGCGCGCTTTTTTCAGAAAGGAGCAGCCATAGTGACAATCAAACGGAATGGAGAAGGAACCATGTCATACGAAATATTGTTGTGTGGCCGCATGTTACGGCGAATATTTGCGGGCCGGAAAGTTCATAGCAACCGACCAGTGAAGGTAAGCGCTCGATTTTCTGAGCTCGCCTCGTTCTTTCGAATGCAGTTTACTTCGTAAAAGAGCGGGAACAGGATTGCCCTCCCGTTTCTAACTTCTAAGCATATCCTTGCTTTTGTGAATGCGTACGGTTGTAAAAGGGGAACACGTATTCACTTAAATTTTATGGAAAGAGTATAATGAGAAATCAGGTGGGCGCTCAGTAGTAGATTTTTTGTTATGATGCTGAAATCGAGTGTATATATGTTCTGCAAGAACCTTGATATGTACGATTGGCTTTTAATTTACTTCTCGCCGCAGCTGCTCACGAACGCGAAAAGCAACTAATAAATATAACTTTGTTATGTTTAATTTCACGCGAGTTTCGGCGGCATGCTGTAACGGAACACAATTTAGCGTTGCAGTTAAGCCATATGTTATCAGCTGCTTATGCGAACCATCTTACGATGTAAAACAACGCCTGACGTCTTTGTAGTATTCACATATTTTCCATGTGAAAGGCTGGTCTACGTCGGATGCTTATAACTATAAAGAAAATGATCAAAAATAAATAAAATAAGAAAATAAAACAGCTCAAGCCAGTTTTTAGCACATTTTTCGAGAGCAAAAGGTAAAATTAGGCAACCAAGAAAATACACGGTTGTAATTTCATCTAGTTGTACATGTAATGTTTCCCTTCTTTACATTTGCCTGTTTACTAATTTTTGTTCGTTGCGTTTTTATGTTTATGGCCATTGAGGTAATTATCGTCCTCTTTCAATGATTGCCGACGTACCACGTCGTCATCAGTTGGTCGGCTTCTCTTGTTAATTGAAAATTCTCTGGCAAGCTGTCTGATCGAAGTCTTTTTACTTAATTACTCAATGGCCTGGAAAGAAAGCTGTAAGGTATTTTATGTAATTCAGTATTTTGTCCTTTTCTGTTTTCCAGGGATGCTTGAGAAACCAACTCAAGCGATGTGCGTCATAAAGTTGGCACGGGCATTAGAAAAAGTTAAACAAGCAAGACAAAGTGAAAAGTGAAGAGGCCTGTTTTGCTATAACAGGGCCGTACCCAGAAATTTTTTTCGGGGGGTGTTATGAATTTTGGGAAGGGGGTAATTTGGCTGAAAGCAACAGTAAGTATTGTTTACGTGCTGCCCGGAAAAGATTTCGGGAGGGGTTCGAACCCCCCAACCCCCCCTCTGGGTACGGCCCTGTGCTATAATATTCCTTCCTAAAGGTAAGGTTTTCTCTATTAGCTAAAATTTGCTTCACTTCAGTTTTCTGAACCACTTCTATACACTCTGTTTTGTTTCAGAAATACCTTATGATTTACCAGCACCACAGCATTGACACACGAATAAGCTCATCTGGCAGCAAGCGTCATCCAAACTGCAGGTGAGCTTCTGAGCACCCTGTGTGTTAGAGCAATGCCATTTTGTTTGTTTTCCAGGAATGGCAGTCAAACCTCATTTGAAGTGCCAGTACAAGAAAATTGATGAGGCCATATTGTATGCCAAAAGTCCTGGTGTTCTGAGAGGTGAGACATTGTCTATGCTGTAACAACTTTGCAACTTCTCCTAAACTACAGCTTTTTTTTCATTTCGCAGAAGCGTGGCAGTAACAACCCCATGTTACTGGGTTCATGGCCGTCAAGTATATCATCAAACTGACTTGTCAAGGCAGAAGAACAAGCAAGCCCAGGAGGAGAAAAACGAAGACAACGGCTGAAACAGCGTACTTGCGAAATTCAATTGCTCTAACACAATACGTATTCGGATCGATTGTTAATGGTAAAATAAAACGCACATGTTCTTTCATCTTAAAGAGTGTCAGTGTTGTTATTTACGCTAGCTGGCATGTTCCTTGCTTTAAAATTCCGCCATTTCTTAGTTTGTTATTTTGCCGGACTGCCTTAATTGTGTGTGTTGGTCAGTGTAGGGATCAAATGTATGAACATGCAGTCTAAAATGCCAGTTTATACTTTTTAGGAGTTTATGAGGACGAGGTGTGAAGTGCTCGCTTATCATGCAGTCAACAATCGTCGGTCTAGGAAAAAGTTAACCTATAATATTTTCATCTAGTTATTGTTGCATGTATATTAGATACATGTAACTGTAAGTTACCTGTACATTGCTGCAATATCATCGCTTCGTAAGAGAAACATTGCTTGAACGTCATATCAACAGTGCGCGGATGCGGCCCTCGTGGGGAAAAAACGTATCTGTAAAGTCGCGGTAACGTTGTAGGAAGCATCGCTTGAACATGATAGCGACGTTTTCTAAATGTTACCCGCACGTTGGAAAAATATAGCTGGAAAGTTACCGCAAAATTGTAGGAATGTTATTGCAACTTCATAAAAACATTGCTTGAACGTTGCAGCAACGTTCTTTGTATGCTAACTTCATGTTAAAAGTGTGGATCTAAAGTTGCTGCAATATTGTAGAAATGTTATCACAACGTCCGAATGGTACAGGGATATGCTTAAATGTGGTATGCACGTTGCGAAAATGTAGCTGAAAAGTTGCTGCAATGTCATCAGAAAACGTCTCATAACGTTGTTCAAATGTGTCCCGCACGTGGCTGGAAGGTTGCTCCAAGAGTGTAGCAACGTTGACGAACGTCAGAAACAACGTTATCCAAACATTAAAACAACACCCTTAAAACGTTGCCCCCATGTTGGAGCAATGCTAATATCATGTTGACGCAATGTTTCTGGGAAACATTGCACTAACGTTAAAAAAAGCGGACATTAGCCACGTTTTGGCAACGTTAAGGGGAAACGTTGTAGAAATGTTCGGGCAACATTCTGTGCTACTAGGGAGGCTCTCTCTCCGCAGTGCTCATCAAATGAAGTCGCAAGTTCTGTGGAATGATGCTTTCACAATGAGCCATCTTCAAGAAGTCAAGCTTCCTTCAAAGCTCTGGTGCCGGCTCAATTGTGCCGACGATCGAAACGTTCGTTTCGCTATACGACATCGATACGAAAAAAAAAAAAAAGCTAGACATTTTCACGAGAAATCTGTGCTCTTCTATCCACATGACGACAAAGTGTCGTCGCAAACATTCTTTTCGTGGTGTGTTATGCGGAAGCGGTGACATATATTCCCTAGCTGTTGCGAACAGTGTGCTGCAAGAAGCTGACAGCAGTTCGGCCTGCAAAGGGGCCATGACGACTAGGAGGTTTACAATGCTAACACAGAATTTGCTACAATTTGACCAACAACTGCTAACACAGAAGCTGCGATCTCAAACGACACATTTGGAGACGCTGCCTTCAGCACTAAGTGCCTGGGGAAAGTTTCCTCTGAAGGTAATTTGTTTATTGCAAACTTTGCTGCTGAGAAAATCAGCCGGGTGCTACTGGACGCGTGAATACTGGGTATAATTTGCTTTTGTAGAGTGAAATTCACAAGTAGGTTCATGCCGGGACTTTATTACAGTAAATATAAAAAGTAAATCCATTCGTAAAGAATTAAACATAGCAGTTGTCCGCCGGCAGCACATCGAACGCGTACGCTCGCATCGATCGTCTGCGCAGGTAGCAGACGACACCAAACAACTCGATTTATAGCCGTTTCCCTACAGCTCAAACGGGCAGATTTGCAACAAAACGTTCCTAGCAAGGTACGGAAATGCCAGACGCGAGTAGCATTTTTTTTTTAAGGGTTAATTACTACCCAACATCGGAACAGCGACAGCCTGCCGCGGCAGCGCCTTTCGAAGATGGCGCAGCAGCGCCACCTGGTGTTTTCTACACAGAAGAGCACGCCCCTTCCTCGCCGTTCGCGCCACTAGATCATTCTAGTTCACTATATCCGCCAGGTTCATACTTTCAGAGAAGCATTATCGAGCAGTTTTAATTAATGTATTTCACCTTAAAATTATGAAGCAATTTTAAAATTCGGGGTTAATTATTTTGGTGTTAATTTTGATTTTGTAGGCTTTACTTTCTGCAAACATAATGAAGTACGACACCTATCCTAAGAACCGGCCGTTGAATCGGCACCCAAAACAAATATGGCCGCTCCGCGGCTCAGCGAGTTTAGAAAAATTAGAGGCGATGATTATGAAGGCGAGCGCTGACGCTCGCCAAAAAAATTTACAACTACTGTAGGCACAGAATCACACGCGCGGTGTTTTTTTTTTTTTTTTTTTTTTTGCTTGTCGCAAGCATTGCGGGCAACCACCATGAGCCGGCGGCTGCAACTCGTTGCTGCCAGGAAATTTTTGAGCGCTACAGGGACGTTATTTTTGAGGCGTGCTAAATGCAAAATGTTTGCAGCTAACGTGAATCGAATGTCTTCGGGCAGAAACATTGCTTGCAGGGCTGCAGATTAATTTTGACCACCGGCGGTGTGTACCGATCGAGCGCCGCAGCGCGAGATCGACACACGGGCCGTTTTACCTTTCTCCTCGATCTGAAAAACAACCGCTGCGGCCGGGATCGCACCGCCGTCCTTGTGCTTAGCAGCACACCGCCTAAAAAAAAAAGCTAACAGCTCTACTTTTTATTAGTGCCTGTAAATCAATAGCCCCGAACAATGTATTTGACCAATAGATATCTCCTATTGGTCTATTAGGCTGATACAACCAATAGCTATTGGTCCCACTATCCCAATAGCTTTAGATCCCAATAGCTATTGGTCCCATTGGGACCAATAGAACCAATACGAATTGGTCTATTGGACCAATACATGTCACTCTATCGGACCAATAGATTTTGTATTGGTCCTATAGATACTCAAATAGAACCAATAGCCTGACCTATAGGACCAATACATTATTTCTATTGGACCAATACAAATTTCTATTGGAATTTTTGCTAGGGTAGTTCTTAGAATTACGAGCGGAAGGATAACTTGCTTGTGGAATACTTTTTTTGCAAACGATCTAGACTGATGCACGCTTCGGAGCTAGGCGCGCGAAGCAATGCGGATTAGAAGTAAGGACGGGGTTATTGGTGCAAAAAAAGCAAGACTCCCGCGGGGCATCAGCGAAGAATCGAAATTTTCAATAAGAAGATTTTACGATCCTGTTTCATACTGTGTGCCCGGAAGAAAAGACGTAATACGCGGTCACCAACAGCGATTACTCTTGCTAAATCTGCGAGAACTGTACGGGGAGGGGAAAAAAAAAAGCGTGCTTTCTAAAGTTCGGATTCTCTTCGTTCACAGCGTCTTCTCCGGCCAAAGTTGCACACACACGGTTTGCGTCTGCACAGGACACCAAAACTCCAAACCTATGCTTCATATCGCAGGCTAGAAGCAAACTACAGAAGAACTGATGTCAGCAGTTGTATGTAACATCGACGACGAAGACTGCATGTGCAGCCTCTGTCCGGCGTGGCCCGGCAAAGACGCCCTTCTGAACATTTTGGAGAGCGCTCTAGATAACAAATTTGAGGATATCCGTATTGAACACTGGAACGCAGGTGTTCGCTGCATACTAGAGAAATTCATATTCAAAATTTAACAGCGCGAAAGACGGATACAGGAAAGGACACGGACGAGCGCAGCGTCCGTGTCCTTTCTTGTATCCGTCTTTCGCGCAGTTAAATTTTGAATATGAACCCCTTCCAACTCGCCCAGCTGTCTCTCATTCTAGTATTAGAGAAAATAGTTTTAAGTCCTTCAAAATTTCTGGAACAGTTTTTAGGCACTGTAGAAGGCACAGCAAGCAAAGTTCCTGCGAGAGATAACAACCAGCCGAAAAATGAGGGGAAGATGGTGAACTGTTGTAGACCTCGCAGAGAATTATAGCTTCCTCGTTCAAGACGCTTCACAATCGTACCACTGGGATACACCCATTCATGGCATACCATCGTTCAGAATTTTCAGGGCCTCTGTGTAAAATAGTTTTCAATCATTTAGGACTGTCTTCACCACATGACAGTGGCTACATTTCAAGCTAAGGCATGAAAACTTCGTAAGCAAGAATTCCCTGCTGTCCGAAAAATTCACTATTTTTCAGATATGGCATCATCACAGTACAAGAAGAAGAAAAATTGTCCAAATTTGTGCTGCCATGAAAATGAGTGAATTTATTGGCTGAGTGGAACTTTTTTGCAACGTCACATGGAAAGAGTGCTTTCGACGGGGTTGGCGGCACCATATTAAGCCATTGGCAGCCAGGGCCAGTCTTCAGAGACCATACCAGGGACGAATAATTACACCCCATCAGTTTTTTAGATGGGTGGAAAAGAACACTAAAGGTACGTTCCAGATCTGAGTGCCAGAAGAAATTAGGGTTGCCACCTGCCCGGTTTTGGACCGGCCCGACCGGTTTTTTAAACAGCGGGCCGGTTGCCGGTCCATACTTAAAACCGGCCGTCACTGGCCGGTTTGGCCCTCGTGCCGTGATTATGTCCGTTTTGGCGTTTTATAAGCGTCAGTTCAACAACTGAGACGATAAATATATGTCGACAAGCTGCGCAAAGACACGCGAGCAGAGAAAATACGCGGGCGAGTGCGCTGCCTGAGATGGAGGGGGACACACATACATCATCTGCAAAATATAAGCAGCAAATACAGTCTAGAACATATTTAAAATTAATTTTGAAGTGTGCGAAACACAACCGAGCAGCCAACGGAGGACCTCGCGCAATCGCCATTACCTGGATGTGGAGTAAATAAACAACATCCAAACACGTCACGGATTTGTCTTGGCCGCTTCCGCACTGCCGGTGTTTCTCGCCGGGTCGGAACTTTTACTCTCAGAGGTCGGAGGTCGGAACTTTGCTCTCGAGAAACGAACGATCTGATCATTGGCGGTGGAGGCGCCGGGATTTCGTTGGCTCATTGGGCAGCTGGCCGCGACCTAAGTTCTACAGCGATTCCAGGCACTCTGTTTTTATTGCTTTTTGTTACACTGGGTGTGAAAACGCGCCGGGGACACGAAAAGCGCACTGAGCGAGCCGCACGGCCGCTGCGCAGGTGGCGGCCACGGCCGCTAAGTGGCGCAGGCGGGCGCAGGTAGCTCGAGCGATAGCTTGTTACCGCTGCACGCAATGAGACTCAAGCCCCAAACAAGGCAGCACATACGAGAAAGGAGTTAAAGATGCAATGGCGAATTGCATCAAAAATCGTCATCTGCACCACTTACGAGAGCGGCAATCGAATATCCGCCGCAGTGTTAAGCCTAACACATCTGTAGGCGGACCAGTAGGCAGACCGGCCGGCTGCTCCCAGCACCTGCGCGCGTCTCCTCACCCACTGCCTGGAGCGTCGCGCGTCGTTCTCTAGCCGCGGCAGCAATATGCACTCGCAGCACCTGCATCACGGTCGCTTTTTAATTAAGCGGCTGACAAGATCAGTACGCAGGGGCATTAGCAGAAACTGCCACCGACACGGAATCGACAGTGCTACGGCAGCTCTGTGTGGTTTCGTTTGGTAAAGTCGACGTATTTGTTTATACAAAATCCCACCTTTCGTGGCCAGACCCGCCGGAACCGAAACCGCGACTGGTCGCATAAACAACGTCTCCAATCAAACAACCGTCGCGCGCTGAAGCAAGCGAGGTTTCCACGCGTGATAAATAGGTCATTAGTGTTGCGACCGGGAAGGCCGACTGCAGCTGGGAAGATGTCCGAGTGGGGGCACCCGATCCGAGCTCCGCGGCCTCCGACATACGAGTGGTAGCGTGTATGATGCGAGCGGCCAGCCGCTGTTGCAGCCGTGAAGAAGTCCAGAAGCCGTAGGCTAACGTAACTGTTTACTTCATAGCGAGAGGTGAGCCGAAGCCAAAGAACAATGCCCCGACGGGCGAGGTTACAATACAGGACTCGAGCAGAGTGACAGCATGGATTCGCTGCTCAAACAGGAATGGGTTACAGCGCTTGCGGGGGTCTTTTTAACCCAAAAGCGGTAACGGCCAGAACGCCAACAAGCGGCTACACGCCACGAACGTCACAGACACACACAACGCTCTTTCCAGAGTTCGTGAGTCGTCGGTAGCCTCGGCGCACGTTGAGTCCGAGAGAGGGGAGAGAGGACTCCGCTGAGATCGCGAGGCCTCTGTGTCCTTGAACAAGTATCGGCGCGCCGCTGGCAACCGCCGGAGTTTGAAGCGCTTGAAAGCGAGACGTCTGGCCCTGCTTGTCGAAACTTGAATAATGAGTCACCGACATGGTGGCGCCTGACGGCTGAAAGGCGCACGCAGTGGCTTCGCCGCACAGCCGAGGAGTGATGCGGGAAAGTACGGCGGCGCTGGCCGATTCGTAACAGCTTCTCCGCCGGGGGTCCGAGATCCCGATGGATAAGGGTCTTCAACCGTTGTCCGGAGGGATGCTTTCGAGGTGATGTGCTCGGCAGACACTCGACTCCAGGCCTGGGCTGAACGACACCGTGCTGGAGCTTCACAGGGCCGATCACTGGACGAGTAGTGGCTCCCCAAGAACATCTCTGACTTGGTCAGGCAAGCAACAGAACAACACAGGAAGACACAACCGCATCGCCGGCAAGTGCGAAGACAAATCCACACTGAAGATCTACCATGCTTTTCGTTGCGAAAAAAATACGCGAATGACTAACTACTCTAGTTATATTTTAGCTCAGCAGTACTTTAGACAAGTGCACAAACTTGAAAAGTGACATTTCGCGTGATTGGAAATGTCCCACAGAAAAAACGTAATCGTAAAGGGCGAAACCTGCGTCAGGAAAAACAATGAACTTGAGAAAGTCAGGCGTCTACAGGCCACTTCTCGCGCAGAGAGCTGCGATTTGAGCTCTCGTCATTGCCCTGAGTTTTCCCCAATTTGTACCGCACTTTAGATGTGCCTGCTTTCTGAAAGCGACTGCGACCGCGTGAGAGGACATCGGCTGTTCTTGTCGACAAAGGTCGAGCGCGCGGAGGACACTGCTCTAATTTCCACCGCTCGAGCAAGGCGTGCGCTTTCGTTCTCGGCCGCTGCGTGGTCCGCTGAGACCCGGCGCAAAGCGAGCGTGCGGCTCTGCCACTTGGCAGGCGCGTATGAGAGCTCTGGCCGCATTTGTTTGCGACACTGTCGGCAAGCGAACACCGCAGGGTGTTTTCGCTCTCCTTTCCGGCTGTCAAGGCCAATTTAGGCACGGGCGGCCCGGTCTCAGAAGACGGCTCAACCCCAGGCGACACCGGAATGACGTGCTCGGCTGGCCGTTGCCTGACATCGAGTATCTGATATTCCGGTGGAATGCTAGCGACTCGCTCCGTTGCGGCGCCGACACTACGCTTAGCTGCACCTAGCGTCACTAAATAAGCTTACGAACACCCTTCCTTACGAACACCCTTCCGCCAAGGGTCCCGCCGTGGCGAGATTTACCTATGGAGGATGGACTCCTTCTATCGAAAAAGACCTCTTCACGATGTCACAGTCCTCAGCGATCCACTTTGATCAGTGTCTTCAGCGTACCTCACGAGACTTGTCATGTGTTCCAGATAGCCACTGATGCCTCGTGGAACCCGACAACTGACATCGCCGCCGTGGCAGCAGTAACTAGTTACCGGCAGGGACACAAAAGAGGTGTACAAGCTCGAGGAGACACCATCAATCAGAACGATCAAATTGCAGTCCACCCTTCGATGGGTTCTCAGCTCACCGGACGTGATTCCTATGGGCACCAAGACGATAACGTTTTACACGAACAATGCTCATGTTCTCCAAGCTCTCACCGGGCCACCCCGGCTGAAATCTATCTCTATGGAGCAGTATATTTCAATTTCCTCTATGGTCGGCTTTTCTAAAATAGAAAATCGCATTGCTTGCAATACGTCTTTTCATTAGAAATATACGGAGTGTATTAAAAACTTGACAGCGCGGATTAACGGGACTGAGAGTAGAATACACACACACTCTGCGTCCCGTTTTTCGCGCTGTTTTCCAAGTTTTTAACATGCACCAACCAGCCCACCTGTTTCCCGTTATAAGATAACGAGTCTTATCAAAGTATGAAGGTTCAATGGCCTATCATTAAAAAGATTTTCGTAACAGGATGAAATGACCCATCAAATGTCACACACAAGCAGACGGGTTTCCTGATCCAGTCTTCATAAAAATGCCGTAGCAGTCTAATATTTGAAGTCATTTCACGGGGTGAATTCCCAATTAGCGCGTGAGCGGGGAGCTGCTCCATAGCGATACTTGGTTATTATTTGTGTAGCAAGGTTATGGCTGGTTGCTTGGTTTAGCGATTTCCCCATTCATTCATGCCTAAGCATTCACTACACATACGGCAACGACAGAGCAAAGGCGAAAAAAGCAGTGTCAGGATGACTTCTGCTAGCAAGAAAGACACCTACCACCGACCTATTGAGTCCTCGCAGAAGCCCGGAAATCGGGACCGGTGCGAAAATGCTTACGCCGACCCGAAGCAGACCGCTGCGGCACCAAAGAACTGCCAGGTGGACGAAGAGGGGGATGGTGATGTTCCTCGGGGGGACGTGAGGGCACTGGTTGACCGCCAACCGTTCACACAGCGGAGGCTTGACACCCCACCGTTCCATCAGGACAGACGGCGCACCAACCCCACCGGCGTGCCATTCGGTCCGAGGAGGACGGACAGAGACCAGCGGGAGGCCTACCACCCACCCAAGGTAAAGCTGGAGACACTCAACCAGCACCACATTCTGCCGCATCAAAAAAAAAAAAAATCCACACTCTTCCCGCGGGCGGAGTTGCACTGCCATCTCTGCCATCGACACCTTGACGACGTTGAGTACGCTGAAGAGGACATTCTGCGGACGTACACATTATCAAGAAGGCGGTCAGTGACCTGCAGATGGACGTCAAGAACCTCCCGTACCCGGTCGACACCCAGTGCGACGCGATCAGCAACTTTGTCAAGCAGATTGCCAAGGAGCATGGTCTGACAAGAGAGGAGGTTCAACTGCGCAGGAGAATAGCCGAGGACTTGGAAGCGCACATCATGGCAACATTACCGGATGTCAAGCTCATGCTGCACGGGTCGTCGGTGAACGGCTTTTGCCTGGAGACTAGCAAGGTCGACATGGACCTGTCTTCAGTCGGAAAAGCGGACGCCGTGAAGCTTTTCATCGAAACTGGCGACTTCGAACCAGTGCCCCAAGTATTCGAACGCGCAGAAGGATTTCTTGTCCAGGGTGCCGCGAATGGATGGGATGGTGCTAAGGATGGTGCTAAGGATAACGATGATAAGTACCTCTCGTTTGACGAGAATTTAAATGTCGCTATAGCAACCGCCACCTCGTTCCGGACCCGGCCACAAAAGCCAAAGGTCACAAGACGACAACGCCTCTTCCCCCACAGAAGTTTGTCAAACCAGGACCGCCGATCCCTCAGAGGATATTGGCTGAACTCGACCTCTGCAGTATGGGGGACTTCCAGTACAGCTTCACCCGGGAGACTCTCGCCCGCGGAAAGGTGCCTCCGCTGGTCTGCTCCTTCTGCCAGAAGAGTGGAAATCTGCGCAAGCACTGCCCAGACCAGCGCCTTACCGAATTGAAGAAGCTTCCTGACATGACCCGGAGCTTCACGAAGGTACTCAATGACGGCTGCCAAGACGTGATGAATTCCTGCGCTATACAGCCGCAAGAAGAGGCAGATCGCCAAGATGTGCTTCAGAAACTGCAGTCCTTGATTCGGGAGTCGCACAAAGACGCCAAGCTGACCCTGTACGGCTCGTCGTGTAACGGCTTTGGCTTGGCACGGTGTGATCTCGACATTTGGCTGACCGTTAACAGCAGTACAGACGGCAAGGACATCAGTCACGTCAGAATGATCAAGTACCTTGCGAGGAAGTTCTGCAAACACCCAGAGTAGTAGTAGTAGTATGAAACTTTAATGAGCCTGATAAAGTAGGAGTGGTTCCCTAGTCCGGGAATCCAAGTGACTACCGGGCGACCGACGCCCTAGATGCCAAGTTACTGGACGTCCAGATGGTCGCTGGTGATCAGGTTCTCCCACAGCTCATGGAGGGGGAGTGGGGAAGGAAAGGGTGGGAGGTCAGGGTTATGCGTACACTCTAATAAAATGTGGACGAGTGTGCCAGGCTTAGAGCAAAAAGTGCATTGGGCGGGAAATTGAGTGGCAAACATGTGGTGTAAGCGAATTGGATGGACGAAGGTATTCGTTTGGATGCGACGAAGAGTCGTTTCTTCTGATTTGGACAGCTTGGAGTGAGGTTGAGGGAATTGTTGCCTGTCGAGTCGATGAAACGTAACCAGTGGTGTGGACTCCGCTTGTTCTTCTGGGGCCTGGGAGGGGAGTGCGCAGGCTTGATGATGGACAAAATTATTGCCTGTCAATGTACAGTGGGCGGGTGTCCAGACGAGGGCGACGTTTCTTTGTGGCTGATGTTGTGAGAGGAGGCGGAAAGTTGGTGGGGCCACCCTCCCCGCCAAGAAGCTCCGACAGGCAGCTTGGGAGTCGGTTAAGATGACCGCGCTCTTGGTTTGAATAAGTGCGAGTGCGATCGCCAGTTCCTCAGCAATATGCGAGGATGTCGTGGTAATTGAAGCACAGGTTATAAGGGCCAATTTCGTGGTGACGGTTGCAACTTTGTGCTGCCCGCCTGGATACGAGCTAGCGTCTGTATACGCGACGTCCAGACGGTTCCCATAGATGTTCTCGTGGGCTTGACTCCGTGCTTGTCTTCTGCCCGGGTGGAGATCAGGGTGCATGTTCTTCGGTATTGGGCGAACCCGTACAGCAGATCTCCAAGCCTCGGGGAGTTCAAGGAGGAGATGCTGGGTGCGCGAGTCGTAGGCATTTGAGTAACCCAAGGCCCGCAGGTGTTTGAGTGAGCCGGACACGTTGGCTGGCAAGGTGGCCTTCAATTAATTCTGAAACCGTATTATGAAGACCCAGTTGTAGAAGCCGCTGAGTAGAGGTGTTCATAGGCAGGCCCAATGCCTGTTTGAATGCCTTGCGTATGAACTTGTCAAGGGCGTCCAAGTCTCCTTTCGTGAGGCAGAGGTATGGAACAACGTAGATAACTCTAGAGATCAGAAGTTCTCGAATCAGTCTAATCATATCTTGTTCTTTCAGGCCCCGATGGCCGTTAGAGATGCGTCGGAGCATGTGCGTAACTTAAGTGAATGTCTTGGATAATTTGGATAAGGTCAGATCGTTCCGCGTATTTGCTTGTATGGTGAGACCGAGAATTTTGATTGAAGAGCTGGGTTTGATGTCCTGGCCGTCCAAATGTAAGAAGATGGGCTCAATAGTTCGAGCAGGTGGGTGCTTGCGCACAATTATTAATTCTGACTTATAATGTTTGCATTGAAGACCCACTGACAATGCGTAAGACTACACAATGTCCGTGGCTTCTTGGAGAGCATCTTGTATGTTTCCTATAGAGTCTGTATCTGTCCATATATGGTGATATCATCTGCATATAGAGCATGATGTATCTTGGGGATGGCATCCAGTTGTTTGGGCAAGTCGATTAAGGCCAGATTGAACAGAAGTGGGGACAATACGGAACCTTGCGGCGTGCCTCGATCACCAAGCAATATAGGATCCGACGTAAGGTCGCCAACTTTCAGGATACCCTGGCGTTGGGTTAAAAAATCTGAAATGTAGGAGTAGACGCGATGGCCACATCCAGTCTGATTGAGCCGGGAGAGAATAGCTGAATGTAAAACGTTATCGAAGGCGCCTTTAAGATCAAGTGCTAGGATGGCCCTCGGAGAATGACGGGTAGCCGGCGCCAAGACTTCTTCCTTCAAACGGAGGAGGATGTCGTGGGTACTGAGGTGTTTGCGGAACCCATACATGGTATTGGGGAATAGGCCTCTGTCCTCCAAAAATGGTTGAAGACGCCTCACTATCAGCCGTTCTACCAGCTTGCCCACACAGGATGTGAGGGATATCGGGCGCAAGTTGTCCATATGAGGTGACTTGTTGGGCTTAGGTATGAAGCGTATCTCCGCGGTTTTCCATTGGGGAGGCAGGCGACCAGATGACCGGTGGGTGTTAATGTGGTGAAGTAGATGATCAAGGGAGTTGCCGTCCAGGTTTGCCAGAAGCCTGTAAGTTACTAGGTCTGGTCCGGTAGCGCTATTCTTCTTGCATTCTGAGAGAGCTGAATTCCAATTCGTAAATTTGAAAGTCCCTGTCAAGTAGGTCATTCGGCAGTCCTGTGTATGGGGGCGGGGAAAAGTTCTTGCTGGTATTGAGGTATCGACCTAGGCTTGTAGAAGGGCTTTTGGGGAACCTTGAAAAGAATGTATGGTCCGAATCATGCTTCGTTGGGATTCACTCTTGCTAGTTAGGGGGTCGATCAGATGTCTAAGTAAGCGCCAAGTATTACGTGTGGTCAGGGTCCCTTGAAGACTATCGCATAGTTGAAGCCAATTTTCTTTCGATAGTTGTTTGGAATATTCAGTGGCGGTTTGATTTAGTGCGGCGATTTTATGGCGAAGTCGGCGATTGTGGCGTTTCCATCGCTTAGTGAGGCTTCGACGGGCTTCCCAAATGTGAAGGAGCTTGTTGGGGTCGACGCTGGGTGTTTGATAGGACGGGGCGATGCTTTTGGTGTGCGTCCGTACTGTTTGGACGAGGTCGTCAATCCAAGCGCTAAAAGGTTGAGTGGTGCGATGGTTTGGCGACTCGTCGGCGTGGCGTCGTCGTCGCCGTCGTGTGTCTGATACGACCAAGCGACCAAACAAACTGTGGTGACTGGAGTTCACGTTGACGTCGCTCGAGTCGCTAACGTGGTATGACGTCACAAACTTTGTTATGCTGGCAATTCACTGACGTCATGGTTAGTGACGCTAGCGATGGGTCCTGATCTCCAGAAGAGCTTTTAGGTACTTTTTAGAAGCGAATTAAAATATATATTAAGCGCTTGCTGTACCCAGCACTTCGTGTTGATGGTCCTTGCACAGAGAAAGCCTACAGCAGGCTTTTTACAGACTTAAAATTTGGTGGCACAACACCTTTAAAATGTATGATTTCCACTTATTTCTGCACAAGACACAAATAAAACTGGGCATACTTGATGTCATTGGCACTATAAGAGAAAATGGAAGTGCGAAACAATTTGCATCACATCCTGCTAATGGCTATACACTGTGTAAAATATGGAAGGTTTTACACACCAAGGACATATCTCGGAAAGCTACTGGATAATTTAAACCAGTTGGGGATTTTTAACATGCACCTAAATCATGACAGTTGGGAGATTTTTCACAATGCTAATCAAATATGTTTTAGGTGGATTTCCTAGCAAAAAATACGATTAAAAAAGAAGCTCTGGTAGACACAACAGCAACATTAAAGACGTACTGCGTACTGCTATAAGGCAGACTGCAGATCTTATAACATTAAGTTACACAAGGTGCTGGCTCGTTGATTCTTGATAATTTGAAAAATACACTTACTGCATGATTACATGAGGACGGGGACACGAGGACAACAGAGTGTTCTGGCTGTTGAGAGTGTCGGATATGAGGGGTTCGAGGAATTTGCCAGCACTCTGGGGTAGGCCCCCATGCGGGCTCCCATGCCTACGGCAGCCCAGAGAGGTTCGCCGATACGAGAACACAGTAGGCAGTAGTGCCTAAGCACAGCCGTTTATTTGGGGAATCCCAAAGCATGCGAGCACAAGGCTCGACGGCGTTCAC
Organism: Haemaphysalis longicornis; assembly: GCF_048455015.1. Classification (NCBI taxonomy): domain Eukaryota; kingdom Metazoa; phylum Arthropoda; class Arachnida; order Ixodida; family Ixodidae; genus Haemaphysalis; species Haemaphysalis longicornis. The sequence goes on along the minus strand of NW_027526203.1, from coordinate 362,095,693 downwards.
GAATCACGCCGTCCGGGTCGTGATCGCGAACGGGAGGCAGGCACTCACGGCGCGCGACAAAGTTCCCACCTGAGATACATGTATCCGCCACCGCCGCGATGTTCCGCCGAACCAGCCCCGACCGGGTCTCCGACGAGACTCCCCTCGTCTCCCGCGCGCACACGCTCGCGCCGCCCGCGCGCCTATGCCTATGCCCGCACGGACCGGTGGTGCCATCTCTCGGGGAGCGCCGACGAGCCAGCTTAGCGCCGGACCGGTTTCGCCGGAAAGCGTCTCTCCCGAAGCGCGCGCCGGCTCGGGATCGCGCTTCTCCACGATTCCCACACTCCTCCCCCCTAAAAACTGGACGCCGCTTGAGCTCTAGTGACGCCACATTACACCACACTCGTCACGACACCTCAAGTCAGCAAAACAGCCACCGAACGCCACTCCTACGCCAGTCCACACCCAGGGTTCGCCACACGATGCCGTCGTCGCGATGCTCGCCTCACAAACCCGCAAACACATTGCACAGGTTCCGAGCCCCTCGCGGCTGGGCAGCACAGCAGGTTGGCAGGCCCGGGGGTAGCCTGCGGCCGAAACCGACGAACGCCGGGGATGCGCCATGATTCGACCCCCCACTCCCAGCTCTAGGCGGCAACTCCTAGGAACGGCCGCGCCCACTGCCGCTGCCCGAAGGCTCGCGCCGCTCGCGTAGGCGCCAGATCCCGCCGCCTCCTGGGTTCCGTGGCCGCCTCCCCCGCAGGTCCTCCCGAACGGTTGGCTGCCGCCCGGCTCCGCGGGCCGCGCTCGGCCCCGCCGGTGGTTCAGCAGGCCATCCTCGCTGTCCGTGGCAGTGGTGACTGGCGTGGCTCCCGGTGGTATCCGTTTGCTGCAGGTCTCGCTCTCACCAACTGGTGCAAACGATTCCCAAACTTGATGTGGGGAGCAGCGGGACTCCGCAATCTCCTGTGACTGGCCAGAAACCTTATCGACGACCTCGCCAAATAGGGTAACAAAGATGCCCGAAGGTACTCCCCCTTGCACGTTCGCTTTCTCGCGTAATCACTAGTCCGGCAACTGTGCTCCAGCAGCCACCCCCGCCTGGAGACCGCTCGCCTGACTATTACGGGTTGTCGGCATCGAAACACCCGTCCGAGTTATTTCGGCCTGGTCCGTTGGTCGGCAAAGCTGCGTCAGCATCAAGCAGGCGGGTTCCTGCAACTCACTCGCAGCAATACAAGCTGCCGTAGAGCCAGCGCCAACCGCAATACCAGCGGCTTACGGGCGCACATCACCGGTATAGGTCGCCTGGGAGTCCGTCTCCTCCTAAGACTGCCGATCTCTCGCGACCAACGAGCCCGCTACCGAGTCGCGCGAAGCTCTTACTGCCGAAACGCAATCTCGAGCGGAGACTTCACGGCATCGAGACACGCACTCCGGAAGCGCGGAGACAACGATCCATTGCTCCCGCTTCCCCCCGCAGCGAAAGGAGACTGATTCTTCAGCGATCTCCCTCGCTCTTTTTCAGACGTTAAATCGGCAAACACTCCGCCTCGGACTCGAAGCGCAGTAGCGGCGGGCTCATCGTGCGGCTTGCGAACTCCTAAACACCGCACCCTCGCTCGGTAGTGTCCGCCGCGCCTGCGGAAAACTTCGACCGGCGCCGCCGGCGCGACCGCGCAGGTACGGCGCTACGAGGAAGGCGCCCCGCCGCCATGTTGGAACAAGGCCTACGTACCTCCCGTCTCGCAAGCGGGCCACGACTGTGGTGCTCGGAGGTATCCTTCGGGCGCACCGCCTGGTGCGTGTAGGAAGCTTGTTTACACATTTGCCGTCACGGCTGTACCTGGCATCATAACTGTCTGCCTGCAACCGATCTGGCGCGAGGCGTTTCGTCCGAAGTCTTCCGGACAAAGGGTAGTGGGCTACGACTGCAGCAACGCATTTCTCTGGGAGCTAGCAACCTCAAATTCGTCTGAAGACGAGCCCCACGTTGGGCGCCATGTGGGATATGTGAGGGGTTCCTCAGGGGCCTTGCCAGCACTCTGGGGTAGGCCACCACGCTAGCTCCCGGCGTGTCAACCACGCGGGCTCCCATGCCTACGGCAGCCCAGCGAGGTTCGCCGATACGAGAACACAGTAGACAGTAGTGCCTAAGCACAGCCGTTTAGTTGGGGAATCCCAAAGCATGCGAGCACAAGGCTCGACGGCGTTCACGAATCACGCCGTCCGAGTCGTGACCGCGAACGGGAGGCAGGCACTCACGGCTCGCGACAAACAAAGCTCCCACCTGGGGTACACGTATCCGCCACCGCCGCCATGTTCCACCGAACCAGCCCCGACCGGGTCTCTAACGAGACTTTCCCCGTCTCCCTCGCGCACACGTTCGCGCTGACCGCGCGCCTATGCCTATGGGGATACGGCCCGTTCGTCACATGGCGTTTCGTCATAGGCCGGTTCGTAATAGGCCGTTTGGTTACATATAGGATCATTCGTCATAGGCCGTTCGGTCTATTACGTATTTTTATTAACCGTAATAAAAATACGGCACATTAGCCTGTATTCGTCCGTCGCGACGGGGCTGACGAGGCAGCGGTGCTGACGGCTGGGCGTTCGTCTGTTGTGGCTTACGCGGAATGGTCGCTTTCCGGTCCATCCGCGTATCCCACAACTCCTGCCGCTCGTGCACTTAGAAGCATTGAGCGTTCAAGTGGTGTGAGGTTGTTAATTAAATGCAAGCCCGAGCTCCTCGGCGAGAGTTTTGGTCTCCGGATCAGGCGATTGCATGACTAGGGCTACGGGTGCACTAGGTCTGACTAGGTTGTACCAGTTGTACTAGTATTTTTAAAATGGCCGCCGTCTCGGTTTCGGCACGAGTTCCGGTTCCTGTCTGACTCCCGCGTGTGCATGGAGGAAAGAAAAGGTTCGTGTGGGTGCAATATGGAGTCGATCGTATGACGCCATTGTTCACGTCACGAAATGTGCAATTTAGCGGGAGATTTAAAATTTTGGCTTAAATTGCCTTATTTCTCAGTGAATAAAGCATCATTTGCTTCCGGGAAAGTGCTTGGGGTACTATGAAACACCTAATATTTCAAATAAAACAAACTTTTGTTTTCTCTTCATGGCCCGTGCAAGGCCCTCCCTACAACTATGGTCCCTAGAACTACAACGGGAGCGGTTTTTCGCACTTGATCTCACCCCCCCTGCTCTCTGCGCATGCGCCGCGTTGCCTGCGTCGTCTGCTTCCTCTCCGCCGCGGCTGCGCTCCGCGGCGCCGAAGTCAAACGGGAGCGCGCGGCCTCCATCACGGCCGCTGGATGAGAGCGCACGCCTTTCATCCAGCGGCCGTGCCTCCATGGCGCGCGGCACGCCGCTCGTCGATGCGCGCCGTCGGCAACGAGAAGCGTGTAGCCGCGTATGCGATCGCGATGAAAAAAAAAAAAAAAAAAAACAGAAAGAAAAGAAGAAGATTCGAACGCGGAGATCTAGGCATTGGGCACATTTTGCTCAGCCCAGCGATGAACAGCTGATCTCACGATTCGTGTCGTATTTCAAAATGCGCTGGTTGTGACTAAGCTAAATCGGCGCTAGCATGGGGTTTCATTGCGATGGTCACTTGATACAATCAGCGCCCTTGTCTGTGCATCCCATCCTTGCAGCGCCTGTTTCAGAACTTCTTACGCAAATTATCAACTTTTGTAAGCTGTGTATTTGATGTGCTTCCTTTGACCGGGACGATGCTAGTCTCGTACGTGTTGATCAGTCTTTTTGTTGTTGTCGAAGTTGTTCTGTTCACCTCCTGTGCTGGGCCTAAATAGAGGCTTGCTGTACAAACAAACAAACAAACAAACAAACAAACAAACAAACAAACAAATAAATAAATAAATAAATAAATAAATAAATAAATAAATAAATAAATAAATAAATAAATAAATAAATAAATGATATTTTCATTACTAACTATTTATGAAAAACCCGAATGAAAAGGGCAAAGGTTACGCGCAAATGCAGGGTTGAAAGCCTTCCGCGCGCGCGCAGTGTTTTTTTTTTTTTTTTTTCATTAGGCCGGGAAAGATGAACCACGTAATGAAAGAAGCTTCATCCCGTGTTTGTTTTTCGGTTCTTTCATAGACCCCTCAAAGCAGAATTCGGCAGCAAGTAACGCGAACGCTTTCAAGCAGACGCGTTCATGCACCGCAGAAGGCGTGTTTACATCGTGAATTTAAAGTTGCCAAAAATTACGCAATAATAAAAATATAATACACGTGCCGTCATTGCGTAGAAAACGGCAAGCATTTCTTTTGTTCGGGCCCTGATCGTTTGAGATGGATTATGCCATGCTTCAATGACAAAGGGAGGCTGGTTATAGCACAGGATCCATGAATCATTCATTTATTCAAATGCGCCCATGTGCGTTTAGGGGAGGGTCGCAGCGTTTTTTATGGCCTGGGAGAGAGCGACATCGCGCTGCTGAGGAAAAGACTGCACATTGCACGTCAAAACTGTGTACTTCCAGACATCAACTCCAAAATGCGCACACGTGCGTTTAGGGGCGGGTCGCAGCGTTATTTATATGGCCTGGGAGAGAGCGACATCGCGCTGCTGAGGAAAAAAAGACTGCGCATTGCACGTCGAAACTGTGTACTTCCAGACATCAAACGCCCCATATCGAGACTGAAAACTAAGCGCTTATCCTCCGACTCGCAACCTGTTGACAGCACTGGGAAAGGTAAATCATTCAATTCAATTCAATTTATTTCAACACCAAGGATGTTTGGAGGCACAGACAAAAAGCCATACAAAGGCTTGACAGAGGTCCGTGCCCCCTACATGGCACACAGTGGAGAGTAACGGGAGGCCGTGTTCATATTGGCAACAAAGCAATTACATGTTTTTCGCGTACAGAAGCAGAGCGCCAATTTTGTAAAACAAAAAAAAAAACTACAACAAAGAACAGAGACCGTATTATAGTGACTAGATAAGGGAAAGGATTTTTGTGTGTACCAGGAGGTCAGTACGGCATTCCATAATGTATGACGCTAAGAATAATCGTTAATGCGGAATTGCAGCAACATATAAATGTCATTGATAACAAAGGAGAAACAGAATACAATGAAAAAAAAATATATCAGGAGGCCTATGAGACAACTACAAAAAGAGCGTTATGCAGATCTTTAAAAGAGACTGTAAAAATATCAGTTCCATGTTCGCAATAAAGTCGATTGAGCATTGAAGGGAGGCAAAATTTCAGCATTTGCTTTCCATAATTTGTGCGGCACGTGTCAACTTGCCATTGCTCTAGGACTGCGGGTTGCATAAGAAATGACGTTTTTTCGTAGTTTCGCAAGTTCGGCCATTGTGCCAACGTTTCTGGCTGTTTCTGAATTAAAGTTCTGAGATAACCTAAATGGATTTTACATTGATAATTTTAAGGTCATGAAACAGACTACTTGTATGGGATAGCGGAGGTACTTTATTTACAATTCGGATAACTCGTTTCTGCATAAGGAGTAGTTTCCCTATGTATTGAAGAGTGGTAGTGCCCCACACTAATACGCCATAATTCAATAGAGATGAAAAGAGACCATTGTATAAAATGATATTAACAGATATGGGAAAATAAAAGTACTGTTTCCGCATACAGCCAGTCACAACCGATAATTTCCCGTTTAGGTAACTGATGTGTTTATCCCAGGACATATGCTCCGAAAAGTATACACCTAAAGTTTGGAAATGCGCTACTATTTCGATTTCGGTATTATCTATATGAATGGGAAGCAATGTGAAATTTTTATGTCGGGGGTGAAATAGAATTGCCTTTGTTTTGTCGGTGTTCATCCTGAGATCATTACTAAAGATCATTCATGATAGAGCGCACTACATAATTGTGCTCCTACGCACCTGTCGCCTCCGTAAATGTGACAGGTGTCTTTCTGACCTGTTGTTTTTTGAAAGATCTGCAAACGACGAAGGTTTCTGCTGTGGAAGTCTAACGGGCCAAAATTAATGTCGTTGTCCAAGCAGTCTTCAAAACGCAAAGTGGAATACGAGAAGAGGTGCTTTCAGGAGCGATGGGAACTTTCTTATTTCTTCACGGAATCAAGAGACAAGGTGTTGTGCTTAGTCTGCCTCCAGACTTTGGCTGTGCCGAAGGAGTACAATGTTCGACGCCACTTCATGTCTTGCCATCACGAGAAGTATGGTGCTCTTACTGGCAACGTTCGCGAGCACACCGTGACTAAACTGAAGGCGGCGTTGGGGAAGCAGCAAAACCTGTTCAAAAATCGCGCGCCATCAGCCGCAAAGAGTTCGCACAACATCCGACAGATGGCGACGAGTGTACTGGCCAGTAGGAAGCCGCAGTGAAACATGCCCCTCGCGAGGGGCACGATCAAATGCAGAGCATTTCCGAGGGCGCACGACGTTAAGTAGTTTGCGTTACGTTAATGTTGTTGCATTTGTTGCAACTGCTGACGAGAGAGCGCTCGTCAGCAGTAATTTGAATGAGTCAACGATATAAGGCGCGTATATAGCGTCCGATTCTGTGTCGGCTTTGTGGCGCAGTGGTTACAGCGCAATGTACATAGCGTTCCGCCCGCAGGGTCGAGGGATCGAAACCTGGCGTTGGATAGTATTTTCGCTTTATGTAGTAGGGACAACGACGGTGCGGACTACGGACGCCAACGCGGGTGACATCGTGAGTTACTGAAATGCTCTGCATTTAAAAGGCTGCCAAAGCAAGCGACGAAACGGTAAGGGCAAGCTTCGTCATTTCTGAGCTTATCGCCAAATCATCCAAGTCCTTCACTGAAGGTCTGTTCGTGAAGCAGTGCCTGCTCGGAGTCGCTGATGCTACCTGTCCCAGCATGAAAAAGACATTCGAGAAAATAAGCCTCTCTCAAAACACAGTCGCCCAGAGAATTAACGAGATCAGTGCGGACATTGAAAAAGGATTAATCAACCGATGCCACGAGTTTGAAGCATTCTCTATTGCAGTTGACGAAAGCACTGAGATCGTGAGATCAGCTGTTCATTGCTAGGCTGAGAAAAATGTGCCCAATGCCTCGATCTCCGCGTTCGAATCTTCTTCTTTTCTTTCTTTGTTTTGCTTTTGTTTTTGTTTCCATCGTGATCGCATACGCGGCTACACGCTTCTCGTTGCCGACGGCGCGCATCGACGAGCGGCGTGCCGCGCGCTCCCGTTTGACTTCGGCGCCGCGGGGCGCAGCCGCGGCGGAGAGGAAGCAGACGACGCAGGCGACGCGCCTCCATTGCCATAGCAACGCGGCGCATGCGCAGAGAGCAGTGGGGGTGAGATCAAGTGCGAAAAACCGCTCCCAAGGCTCCCAACTACAACCACGGCCGCTGGATGAGAGGCGCACTGACGTGCGGCCTGCCGCGTGCTCCCAAACCGGCGTGAGGGTGCGTAGTACCCATCGCTGCCGCGGCGGCGCCACCGTTCCGGGACTGGTTGCGGTGAGCGCAGCCCGCGGGACGCCGGCTTTTGGGCCGCTTATTTCGAAGTGTGGGCTTATCATCGGCGTTCCACGCTCCGCATAAGGCATTTACCAGCACTAATGTTACGCCTGTTAAAAGACAAAGACGATTAGCAGCGGCCGAGCTTAATTTGGTCAAGGTGGAAGTTAAATTCCATTCACAGCAGCAGCATTACGCGTTGATAGTGTGCCTTCTGTCTTGCATTGCTGTGTCGTTGTGTCTCACGTCGTCGCCCGGCATGCTCTTTGTGATCTCACGCACGGCAGAGATTTACGTTTTGTCTGCAAGCTGCGACTGCAGAGAATATATTAAAATTCCCGACAAGCAGAAACAATGTTTTTGTGGCGGCGCTTGTTATTTATGAGTGCCAACACTTCTCAATGTTTAAGACGTAACCAACTTTTATGTAGGTTTTTCCTCGTGCACTAAATAAAACACCCCAATTCGTATTAATCTCACGGCACATATGACTTGATTACAGGTTATTTAGTTATGAAGTAATACTAATATCATGTCGGCCCTTTTTTATTTTGATAATATATATATATATATATACAGTTGAATGAAAAGCGATTCCAGTTTCTACCTGATATTTTTACTTTTTCCCTATAGCCTCTAAAAAAATTAAGGAGAGCAGATGGGATTTCCGGGTCGACAAAAAACTTAAAAAAAGATATTTGGTGAGCTTGGCAAGCTTGGCAAGCTAAATTTTTGCCCGGACACGAAAGAAAAAAGCGAAATTGTACAGAAATTCCAAAAATTGCCTAATAATGCGTAAGCATTCGAACACCGCTTTTCCACTTCACGTTTTCTTGTTTTCTTTGCTATTTTAAACCAACAATTGTACATCTTGAATATCATAATTATTAATTGTTCTAACTGCGTGAATTACACATTATTTGTGCAGATACAAGGCATTGCACTTGTTGCATTACGTAGAGATTATGCTAGGGTACTCAAAAAAGAAAGCTGACGTAATAACAACGTATGTGAAAATTTTCCTACGCTACGAAAATTAATTCGAATTGAAGCGCAGTATGTTCACAGATCAAAACGGCCGCAACGTCTTTAGAGCGCGCTAATTTGAGCGCATACTGGTGCTGCTCCAGGAGCCCGGCCGTTAGCTTCAGGGATAAATGCGTATGGGTTTAAAGAGGCGGTGAAATAACGGAGGATATAGCGCTTGTTCTCATCGCAAAGTTTGAAAAATGCTTAGCAACGTGGACCGCGTACGCACTGTTTCTTAAACACAGCACGGTGCATTTATTTTTCTTTCTATACAACCTTGAGCTGTAATCAAGTTTTCATAGCGCGTTTAAAGGCATTGTCGTGCCTGCGAAAATAAAACAACCCAAATCTCTATGCGGGGCAAGACATGATCGGGCCAGTATAAGAGTATCAAAAAAAAAAAAAAAAAAGACACGCATAGCAAAATGTCTAGTCTTTTGAAATCCTTTTTCGACCATCCTATCGCCTGTCCTCGTTTTATGAGGTGCGCATTCCGCCCGGCCAACATGTTTTTGCAAAGAAGTGTCTTTAGGCAAGCTTTAATCCGTCGCCGGCAAATATTCATCGCTCTTCCGTGTGTCGACACCGCGTTTCCCGAGAAAAGGTGACATTTTTGAAATTTCGGACGAATAAAGTCCCACCAAATACCTGCCGCTTGAACTGTAACTAATCATCTTGCGGCTTTAAACTGTGCAACGCGGTTTACGTGCTGTGTGTGAGACGCTTTGTACAAAGCTAACCGGTGGTTATTATCTTTTTGTTGAATATTATCTTTTTTTAACAATGTTGTCGAATATGGAGCATCTTTTTAGATTTGTTAGATTTAAAATGTATTGCCTATATCTCATTCAAGAATTATTTTATCTTCTGGCTGCTTCAGTCATGGCCGGGCGGCTGGATCGAGCGACAGACTGGCACACTTACATACATACGGACAGACAGTTTTCGCGGTTGAGTAGCCCAGGAAGGACAACCACATCTTTAAAACCCGTGCGTTGGCTGTCTCTCTCAGTCGGTGCAAGCGCTCGCCTGCGGGGACCGCCCCGCTCCGTCCCGAAACCAGTCCCCGAACGCTAGCGCCGCGAGGGAGTCAAGCGGCGGCAAACGTAACCACCGCCACTCACGCCCTCGCCCGTTGAAATCCGGGCGACGCGGCAGGCCGCACCTTGCGTGCGCTCTCATCCAGCGGCCGTGCTACAACATTGGCCCCTACAAGCAACGTTGCCTACAAGTACCACCACATCTGTAATAGCACTGATATCATCATTGTTGTATAATATTATTTGAAGCTGCTTTATTTCGTTTTGTGTCAATTTTAAAGAAACTGGTTTTAGTTTTAGAGTCGTTTTCTTCTTATTATTTGCAGATTAGGGGTGGCGCATATCCATATTTGTATCCAAAGCTATCTGTATCCAAAGCCACCACAGCATCGGGACAGTCGGAACATGATCAACATGATCGCGCGTGTGCGCAGCGTCAACATGCGTGGGGCAGCGATAGTGGGAGTGTTGATAACTGTATAAAATGCGTACGCAAGCTAATAGCCGACACCGAAAAACTCGTGTATGAAGAGTTCGCGTATGCGCCGTACCGTTTTCTAGTTTTGTTCCTTTATATGGTGATGTAATGCGGTTCTGAACGAACCGAGCTGAATAGCTATGATCACCTGCGCAAGGTATCTTGGAGGAGCACCTGCAGTGAGAAACATTGTAAGGATTGTCAACGCACACTTGCACAGCTGTGGGTTTCGGAGCTTGAGAGAAGTCCGAACTCTTCGCCCTTCGTGCAACTATACGGGACAGCCGGCGGTTGCAAAACGGGTGCGTAAGGACGGCCGGGGTAGTAGTCTCAACTTAAACTATAAGTTATGGCAAGTTTATCTTTACAGGTTTGCCGGCAAGTCGATTCTGAATTGAAAGCACTTGGGAAACTCTTGAAACGATCCGGTGTTCTCGCGGGAAACCAGCGCCTGTTTTCAAACCCCTTAGGTGAGCCGTTTTGACCTTGGTTGAGTGTCAGCTGAGTTATAAGCGTTTTGCGGAATTCATTCTATTAGGCTGCTCGAGGACTCTCCACACGACTGCTTTTCTGAGGCAAGACCAGAATGGCAAAAACAACAAAGATAAAGAGGATGGTGAGTGCATTCCCCCCACAGATTTCAAGAATGTTACGATGTCATCGTAAACTTTGAAAACCTTTTGCAGAAGAGTCGAAGGTTTCACTGCTGGCCAAAGCGGCGATCTGGATGATGACAGCCTACATAGTGATCACCCTGATGTCCCTCCTCTTTCCTACAAGCAACCAGCCCGATGTGTTGCGCTATGTGTCGTGGAATGAGTTTTACCACCAGATGCTGGCAAAGGGAGAGGTAAAGGCGTGTTTCTTTTTTGTATGGTATGAATTGGTACCGTCAAGTTAATTTTCTTCCCAATGTGAATCATTGAACACATAAATAGAAGGACTGACACGTGTGAAGTCATAAATGTTGTTTTATTCGTAGCGCACATAGCATGCAAGATTAAGGGTTACATTCCTTGTAAATTAGTTGTAATGCCTGAAATGGGCCACTTGCTTAAGTCACAAAGAGTAATCAAGGCAGAGCTATATGAGCCTAAGTTTACGGCCTGCAGGAGCGGTGGCCAAAACCAGGCACCGCGCCATCTGGCTCTGCAGCGCCTGCTGTCAAAACCCACGCACAACCAAGGTGCAGCCAGTCAGTATCACATACGTGCCACTGTCTCTTTCTTCTTTGCGACTGCCTCTTGGCTTCGATAAGTCAATGTCAGGGGATCGACTCTGGTTAGTGGAACACTACCGTGCATGCACTGCCCTACCTCCGAAAACTGTGAGACGCCTGATATGGGGCAGTGCTGCTATGCTGGCAGTTAGTGCGCTTGGTTATGTTGGGCTCGTGGCCTAGTGTTATCTCTTCTAAATCATGTGGTCCTGTGGGGAAACCATTCCAGTAAATGCCTTCGAACAAAGTGGCCTACAAATGTGGGTCTTTTCTCCTTGCTTACTATGGTGTACTGGTTCTGTTTGTTTTTCATTCTCCTTGCTTACTATGGTGTACTGGTTCTGTTTGTTTTTCAATATTTGTGGCCGCTGTAGTGCCTCCTATGTTACAACAAATCCTTTGCTCATCAGCTTCCACCCGGTCACCAAATCCCACAATCACATCCCACCCTGTAATATTACTTAGATTTTCCTAACGACAACCCGAGAGACAAGAGGAAGCAAGAGTGGGCCATCCAGCAGGCCTTCACTGCACTCTAAAAGCACAGAATCCGTAAAGGGGCCTGCACCTAGTAGGGTAGCAAAGAAGATGCGACGATGGGCGACGTCAGGACGGGGGTCCTAACAAACCCCCGCCCACTGCAGGATCGATCTGAATGAAGTCCTTTCCAGTCCAGTCCAGTCCCAACAACAACCCCCTTGATCGAACCTGGCAGATCATTCATGACCAGTGTGTCAGCATTTGTGTGTGCTTGGGACAGCTTGTATATTTCCCATGGATTTACAGCAGGGTTTCTTTTTTTTATTACTTCAAATGCGATACGGGTGTTTGAGGTGAACAGGGGCATGTCTTGCTTTTGGAGTGTTGAATGTTCGCTTGGAAATATAAAAAATCAATAGAAAAAAGTGCGGTACACTCATTTGTTGATGATATAAATGACCAGCGAAGCTGGCGTGCCCACGTTCTTTGTTTTTGTTTTGTTTTGTTTTGATAAACATATAATTAAGGTGTAGGGTATACAATAGCGACATAAAATTGTTCAGATTTTTTACGAGAGTAATAAAGGTAAACCATTGCAATACATACATAAACACTGCAGCGGTTTTTATAAATGTTAGTGGATGTGGTTTTGCATGAATAATTTTTTTTAAGATGCAGTGGGCGCAGACTCTCAACTGAGAGTCCGCACCCGTTTCATCTTTTTTGCTTCATCCTCATCCAAGTTGCGCTGTTAAGGTAGAGACAGGGTGGTGCCTCCATCACAAATTGTGGCAGGAGCATTGCAATGAAGATGCAGCCGTTCAGGCATTTGGCTTGCCTTTGCAGTCCACTTTGTTTGCTGATGTCTTGCCTTCATTTACCGTAAGAACTACCTAGGTGCAGTCAGTAGCCATTGCAGCACCTCTTTGTTGCTTGCCTTGTCCATGCTCTTTTCATTACCATGATATCTTGCTTTATTTCTCTCATGTAGGTTGAAGAAATAATTGTGAGGCCAGAGCTAGACTTGGTCACCATCTATTTACATGACAACGCCATCATCAAAGGGAGAAAGGCAAGCTCTTTCTTCTTCTTCTTGCATTTGAATAATTTTGCTTGCAAGAATGTAGGGTTGTTTAGTCCATGAGGTATTCGAGAAAGGTGAGTAGCTTTGTGCAAGCTCCTAACTGGCGAAGCATAAGTGCATATAACATGCTGTAATGGGTACATGAATATAAGTTGTGCCCAAAGTATCATTTAGCGGGATGTTAAAAGAGCATTAAAGTAAAAATACAAATAAGCATATTAAGGGCAGAGTACAGTGCTAGGAATAGTTACAGTACAGTAACTACAGCACAGTACAGTAACTAGTACAGTGCTAGAAGCAGTCTAGTGACGCCGGAGTAGTATACTCGGTGACAACTTAAGAACGGCACCGGAAGTTGCCGCTGTGCCTTATCACCGTAGCCGGATGTTTCTCCGCACGGCGCAAGTAGGGCGTTACTGGGAATATTTTGAACATGGCGTGAGCCGTTCCCGTGATTTTTTGGACTTAATATGCTTATAAACGGCTCCAGTGACGACAAACAAACTGCGTGAGACAAGGCAGACGATATCACGCATTCATAGCAAACCCCTTTCAAAACGCGCGCGCACTGACGTCACAGGTCCGGCGCTTTGGCGGAGTGATACACTACATGAGGTGGTGCCGTTCTTGAGTTGTAACCGAGTATAGTACAGTTTAGTCATTCGAAAGACATGAAGAAAAGGTATCACTGCCCCATACAGCTTTCTGCACTACTACAACTTTTGATGTCATTTATTGGGAATGGTGCGATTGGATTGGTAGTAATTTTTTCAATGTTTTTATGAAAGCAACACTAAGACAAGGATGCATGTAACAAATGAAGTTGGTAATTTTTGCTGAACACATGTTATCAAGAAGACCCAAACATCAGCTGTCGAACATTTCCAGACAGGCTGCCTTACTTTGTGTGAAGCAGGAATCATCTTCGACAATGATGTGAGTATGAAGGCATGGGGCTGTCTCAGCGTGGTAGGTGCTCTGAAGGATTTGGAGCAGCGCTACGAGGCCCACAGTTAAAATCAGGGTGTCGAACCGGAATTTTTTCGGGTTCGGTTCGGGTTCGGGTTCAAGCCTTTCGGGTTCGGTTCGGGTTCAGTTCCAGAGCACCATTCCGTTCCGGTTCGAACCGGTTCGAACCCGTTCGAACCGGTTCAAACGGGTTCGAAGAAAAAAAAGCAGGCGTGTTTTTTTCTGTTAATTTTTTGTGCTCGTTTTTCGTTTCCTTATCAAATCGGCATAACAACAAATTCATAATGAAAGTTTCTTTGTCCAAATATTTTGTCTTCGCCAAATTAAAGCGACCCTGCAACACGTTTTTCAACTTATGTCTAAATCTTGAGTGCTTGAAGAAAGTAGTCAACCAACGCATTATAGTATGGGGTCGCAATGTGCCTCAGCCAAAAATTACTGTTCTCTCCTCGTCAGATAACATAGAAACTTGCTCAAAATATTTTTCTCTCCTTCCCGCTCTTCGCGTTCTTCGACCGCTGAATGACGTCATTACAGCGGTGTAGTGGCTGTTTGCCGGCTTTCCTTAAGTTGCAGAATAGAACGCATTTGATAGCCATCTAAAAAAAGCCACAAAAGCGAAGCAGAAACGGAAGGTGTATCCGCAGCGACGAGCAAATCACGCACTGTTGCTGTGTGCTGGCAATAGCTATAGTTTTCGCAGTGCTTCCAGATGCGAAGAAGATTGAAAGCGTTTTCGAAAGTGTTTATTTATTTATTTACTGCTTTTTATTTATTTATTTATTTATTTATTTATTTATTTATTTATTTATTTACCTAGTTATATTTATTTATTTATTTATTTATTTATTTACCTAGTTATATTTATTTATTTATTTATTTACTGTTGGGTTTAACGCGCCGTCGCAACGCCGACGACAAGGCGCGCCATAGTGGAGGGCTCCGGATTAATTTTGACCACCTGGGCATCTTTACGTGCGACGAAATTTCGGACACATGGACGTTTTCGCTTTTCGCTTCCATCAGAAAAGCGGCCGCCGCGACCGGGAATCTAAACCGCGTCTGTGTGCTCATCAGCGCTACGCCTTAGCCACTGAGCCACCGCGGCGAGTTTATCTAAGGTGTTGAAGAGCTCCTTTAACTGTACGCGCAAAATGTTTTCTATGGTAGTGTGACGAGTATGTGGCGCCGACTGCGAAGCGTGGCAGGTGCATTTAGAAAAATGTTCTACTGATCATCTTTTATCTGCTAACAGAGCTGTTAGAAAGAAAGAATGGCTCTAAAGACTCATTGGACGGCGGGTATAGGACGACATTGGATAGGGAACCACTGGAGATAGGAACTTGCTAATGGCCCTTCAGCGACTGGTGACAGCGATTGGGCTCTAGGAAAGATGATAGCCAAGTGAAGCCACAAGCAGCAGTAATGATCACTTGTAGAGAGAGAGAGAGAGAGAGAAAATGAAGTTTAATTCAATTCAATCGAGGCAATGTTTAAGAGAGGCGTCCTCATTCGAGGGGGCCGGATCGACAGCCGTTCTCATCAAGAACAACTGATCTTCCAGGCCGCAGCTGGCCATGGCTGTCTCCCAATTCTCTATGGAAACGTGAAGCTTGGATGGATCTACGGCACACTAGTCGCAGCCGCCTAGTATGTGTATGAGGTTCCCAGGCTCTCCACAGAAGCAACGCAATGGAGAGAGTTGTGTCCCGTCAAAGAGGTGAAGTCTGGCGTTGTGTGGGACGGTGTATGCCCACAGGGTGCGGAGTAATGTTTCCTGGTTAATCGGTAGCGATTTGTGCGGGGGGGAGTACGTTCTATGGAAGAGGCCAGAGTGCTGAGTAACTTCTTGGTCTGTGACTGCAGGATGCATGCACTCGGGCCGGGCTTCATCAGCGCCGGCTAAGCGAGTCAAATCTCGAACCACGAGGTTGGTGATCTTGTTTGCCGTGGATGCCAGTATGAGCTGGCGCTCATACAATCGTGACTGGTCTCGTTGGTGGTCTCTGATTGAACATCGGAAGTGTTGTAACATGCAATCGGCCGTTGGAAAAGTTGGGCCACGCCTGCTAAGGGTCTGTTATGAGAGTTTTGACGCCGCTTTGGCTAAGCGCATGTGCTATCGCCGCTTCCTCAGCTTAGAGGGGGCTGTGTTCGGCAGTTGAGATGCTACACCTGTGGGAGGCTGCAGAACGGTAACACAAAGAGAAGGTACTGAAGAATGCTATCGGGCGGCTCTTGCATCAAATCAGTTGATCGCCCCTTCCTTTTTTTCTTGCAGTTTAGTTTCTTTCCAACTGTCTCCCCTCATATATCCACACGTTTTGAAAACTCTTTGATGAATATACAATATGCATTAGGCAATTAGTTCTTTAGTCCGAGATGTCAATTTTAATATAGCAACAACATAATAGCGCAATACGGGCATAAAGAAAGACCTTTTATAGCATTCAGGCGGTCTTCACATAACTTTGCGGCTACTTTGTGCGTGACAAAATTTCCTGATTGGTCGAGAAGGAGAACGCTGCAAAATTTTCAAATGCAAAGGACCCCAAAGATATCATGTTTGGTCGGACCGTCGAATCCGCCTTAACTGACCCGCTAATTCTTTTAATCTAAATTAAACACACCAGTACTAATAATTCACATTAGCTCATTCACTCACCTAACTAATTTCAACTTCAACTTTATTGAGCAATTCGTACATAGAAATGCGAGGACAAACACAAAAAGCTGCAAAACTGCAGCTTGACGAGGTGTTTGCACCTTACGGTTGGCGTGGCAGAGCAGAAACAGGAGTTTAAAGCATACGCACAGGAAATAATCCTAAGAAAATAAATCTGCCTTAACATGTCGATATTACATACAAAGATAAAAGAAAGCATTAAAACGCACTATAGCTCACAGTTTGTAAAAGATACGTATTAAATGATATACATACACACATATAGGCACTCATAGGTACATACATACATATAAAGGTTACAAAACAAAACAGGGTACACAGGTACATAAAAAGAGAAATATTGGATACGTACGGAACGTGTGTAGACACAAAAAAAGCAAAAGACAAAACTTCAAGAAAAAGTCATGTTATATACAGGTATGCATACACTCATCAAAATCTGCACTACAGAAGTATCCACATAAATAAATACACACAATATTGGCAAAAATCAGTGTACGGTACTTTTTAGATGCTAAAGTTTGCAGGGAATGAAGACAATGCCAACAAAACGCTTGAAATATATTACAAGTAATTTTGGCTAAACAAAGGTTGCCACGAGAGACAACGCTTAATAGATTATCAGTTAAAAATGTTCTATGTTCAGCAGCAAACGTTTCCTTAAGTCTCACTTAAAAATTGTATTTATAGCTATGCCACTCTCGGCTAGGTTATTTAAAAGGCGGGCAGTTCGGGATTGCAACCTATCATTGCCATAATTCGTTCTTGAAAACGGCACGAACCATGTACTCCTTCCCCTAATTTCGTACGGTACGTCCAACGGTTTTTTTAAACTACATATACTTAGATATGCTGCACCGTTGTGTTGCAAGCTATTTTTATACTTTGTTAGAAGATTAAAGTTGTAGATACATTGGACAGGAAGCAAATTATACTGCAGAAATAGTTCGTTGGTGTGAGTCATATGGTACAGTTGCGATATGTCGAATGGCCTTTTTCTGAAATAAATGCAGCTTATTAATATTTTTTGCGGAACTGGTTAACCATACGAGGCTGCAGTAATTGATGTGAGCTGTGAATATAGCATGATAAAGAATAAGTTTAATATTTGATGTAACCACAGGCCGTAACCTACAAAGCACCCCACACGCTCGAGATAAATTAGTGCAGGCGTGATAGACATGGGCATCCCGTTTTAAATGTTCTTAAAAAACAATGCCTAATGTTTTTATTTCACTAACTATACAAATCTTTTCAGATCCGATGTACAAACTGAGGTTTCTGTCAACAGATCTTTGAGCTGGTGAAAATAACACCGCTTTAGTTTTCTTAGTATTTATTTTTAACGAGTATGCTTTAGTCCATTTGTGAAGCTTTTCGAGGGTTTGCTAAATGCAAAAGCTGAGTAGTATCACACGATTTAAAGAAAATGTTGGTATCATCTGCGTAAATAATAAAATGTACAATGTCAGTAATTTCTACGATATCATTCATATAAATATTGATCAGGATTGGCCCGAGAAGACTGCCCTGCGGAACTCCAGCCCTTACTTCCTGTGAAGAAGAGTTGTGTTCCTTTATTGCTACGACCTGTTGCCGGTTACTTAAATAAGATTGCAAAAGAGTAAAGCCCCCGGAATCCATAATGTTGTAATTTTTAAAGCAATGTTAAATGACTAATTCTATCAAATCCTTTGAAAAAGTCTATAAATATAACTAAAGTTACCTTCTTGTCTTCAAATCCCTGGGTTATTCATTCTTTTTGCGTTAGTAAAGCTAATTCGTTGGCATATGTTTACGAAAACCGAACTGTTTTGATGATATAATAGAGTGTTTGTCACAGAAGGACACAAGGTGTTTCGCGATTACTTTTTCTAGCCTTTTAAAATAACTGGAAGTACAGAAACCGGTCTATAATTGGAAAAATTTATTTTGTGCCCGGATTTAAACAGTAGCGTGACCTTAGCTTGCTGCATCTTTTTTTGGAAAAACACCAGTAGTAAGGCATACGTTATATATATGGCTAAGCGGCGATACAAGAAGGTCCAGTACAAGCTCAATAGGCCGAATCTGAAGCCTATCGATGTCTATGGCCTTGCTATTTTTTAGTGACAAGAAAATCGACCATATTTCCTGAGGAGTTACCGGAGAAAAAAAAGCTCTGTGGGGGTTAGAATCCTTTAGGAAGCTCATAGCGCTTTCATTGTGGGAGCATTGCATAAGATTCGTTAAATAGTGATTAAACTTGGTTACCAGTTCTTGACCCTTGAGTGGTTTATTATCTACTGTCAATTCAAAGTCGTCGTTACGGTGGGTAAGTGTGTGCAAAAGTTTATTCAATTCCCGCCACATGACATCCCGCCGGGAGGAAGCCTCAGAAAACACATGTTCGAAGTACATTTTCTTAGTATAGCGTAAGAACTTTGTCACAAAGTTTCGGTACTTTTTAAAGGCTACAAAATCGTCTTTGTCCTTTGTTTTTACAAACTGATGGTACAATAAATCTTTTTTACGGATCATCTTCAGACATTCGTCTGTAATCCATGGTTTCCTTATATTCTTATTTTTCTTGACCATCTTAAAGGGAAAAGACTTTTTATATGCATCTTTATATGATTCTAGAAAAGTATCGTAGGCATCATCTGCAGTGGTGCACAGAAGTAAAGGTTTCCACCAAATAGAGGGAATTTTCTGACGAAAAGTAGTCAAAGTATTCTGATTAATATGGTGAAAAGCGAAAGATTCGGGGCATTGCTTACATCTTAGTATTTCTGTGTGCCTTGAGAACATATATATAGGTAAATGGTCACCTATATGTACACCAGTCACATCGGACATGGTACTGCTACTTGTATCACTGGTTATAAATACATCAATAATACTTTGGGAAAGACGGCCCATACGAGTCGGTTCTTTGATCACGTTCATGCAGCCTAAATAACCGAAAAGGAGCTCTAGATCACGCGAATGTGCGCTTGCCTGTAATATGTTAATGTTAAAGTCCCCACCAATAGTTATTTGTAAACCATAAGACGAAACAAAATTGAGGTCTTTTAAAAATGCGAAACAATTTTCGAGTTTTCCTACAGGGGGGTGGTACACAACAACAAAAATAGCATTTTTACATTTCACCGTTAAAGCTTCATAATCTGTCGTAACTGTCGAAAATTCGTTCATTGTACTACAAGAAAGCTGTGTAGACACGAGCTGTAAAACACCCCCACCTCGTGGTGGGACCTATTTAGCAAGAACGTGTTGAAGCCCGAAAGGCGCAGCACTTCTGTGTCACTCGTATACCAGGTTTCCCGTTATCATGACAACGTCGAAATTGAAGCTTTCAAAGCTGCGTTTTCTTTTCTTGTAGTTTCACATTCTTCTTTCATTTCCTCGTAGATTTTGTTGGAGAATTCGTAGCTTTTTTGCATTTCCACATTTTCTTTCCTAGTGGTTTCATATTCTTTTTTAATTTCCTCGTAGCTTTTCTGCATTTCCCTTACTTCTTTTCGAAATTCACGCTTAAGATCAGCGATCTCGCGTCTTAGGTCAGCAATGTCAGTTTTCATGACCAAAGCAATGCGGGATTATACACAAGGGCACACAATAGCAATGACACTGGGTGGTTGGCACCAGAGGCAACAGAAAAAGTCACTGAGTAAGCGAACAAAGATTACTGCAGAATATTCAAACCTGTGAAATAGGAAGGCGACTATCAGGCGACCGTTCTGTTCGCTGCCTCCGCTGCCAAGTGATGCTGAGGTGGATGGAGCGTTCTTTTAAAGGATCCACTTCGTGACGAAATTCACACGTGGTCCAGGAAACAGGGGGTGTGGCGAGGCGATGTGGCGAGGGGGTGTGGCGAGTCTACCCGCTAACCCGCACTAATCGACTTCAATCCATTCACCTCTTAAGTTTAAGGTTAAGCAGATTCGAGACAACATAAAAATGCTATCAAATATACTTTAAAAGTGGAAATTAGGATTCCCCATTTTTTTAAATCTCATGTTCTCTTAGAGCAGTAACCGAAAGACACAACGGCACTGTATACAAGAAAAAGTTACGTTAATTTTGAGAACTGCGAGTGTTTGTGTCTCAGTGCTGTTGGTATATAACTGCCCATTCAAACTATAAGTGGAAGATATGGATGTATTGTTGATGGTGTCCCTGAAGGCCTTCACAAGCGGACAGGGATGCATGGGAATTAACAAGACATTAAAAACTTTACGCGATTTTAAACACCATGTAGAGAAACCATGAAAAATATTCCATGATATGTTGCCTCGTAATATGCATTATAACTTAAGTTATTCTAAACATAAAATATAATTGGAAGAGATGGGCAGTGCCTAACGCAAACTGATAGTATATACGGACAACTTTACATTAAATTGAGGGAAATAATTAGAAGAGAACATGATGGGCCATGGGAACTGCAGACTACGCAAAATATTTCATGGTTCTGTCTGGGGAATGGCAAAATATCTTCATACGCAAGGTAGGGTACCGAACTGGAAAACTAGAAATCACATTTTTGAAGCCCCGGAACCGGTTCGGAACGGTTCCTTCGATTCGTTCCGGTTCGGGTTCAGTTCCAAAATGGCGGAAAAAATACGGTTCCGGTTCAGTTCCGGTTCCGGGCAAAAATTCGGGTTCGGTTCCGGTTTTCGGTTCGGTTCCGGTTCCGGTTCGACACCCTGGTTAAAATTGTTGGAAGCAAGTGCACAAGTGGTTGTAGGGAGACGACAGGTGGGGGAACACGATGGGGCAAAGTGTGCCGTGGTGATTGGCGTCCTCATGTCGGCATCCAGCAGCTTGCATTTCATTTCATTAGTGTTAACTCTGCACATGGCTGGCCACTGCTTCGTTCAGTGCACATCTACATGTGTAGCTAATTGGCGCTGTGTGTACTCCACAGTGGGTCCTGGGGGGGCCCAATAGGCACATTCAGTCAGGGTCAGCACATTGCATGGAGGGTCGCTTGGACATCTGAGTGGTTTTGTCGCCCCTTAAGCTGACGTGGCAGCTTGCACAAAGCAAGTTGTATGAAAATTGTTTGTGTTGTCAGTCTTGTTGGTGCTGTTGTGATAGCAAACAGTTTAAGAGTAATTTAGTAGCCTTTTGGGACCACGCATGCACGTGCTAGATCTCTGAGGCAGTGCTCTACCAGAGATGCCACAGTGGAGGAGGAGAGCTAAGAAGGAAGAGCAGTGACTGCCTGCGGCAGCGCTGGCAGGCACTGCAGTTACACCGGAGACCCTGGTCATATGTACAAATGAACATCCCCCCGAAATGCATAGTTTGTACTGGTCGCCTTGCTTCGTCTTCTGGTCTGTTTCACTCTGTCTCGAGGTGTGTGCAGTGGTGCTACTGGCAACGTTTGCACTGCCTGCAGGCGGAGTACAAGACGTTCCACATGAACATTGTCGATGTGGAGCACTTTGAGGAGAAGCTGCGCATGGCAGAGAAGAGCCTGGGCATTCACGCAGATGTGGGCGTTCCGCTGGTGTATGAGCGTAACCAGGAGAGCACGTGGCTGCTGCTGGCCTCCCTCATTGCGGTGGCCCTCATGATCCTGCTCATGTTTCGCAGTGGTACCATCAAGACGCCGCAGGCCATGGATTTTTTCGTGAGTCTGTCTGCTCCCAGGGCGAGCTTTCTGTCCCTCTCCTCGCCTCTCTTTCCAGATTTGTGTATGGTGTGCCCTTGGAATCTCTCACTATTAATGTATGGAGCACAATTTTGAAGTGGCTCCTGTTGAATTTTTATTTTTCCTTGACCGTAGGAGTTTATGCTTGCGAAAATCATGAGTAGAACATTGATGAAATTTAGCCAACATGCACTTCCGGCAAACTGTAATATTATTACTGCACGAGCATGCCTAAGCATTTTTCTGAAACAAACAGTAAGGCGGGTACATGTAAATACAACATAGTATAAATGCATGCAGGAATCTCAGCTCTCACTATAACAGATGATAAATTCGTTTTAATTTCAATTTTGGTCCACTGTTTTGCATTGTTGTGCGAGCACAGTCAGGAGGTTTGTGCGGGTGAATGTGAGAGCTCTTGCCTCTTGTTACTGCCGTTCTCTATGTACAGCAACCAACAGAGAAAGTCTGTGATTGCAGGTGCAGTCGATTACACGACAGTCTGGTTGCCAGTCTGGGAATTGTGCAGGGATTTTTTTTCCCTTCTCCTAGGGGGCAGCACGTCTCTTGTTTGAATGGCTTGAAACACTTTGTTACATAGTCCCTCTTCATAATGTGTGACATGCTCTTGCACTATGGGAAAAAGGAAGCAAAATGAGGGAATTGTTGGCCTGTATTATTTATTTATAAACACACAAGGCGTCGTTTACTGCCAGACAAAAGTTGATACAGCTTTGAATAAAAACAAAATGTCAGCTGGCTGTCAGTGTCTTTTTAAGGTAACCCTTGGTGGATGCAAAATACACTACTAAGGGTATGGTTGCAGACCACGTTTGGTAATAAGGTAGACATTATTTTTGGGGTGTCAGACACAGTCAGCACCCTTCCATCATCAGCGCTTCATAGACGGCTGGTTGCTTGTTTTGAATTAATTTTCTGCTTGCAGTGAAAGTGACAGGGGTGTAACAGCTGCGCCATTTGCGGCATTGAGCGCCAAACCTGTTTACCTGCGCCATCCTGCGCCGAACCGCCCCTGTGGCGCCAAGCTGGTTTATCAGAGCCGTCCTGCGCCGCAGCGCCTGAATTGACCAGCAAGATATGACCGCCATAATGCCCCATGCCTGAAAACCTGGCTGAAACATTGCATTTTCGTCTTCGTCACGGCATTTATGGTTTCAGTTTCTTAAGTGCTATAAGCGGCTATGGAATTTAGCTTTGGCTTAGCCGTAAGGCCGCAGGCACTACGTGCCTTCTCCACTTTCTCTTTGCGTTTCTTTATGTCGCATGAGCATGGTTTTGTTTGCCAGTGTTGGCCGCTGCTCCACAATCAATGCAAAATGACCAGAAGTAAAATGTTTTTAAGTCTCATTGCATACAGAATAATATTTGCATGAAACTTGTAGCGTATTGGAGGTGAACATCAATTTAGTTGCCCATTTCAGACGATCCTAGCTTTGTTGCACGCAATTTTTCATAGCTGCACACCTGCTAGGCCCAAGCCAACATAAATCATGCCTTTTAGCATGCTGTAGTTAAGTAGTCTACGGCATATGTTCGTCGACACTCGCAACCCTGTGACCGGCGAAGACAAAGCTGTGTTTAACTTCACTCGCACTAAAGCCACTGTTTGATAGAAAAAATGCAAGCAAACACCTTGTTCTACAGAATGCTGCTGTGAGTCCGCCTAAACACTGTCGTTGACACGAAGCAAGGCCTGTTACCTGGTCCCTTTCGACTGTGCACATGAGACCTGACCTTTGAACGGTGATAACGCGGCACACTCGATGGGGCCGAAGGTAGATAACTCAACATGTTGTAAACATCCTGATATAGTGCAAAAAATACATTACTGGTTCGGAGTAGGTTCTAGTGCCCGGCAGAATGCCTGATATAGTCATCATCATCATCAGTCTACTCAGGTCCACTGCAAGACGAAGGCCTCTCCTATTGACCTCCAACTGCTCCTGTCCTGTGCAGCTCGGGTCCACAGTTTACCCCCGAATTTTCTTATTTCATCCCTCCGATGTGTTACTGGCCGTCCCCTTCTTCTAGACCCATCTCTCGGTATCCACTCTGTTGTCCTAGTTGTTCACCTTTTTCAGTTCGCCTCACTACATGGTCAGCCCAAGTCCATTTCTTTCTTTATTTCAACTGTGATTTCTTCTACTCTAGTTTGCTCCCTGGTCCAGGTAGCTCATTTCCTCTCCCTGAGTGTTACTCCTAACATTATTCGTTCCATGGCCCATTGAGCCGACCTAAGTTTGCTTTCAAGCTGCTTCGTAAGACGCCAAGTTTCAGCTCCATACGTCATAACCGGCAGTGTGCACGCTGGTTGTAGATTTTTCTTTTGAGTGACAGAGGTAGCTTACTTTTCATTATTTGGGAGTGCTTGCCGGGTGCTCCCCAACCCATACCTATTCTGCGCCGGATTTCTCTTTCGTGGTTGGGGTCAGCACTAACCATCTGTCCGAAGTACATAGTTGTATTCTTTTACTTCTAGCATTTCATTTCCTAAGCTGAAGAGGACGTTTTTCGAATGCTTATTTCTCATTACTTTAGATTTAATCATATTTATTTTTAGCCCCACGGTCGTGCTTTCTGATTGTAGTTCCTCAAGCATTGTTTGCAGGCATTCTGCAGTCTCACTCAGCAAGACTATGTCATCCGCAAACCTCAGATGGCTCAAGTGTTCCCCATTTATCCTTAATCCGATTTTTTCCTAGTCCAGCTTTCTAAATACCCCCTCCAGACATCCTGTGAATAGTTTTGGAGAGATGGTATCTCCCTATCTCACTCCCTTCCGGATCGAAAAGTTATCACTTTGCTTGTGGAGGGTTATCTTGCCCGTGCATCCCTTATATATGTCTTCTAGAAGTCTTATGCAGGTTTCATCTGTTCCCTGGTCTTTTAGTGCCTCTAAAACGGCTGCAGTGAGTACGGAATCGAACGCTTTCTTTTAATCTGCAAATGCCATGTAAAGGGGTTTTGTGTATTCTGCAGATTTTTCTATCACTTGATTGACACCATGAATGTGACCCATAGTTGAGTACCGTTTCCTAAACTCAGCTTGCTCTCTGGGTTGTTGGAAATCCAGGCTGTCACCTATGCGGCTAACTAAGGTAAAAAGCTTGTACACAACAGAGGGTAGGCTGGTGGGTCTGTAATTCGTGAGATCCTAGGGATCTCCCTTCTCATGAATCAGAATAATGTTAGCGTTTTTCCGGGCTATGGGCACTTTTTGCACTTTTGAGCATTCCAAAAACAGTACAGCGAGTTTTTCCAGAACAATATCTCCTCCCTTCTTCAAAAGATTTACGGCTATGTCATCGTCACTTGCAGATTTTCCTCTTTTCATGACCTTGAGAGCCTTTCTTACGTCCTGTTTAGTGGCACATCGCAACTCAAGCTTGCACTCTCAGCAGTACCCCTGGCATAACGTTGCTGACATACAGCCTGGTGTAGAATCATTCTGCTACCTCTATTATCTCGTCCAAGTTGTGTGTTATCTATAGTAGGTAGATAAAATGTAAATGGTAGGGGGCTGGCAGAGTGTCTTGTAGGGAGATTAGGGAGGCACCATAATGCTGTGAAATGGGGTTACACCTGCTCCAAACGGCATTTCTGGCTGCTCCAAACCTGCTCCAAAATGCCTTTTTGGCTGCTCCAAGCCTGCTACAAAGGGCATTTTTTAATTCTCCCTGGACTGCTCCCAAACCCATGTACCCTGTGCCACCCCTGAAGTGAAGATTTTGAAGGACCTGTGTAGAAGTAGTTGTCCTACTATTCTGGCAGTTTGAATTATGTGTGTTAGTTTATTAAACAACATTAAGCTCACTGTTGCATTACATTTAGTGCAGGTGAATTGTGGGCTTTCTCGCAATAAGACGAATTTCTGTAGGTTTCTTGCGTTAGTAAAAATGGAAACATATGTAATACAACACACGTCTTTATTAGTGTCTCAAATCTTTCACAGCAAGATTTTCGGCAAGTGGTTGTGAAATGTGGTGATGTGGTATTTATTTCTCGTTTCTTCGTTTCAGTCTCAGATGGGCCGAGCCCGATTTACAATTGTCGACCCACTGACTGGATCTGGCAAAGGTGTACGCTTCAAAGACGTTGCGGGTCTGCAAGAAGCAAAGCAAGAGATAATGGAATTCGTTGATTACCTGAAAAGGCCAGATCGTTACACAGTAAGTTGCGAGGGAGATAATACACAGCACTACCCTGTGCTTCTTGTGTGTGGTTTGAATATAACTGATCGCGGCACTCGCGGCTTTACCTATATCCAATTTGGTGCCCCACCTAACATTTTAAAGCTAGTTTTGTACTATCATCTACCTTCAGTTGCAGAAAAACGAAAGTAAAAACCACAACACTGGCGCTTCAATGTAATAATTTATCCAGTGAGCGTAACAAGGCCAGGAAGTGAGCATGGTGTTCAAAAAAAAAAAAAAAAAAACGATAAGTTGGAAGCGTGACCTAGCTTGCTCACCGCTATGATGTGTGCTGTTAAATTGGAATAAAAAAATTGTTTGTCATCCAGCCCACCCATTGTGGGTGAAATTGGGCAATTGGATGCAAGGAATGGACGACCAGGGCATCGCAAAGCAGGAACAGCTGGAGGAATGTGGGGAAGGCCTTTGTTCTGCAGTGGAAACAAATTGGACCAGTGGTGATGATGATGATGATTGTGTGTGTCTTGCTGCTCCTGCCATTCAGGACACAATCAGCTGGTGACCCTAAGCAAACACCGGTACATCATTTGTGCAGAGATTAACCTGGAAGTTTTGAACGTGGTTGGAAAGTACATTTGGTGTATGCTGTAAAAATGGCCTACCCACAAGCATTGTTCGCATTAGTTTATTAGCTGGTTTTCAACAAAGAAAACTTTTGGTTATTTTTTATTGATTTAAGCTGGTAAATTAGCTTACTGATGTCATTTGTTAGGCGAGGTACTTGCGTCTTTTCTGCCAAGGTGACTCGGTGGCTAAGGTGTTGTGTAACACGAGGGTGCGGGTTCGGTCCTAGCTGCGGCAGGCATTTTGTAGATGACAAAAATGAGAACACCTGTGTGTTAAGATATTTGCGCTCATTAAACGGGCCATGAAGACAAAATAAAATGCAAGTTTGGTTCATTCAAAAGATTGCCTCGTTAGAATCATGCTGACACCTCTTTTAACGTAAACTTCGCTGAAATAAGCTGTATAATTAGGAAAAAAGGGAATGTCCATGCGACCCACTAGCTCATTTCCCACAACAGAACCTATGATGTCATACCAGCTGCCTCTGCGATTGGCGGAGGCCAGAAAAAGCAAACACAAATTAGGCAGAGCTTATAAGCTTGCCGAACGAGCTATTTGCGCTCAAATTTAGGGCGCATTCTTTTTATATCAGTAAGAATGGTGGGACAGACAGTGGAAGTTCCGAAAGCACACGTAAACATAGAAGTACCGATGTGTACTGCTGTTGGTACTGCACGCACTATGCTTCGTTTGGATGCACAGCACTGCAGGGCTTTTGGGGTTGTCTCAGACGACACTGGCCGATTGACGCAAGCGACGGTGTCTTACGTGACCATATTTGTCGAGTGAGCACCATGTTTCACGCAATGGTTATTTTCTTCATGAACAAAAACAAGCCAGGTTTAAATACGGTCACAAACAAACCAAAGGCAGAAAACGGCTTGCCACGGTGTAGTGGCGCTGTCTAGGTTGACTAACAGTAAACAAGTCTCCGCTCCACACCAAGTGTAGCTGATAGACCTGTTCTTATGACGTCATTGCAAACGTTGTTCAAACACACGTTGGAGGTGGAGGTTTTATTACAGGACATTTCTGTAGTATTTGAGCACCAAACCAGTTTTAGACTCCCAATTTGTTTGCTTCTGTGTTAAACAGTGCTGTGTGAGGTGCTGTGTGCACCAGTTTGCCTGTATTGAATTGCATAGTGGGGAGGAAATTTGGATGAGCAACCTTCCTCCCATAGAATCTTCCAGCACTACCACAATGTTTCAGACCATTAAGCATGATGTATTGTTGATGCCAAGAGTTCCTGTGCTGGCCTTAGACTGTGTGCGCTTTTTTTTAGTTATTATTATCATTATTACCACATGAGTATTAATTTTTTTTAAAGGTGTATCTGTTTACTTTATTACCACCTCTGGGGCTCTGTGGGAAAAAAAAAAAGTTGTAACAAATAACAGATGTAGTTGCAGCACTAGCATTACTATCCGTGTTCATTGAAGTTGATTGCAAAAAGGTGAAGCAGAGTTTTGTTGTACATAAAAAACTGCTTTGCACTTAATAGCGAAGTTTCTTGGAAATTGAGGCTCATCACACAGGGAAGGGATCATTTTTCCGTTCCACCTCCATGCGTATGTGTGGGGGTAGAGGATGAGATGGTGCGTACACTCCTCACCACAAGTCTATTAAGTGGCCTCCTTTTTCTTCCCAGTCCTTAGGCGCCAAGATACCCAAGGGTGTTCTGCTGTTAGGGCCACCTGGCTGTGGAAAGACAATGTTGGCCAAAGCGGTTGCTACGGAATCCAGTGTTCCATTCTTGGCCATGGCTGGATCGGAATTTATTGAAATGATTGGAGGCAAGTGCCCTTTTTTTCTCCCGTCCCCACGTTGCTGTGAATTGTATGCAGGATGTTAGTAAATAAAACTGGGCTGTTAATTAGCAGCTTGGCAGTGCAGAAGCATTCTCCAACCTGTTAATGAACAACCCCATTTTATTGACTTGAATAATGACGGTCGTAGTCAGAGGAATATTGGTGGCAAATTTTTTTGAAGGTTAACTTTATTTCACAACAGTTCTGCATACAACTGACAGATGTATATAGTGGGTGGATTCTTTGTGTTTGTGTGTGCACCCGAAATTGACACCGGCTATTCAGTAGTGATCTTTGGTTCAGAGAAAGGGTAGCTTTTTTCTGCGAAAGCTTATTTCTAAAGGTCCCCTGCCTGTCTAACAAGTGGACCTGGCATTTTCGGCCAATTTCCAGCAGTTTCATTTTCGTTCTTGCTGCCTGCTACTGGTCCTCATAAAATGCACGGCGCTCGTGATTCCACTTCACCCACACCTTACTTCTGCGATGACAGCTTCAGCTGAAAGGCGGAAGGTAACACCAAGTCGTGGGATATCGGTTCAGACGAGGAGAGCGCTTCCAATCGGCCTTGAACACCGCCAGCTGTTCACTGTTCAGTTTTGTTTCCGTACGAGGGTATTTCTGGAGGTCTAGTATCGCTTCTTAGTAGAACCGTCTATTCTGGCAATGTCTCCAACCGGCTTGGTATTGTTTATTTTCGAAAATGTTATGTGGCGCTGCAATATAGGAGACTCATAGCTGAAATTCCTTCATAGCACCACAGCTGCTTGGTGAAAGCTTGCTAAACATGATTCTAGTGAGTCAGAAGCTGATAATAAACCGCAAATAAATGTTCTGACAGATAAGTGACGATGAGAATGTGAACAAGCATCTACCACCGAGTTTGGTTTTGAACTCCAAGCGGATTTCTTCGCATCACTTGCTTGCCTTGAATGTGCTGGCCTTAATCATTCAGAAGGTGTTTTATATCATGTGGGGACTAATTAGTGCCTGTAATGATGTCAAACCACCAGATTTCTTCCAGAGAGCCATCCAAAATTGCGAAATTTGAAATACAGTCGAACACGGATATAGTACCGAACTCCAAGGGGATCGCGAAAACAGTTAAATATATCGATAATTCGCAATATAAAATATGCCCATCTGAAGCTTATCTGAAAACTCCGCACACCACTGCGAGCTTTTCAAAGTCGCGACAAGCGGTAGCTTACCGATTTGTTCCTCACAGCACGGAAAATTTTAACCACAGTGCAACGACCACCGTACTTTACTTAACATGAAAAAGTCTGTGAGATTCGCTTGCTTCTTCATCTGCGTCATAAAGTTCACCAGACTGTCCTCAAGCGGCGCAGCGCTCGATATATCGAATGTGCCGGTGATCGGGAGTTCAATACGTGCGTACAACAGCGCTATACTTTTGCATGGGATCTTTGAGGGGATGTTCATACTGTTCGATATAGAAAATAATTCGATGTATCCGTGTTCAATATATCCGTGTTCGACTGTAGAGGTTGGGCTTCACTACAAGGCGTGGGCACCAGGTATGCTAGCATTTTCTTTTATATGTGTGACAAATTGTTCTGCGCATAGTTTTTCTACTACTGGTGGTTTGTTATACACAACTTCAAAATTTTTTCAACGCCTGGACAAAACTTTTGAATGTGATAATTTTTTTCGCAATCATTATTTATAAAAACATTAATACTGGTGTCGTTGGAAAGGGCATTGAATAATCTGCATTTCATGTCACTGCAATATGTGCCTAACCAATACGTTTAGCACAGGAAAAATGTTTTCTTAGACCTATGAAAAATCGGTCAATTTCCCGTAACGAAAGAGTTAACTACGTATAAAAAGAAACCACGGCTTATGCGGGTACAGTTTAATGGGATTCTACTGTATGTTTTTTTTAAACACAGAGAATGGCTTGTTGATTACTTTATCAGAATTTGTTTGGTGATGGAGAACAATTTCTTCAATATTAACAAACCAGGCAGAAATTGTTTATTTCTTTTTCATTTTTCCGTGGCATAATGATGCTACAAGTTGTGGCCATTGGAGCAGTGCTTCAGTTGCAAATGCTGTGGAGCAAAAGTTGCGGACGCTTTGTTTTGCTTTCTTTACTTATTTATGGTAGATGTTAAACGGACACGAAAGAGAAAAAAATATTGCCTTAGTAACTAGGTTAAAGTCCTGATTGTGTAGCTAATATTTCGAGCTTGCCTGACAGACTTGCACATATTTTATGAGGAAAGTAGTTCATTCAAAAGGGACACTTTCATTGCACCATCCCCCTCAGTGATTTGGTGACTTGGACTGTGAAGGACATTCTGGAAAGCACATTGCGTTCACGTTTACCATGTATGAACTGTCTTCTAATGAACCAAAATGCCTATTTGATGGCGCTCTTTGCCCTAGTTGGCCTTGCGCCATAAACATCCAACCATCATCATCATCAAAATGGCTATTTTAACTGAGAAATGGGTGGACATCAAAACTTGGAAGACTTGAATAGCCACAAACGACCTTATAAACCAGTGTGACATCGTGGTAATTTGCAATACAGCAATGAATGGTGCATTGCGTTTTCGCTTCCCGGCTTTACGCATACCTTCACTGAATAGTGAAGTAACTAGGGATATTGGTTTAACTAACAAATGATGTGTATTTAATTTCAAAAAACTTGTTTCATTGCATAGAGGCTAAATACACATAGGATTCAAGGGCCTCACGTTGTGTAGCTCTTGTTGCTTCATTACATAAATGTCTTCATTATATTGACATTTGCTGTATTGAGGCAAAAACGGTGAGTTGTCCAATCCATCCAGCTTTTGCTTGGAAATCCACGTATAGAGTAGCCAGATGGCATGACCTTTGCCATTAACAGACCAAGGAGATATAAATAATTATTTTAGCATACGGGGTATGGAAACTGTACCCTTTAGCCCTTCTCTTTCTCATACTTTCTCAGCTTAGTTTTTAACTCCTATGTCCGGCAGTTCTTTATTCAATAATTACATGTGTTACATGGTGGTATTGCTACATATTTGGTTCATTTTACAAAAAGAAAAAATATTTGTTGTTCAGGGCAAGAAAACAAATTAACAAAAAATACTCCATTGTAGTTTTTGGCATTCGAAAATTAAATATATTTTTGGAAAGCTAGAATTGTTTTGAGCAGATAGAATGTCAAGTTTAATTTGTGTTTGTGTCTCTCAACATGACCTGCATTGGATTTGACCTGCATACCTGCAGATACCTGCAGAATGTAAGATACCTGCATTGGATTTGACTGTGTAAACAAGTCCCCTGCATCTAGTACCCAACAGTACCCAGTTGAATTCTTGGGCAATTTATTGTCTAGGGCATTGTTTCTTGTTTTATTGTTATGCTCTATTTTTGAAGTTTTGTCTTACTTGTACGCCACCTTCTCCTTCATTTTTTTATTCCCCTCCAAGGTTTAGGCTGGTCTTCATCGGGTATCACTAAGGCTTTTTGCCTCCCTCTAATAAGTCTGTCTTTTCATATAACAAAAAGCAAAGGGAAAATAAATTGTTTTATCTTGTATAGTCATTACTTTAAGACAAATTTATCGGCGAACTGGTAGGAAATTTAAACGTGTAACTTGGGAGTAAGTTATCAGCACCAAGAGGGGGTATTCTCAACTAGGAGAATTTTTTGTGAATTCTTCTTCCTAACTGAAGCCCTCTCTGATTGGTTCCTAATTTTGTCAGAGGCTTCTGTCACCTCGTCGTTCATGTTTGCACTGAGAAGTACAGGGAAAATCTTACACCGCCCCCAAAACAAAAAAATCTTCTGGAGAGAACGGCAAATTGATTGAAAATTCTGAAAATGTTGCGAGTCGCCCTCGTGCTCTCCAGATACAAAGAGACACATTGAGCTCTGTGCTGATGACAGTTGCTGACGGGCTTCACTGGTGTGCAGGTCTTGGAGCTGCTCGAGTGCGGGACCTTTTCAAGGAGGCCAGAAAGCGAGCACCTTGCATCATCTACATCGATGAAATTGACGCCATTGGGAGGAAACGGAGCAACGTGTGAGTAGCTCATCTTCCTGCAGCTGTTACTGCTCGTGCACTGGGCATACAGCTGATGCGGCACTATGGAAGCCAGCTGGCCTTGTTTTTGTGCTTACACTGCATTGAGAGCATTGGTCAAGACAGTTCACCGCCAGAAGTTTTGTGGCTGAAGTGGGGAAAAAAAAAAATGGTTAAAACGCGAAGCTCTCTCCCATGCAACCTGAGTCAAAGCTATAGTCCTACGTCCACTCTTCCGAAGTCCAAAATCCAAAGTACACTTCAACTCATCCAAAGTCCGAAGGCAGCATTCAACCCCACACCACCAAAGTCCAAAGCCAAGGTCCAGCCATGCTTAGGGAATGTATTTTATCATCATCATCATCATCATTGCTTTCCTGCATTGTGTTTAAAGTTGGCTTCCCTGCCGTGCATTTCATCACCATCGTTGCTTTCCTGCAGTGTGTTTAGAACGTATTTCATCGTCATCTTCACTTTCCTGCAGTGCGTTTCACTCGGACGAATGACGCCATCAGTGAGGCATAGGAAGCTTCGCTTTAATAATTTACTGAGATGGCCTAACACCTTAACCTGGCTGGCCCACACTAGTCAGCTATCCTTACACTATGCTCCCTATTGTTATGTGTGTAAGGGGCATGTGAACTTTGCATATGGCAATTGCACGCATAGCTATGCATGGTATGAGCCATGCTGTTTCTCAGAAGAGGTGGAGACTGACATGACTGCATTCCTGTTTTGCTTCTCAGCGGTGCCGAAGGATCAACTGGTGAAGAAGAGCAGACATTGAATCAGCTTCTGGTCGAAATGGATGGTGAGAGCCTCTTCCCATGTCATACCTGCCAACTCTTCCAAATTTTTCGTAAAATGTATGAATTTTGACCTGTCTTTGTCTTACGATTTTACGAATCGTGCCTGAAATTTTACTGGAAATATTTTGATTTTCGAAAAAAATGGGACCATGTATTAAAATCACACTGTAGTACCTTGCGCCACCACGAGAGGGCAATGTGTACTCTTCTTATCATCATCAGCAGAAGTTACAACTTGGATCTGTCATCTTCTCAGGGTGGGATACGCCATAGAGTTTCATACAATAATAACTAGAGAGGAACCTGGCGCTAGTGTCAGCGTGAACTCCGAGACTGTGCTTACGTTTTGATGGGAACGATGGGTAGTTCTGGAACCGGATTGCGTAGGATCAAAACGGGCTTAAGGCTGCGCAAATTAATTGGTTTTTTTTTTTGTCAAAAAAACTCTTACTTCGTGGTTTGCGGTTTACAGATTACATGGCGAACAAGAAAGTTAGTTACCCAAAACAGGTTTTGTGCGAAATAAAACGGCGCATTTAAATAGAAAGCAGACGCGTGTCGAGGAGGTTTGCGGAGTACGTTTGCCATTTGCTGCCAACTACAGTGGCACGCTAACTTCTCTAAAAACTCTTTGTAAAAGTTTTGACGCATGTAGTTTTTAATATCAAGAAAAGCTTTTTGCCCCTAAAAAAAGAAACCGATTACTTTTGGAGAAGTTATTCTTGCCTAAATTAGTGATATTCATCAAGCAACACTCCTATCAGATGCCGGTACTGCTGGTCTACACCGTAGGAGCTGGCGTTCGCATGAAAGGTGTGGCTGTTCCAAGCAATTCGCAACCGTCGTCAGTTTCGAAAATACATTGCTCTGCTGAATGAACAGCGTTCAACTCCTAATTCGCACGCAACTTCGCTGCACACAGAGCCGTCATTTGTGTTTTCGTGCTCGCTGTGCCGGCAGTGAATTGATAACCCATCCGGTTCGCAATGCTGGTTTTAAAACATTTCCAATCAGGGCGGTGTCATTCGCGTGCGGCATTCAGTTCAAGGAGAAATGTATTTTTGAACGCTTCTTCCAACACCCCGCGTAGGCAAATGTGTTCATGCAAGTCCAAAGCGAAAACTAAACTGAATGCAGGATCCAATCACTAGTAACTCCCACAAGCCATCGAGCGTCAATTCGAATCCAGAACTACCCATCACACCGATTGCGGCGGATAATCGCAGTGCCAGATTCCTCTCTAGTTGTTATTGTATGAAACTCTCTGGGCTACGCATCCATATTCCATATCCAGGACTCGCTACCACCTCGACAAGCCTGTTTATCGCACTTTGTTTGCGGGCCGATTAGGACTTCCATGTTCACATCGCTCTTTGAATGACTGCCGCTTCCGATGCGGTATGACCTGTGGTACGACCACGGTAATTGCTTCGCAGTGCAATGGCGGACTTGAAGCCACAACAGTACTACCAAGTGCTTTTTGAAATCGTACACGTCAGAATTCCCATGCTTCGTGCCGTCAAAGTAAGGTGAGAAGTTGGGATTTTGCACCACGTGTGCCTGTGATGTGAACCTTCCGCATGGCAGCAAGTGATACATCAAGGTCCACATTGCTTCGAAAAAGCACCAGGGATACGTGCAAGCCACGAGCAACCAGCCCAGACTGACGGTTTTTCCTTATGGTTTTGAAAACGTGAGAACGCTTGTCACAGAACGTTAATTCTTTTAAACTTAAAAAAAAAAACATTAAAGTGTGCTGCCCCCCCCCCTCCCCCCTCCCCCCCTTTGCGGTCCACGGGTTTTACGAATTAGTCACAGGTTGGCAGCTATGCCATGTTGTGTGCAAAGTGTAAACTGAAGCTGGTAAAGCTGAGCTGCAGGTGATCTTTTACGGCAACAGCTGTAAATATGAGGTGTTATTGTTTCCATGGGCATCTTTGCTTTGCAGTGCATCTGCTAAACATGGGGCTGCCACCTGGCCTGTGTCTGTCTGGCAAGCCCAGTTTTTCACACATGCTGCTGGTTCAGAATCAGAAAATCTTTATTAGGATCATAAAGGTGTTTGGGATGCAGACAGAAAGCCGATGGAGGCTTGACTAAGGGCTTGGCAGAAACTAGGCCATTGGGCCATCCTTGCAAAACTACTTACGATGTTGACAAAATGCATGAACACGCTGCCTGATATGTCTCTGTGCTTCAGTTACAAGCACCAATAGCCACATTTGTTGTTTAGTAGAAATGGCAAAAGATGGTGTCAACTACCGTTTTTCTTGCACTGTTTCATTGATTTGCTGTTTTAGGCTATTGCAAAACACTGGCAAGTTCCCAGAGCTAGCTTAAACGCATTGCTAGCATGTTTAACTTGTGCAGCCTGTGCATGTACGAACATGAAGTCAGTAGTAATCATGAAATAGCTGAAAATGACTTCGACAAGTTTACTTGAGGCGCCCCAAACGTTGCCCCAAGCAGGGGCAACGTTAGGGGCGCTGAGTGCCAGGTTATTGCAAGTGTGTTGCGGCAAGGCTCAAGGATTATCCAGACGAGGGCGTAGGCCGTGTCTCTCATTGATGAAAGCACATCAAATGTTCTTCAGAGTGTAATATTGCTGCCAGCTGTTATGCGAATGACAATGCATTTCTGTAATACAGTATCAGGCAGCTATTTGTTGTATGTTCCTAAAGTAGACACAGTGAGCAGTTTCTAGCCACGGAGTAAAATGTTGTTTACATGGCCTTTTGTGAGGCTTCAAGAGTTTTGCAATAGGAAGCAATGTGGTATGTACGTTCACGTGATCTTTTCTCTCCCTCTTCTCGCACTCTCTTTTGAGTTCATTTCAGTTTTAGTCTCAGTTCATTGAGAAACCTGCTGGGTTAAAAAGGCATTTTGAAGTGTCAGAGCCCCAAGAACAAAAGAAAATTCCTGCGATGTGTTATGTTGTCTAATATAGCACTCGTGACTAACCTTATCTTTTGGTCACCAAGTTTCTCGTGCTTACTGTTTGTTCAGTTAAATTTCTTTCTTTTTTTTCACCAATCCTCTGCTTTCTTTCAGGAATGACTACAAAAGAGAATGTCATTCTCCTGGCATCGACCAATCGATCTGAGGTCTTAGACAAGGTATGACTTGTTTCTAGCTTTTTATGC
The DNA here is from genome assembly GCF_048455015.1 of Haemaphysalis longicornis. Taxonomy (NCBI): domain Eukaryota; kingdom Metazoa; phylum Arthropoda; class Arachnida; order Ixodida; family Ixodidae; genus Haemaphysalis; species Haemaphysalis longicornis. Next base: position 362,058,987 of record NW_027526203.1, on the reverse strand, counting down.
ATTAGACTTGCGTAAAAACTGCTACCAAGCTTCTCTTACACATGTAACAGCAAAAATATGAACAAAATAATTGCATTAACATAAGCAGTGAGGCCTTTCAGCACATTTTGGCTCAGTGGAACCTAAAATTTTGTGTTGTGCTTTGTTATTTGTGTAAGTTGCACTTTTTGCCATCCCTTGTAGGCCCTGCTGAGGCCCGGTCGGTTCGACCGCCACATCTTGATCGACCTGCCAACTCTGGCCGAGCGAAAAGAGATATTCGAGCAGCACTTAAAAGTGATCAACCTGGACAACCCGCCCTCGCACTACTCCCGCCGTCTTGCTCAGCTCACTCCAGGATTCAGTGGTGAGTTTCCCTCGTCCTGCATGGCGATTATGTGTGGCCACAGTGGACGCATCATTTATTTTCTCTACGTCATTGTTCTGGGCAGGAGCGGACATTGCCAACGTGTGCAATGAAGCGGCGCTTCATGCTGCACGGAACAAGGAAAAAGTTGTCTCGTCTGGGAACCTAGAGTATGCTGTTGAGAGAGTCGTTGGAGGTGAGTGCCTGGAAGGATCGTCATCATGTCTTTGTGTGCAATGCATCTAGCAGATTCACATGCCGTCAGCATCCGCTAACTGCCATGAACGCTGCTGTCAGAGCTATTCCTGCATAAGGGCAATTCCAACTCAAGGCCCAGGGAAAGAAAACAAAAGAAGAGAATAGAGAGAGAGAGAAAACAGAGAAAGGAGTTATTCACGTTAAAATTGACCAGGTATTAGTACTATATTTAAGGAACTGGCGTGAAGCTCAGATTCGCATATTTTTTTCTGGCACGCCTTTTTTTTTTTTTTTGGCTTTGAAACACTATGAAGGACATAAATTGGTGGACCTGTAGCTCTTTCAAAAGATGAATAAATGTGTGAAGAAAAATTGGTACAGGGATTGATTTCATTATTTCCCAGGAACTGAGAAGAGGAGCCAGGTTATGTCTTTGACGGAAAAAGAAGTGGTTGCTTTTCACGAATGCGGCCACGCTCTCGTTGGGTGGCTGTTGGAGCACACAGATGCTCTCATGAAGGTGAGCACATGAATAGGTAGCTCATCAGTTGGAGTATTTCGCACTGTATGTGGTCGTCTGCATGTATGCACGCAATCACATATGCAGGGGTGGTGACAATATTCAGAAATCAAAGTATACAGTCTTTGCTGCTTTACCCAATCTCGTATAGTTCTTTCTTTGCATCGGTGTTTCAGTACATTTTTTGCTGTTCCTTCTTGCAGGTGTCTATTGTGCCACGAACATCAAATGCCTTGGGGTTTGCCCAGTACTTGCCCACAGACCAGAAGCTCTATTCATATGAGCAGGTGAGTAAACCAATTGTCAGCCTTGCAAGGAAATGCTGCCCATGATGGAGGCTGGGCCCGTGGTATATCCTGAAGACCTTGTACACTGTACTGGCATAAGAAGGCACTTGCTGGCCACATAAACAAAAGCCATTCCTGAAATAGCCTGAAGTTTGTTGCTGTGTGCTTGGTAGTTCAGCTCTAGTTAAGTGGCACGAATCTTGTTAGGTTTCTGGGCACTTGTAACGTTTGTCTGATTCTTTCTGGGCATCTGTATTGAGAGTTCCTCACCACATGTGTGGTGTATGCATTTGACAGGAGTGAACTGAGAGCCCTGTCCCTTCGCAGCTGTTTCAGAAAATGTGCATGGCACTTGGAGGCAGAGTGGCCGAGTCTCTCACTTTCAACCGCGTCAGCACAGGTGAGGCAGTGCATGCATATTCACCCCTCTGACTCTGATATTGAACGCAGTGGACTGGGCTAAATAGCAGCAGTAGCTGGCGCCCATGTACCTATGTTTTGGTTTAAGCCAGTGGAGAGGAAAATAAGCTTGAGTGGCACAAGTCTTCTCTGGGGCATCGTTTTGAATTGCTCAGCAGGCTAATATGAAAGTCATTGGCTGATTTCTTAGTTTTGTTATCAACTGGCACACCCATGATTAGCATGATAGGGGCACATAACAGTTCTACTGAATAGTTTCAACAGTTTTTTTTGTCTAGAGGCACTAAGGAATGTGTCTGTGCTTTTGGAGCTGCCTCACTTTGGCCAAAGCTGTGTGAAAAAGGAAACGTTTGGCTTGAAACCATCGGTTTTCATGCTTTTTACTATTGTCCTGTTGTAAAGTCCCACTGTCCTCATGCGACCAATGCAAGAAGCCAAAGTAAAGCCAAGTGTGGATAAAAGAATATTAAAAAAATTGTTTTACAGACTCTGGCCTTAAGGTGGAATTAACAAGCTATTCAGATTAATTTTGACATGATGTGGTCTTGAGGGTGGGGCCGCTGGCTTGCCTTAACATTTGCTCTGCTTGCAGGTTCCCTTCCATGTGCGGGGACCCCAGTAGCTGCGAATGCACTGTGGCATGTTGTGTGGGCATGTGGCATTCAGTCTCTGATGGCAGTTTTTGGTGTGGAGAGTGTGATATTGCTGTGTGCATGAGGCCTGTTGTGTGCCTCAAAATGTCGCGTAAATGGGCGTTTTTGCATTCTGCCTCCATCAGCTCCCAACCTCATGCACCAATTCAGAACGCCTTAGCCACAGTGTGTAGACTAAAAGCCATTAACTAAGGATACATGCACAAAGCCACATTAGTTGGCTGCAGACCTGATAAGTACCGTGGCAAGACTGCTACAGGCTGCACGTGATTATTTTGTAATTTCTAATGGCTTTGCTGTATGGCTTATGGCTTCGCTAAGGTGAAAGGACTGCATTGTGCATGTATTGATGTCTGGTATGCTACTAGCGTACTCGCATTACTGGCTTTTAAGTGGCGCTGCAGCTTCACTTGCTAGAATGCACGGAGCCGTTAACGAGGAAAAAAAATGCCTGCTGTGGTTGCCTTCTTCTGTTATGCCTGGTCTTATGATGGAGACATTAAAAAAAGGCATACACGACATCAGGAACACATTAAAAATTAATCTGGAGCTGTCCACTACAGCATGCCTCATGGCCGCCAAGCTGCAGCAGCATCTTTTCAGAGAGAGCATGTTGTGTGGGATGTGTGCAGTGTCACAGGCAAGGCCTTGACGGTGTGTGCAGGTGCCGAGGATGACCTGAAGAAAGTGCGCAAGATGGCCTACGCCATGATTCGCCAGTACGGCATGGACCCCGTGGTGGGGCCACTCTCTTTTCCCACCGAGGAGGAGGGCCAAAGCATGGTTGGCAGAAAGCCCTACAGCCGCCGTCTGGCCAACACTATTGACGAGGTGCGGCTCATACAGTCATATCCAATAGTAATACAAACACTTTTTTTTCCTCATTTTTCTTCCCGTGGCCAGGCAGACGTGTTCAGAAAAGTATGTGGCTGGCAAAACTAGAAAGGGGTTGTAAAGCTAGCTGTCTTTTGTTTGAAGTCTTGAGCTCGTCGCTAAAATAAATTCGCATTCTAGCTCATGTCACTCAGCCGCAGGCCAGGTGTGCGACGTGAACTAGCTTAAAGAAAAAAGAATCAAGAAGGTTTTAAGAAATTATAAAGTTTGAAAAATGACTTTATATTTGTTGGGTCTGCACATTATTTGGGCAAGCTCTGAAGTCTTTATATTTCATACACGTACTGCTTTTGCGTGGCTACTTTTCCATGCACAATTAATTTCGAAGGAAAATTTGTATAAATGCATCAGGGTGCCTGCACAAACCAAGTTTGCAGGAGGATTATGTGGACAGAAAAGTGCAACTAATGTTGTCTACAATTAAAGGCCAAGTGCACTGAAATTTCATTTTGGCTAATTTATTTTGAGTGTACAGTACGTACCACCAAACCAACTGGGACATGACTGACAGCCCCGTAAAATGCCTTGTTAATCAATTAGAAGTAAGCATCTGCAAAGAGTGATTTTTCACTTCAAAGCGAATACGAATCAAATAGTTACCTCATTCATAAGAATTTCGAAGCAAAGCGAATAGTTTCGAATCAAAGCGAATACCTGGAATGCCAAGTAAGGAGAAAAAATTTTATCGAATGAACTACGTTATCTTCTTAAAATAATCTTTGCTAGCTCTTTTATCAACCCCACTTTCCCTACAAAAGTGGGACAATCAGAAGTATACATCAGGCTTTTCATTTTCAAATTTATTGGGATGAAAGTTGAAATGGAAGCCGGGAAACCAAAGTGGGACACTGCTCTTGAAACAGCTTCCTTTAATTTTTAAGTAAACTGTGCAACTTGTCAGTCTGGCTGTTTTTTTCCACTGATTTCAAATATGCCATTATTTTTTGAGTAAGTCAATTAGTTTCCAAGATGATTAGAGATAATTATTAGTTATTTTTTGAGGAACAATAGAGAAAACAGTGTTAGCCATGAAACTGTAATCTTTATATTTTCCAATACTATGAACACAGATTCCGCTAGCTTTACCTGTGCCAAGTGCTTGTGATGCTTTTGACGCCTTACAAAGTGATGTTTTGTTCTTACTCTGCGGCTGTATGGCACCGCCTTGTATTGGTTTTGTCCTTTACTGCCCTTTGTGCCTGCCACCACATTTCATGTTGCACATTGCGACACAAAGCTGTCATATCGTGCCTATGCTCCTGTCTTCAGGACATGCTTGCACAGGGAGCAAGTGCAGCTGACGGTTCCACTTGGCCTGTAGTTGAAGGCAGCACACTTTTCTTTTGCTCTCCAACCTATTTCAATGAAACTTCGTGGGGTCGTTCAGTTGGCTTAGCTGATTTCAAATGTCCAAGCAGTTTTGATGTGAGGTAATTAGTTTCAGAGTTAAGTAAACATCTTCCTTGATCGTTTTTGAGAACAATAGGGAAAAAACTATTCAACAAAACATTACCAGCAAGGCATGAATAGATACCAGAAGTTGTGGAGAATGAAATGTGGGAAACAGTTTTTTAGTTTTGCAATCACGTACAAGTTTACATCAATTTTAACTTCTAGGTTTGAAGTACTCCTGCTAACCAATTAAAAATAATACTAATTAAACAACTACTGAAACACAAAATGAAAAATCTGCTTCCCATATTGGATAGTTTAAACATTCAGCTTCACAGTGCAAAAAAAAATATCTTCCTAGCTGCACTACATGCTGGGATGTACCTCTCGAGAATTTCCTATCACTGCGATACCACTCGCGGCGAAGAAATGGGGAATTACGAAGAAATTGTTACTTTTTGTTGAAACCGGTCCTCTATGGCTTTTATAAGTACCTGGTACTGTCCCAAGCATGGAATTTTTGGAGGAAAAACTATCGAAATCAAGAGGAAAGTGACACCTTAAAAATGCCTTTGTGGGCAGTTTTTCAGTCCCAAAGACCCATGTGCCCACTTAAATTGGGTGTAGGGTTGCCACCTGACCGGTTTTAAACCGGCCCGACTGGTTTTTTAGACAGCGGGCCGGTTTCCCGTCTGTACCTAAAACCAGCCGACATTTGCCGGTTTTTTGGCCATCGTGCCGCGGGTATTCCTTTTTTTGGCCTTTCGTAAGCGTCAATACAGCAACTACGACGATAAATATGTGTCGACAAGCTGTGCAAAGACACGCGAGCCGAGAAAATACGTGGCCGAGCGTGATTCCTTAGATGGAAGGGGACCAAAGGGAGGAACAACACAACGAACTGCCGCTGGTGCGGTCAACAAGTGGGGCTAATTTTCAGTGCAGTGCAGCACTTTCAGAGCAATAACCAAGATTTCAATTAATTTCAGTACAAAGTTATCTGGAGTTCTCTGTAGGAAAATGCTGCAATAAATGGCATTGCATGTCAAAAAAAAAAAAAAAAGAACATGGCGGCTGTTTTTTAACACAAATTCAACCTTCCACGTATCACCCCCCCCACCCCCCACCCCCACTTCCTACCCCCCTTGGCCGGTTTTTTCTTTGGGGAAAGGTGGCAACCCTAATTGGGTGCCAAAGAGCATAGTCAGTGTCCATTTTCGGCAGTTTATCGTGTTCAAGCAGCCCCATTCTAGAAATCCATCATGCCCACCATGCGGTTACGGTGTTGAATCTCTCGACTAAAGCAGCATTGCAGTTTGTGTCCCAGTTGTGCAGTTTGCAACTCAACTGCGGACCACTTCAGAGCAAATGAACAGTTCATGGGCAAATTAACAGTTCATGGGTTCACGGTTCGTGACCAAATTTGGGCAGTAGCAGTGTCCCAGAAATTCCTTGTTGGCAAATTCCCTCGTGCAAATTCCCTCGTGTGACCCCCACCAATTACTTTTCTATATGCGTTGTCGTACGCAGACGTCATTAGTGGAACGGCGCACTTGTGAGGACCAGTGTCGAAGTAGACTAATCTGTGAAATGCAAATGCAACATGTAAAGCTTTTTTTTTTTTTCTGGAGTGATATGACAGCACTAGCAACGAGCTAGCTTCCTTGCAATTGTGTATAAGCAATTTTTCTAGACTTACAAAATTTTTCAGTGAAGGTAGACACATTGCATGGTTTTTTAGTGACTAACCCTGGTATTCTGAATCCTCCCTCCACTCGAGCCTCCAGTGGACAAGATCCTTGAAATTGATTTCCCCATGCATAAGTATAGCGGAATCCTCCCCTCAGCCGAGTGGAGGGAGTGGTAGATGGACTCAGAATACGGCCCTAAGGCTTATGTGTTCCGAAAAAAATGTGGAGAAGGTGTCATGTCTAAAATGCGTAATGTTCTTACATTATATTTAGCAAGCAAGACTGGTGGTTGCAAGGGCCTACAAGCACACTGAAAAAGTCTTGAAGGAAAATGAAAGCAAGTTAAAGATGGTAAGTAAATAATTGTTTACAGTACGCCAGTACTGTGCAGTACTAATCCCGTGTACAGTAGTAATTTCGACAGCGTTTTGATATCTGCAATATAACATTTGTTTTTGGAGAGAGGGATTAGTTTTATCTTTACTAGTGTCTTCATTAAGTTAAAGAATGATATTCCTGGTACACTGGCATTACAATCACATTCGAACCGAATGTCATTAGACTCAAATGAGAGGCCTCAAATGCCATGCTGGCCGCGGCGACCACTTTTCTGATGGAGGCGAAAAGCAATAACGCCCGTGTGTACGAGATTTCGGCGCACGATAAAGATCCCCAGGTGGTCAAAATTAATCCAGAGCCCTCCACTACGTCGCGCCTCATCGCCTGCGTTGCGTCGGCGCGTTAAACCCCACAATCAATCAATCAATCAAATGCCATGCTCCACTACAATTCCGATTGCAGTTAAAAGCTTTGACATTTACTTGCTGCTCTGCAGTGGTGCTACTGCCTTCAAGTTCTGTTTTCTCACTGTAGAGCTACATTTACAATCATTGGTAATTTCTCCCAATAAAAACATTGCTGTCGGTATTTAAGCTTGACTACATAAACGGCACCTGGTTTTAGATGAGCGTTGGAAAGATATAGGATGCCGCAACTTATTTCATGCTTTAAGTCAAGCCGGTCATGCAGAATGCACCCATGATCTGTCACAGATCTCCAAATACTACATTTTACAGAGGCTCATACCATCAGGCTCAATCGTTATAATCAATAACAAGGAAAATGACCATTGTAATGAGCAGTTTATTTTACCGTATAGCAAAGTTGATGGTGCCATGACTGTTCATTGTTATAACAAATATATTGTTATAATTGGTATTGTTATAAGTGGGTTCAAGTGTTAGAAGTGGGTATTGTTATAAGTGGGTCTCAAAGTCATTTGGAGGCTTCAAATGTCATCTGCAGTGGACATACGCCTCGAATGAGTTTGAAGGACATTTGAACCAAATGTCGTTGAAAAACCGATTGGAGCAGCATAACATTCGTGTTTTGAGTCGAATGACATTCGGTTCAAAGGCAACCAAGATGCGAGTGTAGCAGGTGTATTACTACAGGAAGTAGTCAATGGCATCTTGAATGATTATTATTTACTATGTTACTGGAAAACTAACATTTCATTTTCATACTGGTCCAAGTTATCTGAAACACCCTGTACCTATATTTTGAGTGCGTATGCATACACCTATTACCCGCTATCAGATTCCCATGTTCTTACCAATTCTTTTCAATAAGGAATAAAGCCAGAATGTTTCGTAACAGCAGTACGCTCGATTCTTGTGCGAGTTGTTGCCCTTGGGCAGTCTAAGCTGATCGTGCGAGCTCTTTTATTTGCCTGAATATTCTTTTTTTCTCAGTTGGCTGGAGAGTTACTGAAGCGTGAAGTGCTCAACTATGCCGACATTGAAGACTTGATAGGACCACCCCCATTTGGCAAGAAGCAACTGATTGAAGTTCTCGATCTGGGTCTTGATCCACCCGACAAGAAAAACAGCAAGTCACCTCGAGAGGGGCCACCAGAGAAGCCTCAACAGAATTTGTCTGGCGTTGCGACTGCCTAGGACGAGGCATCTGTGTATTACTACAGATTAGCCTGTGCTTAAAAGCACTAATTTTAGCCAGTTGAAAAAAAAATGTACAGATAGCAGTAAAAAGGAATGTTATCGAACTGGTTCGTGCTTTTTTTTGTATGTGGGTTCACACATTCACCTTATTTAAATGAAAAGTACTCTAGCAATCCTTTTACGTCAAGCGCTTTATTTCAACAAACCGTGGCCGCGACGTGAAGTCTGGGTGCACTGCCAGCAGTTGGAACACCTGGCTGTGGTCCTTTGCTGCCAAAATTTGTCGAATAAGGGGTGGGTGTGAGAGCCCCACTTCTAAAAATAAGTGTCCTCCAACTCTGAGCAGTCTCCTTGACAGCTGCAGGATGCTACGGATAACATCCAGGCCATCGGTGCCCGCAAAGAGAGCGGTGTGGTCTTCATGCCTACAGAAAGCGTACCACTGTGTGAAAATTCATGTTAACAGCAGTGACCATCTAGTTAGGCGACATTCCATTATGAAATGGGTATGAGTTTGGCAGTTCTGGAGCAATGCAGAATGTGAAATGAATATGGCAACAGGCTGCACCCTGCACCTAAACCGTCCTAAAAGATACCACACTACCTTTATTTATGAAAGCAATGCATAGAATTAATCTAAAAACATTTTTACTGTGAAAAAATCATGGAACTTGGCAAGAACTTGTTAGAATTGCAGGGGCTCAAGCCCAGTCTGTTGGCATCAAAACCAGCGACGGTACCTCTAGGCCGTGAAGGCTGAGCAGCAGGCTGGAGTTCAACAAAAGTGCTAAAAAATAACCAGTTGATGGCGCTACATGTGTACAGACAGTGTACTTATGTCATAACAAAATTAGTTTGATAAGTGACATTGTGGTGGGCCACTTCAGCAGAACAGTTTTTGATTGCGAAAAGCGTGTGTCACTTAGTGCTTCTCTCCAGACACTAGAGATACATACAAGACCGTTGTTAATGCCACCACTGCAGTGTAGTACAAAAAAAAGATCACTGTTTGCTTGAGCCATTTGCGTGCAGTATGCCAACAAAGTCCAACTCACAATAGGACTTCTGGTTCCATGGTGCTGGACTCACAGGTAGCAATGTAGGGAGGGTTGCTGACAATTACATCATACACACGGTCATTCAAATCAGGTATGCAATGTTCTAGACCGTTTGGTGTGACCTCTGCTTCATAGACGGAGACTCTCTCAGACAAACCCAGCCGTGATGAATTCTCCTGCGCCAGTTTGACAGCCACTGGGTTTCTGTCAATTGCAGTGTAATGAACCTAGAGCAAATATACAACAGTAATATTATAAATGCATCAACAGCAATGATGTTCGCAGCAAGCATGACACAAGTGCAAGTTCATGCAGGTATTTTCTCAATGAAGACCCTGGAGAAGATGCTTACACTTGAGGCACAATGTTAAGCTTGGTGCTCTCCATTGAATAAGGTGCTTGTCATACAAAACCAGCAAGAGCAGTTTTGTGGTGCCTATAATCTACATGGGACTCTAGCTTAATAGAAGCAAGATTATAAGAAATACTTTTCATGCAGAATGAATACACGGGTGCTTGAAAATGTGTGACCATGTGCATGTACCGTCCATTAGTATTATTGAGTTATAGCAGTGGAGAACTGGTACCAGTGTCACGCCGGTACATGGTAAGCACAACTGGTTTCGGCCCTTCTGCGTGCATGCAGTCGCGCTGGTCGACCACCGTGTGCCATTCAAACTGAGACTGGTTCTCTGCTGTGCCATCACTCTATTGCTGTAAATCGCATCTTAGAAACATATTTAGCATTTTGAGAGGTAAAAATGCACACGTTGCACATTCCGTTACACTCGTTTAGTCCTTCACAAGGAATACTTGGTCAGCTGGTGTTTGTGCAAGAGTTATTGGAGGACCATGTCGTGTTAATTTTTCTCTTAGCTGTTGAACATTGTATTACAGCAGTCACAATCTTGCTCGATACTAATACTGGGAGTATAACCCCCGCATGAACATTTTCAAACCTGATACGAGCTATTCGGGTGAAATCAGATGCAACTAATTACTGTAAACTTCGGTTTTTCAGAACACAATACTTAATTGCTAGTTTTAATTGCATAATCATTCACACTGCCTTGATCAGTTGGCATGTAAACACAAAAGTACACGACATTTCAATAGCGACCTGGTAGTACTATGAGTCTGTGACTATGCACACGTGTGTCGAGATGAAACAAACTTTGTTTTACATTTATTAAGACTTATTTATTACTGTAACTGGTGTGCTTGCACGTCACCTGCAGTGCATAGTTTGGCAGTGATGGAGAACCTTTCTGCGTGAAGTGAAGAAACAGAATCTTGGGAGGAGAACGAAGAAAAAAATGCTTTACGTTCCTTTGTAATTGCAGGCATCAGTTTTTGTGTTTATTTTTGGAAGGGAACAGACACGTTTTGTTTTTGCCGAAAAGAGCTAACCATCTGGATATAGCATGTTCAATACAAAATTTTTATTACTCTATGGAGCAGCAATCTGGATCCCACAAATTACAGTGTGACCCTATCTGTGTACAAATGCTAATCCATGTTCCTTCCAGCATTAGCAAATGCATTTCGTACAGTTGATTTATTATGCTGAAATACTACCTGTGGCGAAATGACAAACGGGGCCTTCGTTTTCTGGCAATGAAGTGCTTATTGCCAAGACCATTTTTGTTGCTTCTAGCCATCAACTAGCATAAGTTCTTTGTTAAGGCTTGTGTTCAATATGTAAATGTGCCAGTAAACATAGGCACGTATCCCCACAGTCAGAACAGTAGCGGAAAAGAACAACAAAACAACTGACTTGTTTTGTCAATGTACCATACACAGAATTTCAAGAGTGTGTGGAGAGCGAGGCCTTTGTGTTTCATTCGTTCTTGTTCCCACATTGTTCTAAGCTTTACAAGCAATACTTCAATACGGTTGCGTCCCAACAGATGCAGATGCCACCTGTAGGCAGGTAGTAAACCTATTTATTAGGTGTGGAGCCTAACTGGAGAGGCAAGGCAGCATGGGCACTTAAGATGGCTGCTCTAAAACATGATGGATCCAAGCACATGTGCAATAGGCCGTCTACACGTAGTACGTACGCCAAACTGGAATTACACAATGTTGGTGATATTCCCAACACATGGTACACGCCCCTAGAAGGGGATTGTGTGTAGTGCTTGGTATCCCCAAAACAATACACTCAAGAGACTTGCAATTACATGCAGATACACGTGCACACATACCTGCAAATGTTTCATTTGGTACTGTGAGACCACGGTCCCTAGAAGTTTTCTAATGACCTTACCGCAACTGACTTGCCCCCTAGATACGTCGAGCAGTACCCTCGAGCCGCGCACTAGTGTGATCAGATGAAAGCTTGATGTACTGATGTATGCGTTTTGGAAAGGGTGGGGGGTAAATGCACGTAAGGACGTAAGGAATGTAATGCAATAGCTTATTATAGGCCGGCACATACTCGGTAAACAGACAAAAACAAAACCAGACGAAATAAAGTGCTGCTGTATGCGATTTTTAAGAACACATACTTACCTTGGAGGTGCCGGAAGCGAGAGATAGGCAGATGGCACCTGTCCCACAGCCAATGTCTAGGATATGTTCAATGCCACTGCTACTCTGGCTAATGTGTGACAACACAATGTCCACAAGTTGCTCTGTTTCGGGCCTCGGGATGAACACTGGCGGACACATTTGAAACGACACGCCGCGGAAATCCCATTTTCCTAGGATGTACTGAACCGGCAACCTACAAAGGCAAAGACACTGCGTCACAGCCTTGTCTCACACACTGCAAAGGCGTCCAGATTAACCTGCGCGCTCTCCTCAGGCAGTAGTCATTCAGCTGATTCAAATGCCGGTGAATAATGCGGTTCGCGCGGTCAGGGTTTGCCCGTACCTGCAAGGAAAAGGACTGTGCTGTGCAGAGTGTCAGCTGAGGTGCCACTGAATGCTTACCTCCAGCACTTGTCCTTCATCAAGCACACTGCACAGAAAACAGCTCAGCGAAGCTTCAGCTTCTTCCGGACTGATCCCATTACGTTTGAAGACGCTCTTCCAGTACCTTGTAAACCGACCGGCAGATGAAGCGCTCCAGTGCCTCATGACGGTTTCGCCGACGTGTTGCTGTCTAGCTTTGTCAGCGTGGTAGGTTCAAGGACGTCGTCGGTCTCTTGGATTTAGTGGGTTGCACTTGTCGCTTCGAAGTGCCAGCGCAGCATGAGCACCTGCAATTCAATGTTAGATGAACCGTCCGTTTGTGAAGGCGAACGTGGAACGATCTCGCGGCACTCACGGAGTTGTCCACACGAAAAGGGGTGCTGGAGCAGACGAAAAATGCACCAAGAAATGCACCGCGGCGTCTGGCACGGCCATTCTGAGGGCGCGCGCATCGCACCCTTTTAGCGGGAAAGTTAAATGGTCGTTAATTTCGGCGCTGCATTTGTACTTTCGCACTCAACTTTCCATTTCTCCCAGCAGTGTAAATTGTTGTTTCCGTTCTTCACACAAGGAACTACCCTCACATACTATCTGCTGTTATATTTTGTGCACTTTTAGCTAGCCATTGCAGCGATTCCCGTCGATGGAAGAGCTGGTGTTACTGAAGTATGGGCCACCGTGGGCCTGGTATGGGCCACCGTGGTATGAGCCTATAAGGTTAGACCTTTTCATTTAGAGATGGTTAACCTTATAACCTTATGGCAAAGTGGGGTGCAGAATATTATTCGCCATTATTGCAGTAGAACGCATCTATTTTATCTTACGCAGGACATGCGCATGAAGCCGAGCATTTCACACACACGCACGCACGCACGCAAAAACGCGTACATACAACGGGCAGATAATGAACATGCAGTGATAAAAATAAAAGCAACTTTTGCATGGGTGAGCTGCCTACAGAAACTTGCTCAAAGGGGCAAATCGTACTTAGGACAACCAGGGAAGCGAAATATTAAACATATAATCGAATAACCCGTATGATCTGGCAGCATGATCGTGGATTGCATGAAGACAAGGTCAGTGTGGAGTATCCTGCGCTAGGAGGATGAATGTTGTCCGAAGGCAGTATGGGGGAAAGAGCAGGTGAGAAAAGTAACACGAATGAGGAGTAACTGTGAGCAAAAACCCCCTTAGGTTGCATTGCACGGGCATTCTACTAGGGTGCACTTTACGTCCAAAGGAGTAACTAATGCACGTGACAGAGATAAATGAATAAAATGCCACTTTCGATTGTTACCGAACACGACACCACAGTGAAGCAATCGGAAAAATAATATGCGCAGCAAGACTCACATATGTATATAGGTGCTACTTATAAAACAGTATGCATCTGCTGTTCTGGCACACATAGGCAATGACCAATAAGGAGGAGGAGGAACAAACGTCCCTATGAAGCAATGCGCCTTGGGGAAGTGTCCTTATTCCAGGACCCCTTGAGACCGTCCGGCTTCTTGGGCTCTCTTCACCAGCCAAAGCTGGTCGTCAGGGTCCGAGCTGGACAGTGCTCTCTCCCAGTGCTCAAGGGAGGGGAAGGGCAGGGGGCGCTAGATTGGGGTTCTTGTCGCAGCCCCACACAATATGGTAAAGCGTGCCCGGAGCCTCACAGAAGCGGCATTGCGAGGAGTACAGGGTGGGGGCCAGAATGTGGGCTCTAGTTGGGTGGGGAAAGGTGTTGGTTTGGATAACTCGAATGTGGCGTTCTTATTCTTTTGTGAGGTTTTTGTGGAGGAGGCTACATTCTTCGCTGCAGGCGGTAGTGCTGCGTGATTTCTTTGTAGGACAGACACGCCACTGCTCGCCGAACTCCTGACTAGCCCGGTGTGTCAGATCGCGGGCATGCTGATGGGCAGCTTCGTTGCCGGGCTCGTCGGCCTGGGCGGGAGCCCAAATAACCCTTACGCGGTGTTGTGGAGGATGCTGCAGCAGAATTTGTGTGGCGGGAGGTGAGACGAAGCCGCTGGAGAAAGTTCTGCATGCTTGTTGGCAGTCCGTAATAATGATCTCTGCAGGGGTTTGAGCAATGGATAGGGCTATGGTGTTGGTATGGCCACTCCTTCTGCCTGTAGTGCATGGGTGGTAGGAATTGATGCACTTGTGAGGATGACTTGAGCTGTAGTCACAACAGCGGTCATAGCTCTCCTCCCGGGATATGAGGCTGCGTCTGTGTATACTGTGGTGGAGTTGTGAAGATGTGGTGGAGTTGTGTGGTGAAGATAGCTTTAGCTCTGGCGTCTCTGCGATCCTGGTGCGTTGGATGCATGTTCCGGGACAGTGGGGCCACATCAATGAATTGGCGGATCTCATGCGGCAGCTGAGTCGCGTCGGCCTGTGGGCGTTGAAGCGGTGAGCGCAGGCACAGCTGGTTCAGAATTGTTCTGCCGGTGGAGGTGGAGGTCAGACGTAATAATTGGTTCATATGACGAGCTTCGAGGAGTTAATCCAAGGTATTATAAACTCCCAAGTGTAGGAGTTTCTGTATCGAGGTGCTGACAGGTAGTCCCAACGCCAGCTGTATGCCTTGCGTATGATAGTTTCTACCCTGTCCTTTCAGCCTTCGAGAGCACAGCATAGGGGAGGGCGTAAGTAGAGATGACAAAGGCTTCGACTAGTCTTAGCACATCCGCCTCTCTCATACCTCTCGTTTTTGTGCTGACCCTGCGGATCATGTGGGACACTTGCTCCGTGGTGCGCTTAAGTCGGTCCAGTAGTTTGGTGTTCGGGGAGCGATCCGCTTGTAGAAGCATGCCTAAGATTCTCACCTGCTGAGTTGGAACAATAGGGTGCCCATCCACTTCTAGGGAGATGGTTGGTGACCCGGGAGGGTGTTTTTTACGTGGTGAGATGATAAGCAGCTCAGATTTTTGCGGCGCACACGCTAGACCACATTGTCGTGCGTATTCACTGGCAATGTCGGCCGCCTGTTGTAAGTTGGCCATTTCCCCCATTGACCCATGAGTAGCCCATACGGTGATGTCATCCGCATACAATCCATGCCGTATGCTTGGTATGCCATTCGGGTGCGGAGGAAGGCCTATGAGAGCTATATTAAACAGCAAGGGGGAAAGGACAGCACCCTGGGGCGTGCCCTTGTTACCGAGAGAAACTGTATTGGAGTTTAAATCTCCCACCTTCAGAATGGCTTTTCGGCCGTCGAGGAAGTCTCGAATGTATTAAGGTGCGTTCCCCGCAGTTAAGGCCAGTCAGTTGTTTAAGTATGGCCGTATGACTGACATTGTTAAACACGGCTAAGATGGCTTTCGGGTTGTCCCTCGAGCATTTCAGCATAACCTCTTGCTTCAGTTGAAGAAGGATGTCCTGCGTGGAGAGGTGATTACGAAATCCACACATGGTATGTGGGAACATGTTATTTTGTTCCAGGTACTGCTGTCGCAGGATGACGTGCTCTAGAAGCTTTCCCAAACACGAGGTTAGTGATATACGCCTCGAGCTTTGCGATCGCTGCGCCGCCTGCCGCCGCTTCTCCGCGGCGTTGGTGGGATTAGCGCTGCGCGGCTGATAGGGGCTCATGCATTGTTTTGGCTCTCTTTCGCTTCTTTTTGCCCTTCCGCGCTTTAAAAAACTTGTTATGGTGACGTCTGTGAGTAAATAGTACGTTTAGGGCGCTTCAAAATCCGCTGCGTCTTGGTAGGGTGCTCAATCGCCGGAACGCGGTTCTGCGCCCTTCTTGGCCGCTGTTACGGGCATCGGCGGCGGTCGCAGCATACCACCGCTGTCACCTTTGAATACGTGCGGCACAAGTGAATTTTATTGCAGCCTCGTTTAGACCTGATACTGGCACAGTGAGAGGTGTGTTTCGTTTTGCAGCGCGGACAACGAATGCGGCCTCGTTTGGAATATATATATTTCAGGGATGTGATTACCCAATACCTGATAAAACTCGTGCTTTTTATATGAAGATAAGCCACGCGAAAATGTTAAGTATATTCCAAGGCTGTGCGTCGTGAAAGATGTGCACTCGTGCATGCCTTATAGCAAGAACCAAGAAAAGTTAAACCACGGAAAAGTAAATGGTCTGCAAGTCCGGAAGAAACAGAACAGCTCGTACGGGAACGAAAAAAAAAAAAAAAAGCTCAGGGCAGCTTCTGAAATGCTAAAGACGTTCGCTTAAACTTAAGCCGTGTAGGGCTCACGAGACCAACTATAGCGTGCGAAATGCACTGCTATTTCGCGAGACATGGGGAGGGGGCGGGGGGGTGAGAGGGACGCTTAACCATCGTTGTGTACAAATTCGGAGTGAAATCAAGCAATGAACGTTTTAGTAATCACACACACAAGCTACGCGTCCACCTTACTCTAATCGTTAGACTTCGACGAACAGCTGATCACTCGGCGGACGCATTTTTTTGAGGTATGCAAGTTCACAACTGATAAAAGGTGCCGCTAGAAGAGTGGGATATCTGATACGGCCCTCTGATTAACGTTTGTGCTAGATTCTGCGGGCTCCCTGCGTCATATGACTATGCTTCGAAGAAACGTTTAGTCGCGGACGCGCATTACTCTAGAAGCCCTTCTCCGCGCTGCTCGCGGAGGATATATGTAGCATATTTGAATGTTTGCGGGCGCTCAGCTCACGACAAGACGTCCCAGCATTAATTTTTTTTTTTGTCGTGCGCTGATCCCGGGTATAATTTTAATTATCTATCGTACTTATTTCATAGAATGTTCGTGAAATTTATGTCGAGGGTAGTGATCAATATCTGAGGTATATGATATTGGCAAACATAATAACTGGCGTGCTGTCAGGTATGAGTGTTCTGTTAGGTTATATAAGCACACAAAACTGATTTACATCGTAGTGTATAGCCATAGCATGACCATTTGAGGAAACTATGCTTACGGAGACACCGTTAGTAAATTTCAAGGCAGTGGAATCACAATCATCTCCATATACATATCCCGGTTTCGCGACGCCGACCTGTGATGCACACCTAGCGCTTGTACAGACCGAATGTACCAGACTAAGATCGCGTCAGACACATTTACGCTCTCGAAATGTGCCACATTTGCGTACAGAATGACTGCTCCACATAAATATGTATTTCCAGCGCCTACAAACGGTAAATCTCAGTCGTGAACGTGCCGCAAAAGCAGCGGCGACAGTGGGGAGCGGCACCGAGACTCCCGCGGCTGCTTTCGAAACGGGCCGCTAGGGGGATTTCAGTGGCGCCCCTACTAGCAGATAGCAAGCAGTTAGCAGATAGCAAGCAGTGTCTGCAACAGCTCACAGATATCTGCGGGGAAGAAGCCACTGAACTGGGGTTAGAGTTTAGCACAGCAAAGTCAGGAGTTCCAGTTTTTAATGACAACGCCCTTAATGAATCGGTATTCGTTCAAAAAGCAGCAATAACGTGGGTAACGGAATACAGATATCTGGGCATATGGTTAAACGAAGGTCAGGCGTATCTAAAAACTCATGAGGAGCATTTAAGAATGAAAGGCAGAAGAAACACCTCTGTCATGATGCACAGAACACTGTGGGGATATAACAGATATGAAGTAGTAAGAAGAATCTGGAAGGGAGTAATGGTACCAGCACTCACCTTTTCAAACGCAGTAGTGTGTGTCAAATCAGAGATTCAATCAGGGCTAGAAGGCACTAGGAGCACACAGTAAAACAACAAATGAGGCAGTGCAGGGAGACATGGGATGGGCATCCTTCGAAGTGAGAGAAGCACAGAGCAAAATATGTTTTGAAGAACGACTTAGAAATATGGATGATCAGAGATGGGCGGCCAAAGTGTTACAGTATCTTTACATGAAAAGCGTGGACACACAATGGAGGAAAAGAACCAGAAGGCCCAGGACAAAGCATATGAAACCTGGAACTTGGGAAACGACCAAGGCAATAAAAAATAAAGTGAAAGAAACAGAGACAATGACCTGGAAAAAGAGGATGGATGCGAATAAGTCCTTAGATATCTACAGGATCGGGAAGCAGAGATCACAGGGGAAAAATTATTCGATAATACCAAAGGGAGTGCATTGCTTTTTGAAGCCCGAGCGGGCTGCTTGCGGACAAAAACGCTTATCCGCGAGCCGGTACAGGAAGAACTATGCGCAGGCTACGGAAATGAGCCAGAAACTATGCGACATATATTGTAACGGAGTGCAAAAGTATCCGTCCAGTCCTCAGTGATGGAGCCATCCAGCTTCCGGAAGCCCTTGGCTTTAAAGGAGCCATGAAGAGAAAATGCAAGTTGGTTTTATTCGAAAGATTTCGTGTTTTATAGTGCCCCCAGCGCTTGTCCGGATACAAACGGTGCTTTATTCACTGAAAAATTAAACAATTTAGGTTAAAATTTTGATTTTCCCGCTCAATCGTGCGTTTTCGTGGTCCCAAGTGACATCACTGAAACCGACCGCTCTGCAGCCTAGAGTACCTTCATTCACGCATCCGCCGTACAGGGTAGAGACACGTATACGCCTCGAGCTTCGCGATCACTGCGCCGCCTGCCGCCGCTTCTTCGCGGCGCTTACGGGATGTCCGCAGCGCAGCTGATAGCGGCTCATGCAGTGTTTTGGTTCTCTTTCGCTTCTTTTTGCCTTTCCGCGCCCTGAACATCCTGTTATTGTGATGTCTGTAAGCAAATAGTACGTTTAGGGCATTTTAAAAAACAGCTGCGTCCTGATTAAAGTTGTTAGAGTGCTCGAACGCCAACAAGAGCTAACCGCGGACGCGCTACTGCGCGCTTCTTCGCGTCGGCAACGGCAGCGGCATATCACCACTGTCACCTCCGAATATCTCAGGAGCAAGTGAATTGTATTGACGCCTCGTTTAGACCTGATATTGGCACAGTGAGAGGTAGGTTTCGTTTTGTAGCGCGGACAACGAATTCGGCCTTGTTCGGAATGTATACGTCGTCCAAAATATCATTCGGGGAGGTGATTCAATATATCTGGCAATAACTTGTGCCTTTTATAGAAATAGAGGCACGCGAACATGTTAAGTATATTCCAAGCCTATGGGTCGTTAAATATGTGCCTACTCCCGCCTGATAGAAAGACCAAAACGAGTTAATGAAACCACGGAAAAATAAGCGATCTGCCAAGTCCTGAAGCAATGTAATAGTGCGAGAATGAAAAAAAAACAGTGCAGCTTCGCAAATCCTAGAGACATTCGTCTTACCTAAGCAAGGTTGAATTCACTAGACCAACTAGATGCGAAATGCACTGATGTTTTCCAAGACAGGGAGGAGGAGGAGGGGGCGCTTAACTATCGTTGTGTACAAATGCGGAGCGAAATCAAGGAAAGGCCGTTTTAGTAAATCACACACAAGCTGGGCGTTCACCTTTATTTTGTTTTTCGACTTTAACGAACAGGGGATCACTCGGCGGACAGATTTTTTGAAGTACAGTAAGGAAGTTCCCAAGCGATAAAAGGTGTCGTTGGATTGTGTGTGGTATCTGATAAGGCCCCCTGATTTCACTTTTGTGCTAAATTCTGCAGGCTCCCTGTGTCATATGATGATGTTTAGAAAAAGCGTTTAGGCACGGCCGCGGATATAAGCCGGGAATATATGTAACCGATGACTGTTTGGGGAAGCTCACCTCGCGACAAGACGACCCAGCCGTAACTTCTTTGTGCTGACTCCCGCATGTAATTTTGATGTTGATTGATTGTTTGTAGGGTTTAACGCGCCGACGCAACGCAGGCGATGAGGCGCGCCGTAGTGGAGGGCTCCGGATTAATTTAGACCGCCAGGGGATCTTTAACGTGCGCCGAAATCTCGTACACACGGGCGTTTTTGCTTTTCGCCTCCATCAGAAAAGCGGCCGCCGCGGTCGGGAATCGAACCCGCGACCTCGTGCTCAGCAGCACAACGCCTTAGCCACTGAGCCACCGCGGCGGGTCTGTAATTTTGCATTATCAATATTACCAGAGTCCTTCAAGCATTGAAGGATTCTGATATTACTTATTGCGTAGAATGTCTGTGATATTTATGCCTCACTGGCTTGTTCAGGGTAGTGATCAATATCCGAGATATGAGAGAAATAGAGAGAGAGAGAGAGAGAGAGAGAGAGAGAGAGAGAGAGAGAGAGAGAGAGAGAGAGAGAGAGAGAGAGAGAGAGAAAGAGAGAGAAACGTTTATTCAAGGTTTCTAAAGTGGGAGTGGTTCCCTAGTCCGGGAATCCATCAAGTGAGCAGAGAGCCTTCGCTCTGGATGGCAGGAGCTGCTGGACGTCCAGATGGTCGCTGGTCACCAAGTTCTCCTACAGCTCAGGGGTGGGAAGAGGGGATCGGAGAAGTGGAAGCTTGGGAAGCGTAACTGGCGGGTTGTCAGGTATGAGTGCTCCGCTAGATTAAGGAATCACACGAAACCGATTTACATCGCAGTGTATAGCCGTAGAATGAGCATCTGAACGAACGCTGCTTACGGAGTTACTGTTAGTAAATTTCAGGGCAGCGGAATTACAATCAGATCCATGCATATATGCCGGTTTCGTGACGCGGGCTTGTGACACACGCCTGGCGCTTATGCGGACCGAATGTACCACAGTAAGATCGCGTCAGAAGCATTTACACTCTCGTAAATGCACCACGTTTGCGAACAGATTAAGTGCTCGACATAAATATGTATTTCCAACGCATACAAACGGAAAATATCAGTCGCGAACGTGCCTCAAAAGCAACGCCGACAGTGGTGAGCGGGCCGGCAACTCCCGCGACTGCTTTCGAAACGGGCCGCTAGGGGGATTTCAGTGGCGCCCCTACAGGCAGCGCTCGAGGCGTATACGCTGGCGTCGCCATTTTCGGTTGCTCGCTCGCCGCAGAAGCAAGTCATTGGGCCTCCTCGATTATCAGTCCCGGATCGTCCGCGGACTGCCCAAGGCGCGATCCGGCGCTCGATTTTCCCATGTATTCCTATGGGGCTTCCGGTCCGAACGCAGTCCTCGGACTGCCCGCGGACCGTCCAGGACTGGTAAATCGAGGACGCCCATTGTGTCAAAACCGCGCTAAAATTATCGCCGCAACGCGGTTTACTGAAGAAGTTTGAATCATATTGTCTGTTTCGCGTTGCTAGGTCTCGTGGGAAACGAAAAGAATAACGCGTTGAGCCCGTTGGCCCAATTGCGGCGGCACGGGACCGTTCAAAGGTTGTCTCCACCCTGTACAGCGGTGTTGGTTTGTTCCCGCGTTTCTTTACGTTCCGTAACCTAGATGGCGCCACCATACCGTGGCAAGCGTTTGGTTTGTTTTTGCCCGCATTTAAACCTGGCTTGTTTTTGTTCTGGGAGAAAATATTCGTTCCCTGAAACAGTGCTCGCTCGACAAATGGGGTCACGTAAGACACCGTTGCTTGCGTCAATCGGCCAGTGTCGTCTGAGACAACCCCAAGCCCCGTAGTGCTGTGCAGCGAAACCAAGCATGCTGTGCGCAGTACGAACAGCAGAACGCATCAGTACTTCTATGTTTACATGTGCTTTCGTAACTTCCACTGTTTGTCTCATCATTCTTATTGCTTTGTAAAGAATGTGCCCTAAATTTAAGCGCAAATCGCTCGTTCGTCTAGTTTGTAAGTTCTACCTAATTTGCGTCTGCTTCTGCCAGCCTCCGCCAATCGCAGAGCTTAGCTCATGTGACGACATAGGTTCTGTTGCGGGAAATGAGCTGGTGGGTCGCATGACCATTCCCGTTTTTCCTAATTATGTATACTTATTTGAGCGAAGTTTACGTTAAAAGTGGTGTCAGTATGATTCTAACGAGACAATCTTTTGAATGAACCAAACTTGTGTTTTCTCTTCATGGCTCCTTTAAAGGAAAAGGGGGGCATTGACAACTCCACTCGCTCTGTCCACCCCACACCCATGCAAATAAAATACACCAGTAAAGCTTAGGAGCTAGATGCACTGTGTTCTCACATTCAGATTTTTGCTTATCTGTGCTCATTTTTATTCCACCCTGCAGTGTCAGCACCGGTCGTTTTCAAAACGTAGTGGGGCATAGCTATGGTGGGGCACAGCAACTCCCGCGAAGATATGTACAATGAATTGCAGAATGAGGCAATGCAGATAGTATCAAAAATTGGAAGGGGAAGTTTGCTAATTTCTGCCTCGTCTGATGCAGGGATTTGTTCCATATGGGCCAATGTGTAAAGCAGCACGCCCGTGCTCCCAAGCTCACTTTAAACTGTAAAAGCGGTATAAAGCAGCGCTAGTGCACCCGCAAGCTGGCTTTAAATCGTACAAAGTATGTTTCGGATGGGCGTGCTGCTGAGAACAATAGCAGAGAACCATAGCAGAGAACAATCTGGGAAGACATGCGAACAAAGAAGTCAGACTAGCACAAAAATTTCGTAAAAGTATTTTCTTTTATTTTCTTTTTATTTTGACATTACCTTTTATTTATTTTGTTTGTATTTTCTTGGCTAGCTGATTGTACAGTGGCGTTGCGACTAAGGCCGCTGTGCAACGCCACCCCGTTACAAAAGGGAAGCCACTAAGCATCATCATCATCATCATCATACTAGGGTGCCTGGATGCGCCCGCCTCCGGGCGCGCGCGCACCCAGGCACCCTAGCCCCTACAGGCCGCGCTCGAGGCGTATAGGGCGCAGGTTCTCGGTGCTCTGTGCTCTTCCAGGCTTCGGAATAAGGCGCACCTCCGCCGTCTTCCATTATTCTGGAAGTTGGCCCGACCTCCATATTGTGTTCAGGTGGGCGGTGAGTTCAATAATGGAATCACCATCCAAGTTCGCTAGAAGCTTGTTGGTTATGCCGTCCACCCCTGGGGCTGTGTTGCGCCTGATGGTTTGCAGTGCTGCTTTTAGATGTCTTCATCCAGTTTGAGATTTGGTTGCCCCGAGTACGGTGGTAGTGGCGTTTTCGGATGGACGGGGAGGTACTTGTCCAGGAGGGACTTCATGAGGGCAGCGGCATCTCCTGGGTGCTACCGAATTATTTTTTCCATGGTTTGATTTGACTCGGTATTGCTTTTTGAAGGGTCCATAAGATATCTGAGCAGTCTCCAGGTCTTTGATGTACTGAGTTGGCCCCGGAGACTGTCGCAGAGGGATAGCCAGCTTTCTTTGCACAGGTGAGCCGCATAGCGGGCTGCTTTTCCTGTTAGAAGGGCCATCCTCCTTTTCAAACGACGGTTTAGGCGCTGTCGTTTCCAGCGTTTGATGAGGCTTCTTCTCGCTTCCCATAAGTGGAGGAGGTGAGGGTCTACACAGGGGGTTGTAGTGGCTGTACGCAGGGTCGTACCCAGAATTTTTTTTCGGGGGGGGGGGGGGGTTATGAATTTTGGGAAGGGGGTAGTTTTGCTGAAAGCAAAAGTAAGTATTGTTTACGTGCTGCTTGGAAAAGATTTCGGGAGGGGTTTGAACCCCCAAACCCCCCCTCTGGGTACGGCCCTGGTTGTACGAATTTTTCTTGTGGAACAATTCATATCATTGCGGAGTTGGATGGTCCATTCCTCTAGAGTGAGCAATGGGGTGGCTGCACTGTCAAGTCGGGCTTGTTCCCTTCGCTTACGAAATTTGGGCCAGTCCGTGAGGCTCGCCCTGCCCAGAGGGATAACGTATTCTTTTCCAAGTATTGTCGTGGCTAGGATCGAATGGTCACCTCCCAGGTTTTCCCCGGTGTGAGACCACATAACCGTGACGTTCCCCGTAGTGATGGAGAGATCAGGGAACGTGTCTTTGGAGACGCTGCTACCCATGCGGGTTGGAGTATGCGGGTCCGACAGCAGAATGAAGTTTTCCTCTTCAAGGATGGAATGCAAGGCGCGGTTCCTCTCTTGTTGGTGTAGCTGTATCCCCATAAGGGGCGGCGTTAAAATCTCCCACGATGATATGAGGGGAATAGACAATGCAATGCGTTTTGCTTGCTTGATGGCGAAAGAGAGGTTTGCATCTTGGCCCCTTGGACGGCAATATAGGTATGTTTAGTAAGTAAAGGCTCTGCGCCACTTTAACTTTCCTTGGGGCAATTTCCGTTAGTATTCTATTTTTTTCCGACTGCTGGAGCGGATGCTGCATATCTGTGATTTCGTTTGCTTATTGGCGTGGCGAGAGAACTTGAGGGTCCGTATTCATATGAGATAAAGCCGGGAAGTTTTGCCGGGGACTTTGTTTCCTGAAGGGTAATGACATCTGGTGACTCCTGAGCCGTGGCAATGTACTGAGCCAATGAGCTGGCCTTGTTCTTGTAGCCCCTACAGTTCCACTGTCATATGGTGAGTTTTGACGCTTGCGTAGGACTGCGCCTGTTCTTGGGAATTGTCATCAATTGAGAAGTGGCATCTTCTGCCAGGTGTGATGGCCTGCTGTAGGGCTTGAGGTCTCGGCGAGAGTGACGAGCAACAGTCGTCTGTCCCTGTACTTCTAATTTATCTAATCGTTGTGTAATTTGTTTTAACATGACCATTATTTTCTTTACGGTTTCGGCAATTTGGGTATTCTCTTGAGCCAGCGGGACTTCTATCGTCGTGGCAGTTTGGTAAGTTTGCTCTGAATTGGGTGTTGTTTGCGGGGGGTATTGGTGCGGGACGTTCGGGTTTTTTGCGTTTCTCTGGCGTAGTGTTTGCCCCTTGCCTAATTTCTGCCTTGAGCGCAGGAAGCTCACTATGGAGTTGTCTGTTTTCCTGACGTTGTTGTTTAATTTCGGCAAGAAGCTGCGCGTTTAGTCGTTTAAGTTCCGCCAGCTCGTCACGCTTAGGGGGATTGGCGGGAGGAGGGGGAGGGGTCTGAGCACGGGGAGAGAGCTTCTGAGCCCAGCTCACCTGTACTCCCGTCGTATCTCCATGGCGCTGGGTGTCCTTCTGCGGGACCTGGAAATTGATCGTGTCTTGCTCCCGTCTCTGGGGCCCCCTGGATCTGGAGCGGGATCTTGACTCCCGGCGACCCTGGTTGGATTCGCGCTGCTTTTTTTTCCGGTTGACTGGTGGAAGAAACCGTTGCGGGCATTCCCTGCTAGCCGTGACGTGGTTCCCGCTGCAGAGTGCACATTTGGGCTGCAGTCGTGTTGAGCGCCCTGTTTTGTCTGCTGGCCTCAACGCTTGCAGTGGGCGTCTGTAAGCGTGGTAGGCTGAGGGCAGACGTCGGCTCTGTGACCTGTAGCATGACACAAGGTTGCTGGTCCATTTAGTCGTCTGCGCCGTCAGGCAAGGGTGTTTGGCCAGGGACAACGGACGACGAAGCCTCAGGGGCCACGACGTGCGGCGACGTGGAATCCATAGGCGAGGCTCAGCCCAGGCGGTGTCCACCACCTCAAAGGTTGAAAAGGCCGTAAACTGGTGAAAATTGAACTTACGGCCAAACGTGTGATATTGGCGTGATCCGGGCGACTAGCTGCCCTCAATGACCAAGAAGCTACTCGGACTTTCTTGAAGAGTTCTTCACACCTCAATCATAAAAAGCTGACTTGATCCATGAACTGAAAATGGCAAAAAGAGCACATGCATTTTTAGGGAAAAGTATGATTTAATTGGCACCAAACGGCAATAACAATTTTGTTATCAGGATCGTGTAGTAAATATTTCAGCCTGCATATTGAGCCCCTGCTTCAAGCTGCGGGCAATCTAACACCTTGTCAAAAAGGTCACTGGGTTTTTATTCCATCAAACGTTTGCATAGCTTTCTAAATTTTTAGAGGGTTACATGTTTCGTCTCCTGTGCTAGGTTTTTAAGCTTTTTAAAAAGTTATATTCTAACCTGAATAGGGCAATAAGGGGTGCATAATATTTTGCCCTTAACTCAAAGATCACACCTACCACAGCTCTCGAGGCTGAGCTCGAGAAATCGATGTATTGTTTGCACGGAAGTACTTTGATGTTGTTTTGATGTTTTGTCATCCAAACGTGTACAAATGTATCTTTGTATTAACCACTCTGCTATAACCCCTTTCATTGGGGTTAGCAGTATTACTAAATAAATAAAATAAATAAATAAATTCCAACTTCCGTTGTCTACCAATAGATTCCTAGTTGTTTAGAAATTATAAAACATCCTGTCACTTGTCTCCCTTCTCTCTTCCTCCTTTTTTTTTGTGACGTTGAAGAGAACATCAAAAACTGCAAAAGGTGGGCCTTGCTGGCCACGCCCCAGCTATAAGTTCTCTAGAGTGCTGCCACCTAGGAGAAGGGGGAGAAAATACCGGAGCAAGTTTATAGCCGGCCGGCAGAATAGTCAATTCGCCAAGAACCTTCGCTGCTGGATAATATTTATACGTATATGCGCTGGCAGTAAACAGTGACAATATCTCTCACGTCCAGCTGCATAAATTTTGACGGCCCACGTGCACCGAGGCAAAATATTTGACAGGAATTGAAACTGAAACAGAGCTTACTGTCTGTGTGAGGGAGCCACCCTTGTTTTGGTAATGTTTGCTAGCTAAGGTGCGGCATTAAAAATCGAAAGTGCAGAAAAATGTATGGTGCAGCGATAGTTGTTTTCAACCCTGGCATTTCCGGAAATCCGTTTTGAACGTAGTTTCCGAAATGGATACCTGAGCCGAATATTTCTTTTTTGGAAACATCATAAAAAGCTCACAATAACACTGCTAGGTTTGCCACCTCCTTCCTGTGCTTGCTTTGAGCACCCTCCATGTTTAATGCGATGGCACGTGGGCAATGTGCCGGGAGAGGCCAGAGGACCGGGAGAAGATCCGGTTGAGGAGCGGCCCAGCTCTCCCAGATGAGTGTGGAACGTGGGGTGGTAAAATGCGCAGACGAAGAAAGTGGTGTGATCGCCTGACAAGTCCAGTTTTACGTCAGAACAGTACACGCCTGACAGTGAGGCGTGCCAGTTGGGATCATAATATGAGGGAGCATGAGGTCGCGAGGGAGTGAGAGAGCCTGCGCCTGGCGGATGTCGCGAAGATACGGAGCGAGAGGAGGTAAATTGTTGAGAACGTTTCACATTAAAATCATATGAAATAAAAAAGATATCTGGGCGTGAGAAAAGCTTCCCCTTAAGAACGGACAAGCACAAAATGGCTTCAAACGCCTAAGATACACTTAGAGCCTTTAGCAGACTACCGTACCATACTGCTCTCCTGAAGAAAGACACGTGCGACGCCAACTGGATAAGCGCGAGTCAGCGTTGCGCGAGTGGCTGCATCCCTAGAATAACACGCCATGCAGTTGCACCGAGAAAGGGCAATAGCCGAAAACAATGCTTTTCAGTAACAGAAATAATTAATTTCAATAACCCGCAGCTTCCATCGTTATACAATATCATTCGTTTTTTCCCTGACATTTACTTTGATTCAGTGTTTTTTTTTTCTCTTATAGGCCAGTTTTCGTGCGCATTTTGATTTCTAGCTTCTTGCAAGCTGGGACCAGCTGGGAATTTACAACTATAAATTACATCTGTAATTTATAGGGAGGTCAATTTCGTGCTGTGGTAGGTGCATTCTTTTTCAAGAGACCCATTTAAATGGGTCCATTCTTTGCATGGTCTTAGGAGCATGACTCCCAATCTGCTTTCTCTTCGTAAATAAAAAAAGTCAACGAACTTTGAGAAATTAGCGTACATAATTTATTAGCTGCGAAGATTTCATTATTTTTTTATGAAACCTAACATCATTACATTTGTTTTTTGTACCTGCGGCTACGCGTGCCGCGTGCTGCGTTCGGGGGATGTCCGGTGTTTTATCGCTGCGACAGGAAAAGAGTCCTCGCAGACGACACACGCTGCGTTGTTTATCTCAATTTTCTCCCGGTAGTATTTCCCGCATACAAGGTCGGGGCATAACCTTATTATCGTTACTTGTAACTCTGGAACACATACAAAGGACGTACAACTTCGAGGCAGCTAGGCTAGCAGCGCGCGCGGCACATATGCAAGATCGCCTAAACAAGCTCTGGTTGCGCCTGAACAGGCAAATGGTGGTGCTCATCAAACACAACAACGAAAGTTCACGACGTTGTGCGTCATATATGTACACATATATACAGTCACAACTCGATCTAATGAAACGCAGTCTTTCGAATTTCCCGATCTAAAGCGGGGGTCACATGTGCGGAGAGCGGCGCGTTCTCGCGCGCGTTTTTTCCCTCTCCCAAACCGGTCCTGTAGCCTTCGTGCGTGCTCCTGTTTGCCACCGGACCGGTTTCCAGAGTGCGAAGACACGTGCGGATACGCGTCCTTCTCCGCTCATGTGTCCCCCGATTAACGAAAAAGTTCGGATTCCCCCAAAGGGCGTCTATACGGCTCGATGCTATTATGAACTCGAACTAACGAAATAGATTCAGCGTCATTCCCTATTTAATGAAGTATTTCGAGTTCTGCTAGCCCTCAAAACGAGCAAGAATAAATCCCGCCAAGTTCCTGGGAACATCTTCGTCGGCTTAACAAGGTGGTAGCAGGTCATCTGCCCCCTTAAGTCTCAAACTCAAACAGTGTTCGTACTTGCATTCCTACCTCTTAAGCAAATTTTTCACTGTAATCCCCCCCCCCCCCCCTTCAGCTTGTTAAGCTCCCTGCTTTGTTGTGCGCACAGAACTGTATACTCTTAGCAGGCACTACCTTCATTGCAAACTTAATACTCCCGGTTGCTATCGACCTACTTCGAGCATAATAAGAGTCCAGCTTCCACTACTATCTGAGAGCCGACGCAGACGCAGACGCCGACACGACGGAGGTATTGAACGACGAAGAAACCATAGGTACAGTTAGTTGCCGGCGCACAAGAGGTGTCAGAGGATGCTGACGACCCAGAAACTGCTGAAGCTCCTGTGCCTGCTCCATGCCAGGTTATGGACGCTATTCACTTACTGAGACGATTTGCTGCCTCCTCACGAAGAAACCGAGGACGCCTTGAACGCGCTTGCCTCCTACGAAAAGTCTGTCCGCCCTCTGCTAACGAAGCGCATGCAGTCGAAAATCACAGCCTTTTTTTGCCAGTAAGTAAACTCGTTCCCCAGAACCCCTAGCGCTTGATTGTACTTATCTTCACCGCGGATTTTTGGCGCATTGCTAAATTACCGGCAGGCGAGCACCACGGCCGCCGCAATTACGATGTCATGATAGCTGCTGGGATGCGCCTCCGTTTAGAAATCAAGTTTAGGGAATCAACTGATTGTAAAATGACAGTTCCGATTTTACGAAGTTCTCGATTTAACGAATTCATGGTTCTCAGTGACTTCGTTAGATCGGGTGATAACTATATATATATATATATATATATATATATATATATATAATATGTATATAATATGTATGTGTGTGTGTGTGCGCCGGCCGCCAAGTCCAATGGTCCAATGTGAGTTCAAATCGCGCTATCGTTGCATCGATCACGCTTGTTTTCGCTTCACGTAGTGCAGGCTATATTTTTTAAAGACTGGAAAAAACGTGCGCTTATTTATGGTTAGGTAACTTAGGTTACAAATAAAGCCGGTCGATATCAATGTAAGAAAATCAGTACCACAGCTCACTACCATTCGACTACCAAGTGCGCACAGGTTTGAGGCCCAAAGCACGCAAAGCAGTTAGTAACTCTACGTCAGGCGTAGTACTGCCCAACGTTTTTAGATTAGGAGCTAATCTAAAAACGTTGGTACTGCCATACAGTCAAACTACCAACGTTACCGCAATTTAACCACAGTGTACCAATCGTATCAATATTCCAGCACACTTGTGTGTGTGCATAGGTTTCCATTTGACGCCACCACACGAACGAATCTCGCGGGCGGGGGCGAGCGCCGGAAGTGAGCTTTGCGTCATCCTGCCATTTCCGTGACGTCACGTCGTTTGACAGCTGTCGGCTTGGCTGGCTTGGCTCCGTGCCTGCTCCGCGCTCTCTGCACTCGCTAGCAGCAGTATACCCGCTGCACTGCTTCCAGCGCTTTCAGTGCGGATCGCGCTTGCTGAACCGTGCTGAGCCGCCTGAGCAGTTCTGGTAAAGTCAGCTCCGTGTGAAGCTTTGCTGGGAAGTAGCAATGGCGACATTCACCCAGGACCATTTCCTGACAGAAGACCCTGCCTACAAGGTACTGCAAGAATATTACAACAGCCATGGGAAGAACATCAGCATGCCAGCGCTCTTTAAAAGCGACCCGGAGCGGTTCAAGAAATACAGGTTAGACGTTGACTTGTTACTTGTTAAGTGGGCGGTAACTACGGGTTACTGTGTCAAGGCACGTCTTGTACGTGCACTGTGTGCTTGGAATAGTTCCGCCTTCTGCTTGAGAGGTAGTCATCTTGCCCTTGCCCGACCTTGAGGTTCCCAGGGTTGACGCGATTTCTTGTTTTTTTTTTGGCTAGATCCTTGATTCAAGGAAACAGGAACCCAACCGTGACTGCTCTTTCCTTTTTTTCCGCCTTTGCTTCGCTTTCGCTTAGTTTCGTATGAGTGGCAGGCGTTCCGATGTCCCGCTGTTCAACATAAACACTGCACCACATGCCTTGCTATTTGCTATGCTAATTGAATGTGTTGCGTCTAGCTTGTAGCCGGATCTGAAGTGCAAAATTTCTGGGCGCGACATTTCTTCTGCCCCGTAATCGAAATTATCAGTGTTGTAACCAACTTATTCTACTTGTCGTAATGTTAACCATATATCGCCCAATTTCGACATTTGCAGCATTCAGTTGAAGACCCCTGGCAATGGAGTGCTCTTGTTCGACTACTCCAAAAACCTAATCGACGCAGAAGTCTTGGCCAAGCTCTTTGATCTCGCCAAGTCCCGTAAGGTGACACTGGCCCGGGACGCAATGTTCCGAGGTGACAAGATCAACTTCACTGAAGGGAGGGCAGTGCTTCACGTAGCATTACGGAACCGCAGCAACACTCCAATCCTTCATGATGGAAAAGATGTAAGTAATACTGACCTTGCAGCTGGTATTGCAACAGGGACTTTGCATTTTATGTTTGACAAGCAGCCTATAGGTGCTACTACGGTTTTGGTTGAAATTTAACCCAAGAGAAAAAGGTAGCTTGTTCCAGCTGGTTTATGGTTGAATTCGCAGCTGGAGCTAGCTGGGACCACCTAGAACCAGCTGGGCCCAGCTGGAAATGTAACCATAAACCAGCTGGGACCAGCAACATTTTTTTCTTTCGAAAGTTCTCGGGTCACAAGTGTGTAAAGCACACTTAAATTTCTAGTACAACAAGAATATTTTTGCTATGATTACGATACATGAAGCTTTTACCAGCTTTATAGTTTAATACGTATTGTTCAATGTCAATAGTTAAGCTTCTGCTTTGACTTATTTGTAACCAGGAAACTTTTGGCATGGCCTAGGGACTCTCAACCAAGACTGTACTTATATGAAGCATATCATGGGGAGCCCCAGCAGGTTTTTTGGGGGGGAATCATTTTCTTAAAGCTTAATTCAGCTTGCCTGGTCTGGGGGTTTTTGCCTTTCAGCAGCTACAAGGAGAAAAAAAATGCAGCCCACGAAATTGTCCTACCAACAAGCATCACTAGAAAAATTTCATTAGAGACCAAAGTGTGTTAACAAGTTGGCAAGTAAAAGTAGACCATAGGGGTGAGGTAGAAATATACCACTCGTAGCAGCAGTTTAAAAAGACAAAGCTGAAGGACGTCTTGTTTTAACTTGCCGATCGCACTACTCAAAGTTGTATCTGCTTTTGTTCGGAGGCACAGTTGTTTTTTCCTTAAAAACACAAAGCCATTGTTGCTTTTTTGTTCCTTTTCCATTTTTGCGTGACTCAAAAGAACATGTCGCACATCGTGAAGAGGCGTGGCCTATGGAGTTATCCAAGGCATTTCCAGCAAGGGAGGTGCTGCCTCCTAGAAGCATTAAAAACTGCTCATGAGATATCCCAGCAAGAAAATGAATACAGAGACGCTGCGCTTATTGCTAATTCCTCTCCTGACCTTGATTGAAAAGTGGTAGTTAGTCATGTCACCACAAAGATTGTGGTGCTGTCTTAGAAATTTACCAAACTTATCAAACAATTTTATTAATAAATACAGGGTAAGATTATGTGGCAACTTTTGTTAAATGTATTTTTAAAGAACACAAACCTTTGCTTTTAAAATAACTTTATTGGCTGCCCTGCTACCACAGGTAATAAGGTCTGTTTTAATTTATATTCGGACCAGATGCTTTGCTTTGACTTCCAAGTGCATTCAAGATTTATGCAGGTTAATGTGGGAGTGGTTGCCGCTTTGTACTGCCGGTGCGTATGTGCGCACACACACTGCAGTCAGCAGCAGAGGCCCCCTTGTATAGGTAGTGAAGAGAATACCCAAAAGGACAGCTGCCAGCTGGCTAATTTTTGTATTCTTTCAACATTCTTCTAAATGGTAGCACCACATGGGCAGGCTTGCTTGGCACTTTGTGACTTTTTTTTTATTTACCACGGAAAAAAATGTAAGGGGAACTGAAGGGAGAGATTCTGGTATTAATTCTTTTCTGAGCAAGCAAGCATACCTTGTTGTCGCAACAAAATCCAAAAGAGCTATGCAACGTGAGATCTTTGAATTAAAAGAAAGTTATTCAGCTGTTATTGTTCTTCAGCTACATTGGAAACATCTTCTGTAGTAGTAGTAGTAACTGCTGTGCAGCTAGGCACTAGATTCACTTGTTAAAGAAATCACCCGCCGTAGTGGCTACAGTGTTGTACTTATGAATAAGCCCAAGGACACGGGTTCAATCCTGGCTTTTTACGATAATGTCCAAAATCGAAAAATGCCTGTGGAGTTTTTGGCGAAGATTAAACATTCACAGTTGGTCAGAATCAACTCGTAGCCCTCCGCTGTGGCGCACCTCATAGCTGAGGTGTAGCTTGGGTGCTTGAGGTTCTCAATGTTTGATTGTGTCATTTTATATATGTCCCTTTCGTAGATTGTCTCCTTAATGGACTATCATCACCTTAATAGAATGGCCAATCCTTTTAATATTACAGGGGCATCAACTAGGTTGTCTGCTATGTGCTGCAGTATTGCAAAGCGTTGCAGTTATACAGCCACTACACTCACACTGGGTCCATTTGATACGCTAACACTCTGGTGTTTTGCTTCACTAGTGCAGTTCATGGCACGTGAACTTTGTCATTTGATTTACTGGTGGTCAAAAGATGGGCACGACCAGTTAGTTCGCTGTTTCTCTTGTGCTTCTAGAAATGCAGGTGTGTGTGGTTGTTTCTGCAAAGTGGTGGCACTGAACTGTTGCGAGCTGGTTCAGCAGGCTCCATCAATTATACTGTCCGTGTGGCCATGCTTGGCTAGCCATTTTCATTTGTCTGTGCTGCCTGCTCAACTCAGAATGTGCATTGTGTACTGTTGCCCCAAAGAGGGCACCTTTGGGATCCCCTCTATGGAATCTGCCACCAAGTAGCCTGTTGTTTAGTGCTCCTGTGATATTAAAAAAACTGGACAGGTGTACGAGCAGAGAATGAAACGAATGTCGGGACACTGATGTACCAACTGTTCCCTATCTTTTTCTCATTGTACAAGATTTTGATTTGCTGCTGGCACAGATTGGACAATGGTACAATTTGTTTTTGTGGCAAGTGCTGCAGTCTTTAGGGGCCAGTATACTCTGGCATGAATCTCGTCCATTATTGCATCATTTCAGGTGCCACATATTAAAATCTTGCACATTCCTGTTCTTTGCTCTTTGCTAAAGTGGTTTTGTAAGCCCCTATCGTCATTGTTTAGGCAGAAGCCCCAAAGAAAGTAATTATGTATGCAGACACTGTTATATTACGTGCATTAGCTGCACATCCACACTTTGGCCCGCTTGAGCAGAAATAAGGTATTAGGCAGTGATACCCGTTTTTGTGCTTTCAGTATTTTCTGCATTAAAAAACTGTTGTTGCCATGAAGGGTACCATTGTATTCATGGCTCTGCCCATGCAGGTCAGCTTGTTTTTACTCTTGTGTCTTTTTAGTGGCATGGCAGTAATTTGCATCCAGGGCAACAAATTATTCTTGTCATTGTATTGGTAACAAGTGATATATGAATGGAAATTGGCTTCAGGTGATGCCCGGGGTCAACAGCGTTCTGAAGCACATGCGAGAATTCTCAGATGCTGTCCGGAACCACGAGTGGAAGGGCTACTCTGGCAAGTCGATCACCGATGTCGTCAACATTGGCATTGGAGGCTCTGACCTTGTGAGTGCATTGGAAAGTCTATGAACAAAGTCTCTGGCCGAAACTCCTCACATTGGTTTTAGATCAGTTGTGTTTCAAAGGAGATGTAATATGTGCATGCCCCTTCAATGGCAGTTTTTCAGAAAAACCCAGGCAACTGAGTCTTAGGGCATCAAAACTTGTGCATTTAGTCTACACCACTGTCATATACCGGAAGTGGAGGAGGGGCTTTAAGGGGGCAGTTGGGTCTTTGGGGCCGAAAAACGGTCAAAAAAAGCGTTTTCTGAAAAATGGCATTTTCGGCCTCCACAGACTTTTTTTCTATCAGTCTGTAAATTTCCCCATCAAAAGGCACCATATTTTGTTATTATATTATAATAACATTTTAAAGTGCACTGTATAGCTCAGTTAGCGCAGAATTCGATGGTGAAACGGCACTTTTCTTGCAATGCAAAGCTAGCATTTCATCCTCAGATATATCGGCACCCAGAGCAGGTACAACTGTAATTCTTTTTGCTTCTGATACCGAAATGTGTGGAGAATACAATGTTGGAAACAAATTTTTGAAATGGAGGCTTTGGGGAATTATTATTGTGTTCAATTGGCACCACCTGCGAGCCATTTCTGGCAGAGTGCGGGAGAAGCAAAGTTCATTGTGTTGTAAAACGACCAAAAATAGCTTAATCAAAAAATTTCTTCCTATGTTGTATTCTTTAGTCATTTGTCTGCCTAGCCTCGTGGTAATTGCCATTCTGTATGGAGTGGTTATTTAGTAACTGTGACCCAAAATAATGGCAATCAATCATTAACTCAAAATATAATCAACTTAAAATCTAATGGTAGATTTGAAACCAGCACAAAAAACTATAATGCAGTGCAGTCTTACTAAATTTGGTTGGTAAATAAAAAAATAGCTCTAAGACCAGTTAAGGGAAGCTAGACACTTCAGTGGGCCTCCCTGCATAAGTTGCCATCTTATTGCATACGGAATCTATTACAGGGGCCTCTCATGGTGACTGAGGCACTCCAGCCATACCAGAGTGGACCAAATGTTCACTTTGTCTCCAACATTGACGGCACACACCTTGCAATGACACTCAAGAAGCTTAGCGCTGAAACTACCTTGTTCATAATTGCATCCAAGGCAAGTACCTCTTGGTTTGCATTTCTAAAAAATGTGTATCTTCAGGATAGAGAGGTAAACTTTTCTGTGTTGCAGACATTCACTACTCAGGAGACCATTACCAACGCTTGTTCGGCCAAGGAATGGCTGATGAATCATACAAAGAACGTAAGAGCCTTTAGTGTTCACTTCATTCCTTTGGACTTGCTTTGAGGCAAATCCCGCAATGTGTGACATTTCAAATGTGTATTGCTGCTTCTCTAGCCAGCTGATGTGGCCAAGCATTTCGTGGCACTTTCAACGAATATTCCTAAAGTCAAGGAGTTTGGCATCGATGAGAAGAATATGTTTGAGTTCTGGGATGTGAGTACTGGCCTTCCTACTCTGACCCTTGTAGTTTTTGTGTAAAAGTGTGCATCAAAATTTAGCGTTTTGTCGTTCTTTCAGTGGGTTGGTGGTCGATACTCACTCTGGTCCGCCATTGGGCTCTCCATTGCACTGTATATCGGTAAGCATGTGAATACAT
Organism: Haemaphysalis longicornis; assembly: GCF_048455015.1. Classification (NCBI taxonomy): domain Eukaryota; kingdom Metazoa; phylum Arthropoda; class Arachnida; order Ixodida; family Ixodidae; genus Haemaphysalis; species Haemaphysalis longicornis. Next base: position 362,022,909 of record NW_027526203.1, on the reverse strand, counting down.
TGGGAAGTGGAGTCATTTTTAGGTATGTCTTAATTTCAATGGTTACTCAACCTGTTGCACAGTGGCTTAAAAATGCCTTCGTGTCTTCTATAGCCTCTCATATGTTCACAAGCATTCTTTTAATTTCATACTTGAAGCAAGCCCGAATACAAGCGCATAATAATCAAGCAGAATTAATTTACTTTCGATTATGCATTTACTTGCTTGAAGTGTCAACACCTTCAAGCAGCTGGAGTGTCAACACCTGTCTTGACCACTTGGCCATTACTTGTTTACCATTACTTTTTCCTCGTCAGGTTTGCTTCTTAAAAAACTTGGGTTAAGAGTCCGAAGCTTTTTGTATGGGTTTAGGATGGATTTGACAGCGCTTTAATACTTCAGCTCAAATGTTCTCAACAAACTTGTTCGTGTTATTTTTAGTTTTTGCCACCTGAATATATTGGTGATTTGGATTTGCTAAGCAAGTAGCTGCATATGTGAGCCACAAGCAGTATTAATGCCGAGTGTTTCTATGTTTGTGATCTGGTCCTGAAGTTCGTATGATGGCTGACTGCAATTTTATTTCATAGAAAGAGCCTTTTGGAAGTCGTGATAATGTGAGGAAGTACCGTACTTACCCGATTCTAACGCGCACCTTTTTTCCGCAAAAATAGGCCGAAAAATCGCATGCGCGTTAGAATCGGATACAAAACCGAAACTGCCAAAACAGCTAAAATTTCGTTCCACCCATCGCCATCTCAAGATGGCGCCAAAGCTTTTAGCAACAATTTTTCGGATCTAGGCGCCTAGGCTTTTCTTTCGGCGTTCACACAAATCGTCAAATTATTCCACTTGCGGGCTTGATAACAGCTATGGCAGCAGCGGCAACGAAGGTGCGCCGCTTCCGCGGCATACGAGCGGCTCCCACGCGTTCACGAGCGGTTTGCTGAAGCGTATGCCTCTGGTGAAGCTCACCGGATGGGCATGCGAGGCGTGGGCCACAATCCCATCGAACATGGTTAAACGTTCGTTCAGAAGTGTGGCATCGCGAACGCGCTTGATGGCACCAACGACGAGATGTTGCGGTCAGCGTAAGGCGACAAGGAGCTCTCGGGGAGCGACGAGGAGTGAGATGAGTGAGATTACTTCGGGGAATAAACCGCCCGTTTCTCTCGCATTCGTTTTTCTTGCTCACAAAGTTCCTTGCGCGCTACAAACGGAGGTGCAAGTTTTTTCGGTTTTTTGCCTGGAAAATCGGGTGCGCGTTAGAATCGGGTAATTACGGTAATATACCTGGCAGTTTCATCTCATACAAAGCAAAAAAAAACCTGAAGCGTTTGTGTGCCCAAGTTTGTGCAAGCATCCAATGGCATGGCATTACGCTAGTATAGGTAAGGTCGTCAGTCATGACAAAAAAAAAAAAAAAATCCCAGTGTATTGGGGTTACTTCAGCAAGGATTGGTAAAGAATTCCAATGTGGGTGTGCGGTGTGGTAGTGAGCCCACGACCGCTGTCTGCAATTGGCGATAAACTGCTTTGTTGGCCACACTTGTAAGCACAACTTCTCGAGTTTTAATTAATTGCCACCACTTGGCTCCAGTCATCCAGGGCAAAAACTAATCCTTACTATGCATGATGTTTAGTTTGAGTAAGCATTGCCGCCTTGCTGCTGTTGTACCACAGGCCACAACAGTTGCGATCCCACATTTTCTAATGTTTCTTCGTGCACAGCAGTGATGAAAGCCAAGCTGTAACCAAATGACTGCTGGAAATATTGGGGTGTGTGTGGCTGTGTGCTGTCCCTTCCTTGCTGGTTGTTTGACCACACTACGTGAGCATCCAGCCACCCTTATTCACGTCTGCTCATTAAAAAATGATTAGCACCTGTGAGCCAACATGCCCCCAAGTTGCTCCTAGTACTTACGCTACATGTAATGAAATAATCAGGAAAAAACTCAATTTGCCTTGGAAACCTGGATTTTTCATTTCATTTACTTGACTACTTAATTAGTGCATCCAATTTTATTCGTGGGATCAAAACCATTGCTGCCAATATATTATTGATGTATTTCTGACGATTTCTTGGTCATAAAAAAAAGTCACTGAGTAGTGGCAGTACAAAGTGATTTATTTTCTGGTGTTGTGTTCACAGTACTGCCTGATTTGATCGCAGGCATTCACATCAGGAAAGGTTATTCAGGAGCAAAAATGTTTAGGTGCTAATAGTGGTTATGTCAAATAGTTCCCCTGAAATGTGATTTGATTTTATACCTTCTGAACACTTCTTAAATATATTGGGAGTACTATTCAGAGTACTACCACGAAAAATAAAACCTCATGATGGGAAATCAATAGAGTGCATGCATAATGTACAGCTTCATTCTTGCCAATTTCACTGCTCCTGCTTATTGCTGATGTAATGGCTAATTATTGGTTCAAAATAACAGTTCGAACTATCATGTGGTTTTATGCATAATCTTCTGTTTGCGTACCAATACAAAATGCTTGGGCTAACCCAGGTTGTCCTGGTGGTTCATTAATGGGCCGTGGTTCACTAATGGGTGCCCATGCAGCACTTTCTTGGGGTCTGTCACATCCCATTCATCAGAATGGCTATTCTCCCGAATGCATTTTTTCATCTTAGTATGTCTTTGCACACCCTGTTTTTTCAGTAGTCTTCTTTTGGGAATGCAATCTAGAGGAAGAGGCCTTTGTTATCCCTTTGGAGATCCTTTGCAAACAAGTTTGATTTTTCATTTATAGCGTGTGTAGCCTCTCCATTCACATTAGCTTTTCGCACGGTTATCAACCGTTGTGCAGAAACCAGTGAAGCATAAAACATGCATATAAATATATGTGAGCTTCCCCCATTTTTATGTGCGCTGCCTATGGGGATGGAGGCAAAGTAGAAAAATGCCTGTGCACAAGGTGCATGTCAAAGAGCACTCGGTGGTCCAGGTGAACCAATTGCGGCGTGCTTGAGCTTAGCTTCAGTGCAGCTCTTCCCAGTCATCCTGCTTATGGTTAGGACACAACCCGCCGTGGTGGCTCAGCGGCTAAGGCATTCTGCTGCTGAGCCCACGGACACGGGTTCGATTCTCGGCTACAGCGGCCGCTTTTCTGATGGAGACTTCGGCGCACGTTAAAGATCCCCAGTGGTTAAAATTAGTCCGGAGCCCTCCACTACGGCGCGCCTCATAACCTGTGTAGTTTTGGCATGTTAAACCCCATCATCAAATCAGGGTTAGGACACATCTTGGGAAAACTGGCATATATTGAACCAAGCATGGAATTGGTGCATGTTGTATTTTGGCGTTTCGTGCCGTTTTTCAGGCATGGACAATTTCGAGCAGCTCCTGGCTGGTGCACACTTCATGGACCAACATTTCCTGAATGCACCACTGGAAGGCAACGTGAGTACCTTGTGTTGTGTTTAGTGGAGTCATTCCTAAGTGTACTGCAACTGCTGTTTATATAGGCAATTCTTTTTCTCACTTTGTTTCAGGCTTTAGGATGCAACTTGCTTACTTTTAGTGTAGGAGTTTATAAGTGTGAACAATAATTTTAAGATAATTTTACCCACTGTGAATTCTCGGAGGAGGTGTTCTTTGATCCACAACTCTACGAGCCTTGGAGCCCTTTCGCAGTCTCGTCAGACCTGAATCTTCTCACTTTTGGTGCTAGTTTCAAAGGCCCTTTGGGTAGGGGCAATGTATGGGGCCGTTGACTACGAAGAAATGAAGACTTGCTTTGTGCAAGAGGCACTATGTTGTTATTCAGGTATAAATTGATGGCGCCTGTACAAATTCGTGTTGCCGGTCTGTCTGGCCATGACTTGCCTCAGTTCTTTGCTTGAGAAGAGGTCATTATTAGGATTGTTACTGCCATTTGAGTTTTGCCAAAACGGGACACACGAACACTCGAGTGTGCCAGGTTTGCACACGGCCATCCAATGTGGGACACAGGAACGAGGTCACAATACGGAGATCATGATTTTAAGCAATGGGAGCATACTGACTGTTGACGGTTTGGGGGCTGAACCTCGTCGTGAGCTAACATCTTTTAACTTGTTCGGCAAAAAGTTTCACTTGTGCAGCGTCATGAAGAGCAAGTTCATGTTTTTTGTGCTTCCTGTAAACCAAGTCCATGAGCACCGCAGCAGTTTATCAGGCATATGGTGGCCATTAAAGGATTATGTTATAACTGCACTTCCTTGCTGCCAAAAGTGGCCATGTAGGTCCGAACTTCAGATCAACCGTTTGCATTGGCAACTTCATTGTCCATTGTATGGCGTGACAACACAGGCTGAAGGCTTTGTGCATTTGTTGAGTCCCTTACAACATGAGGAGCAGCTGAAAGGCATAAGAAGCAAAGCATAACAGAACACCATAACAGATGCCATGGTGCCACACCAGGGTGGGTACATGGGGAGTCCAGTTGTGCTTCAAGCCAAAGATGACTTATGTTCTATTCCATTTTTGCGATAAAACATCGTATGCAGCACACTAAAGGGCTGGGTAAAAGACAGAAGTACACACAAGTGCTGGACATAAAGTGGCTTTTTTTACCAACTCAAAGCCTGTGAAGGTGTCATGGAGAAAAAAAAAAGGGGGAGCTCCTCACACAGTGCTCTGCGTACACTCCTTCCAGTTGCATGTGGTGTGCACTTATTCAGCTGCATAGTTTTCTTGCTCGGCGAGGTAGCAGATGGGGTGTTTATATTGTGTTAATTTTGTGCATATGGTTTTGGACAGTCCTCTGCATGCTTCCTCTTTATGTAGCTTCAAAGCACATGCTTTTTTGAAATTGGGATAGCATGGGCGTGCTAACAATTATTTGCTAAATGCCCCCCCCCCCCCCACTGATAACACCTGAACCAGTGCACGGTGCTCAGTGTTATTTTTGTAGCGTTAAATCTTTTCAACATGAAAGGGGTATCTGGTAAACCACACCTATGTTAGCCAACAAGCTGTGTGCCACATTTCTTCACACAGGCCACTGAGGTGATGTACTGTAGCAGTGCCTCCTTAATAATCGTATTAGACTTCATTCAGCTAAAGCCCGTATGCGTTGTGTTCAGTGGAGTTTCAACAAGGGACTTTGTTCTTTTGACAAAAGCGCTTGTGTAGAGGAAGTCTGTTGAAGCAGCAGTTTATTGTATGACTTTTGTAACAGCTTTTGATGTACTGCTGTTTGCAGATCCCAGTGATTCTTGCATTACTTGGAGTCTGGTACCACAACTTCTTCGGAGCTGCAAGCCATGCCCTTCTGCCCTATGACCAGGTATGTCACATTGAAACCTTGCATTTTTTTACTACGTTACAGTTGACAAAGCTGTCAATGTTGTAAGGGCTCCCATCTCAATACGGTTAAATAGGGTTACAGCAGCTTCGGTTACAGCAGCTTCTAAGGGTTTCTACTATAAAAACATTGTGGGTGTCACAGCAGCTGGTGTTGCAAGCTGCCAGCACATTGGTAAAGATGCTGTCAAATACCACACATTGGCTCTTAAACTCTTTTTGGAAAGCTGACAAAATAGCACTGTTTAAAAACAAGTACCTCGAAGTTCCAAGAGAACGCCCTCCCCAGAAACATCCCCCACCCCCCTTGTAGGGGTGAAATATTCAGTTTACTCAAAGACCTCAAAGATCGCCCACACACTAAAACCCTGCTAGCTTCGACGCATTACAAAGCCCAGGGAGCTTCCTCAGCGAAAACGTCCTGCGGTCGCAAACACCGCCGATGTCTTGATTTCGAGCAAAAGAGACACAACCTGTCCGGCTTTTTTACTTAATATCACCGTAGTTTGGATTTGCGGTGCGGCCACTTTTGTGTAGTATTTTGCACCTTACCCGAAAGTTTGCCCGTCCCGTATTTTTCCCTTGATATCTCTGTAGTTTGGGTGGACGTTCTTTCGGAACTTTACGGTAATGCACATCAGAAGAAAAAAAAATGAATAATCAACAGGCTCATTGTTGTTGTGAACTTGGCTGGTTGCTAATTGATCCGACAGTGCGAAATGGAAGATGTTCAGCTTTCCAGAGAGAAAAAGAATGAAAAAATGTTTTTGTCTTTGTGTCTTACCCTTAGCCTGATTCTGTTTTGCACTGTATAGGAAGCATGAAGTATGTTCACATGTGATTTAGTGTGCCAGCTAGCCAACTGTGGGTTAGAGAAATAAATTCACTGATTTACCTGCAGCATCTCTAGAACATCTATGATGATTGCAGTGCTGTAGGAAAGTTTTCACTGCAATGTGCTTTTAAACAGTAGTCATTCCATTTGTCGGCTATATTAGCAAAAAGGGAGTAACAGCAGCATAAGGTCAGTATATATAATGAGTGCAGTTCTTTACCTGACATCGTTGATCTGACTGGTTTCGCTGTACCTCCAACAGAGCTAGCACTGTGCCTCAAGGCAAACTTCATTGCAGAAAGGATTTAATCCAACTGGCTATTTAACTGCACTAGTACAGTGCTAGAGCCACTGTACATTTTGCAGTGAACGGGCAAAAAAAAGAATGACATGAGAAGACGCATCTTCCAAAGGTATTTTGAACTGCAGAAGCTGCAGCATGCATGACCAAGCTTTGACTATGTAAATGGGAGGAAAACACAACCAGGAGTGCATCAGCGGGCTTTTACTGTTTCTGCATGCGAACCAGTATGCTAAACACTTTTCTTTCGCATGTGAACAGAGAAGTCTGACTAGGGTATCTATGTCCGGGCCACTTAGCCTGATAACATTTTACTTACATACTTCCCAACTTCCCGGAAAATTCAAAACGAGTTGCAGAAAGGGCAATATTTCACCCAGTTGTGTCACTTCTACTTGTTGTTTTCTAATTTCACTCTAAATTAGCCAAGGTATCCACCATTGAAGTTGTGCAGCAATTTGGCACCATTAGTCAGAGCGTGCGGAATACCAAAGTAAGCAACATAAAGCTGTCACAGTATTGAAAGACAATCTTAAATATGTTGACATCTTGGTGCAAGAACTTGGTAGCTCCACTAACGAAACATTTTCAGTTTGGTGCTGCTTTTGAACTTTATTTTTGAAACACTCTGTACTCTTGTACTTGCTCCTGGCCAAGGTGGGAGGCATTTCAAAGGTGGAAGTACTTCTTTCTTGGTCTATGATCATTTAGTTGTTGTATGATGCTCCTTCTGCATTATCTCATTCCTTGTCACAAGTTTCCAAGCCACACAGGCATTATCTCTGATGAAGGTAAAATATAAAAACGCCTGTGCATATGCGTTAAACTCCCGTGGTATAAATTTGCAGTTTTATATTGTGGAGCACCTCGTAGCCGAGATGTTGCATTGCTGCATGAAGCCCTAATTTTCTTTTATTCTCGCTGTACTGGTTCTGTGCTGTGGTCACCGTTGCATTGATCTTTTATTGGCAGCAGATTTTTGTACGGACTCCAGAGCTGGACCACCATCTTTTTGTCGGCAGTACATGCACAGGTTCGCAGCCTACTTCCAGCAGGGGGACATGGAGTCTAATGGCAAGTACATCACCAGAAGCGGAAAGCGTGTGTCCTATACGACTGGCCCAATTGTCTGGGGCGAGCCTGGCACCAATGGACAGCACGCTTTCTACCAGCTCATTCATCAGGGTACGTGGCAGTGATGGATATGAGAAAGGCACATAATTTAAATGCCAATGAGTAAGGGTTTGAAAAATGCTTGGGAGTACAGGTCACATACCTAGTCACCTGCAGTGGTAGCTGGAAATGCCTACAGCTTGCTATGCTTACAGGGAGGACATTTCTGACAGCAATTCTCTGAAAGCATTAAAGAGAAGTAAAGCATTGTAAGAAGCTAAGAAGGCGTTTTGACATTCACCATGCTTTTAATGCTCCGCTGGGAGGCAACAGGAGTACACGTAGAAGGGTGCTGGGGACTCCTGTGCACTGCCTCCAACACCTGACATGGAAACTGACTGCTTTGCCTGGTGTGCTGTGGGGTCATGAATCACACGATCTTGAGGAGCTGCCGAAGGAATCTGGCTTTTTTTTGGGGGGGGGGTTCTGTGGCACGTTTTCGTTCGAGAGCAGTGTTCCATGCACGTACGTGGAATTTTGGGGCCACCTGTTTACAACGCTGGGTTTTTTTGCTTGTGGGACACATGAAACTAGTGCCTTAATTGCTGCTGCTGCTGCGAGTGGTGTATTTGTTCGTGGCATTCTAATCTACCAATGTAGGCCAACTTACTTTTACACTTTAGCATCCTTTTATGAATTAGTCTTTGTAATTTTAATTTGAGGTATTTGAATGTTCAAAACTTCAAATACTTTGCAAATATTGTTCGCTTTTCGACTCGCAGCACAGTTTTACCTTTTGAAGTATTCATGTTTTCGAATATTCAAAATTTGTGAATAACGGAGCAGTAAAAGTTAGCTCTGCTGCATGACATGCGAACTTTCGAGCTTCACTGCACGGCATGTCCCGTTGGGTTGGTTTTTCCGCACTACACGAAAGCTGTGCAAATGAGCTTTAACATGTAAGCTTTGTTTCAAAACAAGTGTTAGCCAATTCTGGTCTGCATTAGTGTAAGTGGAGTGCTACTTGCATAAAATTTATAAGCTGTAAAGAAGTTTCGTGTTAGTAAGAGGGTTAACACTAGAGCCTGAACTGAAAGTAATGAACTGTAAAAGAGAGGCAAGTCTTCCTTTGTCCTGTCTTTTGCATTGTTTTTCCTTTTAAGCAATATGCACCAACTGGTTTGCGTTACCTCTTTTATTGTTGCACTGCTTTGCTATCTTGTCTTGATCCTTTATTTCTAATTTTTTGTACTCATTTTTATCTACCACCAGTACATGAACATTTCGATGTGTTAGGTTCTTAATGCCTAAGTCATTTTTCTGTGTATGGTTTAGCTCTATTATGCACACTAAAAAAAGATATTTATATTCGAAAATATTCTAATTGATTTGCAGTCAGTTTTTACTGTTGGTATTTGATTTGCAGTTTTGGATTGATATTCACGCAACTGTAGTTATAATGCTTTGCTCTGGTTGCATAGGACACCTTGTAAAAACTAGTTCAAGGCAGTTTGTCACCACACATGGTTGCCGCCACACTGCCTGCGTGGACATGCTGTAAAAAGTTTTTGTCTCTTTTCGTTTAGGCACTCGCTTCATCCCTTGCGACTTCATTGCTCCTGCGAAGACACACAACCCAATCAGTCATGGAGTTCATCATGAGGCAAGTGAAATAGGATGCCTTATTAAAGTTGCTGACAGTGCAGGGAAGCAACTATGAATGCATCGGTTATAATGCCGATAACTCCCTTTTTTTTTTTACTGCAGATACTGTTGGCCAACTTCCTTGCTCAGCCAGAAGCTCTGATGAAAGGCAAATCCAAGGACGAAACCAAAGCTGAACTGCAGAAAGCTGGGATGAGTGCTGATCTCATTGAGAAGATTCTTCCCCACAAGGTTTGTCCCATTTCTTTTTTCCCCTCGCTTGTAAAAATGAAAGTTGTAGCCAGGATGGTTGATAATTATTATATATTTGCTACCGAGTTTGTGCTCGCGATCTGGCAGAGCTGGTGTGAGCATCTTAATTTTCACGCCCGGTTGCTTTTCTCTCCATGATGCGTTGCTGGTGTGGTGCTTGTGGCTTTTTCTGATCATGACCATTGAACTACAAGGTTATAATGCTGCCTTACATACAAGGAGCCCGGGAGCGAAGAAGTCCCCTTCGTGTGGTTGTCAGGGTGGAAATACAGAAGCTTGAGCATACATTGTTTTTGCGAGTACCCATGAGTAGAAGGTTGTTCCCGGAGAGTGTTAATGGACATGGAACTTCAGAAGCGATATAAGTGGTGGTAAGCACGGCAGTTAGCTGCAACAGTGCAGAATGCAACTGTTCATTATTGGTTTGCTCCAGGTTTGTGTGCATGATGTGCCTTTCATTTTTTTTTACTGGTGCTACATGGCGATGTTCCCTAAAGTGCTAATTGCTCTGGGACATTTGGTAGGAATGGAGCACAAAATTTTATTTCTTGCTGTGGAGCACTGGCATGCATTCGTGCAGTCGCTGCACATAGAAAAGAGTTGATGTTCCGAAGCTTGCAGGCATGGTATGAGGCAGCATTGCATCTCGCTTACTGCTCACACAGAAGGATTATGCCGTTTCTCCTTGGCGCAAATCGTACATGTGCAGCTGGAGTACGCATGTACGATAAATGTGCAGTACGCTTTAAACGCCTGCTATTTCCTCCAGTTAATTACGAAGTACGACAACGGCATATTAAAGGTAGTGGGCTTTACCATGCCGTTAATTGTGAGTGTGCAACCTGGTGTCACCTTCTGGGGTTTGTATCAGTGGGTAGGAGTGCAGTCCTCCTATTAACCCGTGACAGAGGTGGTAGGCCTTTGGCGTGTGGCTTTCGCCAGTAGCGGCGTAGAGAGTAAGTTCGTCTCAAATCGACAACACTACAATCTTTTCATTGTGGCTAGGCAAAGAAAATGCACCTGTCATTTAGTCTGGGCAGAAAACTAAATAGTGTTCACACCTGCTACATTATGAAAAATACAACTAACGACAGAAAACTACCCATATTTTCCCTATTTGCAATGCTGTCTATAGGAAGCGGGATTAACTTTGCACTAATTACAAACTAATAACTCATATTGAATAAAAAGATTTTTTCAAAGACCCTTAGAACTACGTTGAAAATGTCCTTGAGAATTACCCAGCTCCAGTAGTGACAGAGCGACGCTCGCTGTGCCTTCCAGTTGGAGGTCCAAACACAGTGAAGGCTGCAGATGCTGGCATGTTGATATGTATGAACTGCCGGGTAATGCTGGTGTTGGTGTCTTGCAAAGCAGCGAGCGGAATCCTTAGAAGCCGGCTTTGACGTTCACCCGTCTGCAGTACTGTTGGCTAGATGACTACTAAAGTGGCTGAGTCTTCCCCTTTTAACATTCCTCGTCCCTTCCCCCTTCAAGTTACACATGCTGCGTCTTTGGCATGCGCCACTTGGGCTCATGCCATCAGCCATCAGTGGTTGGCTGGGTGCATGATCACTGCCCTTGGGTCTGGAGCTTTGCTTCCTGGCCTTCACGTGGGCGGCAGGTGTCCAACACCGCGATGTGCCTTCTCTTCATGGCTTGTTTTTCTTTTGCTGGCCCTTTCCCGAGGGGCAGTTTGTTTGCGGGTTTGCTTTTAATGGCAATGCTCGTTTTGGGTGCCGATAGCAACACTTGCCACCATGCTGTAAAACCACACATGAGCTCACGTGAGGCATGCACAAGGGCTGCACATATGTGGCTGTGCTGTCAAACAGCCCTCTTTTGTGAGGGTTGTTTTTTGCACAACCTCACGCTCACAGGAAAAGCCTTTCATCTTGATCGAAACATCGTATGATCCCTTAGCTGCATGGTCATGGTCTGCTCACACCAAACAATGATTTCGGCACTCTCGCTGAAGCAGTCCTTGAGGCCACTCCAGGTGGTTATGGTGGCTGTATTCTGAGTCTGTCCGCCACTCCTTGTGTTTTCTCAACTTGGCTGAGTGGAGGGTACCACAACACTTTTACAATCAAAAATGGCTCTCAAGAATATCCTTGAATGGAGACTCTAGTGTAGAGGGGAATGAGAATACAGGGGTCATTGAAGCAGAGTGCATTAACACTAGTGACAATGTATCCTGCATCTGTGAAACACAACAGTCAGATGCTGCAAAAATTACAAAAAAAAAATTGTAACCCAGGAATAAGAATAAGTTGAGCTGTGAACCGGCATGCACCGGCCATCTAGGTTGTTGCCAGGCTGTGGCACAAACATGGAGTTGCGAACATGTAGAAGCGACGAAAAGGTGAAGTCTGTGAAATCTGGAGCGCGGCGCTTTGCAGCCGCCGCGCTCCAGATGCCAGTGTCCGGACGACTGAATACTCAGCCCATAGGTCTGCGAGCAGTTACATTTTTGCAAATCTAATGCTGAATATCGGGTGGACTGATTATCTTCGACAATTTCTACCAATAAAGTTAATAACTATTAGGTAATTGCTGCTCTAAGTAGCAATTGAAACTCATTTTACTGCGTCCGCCACAGCCCCTGATCACTTCGAGCAAGGGAAAACAATTTTACCTTTAAAAGCCTATTTTTTAAAATAGCTTAAATTTTTCCTTGAAACACCTTGTATAAATGCTCCTATGCATTTTAAGAGAATGCTTGTACATAAATTACCTGGTTGATGATAAAAGAAAGAAAAAAGAAAGATAAAAGAAAGATGATAAAAGAAATGAAGCCCCATAACTAATGAAATTTCAATGAAATTTGCCTTAGTGAAAACTTGTTCAAGGAAATCATTGCCAGTTTTTTGCTTAGTACACAACTTCCCTTAGTCTAGGCAAGGGAACATTTGTGCATTTGTAATGGCTGTCAGTTTTGCTAAATAGTCCAACTTCATACATAATGGCTTGTATGTGTCATGTGTCGAACAATTAAATATTTCCTGTAGCGGCTTTGGGACTGTTAGACAAGCTGAGGTTTGCATTTTTTCCTTTTGGTAGGTTTTTGAAGGTAACCGGCCAACCAATTCTTTTGTGGTGGACAAGATGACACCCTTCAACCTGGGAATGCTCATTGGTACGTACATTGGCACCCGAGTCAGCGTGGGCTCATTTGGCGAATAATGTCCACTTCACATTGCAGCCATGTACGAGCACAAGATCTTTACTCAAGGCATCATATGGGACATCAACTCCTTTGATCAGTGGGGGTACGTTTCTTCTTTTCCTCCTTGCGTCGAAATTTTCGGGCCCAAATGTTTCATGAGGTACTTTGTTTTTCAGTGTTGAGCTGGGCAAGCAGCTGGCCAAAGCCATCCAGCCAGAACTGAAAGGCAAAAACCCAGTGTCCACTCACGATTCGTCAACAAATGGCTTAATCAACTTCATCAAGTCATTCAACTAGTAGCCTGTATTCTGTGGAAAGGTAGATGTACCTAGAAGTTAAGAAGCCTTCTTGTCGACGTACAAGTTAATTTACCAGGACGGTGTCAATAAAGTAGTGTCGAGGCTTGTCAAGGTGGTCAGCTATCAGAAAATGCTAGTTAAAGTTGCAGTCTGTGGAGTGCACACTTGTTGGTAAAAGCAGGCTTTCTTGCTGTATGGCCAAGAATGTATTTTTTATTTATTGTGGTTATGGGGTGATGTTGGGTGCTGGGGCAAAATGAATCTGTGCTATTGAGGAAGGTTGTGTTCGGGAAAAGCTTGCTGAAACAAGCACCCGGTGGGAGGCCCTAGAATTTAATCTAAGGGTGTTCAATAATACTGCTATGAAAGCGTTTTTCAATAAAGCAATTGCTCAGCCCAGAGTTGCTTTTTTTTTCTACTTTTCAAACTACTTAATGCAATATAGACATGGTAGAACATTGGAATACATGCGATTCTGTGGAATATTGGTGCAAGAATCAGATGTAACTTATTTTAGTCGGTTTAAAGCGACACCTGTTACTATTTATGAGTGTTCTTAGTTGTAAGAGTGTGGAAATATGTGTTGTGCTGTATTGTAAGAAAATAAACATTTTTTCTGTTGCACTCTGTCTTATTCCTAACTTGATCATTGCAAACTTTTGTATGCCTAACAGGGAAGTACCAAAGGAGACTAGTAATGCAAAAGCAAGCAGATTCTATTTTTTGCTTGGAATACTGCCTTCGCGTTAAGCACCGGCACTCAAAACTAGGGTTATCTGCATTGCGACTCTGCCAGTTTTCATTTGTCAACCCTTCCAGAAAGTCTTTTGTTTCCCCCTCCCCCCTTCCCCCCCACTCCTTGCCCAGTTCCCCAGACATCTTTATTTTTTCTTGAACAAAATTCATTGATTGCATGTGGCTGCGTTTGAACTTCAAAAACTATTTCTGAAGCTATCTTTGATATTTTGTGCTGATTAAAAGCAACAGCACTGTAAAGACTGTAAAGGATATGCCATGTCAAGAGCAAATGTAGAGCTCCACCCCTAGAACAGCTGTGAACACATCTCCAGGTGCAAAAAAAAAAACGGTGCCAAGGTAAAAAAAGCGCAATTGGCATGTATTTGGCGGCTAAAGTTTCTAAAAAAAAATGTCTGAGCATTCACTTTCACAGCAGGCATTGTCTTTTCAAGTTGGTGCTTAATCCACCAAACCTGGGAGCAGGGCTAGCACGTTAAGCCCTGCCATCTAGTAACAGATGTGGCATAGCTTTAAATCGCATTGTACATGTAGAGGCAGGGCAAATGAGGCTTTAATGTGGAAATGTTGGCCCAAATTTTGCAGGTCCTTCCTGTGTAAGTCAAATCATGTTATTTTACTCCTACAAAGGATATAATTTCGTTATACTGTACGTGCGTGTGATATCGTGGTCACGTTACTTTTATTCATAACTCTACACTTCTAACTTCTGTGCGGTAATTGTACAGTCTTGGTGAAAAGTATACAGCTCACTATGCTGGTTGTTGAGGTACTAGTTCAGTTATGCTATGGAACTGAGTCGCTAAGAAAAACTGGTACAGAGATGCTTTGTTATTGACATGGTTTTGGCATTTTTGGCAGCCAATAATGAGCTCTGTTGGATTTTTTTCACATGTGGTGAGTGCCGTGGACCATTAACTTTCAACAAATAAGTGCTGTGCAAGCATGAATGAAAAAAAAGAAACCTGTTGATGTCCTTTTAGTGCCAGAGCCTTTTTGAGGGTATGTTCACAAAAGGCAATTCACAGAACACCTTCAGTAGTGAGTCTTCACTGTCATACTGGAACAGTGCATAAATGATGTGGCAATCTAAGTAAAGGATAGATGCAGGCCCTGTCTTGTGGTTGTTTCGTGCTTCTGGTATGGACACCTGTCCATCGTGACTGTATCCTTTATATTTTTGTGGGAAAAAAATAAAAAAACTGCTGTGTCTTATCTTTCCATTCTGCGAGCTACCATTGCCAGTTACTGTTGAATGCTCATCCAGACACCATGCACACCTCAGCATCGTGGCATGGCTGACAGTAGCCTTTTCATCACCAGTAGCAGTAGTCTGTGAACATCTAGAGCAGAACGAATGCCTCACCCATAGGCTTTCGGAAGTCCCTATCCTGTGTCACCTGAAGCCCATAAATTTTAGCATCTTTGCCCTCCACAGAGTTTTCTACCCTCCCCCACTATCGTCCTGTTCACCGCTCTGGTTGTCCACCTGCTGTCAAGTCTTCCGCATTGCACAGCCAGCCGAACTTCATGTAAAGTCGTTCCCTGTATCTGAGGTAGAAGCCTCTACACGAAGTTGTTCGATCCCTAATCTATGACGGTGGTTTTCTCTAAGTATAACACTTAGGAATCATCATATTATTTTCCTGTTACCTGTGGGCAATGCCGAAGTTACAAGCCCAGTGACAAATTAGCCCCTCAGCTTTTTGTGTGCAGGAGCAACGCAGCCAATGCTGGAAGGCACATTAGTCGTGCCCAAGCTGGATGTTAGCATGGCCGGGTTGTTGTCTCACTGTGGAAACGTTAACAGGGCCACTGTGTACCTACATGAAACCGTCCTACATTTCCATTTTGGGCTTCGATACCCCCAAAGAAACATGCCCTATGTGTGTTTAGACATCCTGTGGACCTGTGAAATGTGTGGTGAAATCTCGTACACACGGGTATTTATTTTTTTTTATCTTTCTTCATTAGACGTGCAGTCCCTGTGGTCAGGAATCAAACTTATCATGTCCAGAAAAATGTAATAATGTGGCTGGTTGTCACTGTCTTATCACTCTGCAGCTATACAAGTATTTGCACTAACCTTGCTTGTTGAATTGTGGAACTGATTGTGCTGTACTTCAGTTATGGAAAATATCAAAAACGCTTGCAGTGATAAACTTAAAGAGGCCATGCAGAATAAAAGAGAAGAACAGGCAAAAAGAGAATGGCCATGCGACCCACTAGCTTATTTCCCACCTAGAAGCTATGACAGGTAGCTGTGTGGCAGCTATGTGATTGACTGCGGCCGGCAAAGTCCAGCACAAATTAAACACAGGTTATCAGCTTGCAGAGCGAGCTATTTGCGCTTAAATTTAATGCGTATTCTTTTTTTTAGCAGTAAGACTGTTAGGATAAACAATGGAAGTTACGAATGCAAATGTAAACATACAGAAGCATCAGTACGTGCTACGCGCACTCTACTTATAGCTGCACAGCCGTCCGGCGCGTTCAGCTTACACTGGCCAACTGGCATAAAAGACATTGCCTTCTGTGACTGTTTGTTGAGCGTACCCAATGTTTCATGAAACGAGTACTATCAACCGTAACAAACATTATCCAGGCACAAATCCAGTCATAAGCAAAGCGAGTGTGGACAGCACATATGGAACAGCGGTGCCGAGCGGTATGGTTGCGCCATCCAGGAGGACTGATGGCAAACCAAGGGCTCTGCCGTTCGCTGCAGCCCTAGTCCGCATACTTACGTTTGCTTAAGTACTTGCCCTAGATACGTCATCACAGATGTCAAGAAACAATCGATTCATCAGGAATATCAATTCAAAATCATGGCTAAAATTGTTTAATTTCTCAGTGAATATAAAGCATATAAAACACCAAATCTTTCGAATGAAACTTGCATTTTGTCTGCGTCGAGAGAAAATAAAAATGTTTTACTTGAGCATCAAGTACATATCTCTCAAGAATGTGATGCAACCTAAACACTGAATCATTGTGTCTGTACCCCTATGTCCCTGATTGTTTGCATTGTTAGGATGCTAAGGCTAGTGCTCCAGCGAAATCGTGCAAAAGCTGGCAACAGCCATGGTGCTTCAGCAGCCACAATTTCCTGCTGCTTTCCACAAGGTTGCAGACACGATGCCTGGCTTTGGTGGCTGCATTTCTGGTGGGTGCAAAAAAATTAGAATCATGCACCCACAAAAAAACCCAGCTGGTTCAGGTTAATCTGCAGCTCTCTGCCATGATGCACATGTAACTCAAGTGCAGTTCTGGCTCATTACACGTGAAATTGGTATCACAGGATAAAAGCTGTATGTTTTGTGCGATTGTAATTGTTGTCATCTTGGCAAGTCAGCCTTGATTGACAAATATTTTCATGAATCTCATAGTTGTCATAAAGAATGTTCTTATTGGGCACCGTGCAACACTGTAGGTAATGCTCCTCAAGATCAGCTTGATTCTAAATTTGTGGGGAAAAATATAAAATAGTTTGAGGTATGCATAGCATAGTTTTCTATAGGATGAATTATCATTTAGTTCTTATTGTAACCAAAGAATACAAATTTGGAGTGCAACGTATGCCAAAGCAACAATTGGGACATGCTGATATGAAAAGGTACAAATTTCATGCGTGCAGGCATTGGACCACCGTTTAAACGACTGCCTAAGGGAACACCAGTTGTGTGAAAGCAAGCCATGTGAGCTGTTCCTGAATCGGACAAAGGTAGTGAGCAAAAGCCGAGAACAGGTGGCAAGGAAACTAATTGAAGCCTTCTACATTCGAAAGAATGGCAAACAATGTATCAGTGAACCATCCGTGTTTTTGTATGGAAAGAAATATGAATTTTTAAACTGGTCTTTCATGCGATAAAGGTGGTCATGTTTGTGTGCATGTGCCAGTGAGGGTTTATAGGCTTGTTCGATTTTTCAATAAACTAGTTGTGAGTTTGCGCCCGTCCTGTCTCGTCATTTTTGCTGTCCCGTCCAAGTATGCAGTTTTACGTCCAAGCATTCTTGTATTTTATTTTAATAATAAAATTGGGGATGCGCGAATTTGTTTCAAATTTTAATCAAATAATTACTGAGCTAGTAATTCAATGTGCAGTTTCAATTTGTGATGTTCAAAATTTAAATAAAGGTATTTGTCTCGACCCCTACCATAAGCCTGCGGAAGAAACCTGCTAGACTCAGGTCAAACTGACTCGCACTAACTGCACGTGTACAAACTATTAATGTTTAAGCTGCTTGTTGCACCTAGCAGGTGCACTAAGTGCCCAACTAACTTAGTGTTGAGTTGGCCAGCATGACACAGCAGCGCCTATTCTGTGGCCGTAATAATTTACGTGCAAGCAAAGTCTCCGCATTGTTTAGAGCCAGGCAGGAAGAAGGCAACTACTGCTCAGTAATTACTATACCTCAGCTGCACTCCTGCTTTGGCGGCCAGATCGGCACTTGGTACTTTCAGAGCATTTTGCTCCTAATTATTTATGCCAAGATTGTGCACTTGCAATCTGGAATGTTACCTTTGCATCAAGCAGCAGTCATTAAGAGCTCTGACCAGCTTTCCTGGCCATCCTGGAAATTGAAAAAAAAAAGTGGGGGAGCATAATTGTCTTCCATGCATTTTCTCGCAATGCGGCAAAATGCCTGGCGGCAAGATCAGCCCACAACCATCGTACTGTCTTAGGTGGCGTACCACCAGCACGGGCCTAAAAGCATCGAGGATTGTTGCGTTGTATCTTGCCAGTGTGGCAAATGTTCGAGGACGAGGATTCCTCTGGCCTTTCCATGCTCCTGGAGTTGACACGTTGCACAACTACGAGCACGGCTGGGGCGCAGTGGCGAGGCTGGATGAAAGCCTGTTTGTACACGCCGCGGTGGCTCAGTGGCCAAGGGGTTGTGCAGCTGAGCCCAAGGACACAGGTTCGATTCCCGGCCGCTTTTCTGATGGAGACGAAAAGTGAAAACGCCCGTGTGTTCGAGATTTTGGTGCACATTCGAGATTTAGGCAATGAGGCACACGGTGCGCCTCATCGCTGTGTAGCGCAGGTGCATAAAAAAAAAAAAAAGCCTACCTTTCTGAACCTCCCCCTCTTCACTAAGATAGGAACAAATAGGGTCACAATCCTCCTGAAAGTGCTGGGTCGTCCTGCTAATCTGAGAAGCGTGGCACGGCAGTTAAAGAACCTTTGGCAACATGGCAGCATGCCAAATGGTGAAGTGCAACATATTGTGGGGCCAGGTATCTAAACTGGCCTAATGCATAAAATAACAGCATGCTTCCAGAGGCCAGACAATGCAGTTTGAGTTGGATTGGCAGCCAATCTGAAAAAATTTCGCCAAACTTTATGATTGTAGAGTAATGAATATTATTTAATCATTTCTTTTAACTGGAATGCTGTACTTAATCTTCTTAGCCACTTCAACTGTTTTGTTGTCAATGAAACCATTAATTCTCAGCTTGTCTTGTTAAGTACAATTGCTGTCTGCTCAGTTTTGACTGGCATCACTAGTTGAACGTTGAATCCAGCAAGTGAATTCTTTGTAGTGAAGACAGCGCACTGGCAACCAGTTGTCAGTGTGCTGTCTTTATAGCAAAGTGAACATTTTTTGTTGTGTATGTTTCTGTAAAAAGTCCCAAGCACAATCTCCTCAAACGATGTCCACGAACTAGCCTGACACCAAGCTTTACTTGAATTCTTAACTGCGCAGCTGTTCTGTAACACTGCACATAACGTATTCCGGGCCATTCCAACTCTTCCATAGCGCTTCTTTGCTGCATTGACCATTTCACTGCCTTAAAGGCAAAGGTATCAGCACCTGAGCAATACATGGCATGCACATGAAGTCACCACCTCCCTTTCTGGTACACTGCTCATAGTTTTTCCAGCGCTACTCTAGATAAGAGCAGCAGATAAGTTCGCAGCCTTTCACCATGGGCGCAGTGCACCAACATGGCAGCTACAGTGATGTCAGCGCAAGCTATCTCTACCAAATGCAAACTGCCACGACTAGCAGTTTCAGAGCTCCTTAGCAGACAAATAATATTTGCTGAAAGAGTAGATATGGCTTCCTATTCTTGCACATAGTTCCCTTCTGTTTCATTTTGGCATACTTGCCTTTTACACATCTATAGATACGGAATAGCAAAAAGTTCAGCATAATTGTGTATGATAATGCTCTCTCCACGCATGCCAATGCAAGCTATAAAAAAAATCTCTAAATGTCACTAATTGGTAACAGGAACACACTGCATATTATATCAGACGTGTCCTGCCAGAAAAGTAAGTTGACGACTATCTACAGATATGGTAACTAGAGTGGGCTAGTTGGTGCATATGGCAACTAGGAAATAAACAACACTCAAACAAGGTTGAGGGATGAAACGAAATGTACACAGTGCAGTGCATGTATTTTTTTGTTGGGGCTTCCTTTTTTAACCATGTGTTGTTTCCCCAACACCCTTCCAATGTCTTGTAACTACAAATAACTAAGCACCACACAGATTTAACCACTTGAAAATCTTTCCCAATATGGCAAGCAGATCATGCATTTTGCAAGGATAGTAGCAAGAACCTGAATACACAAAGTATGGTGCACACAGAACTTCACCGGCGCCACGCCAGTTTATTTCATTCAAGGGCCACATGAAAACTGCACACAATGATGGCTATACACTTTTAACCATTTGTGATGAACAGTAGGGTCAATTTTGAAGTACAATGCAACGTCGTGCATCTAAAAATGGCTGATAATGCCTTTGTACATAACAGAGAAACCGTGAAAACAAAAACAATGTTTCACAGGTAGCGACACAGCAATTACATTGCGATGCAAACTGTGGAACGACAATGACCTCCAGAATATCGAGAACAAATTTGTTATGGCATGGCATTCAATGAGTCGAGTACAAGAGGCGGTGCCACAACTGCAGTTCCCTGAACCAGTGTGGAACATCGCAAGCAATGAACAAACAGTTTGTACACCAAGAGTTCCAGAATCTCGGTACTAGACCATGATATACTCGTTCCGAATAACCTCGGCACATTCATCCATGAGGTCCTTGTAGTCGTCATGCTCTTTGACCATAAGTATGATCAGAGGTCTTCGCATGCCCATTGCCGTAGCCATGTCACGCCGAGAAGGAGTGAAGATGTAAGGGATGCCCTTCTCCTCGCAGATTCCAGGAATGTGGCTGAAGATATCGATCGGGTGGACGTCGCCGGCCAGTATGATCAAACCCGTATGGTCCTTGCGAATCTTCGTTTGCACTTCTTTCAGCCCGGTTAAAATGTAGCCCCTGTGCTTCGAAGCCTTTTTTATCAGCTTGTACAGCTTCTTCGTGAACTTCTTCGTGGCCATTGGCTTTGCAATAGCGTTGACAAACGCCAGCTTTTCCTCGTAAGTCATAGCATCTTGCTCACCGTTTTCGTCAGCACGTGTCGAGTCGTCCATGCTGCGAGCGGCATAGTAGGCAGCTTTTTCGTCTTCAACGGATACTTTTTCTTTCTTGATTTTCTTTGAAGGCTTCATGCTAGCGTGGTCCTCGTCGTACGTGTCGTCAGTGCGCTCTCTTTTGACCTTAGGCATGATCGAAAACTGTGGATCAACCTCACACTTCTTGTACCACGACCACCTCGAGTACCACGTTATGTGCGGAAAACAAACAATGGCGGCGGCCACCACTGTCGCTCGACCACATGGCTTCTCAAAAATATAAAAACCATTAACAAGTTTTTACGTAAAATAAATTGTAGTTACGTATATATAATTAAGTAAAGCGTTATAAAAAACGAACTTTTTAACCAGTAAAAGTTTTCATAAAAATATCTCGAACGTTGTATGTAGCACTATATTTTTGGTCGGATGTGCTGCACACAAGTAGAATAATGGTAGGATACAATAGTAAACCATTGTTGGCATATTTAACAACAAGGTGACCAACTTTGACGAGCTTACAAGTACACTAAAATTAAAGCACAAGTCCTAGAGCCTTTATCATAAATTTTAATGCCTTCAAATTTACAGACTATTGCTTTAATACACACGCAGAGGTGGTTGTAGGTTTGCGTACGGTTGTGCGCATGCGCCGTTTTGAGGGGGCTTGCCTTGGTTGCTCTGCTTCAGAGCGCCGCGCGGCCTGCCTTTCCAAACGGCGTGTGTGTCGTTCGTGTGGCTTGCCTCGTGCACGTCGCTGGAGCCTTTCAGGACAGGTTCCCCCCCATTTTTTAACACACCCTCCCTCGCTCTTCTCGTCGCAATCAGTGTTCGAGAAGCACGGGGTGGGCATCTCTGTACGCATTGTGTGCTTGGTCCAGTGCATGGATCCTAGCATTGGCTGGTATCAGCCTGAACAGCACGGGCCGGCTCTGCTACTGTGGAACTCCATCTGGGAAACGCAGCAAGGCTTAGAAACGATGGATCTCAACAACTCAAATTTGCGTGCTCCTGACTATATTCCCATTAGCAGTGCACCATCTAGCGTGGGAGAGCAGAAGAAGGGCGTGAACGGACAGACCGAGCTGACAAGCGGTGCAGACAAGTTTTACAACCCTACGAAGCGGAAAAGAGAGAACCGTGCAAGCACTTACGCTCTCAATAGGAACCAACACTTGATCAGTCAATATGGCGGCACGCCGTGGAGAACTGAGGTGAAACACTTTCGTCCCGGAATTCTCGGGTAAGTGGCGAGTTTCGCAGTGAATGAACCTGGTCGTCCTTCGTGTCCTCAATGGGCATAGTGGAGATCTTGCCGCTTCTAATCGCCCACATCGTTGTTTTGGGCTGTGAATCACGTGATAATTGTGCGGTGTGGCTCGTCGAGAGCCGGGCGTATGCACAGTTTAGGATTGCTGCTGCAGCGGTTTCAGCGTGGGCAGTAAGAGTGATGCTGCTTTCCAGCTCGCGAGAAGCAGCGTCGCCCCCATGCTGTGGTGAAAACATGTTACGTCGCTCCGTGACTTCACCACATTGCTTCGCCATGCAGGCCACGCGGCTCTTTCGAAACAAAAGTTCCGCTCTCAGCGTTTCACTTCGATTAGAAACGGAACGGTATCGCGCCAGTTCTCACCCGGTTCCCCGTGTCCCCGCGTGTAAAATCTGCTTGTAGCGAGTGCTGACTTCTTCCAAACTCCGCGCACACGTGGTCCCCGTGCGTGGCCCGCTGCCGTGTCGTTAAGACTAAGTGTATGCATTCAAGCGCGTTGTGGTAGCACCGGAAGTTTTACGTGCACGTTACAGCGTGCGCTGTTAAGATTACTTGTGGTTTGTCCTGATGCCGGTTTAAGAGTGATTGCTAGGTAAAATCTAGGTGGAAGAAACCTTTGTGTATGAAATCTTTGTGTATGTGTAAGTTGAAAGTATAAATTTACGGTTTTTAGCTGTAGCTGGGGGTCACGATAAAGAGCAAAGCAGACTTTGAGCACCCTGGAATGGGTGCTCAACGTCTGTGGCGAACGTGTTCGTCAGCATGCCATGAAAAACTTGTCGCAAACACTTGGACTGCGGGAACCCGCCATTTTTACATTGAACCTTCCATTATTTGCAGGTAAAGCATGGCATAAGGCGACACTTGTGCGTGTGGGTTTGGTGTAGCTACGATGATAATGCGTATGGAAATTTATACAAGAATATGTTGCACCTCCATATTTGCATGGTCCAAAGGTAGATCTATTTGCTTAATCATTACCTGACAGCATTACTCAAACCAATCTTTTTTTAATCGATAATTAGAAGTATTGAAGGTTAGCCTGAGATGTAGAAAAATACAGTAATTGCTTAGTAAGCCTTTTAGAATTGTCATGTTTTTTATAGCCATAGCAGGAATGTGTGAGCCTGTGTGTGAACCTTGGTAATTATTTTTTCGTATAGCATGCAAAAAAGTAGATCGTGCTTGTTGAAGGTGGTTTTGTACTCAAGCACATCTTTTTGTGGCTGTGTGGTCTGAAACTAGTATTGTTGACCAGCTCAAGCATTTGGGACTAAAAATGGTGCTTGCAACTCAACTATTCTGTTACAAAGACATGTCTCGTGCGAGTTATAGGAACTTTGTTTGCTTGCATCTAGTTTGCTGAGATTGGGGAATTTGGTCGATCAAGAACATGCGATTTTTACGTACACCTGCCCAGGTTAAGAAACAGCATGTTTAAGGGAGTTGGTATCTAATGAAGACAAATTATGTGCATGTGAAAGCTGCCGATTTCATACACTGTTGCTTTAAGTGTAGGTTGTGTTTTGCCCTGGTTTTTTAACCAGTGTTGTTACTTTTAATTCTAGTTGCTAACTTGAACAATATTTGTCATCTATTATGTGCAAAAACTTGAATGGGTATCAGTCAGTGTAATTAATTTTGTTACTTCTGTTGGAAAAGCAGAAAATGAAATCTAAAATCATGTATGGTCAGTTCTTGCCATTCTACAATCATTTGTGATGTTTGTTTCTTCAAAGTTTATCAGATGAAATGAAATTGCTGGTCAACCACTCGTAGTAGTTCAAGCTGTGGTTCCACTGAGGCCAAAGCGTATCGGCTTGGACTTAAGTCTGTGTAAGGAGCGCGCCTTAATTGATTTGAATTCATCTGCAGCGCTTGCCTAGATCACGATCTGGAAGCGCATATTACTTTCACCCACAGAACTCCAAATTATGGGAATGTGTTTAAAACTTTGTAAAGCAAATTGACAGAGCAGGAGCTGAACCTGAAACGAAGAATACATTAAGGGGACACAAAAGGCTGAATAAACTGAGAAATCACGTTTTGTCAAGGCCAACGAAGCCTTGTTTGAAGAGAAATAAGTAAAGCTGGCTATTCTCATCCTGGTTTCCTTCAATTTTGGGGGGACGTTAAAGAGCATGTCACAATTTCCCATAGCAAACTGGGGCCCTATTGTCAATTTTGCTTGATTGTCACCACCTTCCTGAGTGCCTATTCTCATTGGCTTTCACTTTTATCACAGAAATTGGCAGCCAGTAAGACGAGGCTCTTTTGACTATCTTGGTATGGCAGTGCCCCGACAAAGTCGTTCATCAAGCCTTGCCCCTCGTGCCGTCCTGGCGAAGCTTTCCAAAGGGTACTGCTGCTTAGGAGTAGGTGTGGAAAATGCACGTGCAATTGGCCATTGAGCCATTTTGTCCCAAGCTACAGCAGCAGCATGGTGGCTGTAGTGAATGCCCACGTTAGTGGTAAGCAGGCGGTAAGCTCTCGTGTTCACCTGCACATCCCTTCCAAGCATGCTTGTATGCAAGGCGAAGCATTCTACAGTACGGAAACAAAGTTTGCCGCTGGTACTGCGTCGGTCTATTTTACTTTTGTGACTTAACAAATGCAGGATTAACAAAAGTTCCTGCATACATTTTACATTTGCATGTCTGTGCCTCCATGTTGGTTTCAGAAGCACTTAGGCAGGCTCCACCAAGATTCAAGATTTTTCACGTCCCAAATCGAAATGCGGAGAAGTGTATGGGGCGACAGTGCCTGCTTTCAGCATTTTCTGCATTAATGAGCACCTGCTGCTTATTATTGCAGGCCATCAATTAACATAGCCCATCTTACTTTTGACTTTAGTGTCCATTAACAATTGCTGGTTTGTGGTGGAATGGTTGAGGCAGCTTAGATTAATAATCTGGGCTTAGTGGAACTTGGGAGTGTTCCTCTTGTGTGCAATCTTATCCCTACGGTTGTCAAAATGGTTGACTCATCTATTTATTTACTGGTTAGTGATCAAGGTAACGGAGTGGATACCAAGGGATGGAACTAGAAATAGAGGGAGGCCATTAGCTCGATAGAGGGATGAAATTGGAAAATTTGAAGGGAAAGAATAGACTATGGCATTGCAAGAGTGGAATGGCAGGAAGAGCAAGGGAGGGATGTTTGTCCTGCAGTGGACACAAAACGGGGGCTGATGGTGATGAGTAATGGGCAGTGAATTTTTCCTCTGATGAATTGGCGACACTTGAAACAGTAGTCGTAAGTATTCCATATAGGGCACATCACCTGGCGAGGTTATGCACAAAGCAGGCATGAGAACAGTGGTGGAACAAATGACAAGTTTCTGACATAGTGCACAAAAACTGTTTACAGCTGTCCATTTACAGTAAATTGGACAGCCTTCAGATGCTGTCCAATTTGGAGGTTTCGAACTATGAACTGTTGTATCCTCTCAGCATCTTAACATCCAGTGAGGTGTTCTTGAGTGCATGGGCAGACGGCTTGCTGTAGTTCTCGGCGTTACCCGCCGCGGTGGCTCAGTGGCTAAGGCGTTGCGCTGCTGAGCACGAGGTCGCGGGTTCGATTCCCGGCCGCGGCGGCCGCTTTTCTGATGGAGGCGAAAAGCAAAAACGCCCGTGTGTACGAGATTTCGGCGCACGTTAAAGATCCCCAGGTGGTCAAAATTAATCCGGAGCCCTCCACTACGGCGCGCCTCATCGCCTGCGTTGCGTCGGCGCGTTAAACCCCACAATCAATCAAATCAGTTCTCGGCGTTGGCACAAACATGAAAACTCTTGCAGCTTGCTTAGAAAACCAATTCTTTTGGGGTGTATTTTAGACACCTGCCACTCCCACTCTTTGTACCAGCATCATTGCAGTTGTCAGTTAAGAGATTATGCAATGCTTCCTGTTCCCACATTGTCTTTGGCTTTTGCGTATTATATTCAAACATGACGCAAAAAAAATTGGCTTTTCTTTTTTTGCAGTTTTCAATTAAAAGCTTATGCGATCCTCCTCATTCCCACATTCTGTATTGGCAGTTACGTAATATACTCCAACATATGCCATGCTAAACAATAAAATATCCGAGCTTTTCTCACTTCACGGTACTCTTAGTGACCTAAACTTGTGTGGGCTTGCTATTTCTAGCCACACATCAATAATTTCAATACAGGCTGTAGCAGTTTTCAGTTAAACTGATTACCCAAATTATTAATTGGTTAAAAGTTCTTAATCGTCCCTGCTTCTGAGAATTATTTTGCACTAATTTCTGTTCAGCAGTATGCCCACTTGCCCACACTTTTACTGATAACCGTTTGCTCCTTTCCCATATCAGGGATTTGCCGTGGGCTCTTTTAGTTCACAAAAAATTTGTGAACGAAACTAGATTGAGAAATGCCATTATGCTTTGCATTTCTGTTGTATAAGGAAGTTCACAGTGAGGGATTCCTGCAAACTGTTGGCTTCCTAAGATGTAGCAATTCTCTGAGAAGGCCTGCAAAAAACAGTTGGCCTATTTGTCACACGGGAATGTGGACTAAGCCATTGCTTAACATTTGGTTCATCTGCTGTGAAGTTTCACCTCGGCCAAATTTATTTCAAACATGCATGGACAAATGAAACACAAACACCAAAATATGAATCTGAACCACAAATAGTGCGATTAGTTTCCATGAAAGTCAAAATGACGAGTGGCTTGATTACAAAAACTAAATTGGGAAATGAGGCTTTCCAAATATGCCAATAGCGTGCCATTATTGGGCTTCTGCGAAGTGTTTTTTCAATTTTCCATATTTCTGTGTTTGCATTTCATTTGTCCATGACTGTACATCCAATCCAAACCAGCTGAGACATGACTGGTAGACCCATGAAATGCCTCGTTAATCAGTTAAAAATGGCTCTGTAGCAGATGATGCAGCACCTGCCAGTTGATTTGCGCAAGCAGCCGTGGAGTGGAAGTGACATTTGCCAGCCGGACAGCTGGCGAACTGGTTGAGCTCCACTGGCATCCTTCTGCCAGGGTGGCTAGCCCACCGGATGCCCACTCGCCAGCTGCAGCGTCGCTTCCGCCTGGCCACAACAGCCTTGCTTTTCTGCATTGACATTTCATTATTTCAGATTTTCGCTGGTCGCTTCCGTGGGCATATTTCAGGTGCCACATTTTTTACATTTCAGTCTAGCCAGGTTTATATAAGTTGGGTTTTTGGGAGGTTGAAATTTTTACTGCAGTTGTTGGCCTTTAAGGGTTGCATAACTGTAGCCGAAAAAAATTGTGCAGTTGGAAATGGCTTTATTTGGATTATTAATAAAGTAGCTCTGTGTCCTTGCCTTGCATTTATGTTGCTTTTGCACTTGAGTTGGGT
This sequence comes from Haemaphysalis longicornis, assembly GCF_048455015.1. Taxonomy (NCBI): domain Eukaryota; kingdom Metazoa; phylum Arthropoda; class Arachnida; order Ixodida; family Ixodidae; genus Haemaphysalis; species Haemaphysalis longicornis. The sequence continues at coordinate 361,995,173 of NW_027526203.1, read as the reverse complement.
TTGTCAGTTTTTAAAAATTATTGATCACCTATCGAAATTTTTTTTCCTTGCTAAGAGTTCTCCACAAGGCATTTTTTACCACAAGCACATCTTAAAAGGCATTAAAAACAACATAAAAAACAACCTTCAAATGTTTTTAAAAACAGCCTTCCAATGGGTTGACATGTTTTTTTTTATTTATTTAACCGAAAGCATCAAATTTCAGCATTTGAAATAACATGAGTGATGTTATATCAGTCTTGGTAGCAGCAATAATTCAGTAGCCCAAGCAACGCCACAAATGTTGAAAAATAGTATGATGGCTTTTGTATTACTTTTTTTTTTTTTCATGCTATGACTTGGGACACCATACATTGTGAAACCTGAAAAGGGGTTGGCATGGCCTGTGTAAATGCTTTACGGAAGAAAACTGTTAGGTAAATTGATGCAAAAAGCAAAATACACTTACCTGGTATTTTTCTGTGACATACCTCGTAAAAGACACGAACAGCAGCTTGTAAATGTTGCGAGAGAAACCGGCTTGTCTCCATTACAGGTGATCACTACTGCTTCAGTTCAGTCTCTCTCTCTCTCTCTCTCTCTCTCTCTCTCTCTCTCTCTCTCTCTCTCTCTCTCTCTCTCTCTCTCTCTCTCTCTCTCTCTCTCTCTCTCTCTCTCTCTCTCTCTCTCTCTCTCTCTCTCTCTCTCTCTCTCTCTCTCTCTCTCTCTCTCTCTCTCTCTCTGTCTGTCTGTCTGTCTCTGCGTGCGTGCGTTTTCTTCTTCTTCTTCTTTTTTTTTTTTTTTTTGCTTGCTCGCTTCCTCTAAGTGCAAGAGCAGTCCGAAAGATGTGAGGTTTAACACACTAGCAGTCATCACTATTTACTGCCAGCTATACATGCCACTATTCAGCCAGTGTCAGGATCGTGGGATCATTACCACAGGCGACCATGAATTGGCTGTCGGATTTATTGCCCACCGCACTAGCCAACTGCGGTCTAGTTCACACATTCTCTTGGAAAGCATTGCTGTCTCGCTCTGTGGCTTTTCTTTTGTGTCACACAAAATGGAAGGGAAACAGGAGGATAACTCGGACTTTACTTATTTTTAAACAACTAAAGCACCGTTTTTTATTAAGCAGAGGTCATAAAGGCTCTGAAGGGAATGATTTTTTGCTTTAAAGCAAGAAAGTAATACAACCGTTACATGCTTGTAATAAGCAATTTATATCCTTACAGGGCGGTCCCTCCCAACCTAAACAGGGGCCTTAAATTTAGAAGCCCTAAATATCGGGGCAGTGGGGTCGTTGAGAATCTGAGTGTCTTTATTATTTGTTAACTATCCCCCATCTGGGGATCTGTGCGAGCCGATGCCCGAGGGCGACTCATTGAAAGGTTTGTCACGACATCCGGATGTTGCATCCTTAATAAGAAATGCCCCACATATTACAACTCCACACACCACACATACTCAGCAATAGACCTTGCAATTGGCTCTGCAATCTTACTGCCTATGCTTGAATGGAGTGTATTTAACAACCCGTATGGCAGTGATCATTTTCCTGCAAAACTAACGGCTGTAAACAATGACTCTCAAGGCACAGAACCACTTCGAACATTTAAATTGCAAGCAACTGACTGGAAAACCTACAAAGAACTTTCCAGGCTACCCCCTACAACAATATGCCATTTAGATGTTGAAGCAGCAAGTTCACTCATTACAGCCCACATTCTTGACTCTGCTCAGAAAAGCATTCCAGAGACTACTTTTAAAACTCTCCCAAAACCCAGACCATGGTGGAATGAGGACTGCGCGCGTGCACAGTCTGAACAGAACAAGGCGTGGGCACTTTTACGCCGCTATCCCACGGCCGACAACCTTCTCAAGTTTAAGCAGGCAAAAGCTAAAGGGAAGCGTACGCGACGTATGGCAAAAAACGAATGTTGGACCAGGTTTATATCATCTATAAATTCTTATACGGATTCTAGGAAAGTCTGGACTAGAATAAAGAAGCTAAAAGGATACAAGAGTCATCCTATTCCCCTAGTAAGTAGTGTGGGTAACTCAGTAAAAGATCAAGCAGATGCTCTTGGGAAACACTTTGAACATGTATTCAGTTCTTCACATTATACACAAACATTTTTACAGCATAAGAAGGCAGCAGAGCGTCAGCCCCTTCGTGTGAACCAATGCTCGAATGAGGGATATAATGCTCCATTTACCATGCTTGAATTGATGAGTACACTCTCGACATGTGGTAAGTCAGCCCCTGGAGCTGACCGAATCAGCTATGACATGATCAGACACCTACACAGTGAAACCCTGCATGCAATACTTTCTCTCTTTAACAAAATATGGCAAACAGGTCGTTTTCCAAGAACATGGAAAGAGGCTATCGTTGTACCGCTTCTAAAAGAAGGAAAAGAATCCTGTCTTGATGCGAGTTACAGACCCATCGCCTTGACGAGTTGTTTATGTAAGCTGCTCGAAAAAATGATAAATCGGCGACTATTGTACTTTCTCGAGTTTAATGGTCTGTTAGACAAAAATCAGACAGGCTTCAGGTCTGGAAGGTCAACTACAGATAGCCTGGTTGCATTTGAATCATATGTGAAAGACGCCTTCATCCATAAGCAACACTGCTTCCCTGTGTTCTTTGACATGGAGAAGGTGTACGATAGAACATGGCGATACGGTATATTGCTAGATTTGCAGTCATTTGGCCTTACTGGTAATATGCTCAACGTTATTAAGGACTATCTCTCTGATCGCACATTTCGTGTTCGTGTGGGTAATGTGCTGTCTAGAATCTGTGTTCAAGAAAATGGTGTACCCCAGGGGGGAGTGCTGAGCTGCGCACTTTTTCTTGTTAAAATGAGTTCACTAAAAAAATGTTCTCCCACGAACTGTCTCATACTCCACTTATGTTGACATTCAAGTTAGTTTTAAGTCCTGTAATTTATCGATATGTGAACGCCAAATCCAATCAAGTGTCAACAGACTGGTTACAAGGGCTGACAAGAACGGTTTATGTTTAATGCTGATAAAAATGTTGTTGTGGTATTTTCCAGGCGGCGTGGTGTCCATCCCCCTCCTTGTATTACATTACAAGGTCAGCCCATACCAGTAAAAAATGAACACAAGTTTCTGGGTATTTTACTTGACCACAAACTCACATTTATACCGCATATTAAATTACTAAAAACAAAATGCCTGAAAACGATGAACATTTTAAAGGTACTATCGCATCAGTCATGGGGAACGGACACAAAGTGTCTGCTTTCACTTCTAAATAGCCTAGTAAGGTCAAGAATTGACTATGGATGCATTGTATACCAGTCTGCAACCACAACAGCACTGAAAATGTTGGAGCCAGTATACAACTTGGGGCTTCGCTTGGCAACAGGTGCATATCGAACACGCCCCATTCCATCCCTTCACGTTGAATCTAATCAGTGGTGCTTGGAGTACCAGCACACTTACACAGCTCTGATGTATGCTGCAAAGATTACTTCTATGAAGGAACACCCTTTGAACACAATTATGAAAAATAACACTAATAATAAACTTTTTGAAAATCGACCATCCATAGCACCACCCTTCCCTTTGGCAGTGTCACGCCTCTCAAAGGACCTACAAGTTCCTCTTGCTGAAGTTTACTGCACCTCCATTCATGAGTTGGTTGCTCCGTGGGACATTTGCCCAATTCAGTGTGACATGTCTTTCAGAGAACTGCAAAAGAAAAATGTGCCAAACTTTGTTATTACTCAGCACTTTCTGTCACTCAGGGACAAATACAAGGCAGCTGAATTCTACACAGATGCCTCGAAGACTTCTGCAGCAGTGTCTTATGCTGCAATTGGCCCCATATTCACTTTGTCCAAAACAATGAACAGGAACACTAGTATATTTACTGCAGAGGCATATGGTATCCTGCTAGCTTTGAACAACATTCTCCAAAACAAAATTAAGAGCTCAGTTATATACACAGACTCACTGAGTGTTGTTACAAAGCTTTCATCTCTGAAGGCTAGTAAAAACCCAACTTTTAATGCTGTTCTAAGAGCTCTGTACTCGGCTTATAGTCTCAAGCTTGCTGTCACAGTGTGCTGGGTTCCGGGCCACTGTGGCATTGCTGGAAATGAAGCCGCTGACCAAAGTGCTGCAGCAGCTGCCCTTTGGTTCCATATCAAGACCTCAAACCTTATGTGAGGAGGAAGCTGCGAGAGCACTGGCAACAACAGTGGGATAAAGAAATAAGCAACAAATTACATGTCATTAAACCTAAAATTGAAAAACCTCCGTCTGAGAAACATGCTAGATCAATAGAAGTGGCCTTATGCAGACTTAGAATCGGCCACACACACATCACACATTCATACCTGTTGACTGACACTAACAAGCCACGGTGTCATCGATGTGGAGGGCAGCTATCTGTCCTTCATGTGCTTATTGAATGCAAGATGTGCAACATTGAAAGGAAACGTCACTTTAATGAAGTTTACACATATAATATTCCCTTGCACCCTTCATTATTTCTTGCAGACCATCCCATGTTCTCTTACAAAAAAGTTTTTAGCTACCTTGCAGACGTAGATTTTCTAAAACACATATCTTACTCCCCATAACCTCACCTGTGCTCATGACGTGTTGCAAAACAATGGCGGGACCTGAGGCTTTACACCTTAGGTGCCTGCATTCACTGTGTTTTAATGTCACCCTATATAGGCACCCTTTCTCTTAGTATACTCATTATGTTTTAACATGGCCCTATAAACCATTTTTCTTAGAAAATTTTTAATCTAGTGCCTTTATTACAAATCTTTCTCATCTCATTCACAATCGTCATGGCGCTCTTTGCCTTTGTCGGCCTTGCGCCATTAAACCTGAAATCATCATCATATTTGTTAACTATCAGATTCATGTTTTGATTTCAAGTAGCCAGAGTTGTATCTACAAAATTGTAGAGCACCAAGAAGTATACAGAATACTAAAGTTTTCAGAAAGTTGTTTTTAACGGGGAGTTCGCTGATGCTGAAAGAAAGCATCAGTGGGGTATGAAATTCCAGCCGCAATTGATTGTCTGTATGCGTTATGCAGCATCACAGTCCTTGCCGCAGCGAATTGTTCTTGCACACCTTGCATGCTGGGAACAAACACACTATTTGTGGAAGCATTTTTTTGCATTATCGAGCCTGAAAGTGCCTTTTCAAAAATTGACTTGGAGGTGGTTAGGTACAGACGTCCATTCATGCCTTCTGGGAAAGACATTAATCATCAGAATCGTCACTTCCCCCTAGCAATGCTGCTATTTTGGTGCCTGTCAAAATTTTTTTTCTCTTTTTGGAATTCATGTCCGGAATTTCAACACAATTTGTGCCAAAATTGAGCATTTCCACACGCAGGTAGTCGGGTGTGCGTAGGTGTGCTCCCCCAATTTGTGGTCAGCAAAAGAAATTCTTCCTATCTGATGGACCAATACCTCACCACTGTGGACCAATACCTCACCACTGTTTTGTATTTTTACATACAGCTAACAGCGCATGCTTTGCCTGATAAAAAAAAAGGTTTGCTTTGCACTGCGTTTTCTTGCGCGGATTCAGTGATAGATATGCTCCGCATGACATGGATCAACATTGCAGTCGGTCTGCCGACGAACTCCCCACTTCTGTGGTTAATTATTACTTTGTTGGAAAATTAAATACTCCTATTTTAATGGTTGGTCTCAGTTATATGAAGTACCCCGTGTGTTATGTAACCAAGTAAGCTGCCATGAGTGCCTGAATCTCGCCATTTTTCAAAAGCTCAGTCGTGCAGGCAATTCAGGCAGCATTTTGCCATACTGCAAATGGGGCAGCATTGGTAAGCTTGCCATATTGAGGATGTATTTCCTTGATAATACGAATTTAAAGGTCAGTCCATAATTTTGAGGGATGTTCAGAACATGCAAGAAACAAGGTGTTAGGCCACACTAAATTTTTTTTTCCTTAATTCACAAACCCAAACCAGGATTGTAATTTTTTTCTGCTGGATAAGCATGGTTTTTTTTTTAGCTTGACCAACTCTTTAAAGTACAAAAAGTGTTTTTTAATTTTTAAATATTAATGCTTGTCGAAAAATGCGTCAACATTGCTACTCGCGCCAGAATTGATAACTACATAAGGAAATGCTCAATAGAAGAAAGCTTTGGCATTTATCTAGCTTAATGTGTTGCCTGTGCACTGAACTAGGATAAATGTAATGTAATGAATATTAAGGAAGCAAGTAATGATCGAAAAACTGCATAAAATGAATTACTCCTTTTGACCTTTTTTTTTTTTGCGAAATGAGCTCCAAAGTATGAAATATTGCACAGATTTTTTTATCATAGTTCATTGCACAGATCTTTATGTCTAAAACGAGTATGCAAAGTTTCATTTCAAATTGCTTATTCGAAAAAAAGTTATGAATGTTCACGTCATGCGAGTTGTTGCAAAATCTTGTTTTCAGAAAAATGTAAATAAAGGTTTGAAACCGCATGAAAGATAGAAAAAACAACACATAGATGCCTAAAATTCACCAATATTATGGCTATGGCTTTCGTGGGAATAAAAAATGTAGCGAAGCTTGTTTATATACAAATGTCATCGATTTCTAGAACCGATGCGGTGTTGTTTCAAATTGGCAATACGAGGCCAAGGGCTAGAAAACCAGCTGGAACTACCAAGATAGTCATAGTAGGAATGTAATTTTTATTGTACCTTTTTTCTGAATGTTTAGCAATACCTAAACAGTACAAAACAAACTAAATATTGTAGTTATTTACTCCTTTCAAGAAATGCAATAGTAAGATGTGCAGACGGGCTAGTTGTTTTATGGTTTACAATCATGGCGAAAAACAGCGCACAGAAACGGAATGAAAGACAAGAAAGAGACAAACACGGGCACTCGTGTTTGTCTCTTTCTTATCTTCGGTTCAGTTTCTGTGCGCTGTTTTTCGCCGAGAAATGCAAACCAGTCTGATCAAGGTAAACACCGTTCATTCAGTATGGGATATCCTTTATCCTTGTTGTGGATAATAAATGCACAGACAACAACAGGAATACAAGTTAACATTCAAGACAATATACGAGGCCCTATCCGTAATCCACGTACTACTCCAATGCATAGCACTCGACACAACACGACGCAAACACTTCACCCAACTTTACAGACAACACATCCCGTTACATCCAGCGTTTTTCCTCTCTGATAATCCTACATTTTCTCTCAAGCGCGTTTTTAAATATTTAGCAGAAGTTAAATTCTTAGACTTAATTTCATACCACGCATGATCACAACCTGGCCTTATACACCAGCCATCCTCACTGTCTTTTATTGCTTTTACTTTTGTTCTTGCTTACTGATTTTAGTGTTTACATTCTCACCTCTCATGTTTAACCACTGTTTTGGCACTCTTTGCCCAAGTTGGCCTTGTGCCATTAACATCCAACCATCATCATCATCAAGACAATATACGATAAGAAAACTTGAAAACAGGCAACGTGTTATAGAAATAGGATGTATTTCAGGAAGGAATTCATTTTCTGTTTTGGGAAACGAGGGCAGAGGTTGGAAAACTCACTGTAACTCCCAAACTAATCTTATTGGAAACATAAAGTTTATTTTAACTTGCTTCTGAATGCTTAAAGATATTTTAAAAACTTATAAAATAAAATAAATGCTGACTTCAGCCCCTGCCAAAGTTGCAATGCGATGCCCAACCAACATAAAGAACATTATTTATTTACCCTCAGGGCCAGAAGGCATTGCAGAGGGGAGTGGTTACAATTTTTCAATACAAGCACAATAAAGCAGTTAGTTTGTCGTACAAAGGTAAATTCACCTAATTATACAATGTTAGATAGGGCATCGGGAAAAACAATGGTTGTCAGTAATGGATACAATTTCTGCAGAAATGTCGTTCCAGTCTTGTGATGTACAGCGTAAAATGATTGAGCAAACGTTTTGGTTTGGCATATATCGAAACCTACTTTATGAGCATGATCAATGCAATTGGGAAAGATATGACAAAGAAGGAATTCATCGTGTAGTGCATTATGATGGTACAGTTTATGAAATAACCGGAGGCAAGGAAGTGTACGATGAGTCTGTAATAAGGGCAGGTGGACATGAGACTTCTACAATAAGGGCAGGTGGACATGAGACTTCATTGTAGTGATGCTTGCTGTACGATTGTAGTGTGAAAGAAGTAACCTTGCAAGGTTATTCTGAATCATTTCAAAGCGATTAATTAGCTTGCCATGACTTGGGTCCCATTAGTGTCACTAGATAAGATACAGAGTACCATCACTGAGGCACGCAAGTGAGCCACGGTGGCCATTTTGGGGTTTATTAGTGTTGCCAGATGGCACTTCTGCGGCCTCACCGGTAATGTTGATGAGGTCATTTGTAAACAACACTGCCGAAGACGCAGCAACTCGGCATCTTTGGACACACTTCTGCTGCCGAGATGCTGCGAAGTGCGTTATCTTTTAAGCTTCACACGAAGGTCGCATTTTGTGGTCTATTTTGTTTGACACTGGGAACGACGACAGCGCTTGCCTGTTTATTCTGAAAATAAATAAAATCGATTTTCGCCTATGGGAAAATGGCGGCCAGTTTGGACGTGCAAGCTGATCTTAGAACGACGGCGCTATGGCGATTCACGGCAGGAAGGAGTCCAATGAGGTAGCAGAAGATCAGAAACCTCTTTTGTCGATAGTTTATGCTGGCCACAAATCGTTACATAAGAGCTCATACCAACCATAGTGAAGTATTCCTGCTGTTCATCGTTGTCAACACCAGTCATCTGCTGGGTGATTGCAGATAAGATCGGAACAAAGTGTGGCTGGTCGACCTCTTCAGTTTACTTGAAATTTTTTTATATCATTCCGTGATTATTCTAATGTCGAGATCCACCAATATTTTTCTCAGGAAAAATTTTGGAACGCGTCAAGGTAGACCCCGCTGCTTTAATGCCCGTGCGCTTCGGCCAAGGTTAGTGACGTCTGGCTAGGAAAATGTTTGAAGGATTTTATGCACAATTTACGCCTGGTGTACAGTTAGCTAAAAAAGTTTTGCTGCTGTCAAGGATACAGATTTTTCACAATAAAATGTCAAATTCTGCTCAGGGTGCAAAATTTTTCCCGTGAAAAGTATTGCGAATCTCAACATTGGAATCAGGGAATTATATAAAAAAATTTTCAAGCAAATTGAGGAGGTCGACCAGCTACACTTTGCTCGATCTTATCAGAAATCACCCAGCTTTCCGAAATAAGGCTCACGATTCTTTGTTCATGTTTCTTGCTTTGTTCGCGTTTTACTGTTATTCCGAGCGTGCGTGTTTGTGCTTGTGACGTTGCATTATGAGATCATTCACGGCCAATGAAAAGGCAGAATGTTCACCTGCTGTGAATGATCTCAAGACGCCATGTCACAAGCACTGGCACGCACGCACAGAATAATAACAGTAAAACAAAAACAGAGCAAGAAACGTGGACAAAGAATAGTGAGCCTTATTTCGGAAAGCTGGGTAACCTGGCACTGCAGATGACCTGTGTTGACAACAATGAACAGCGGGAATACTTCACTATGGTTGGTGTGAGCTCTTATGTAACGATTTGTGGCCAGCATAAACTATCGACAAAAGAGGTTTTCTGATCGCCTGCTACCTCAATGGACTCCTTCCTGCCGCGAATCACCATAGCGCCGTCGTTCTAAGATCAGCTTGCACGTCCAAACTGGCAGCCATTTTCCCATAGGCGAAAATCGATTTTATTTATTTTCAGAATAAACAGGCGAGCGCCATCGTTTTTCTTGTCAAACAAAATAGACCACAAAATGCGACCTTCGTGTAAAGTTCGAGTGCGAACGGAGCGGCGGCTCGCTCACGGGAAACATTAATAGTGTTCCATTTAGCGATGTAACACCCTGCATATTACTTGGTAAACAGTGTGAATAATACGCTAGGATATTTCTTTTCCTTGTTTTGTGAACGTGAACATGTTATTTTTATTGCATTTGGAGTCTAGTCAGGTTTAGTTCAGATTATCTCGTTTCCTCGTAATTTCTTCCCCGTGTGTCTTTTTTGTCTGCAGTCTCGTTAGGTGTAGAATGAAGGTTTCTATCTTAGGTGCAAGGCAAACCATTTCGCCTAGCTTCTCCTGGTCGTTTCTCATGACTGTAATGGTGTTATTTTTCACTTGTCTTAATTAAGTCGTTAGGTGTGCCTATTAAAGCATCGCTAATCTCAAGTTTTTTCTTGGTGATTGCTCCGTCAGCTGTGATGCTTTCATTCTGGGAACATATATTTTTCTGACTCTTCCAAAAAGGGACCTGCCCAGAAAGCCATTTGAATTTTTGCTTTTTTTTTTGCGTTTACCAGAAATGAAAAATAATAAATAAATGATGTTTGACTCTAGAAATCTGCTGCCAAAAAGACTTGCACTGCCCCAAAATTCGCCTTTTGGTGCTCCAAAGCTGCTTCAAAACAGCGTTATTCCTGCTCCCTGAGCTGCTCCAAAAGGCTTGAGCCCGCTTCCACCCTTGGAAATGCCTGCTCCGGCGGCCGGGTAGTTTTTTTCTCCCGCGACAGATGCCGCTAGCTTAACCTAGCTTAGCACTTGTGACGTTATCTGGCCGCTCTAGTAAACGGAGTTTCCCCTCGTGTCTTGATCTTACCCCGTGCCCCATTATAAATCTGGTCTCTGCCGTCTATGTGTGCTACATTTGGGTCCCCCACGTTATTGGGGCGCCCAGTCGAGTGCGCCCGTTTTGGTTTTCTACTTGCTCGTGCTGCTGAGCCCAAGGGCGCGGGTTCCCGAAAAGCGCAAACGCCCGTGCGTTCAAGATTTCGCCGCATGTTAAAGACCCCCAGGTGGTCAAAACCAATCCGGAGCCCTCCACTACGGCGCGTCTCATCGCGTGTGTAGCGTCGGCGCGTTAACCCTCATAATCAATCAGTCATTCAATACTTGCTCGTGCGTCCGCTTGATACCGTATGTGTTGACGAAAGTTGAGGCTGCGTAGGAATAAGCTTGCACAATCATATCGCACAGGCTTACCTATAAAACGGCCACCCACGGCGGGTGTCCGTTAGGTCAAGCAAATATATGCTTAACACCTCCTGAGCAGCTCCCGGCTCATTCATACATATAATTTTTTGTCATAACATCCCGATTGCAGCGTATCTTGCAGGGGTGGAACCAGTGGAACCGCTGCGCCATTTGCGCCAAACTTGTTTACCGGCGCCATCCTGCGCCGAACGGCCCCTTTGCGCCAAACTCGTTTATTAGCGCCGTCCTGCGCCGCATCGCCCGAATTGAGCAGCGAGATATGACCTCCATCATGCCCCGTGCCCAAAAACTTGGCTGAAACATCGTGTTTTCGGTTTCAGTGCGGGCGTGGTTTCGGTTTCATCAGATTTATGAGCGGCTATGGAAGTTTGCTTTTGCTTAGCTGTAAGGCCGCATGCGCTCGACTTCACTTTGAATTTATTTGTGTCGCATTTGCCCGGTTTTGTTTGCCGGTGCAGGCCGCTGCTCCACAATCTATGGAAAATGACCAAAAGGGAGTGAAATATTTTTGTGTCACATCGCAAACAGATTCGTATGAAAGGTTGCAGTTATTTAGAAGTGAGCTTACATTTAGTCGAAACTTTTTGATGAGCGTAGCTGCATTATTGAAAAAGGGTATTGGACGCTTTGCCCTGGCTTTCCAATTCGCTTCGCCTTTGTTGTGAAATAATTACTCATTTTAGTCTGTGAAATTTGAGGATAGCTTTGCTTATGTAGAGGATGGGAGGGACAACATCAATTATGCTTTCTGACGAGCGCTTGCTACGTAATCAACAACGTACTTTCGTCGACTCTCGCTACCCCGTGACGAGCGAAGACAGATGCGTTCTGCTTCGCGTGCATTGAAACCGCTGTTCGATAGAAAAAATGCAAGCAAACGCCTTCTTTTACGGAATGCCGCCGTGAGTTCGCTTAACACTGCCGTCTACCGGACACGAAGCAAGGACTGTTACCTGATCCCCCTCTACTCTGTGCGGGACTCTTTGAACTGTGATAACGCGGATAACTCGCTGGGGCCGCACGTAGAAAACTCCGTGTATTATAAATTTCCAGGCATAGTACAAGTGCGCTCCTTTTTTGGAGTATATTCTAGTACACGGTAGAACGCCTAATATAGTAGATGAATAGATTAAACTTAATTGGCAGGTGGCTGGAACAACAGCCTTTGCCAGCCCCCTGCCAAATGGCCTTTCTGGCTGCTCCAAGCCTGCTACAAAAGGCAATTTTGCCTGCTCCCAGAACTGCTCCTAACCAATGTGCCCTGTTCCACCCCCCGATCTTGCTGCGCAAGCTCTTCGATTTACACACTTTGTTGAATCAAAATTTTGGGTAGTGTGAACTAAAATTCCCATGCTTATGTATAGAGGTTAATGTATTTAAAAGAAAACGTCAATTTACGCGCATTGTCGTTCCGCCAGCGATTTCTGGAATTATATGGTAATAGTTCCTGGGTGTGATCTAACCTCCTCCATGTCACTGTTGTGCGAGTCGTTTGAGAACAGGCGCAAACTGCATTTTTAGGGGCAAATCCCTTTAGAGGCTCGGGCTGTCATCTGCTCGCGTAGTGTCAAATCATGCAGTCACGGTACTAAAACACCGGGGCACTTGTTTTCCAACGCCTCAGGATAGGACGCATTATGCTTCAAAGACACGAGACATTCAGCAAAGCTGTCTACCTCTACCGCCAACGGTTTCCTCTCCGTCTCCAAAAACGCCAAGGCGCCAAGAATACACTTATACACAGCATGCTTCGCTCCTCCTCAGGCTTCACGTTACGGTTTCATCTCCGTGGGAAAAAACGCAAAGGTGCCAAGAATACACTTAAGCACTGCATGATTCGCTCCTCCTCGGGTTTCACGTTAGTGGAGATGGTCCGGGATCTTTTACAGAAATCATAATCCAGCGACGACGTAAAGTGCGTCATAGCGACCACGATTTGCGCTACGGATTTTTTTTATTCCCGACTCCGGCTGTTTCACTGTCGGAAACTATAAAACACGTATGTGTACGACATCGCGACGCTCAGGAGGCCCTCCCACTGCGCCGTTCCGATAGCCCACGTGTAGCTTCGATGCGCGAAGCCCCCAATATGAACTTTAATAAGATCACGGGAATGGTGGTGAGGAGGAGGCATCCCGGGCATGGCATGTTTTGAAACGAGAGACATATTTTATACGCCAGACCCCTGTGGGTTCGCTACGTTTCTCAGTGCGACCTGGGATGAATGCCTGATGCTTCGTGTTTTCGGCCCGCGGGGCGCACCTGGCGTGGACTCTTTGAAAGAACAAAAAATCGAATGGCCAATAGTGGGGATGTACACGTGCTGTGAGGAGTAATTGGAACACGGGAGCAATGGCCGAGCCATTTCGGAGCACCGTGTGTGCACCTGCAGCGCCGGCGGTGACCACTCATGCGCCCAGGCTGGTACCGATAGCCGTGCTCGCGCTGCCCGTTGCATTAGGGACGGTACACTGGCGTCAGCAGTGGCGCTGGTAGCCTCCCGCGCGTTTCCAACACACGCGAGCCGAGAAAGCAGATGCGGTATCTGAAGCGGTATCTAAGCCCCAAGACACCCGCGGGTGCAGGTGCGCAGCCTGTCGATAGAGGGTGCGTGCACTGCAGTGGGAGGGTGAACGTGCCGGCATTTCAAACCATCGGCATGCGTTAGCGAAAAAGGGGCGGTTCTAGATAGACGATGCCGTTCTGTCGGAGTGCGAAGCCTGAGGCAAGGCCAGAGAGGAAAAGAATGCCGCGCTTGCAGGAAAACGCGGTTCTAGCAGCACTTGGATAGTAGGTGTGTGGCGCTGCAAGAGCTAGAGTTCGAAGCGCGAACCAATGCGTCGCTCCCACTCCCGCGCACCGTAGCGTATAGTATTCGCGTCGCGGGTGTATGAAGCTCGGCAATAAAAGTTTGCTCAGCAAGAAGAATGAGGTCAGCGGCGCAGCTGTCACCGTGGTGTAATCGTGGTGTAATGTGTAAGCAAGTGGGCCGACAAATTAGAGAAAATAATTGGACAGTAAGATAATGACGGTAGCAGCGAGAGAGAGAGTACGCTCGCGGGGAACGCGGCTTCAATTGTTGCAACGACCCTCTCAATCTTTTCTCCCGAGGAGCTCTTTATGTCAACGGTATTAAAGGGGCCACGAAGACAGTCACTCAGCTCCAGTCCAGCCACGAAAGACGTTTCACTTTTTATTATTTTTTTTTTTTTTTGTTGCCGAAGAATATAGGGAAAAGAGTAAATATGGGTAGGGTTGTTCGTTTTCGGGTAAAGCCCGATGTCGCCCGATTCTTACACTCCGAACATGTTTCAGGAGAATCGGGTGAAACCTTATTTCTCCCCGAATGGTCCGGCAGGCACAGCTTTCTAACTCATTGAGTATAAAGGCGCGTTCACACTTGCGACGAAAGCGAGCGGAAGCGACGGAAATTCCGTCGCTTTGTCGCGCGACGACCGTTTTTGGCGAATGGTCGGGACCAATTTTTGTCGTCGCGCGACAAAGCGACAGAATTCTGGTCGCTTTCGTCGCAGTGTGAACGGGCCTTAACTCCACTGCTCGCTACCCTAGGCTGGCAAATGCTGAATTGAGGTTGTTGTGCCTAGCTAACGGAAGCTGTGACGTCGAGAAAACTTTCTCCCAGCTGAGATGCGTTCAACGATTGTTGTCATCATTACTGATTCATTTCCGAACAAACGCCAAATATCGGCGAGTATTTGCTAGGAAACCCCGGTTCCTCCTTGATTACCACCTTGAAACTAACACCAATTTTAACGCGTTAGAGTTAACGTACTGGTCATACCTTCTGATAAAACAAACTGAGGGTATTACTTCGTACATCTAGAGGTTTAACCGGAAAATACCGCGGTGGCCGCTTTTCTGATGGAGGCGAAAAGCAAAAACGCCCGTGTGTACGAGATTTCGTCGCACGTTAAAGATCCCCAGGGGGTCAACATTAATCCGTAGCCTTCCACTACGGGGCGCCTCATCGCCTGCAATGCGTCGGCGCGTTAAACCCTTCAATCACACACACATTAACCCGAAAATACCCGCATTTCGGAATGGTTTTACAAAAACACCCGATAAAAAAAAGAAATCAAACCCGACAACGACCAACTCCAAATATGGGCCAGCATTCAAGTGCTACGACCAAGCATAACTGTGTGCAATCGCCCAGTGGTGTTCTTGGCGGCCGCCAATCGCACGAACAATATTCCGGGGCGCCGCACAGAAATCGCCGGAAAGTGGCCCGGTAGTCGAATCTGCTTCATCGGTTTTTAGTGTTGGAAGTTTTCGATAAAATTGGTGCGATTCTTATAGGTGGTATTCATTAAAAAGTTTAGCTGTCAATTTCTTCGTTTGGCAACATTAAAATGGCCACGGACATGGCGCGGCTTGTGCCACTGCGGCCGCACGCGGAAGAAAAATATAACACCGGCGTGCGTCGTCTGCTCCGTTTCAACCCGATTCTCAACGGTGGTGTCAACAGAGTTGTTATTAATCGCACTCACATTGGAGTCGAGGCATTATTTCGCGTTCGGCGGGCTATAGCTTGGAATGTCCAACCCATACCATGCGCTTAGCACGGACAAGTACCGCCATCCCGCGGAGCCCGACGTATTCAGTGACGGCGCACTCACGTGGTTGCCTGCGTGCGTGCCTCGCTACTGAATGATAGAGCAATGTTTTTTAGTGAACCACACTTGTGTTTTGTCTTTATGGCCCATTTAAGCGGTCGTTCAGTGATGATGTAACAGTGTGTTCACATTATGTCGTCGGTGTTATAATAGTACGCGCATTACCCTCAAGCGCCGTGCCGAACGTGTAGATTGCGTCCGATTCACCGTTTTTGTTTCGCGCTTCTTTGTTTGATATGCCGAATCTTCACCATCATCAGCCTACTAGGCCCACTGCAGGACTAAGGCCTATCTCCTATAGACCTCCAACCACTCCTGCCCGGCGCTTCTCGAGGCCATTCCTTGCCCCCAATTTCGTACTTCGTCTCTCCATCGAGTCAATGGTCTTTGCCTACTTCTAACCCCGTCTCGGTAGCCGCATGTGTTGTCTTTTCGTCGCATGAGATGTCCAGCCAAACGCCGCTTGCTTCCGTGAATTTGAGATCTACCCAAGAGGGAGGTCGTGGGAAAAGAAAGAGGTTGGAAATCCTTCTCAGTCCTCTTCCCCCTCTTAGGCGGCAGCCAGGAGTCCTTGGACTCCGCGGCGTCTTCAGCCATCCGGACGAGTTCGACTTGCACTTCGGGATCGGAGCTGAGCAGCGCGGTCTCCCACTGCTCCACGGTTCTAATGTCTAAAAAGGGGCGTCCTTTCTGCTGGACCTGTTTACTGTTGATGGGACACGACCAAACTATGTGCTGGAGGTCCGCTCTGCCTCTACAAATTTTGCATTCAGCTGTGTACAGTCCCGGTTAAACAGCGGCTGTAGGCCACAGGGTTAGGGAACGTGTTGGTCTGAAGCAAACGTCAAGCAACCGATGTTTTCGTTTGTTTCTAAGCGTTGCTGCCGGCATTCTTCGTCCCACGGCCCGTTGGGTTGACCCAAGTGTTCAGGTGTTTAGTAAGGCGCCAAATTTGTGCTCCGTAAGTCATCACCGGCAGTACGCATTGTTTAGGGACGGAGGCAGCCGGCTGTCCATTATTTGAGTGCTTGCCGAATGCACCCCAGCCAATGCCAATTATGCGTCGGATTTCTTTCTGGTGGTTTGGATTAGCTCTGAAAGGTTGTCCAAGGTATTCATCGACTACTTGAAACATTGTACTGCCGTCGGGGAGAATACATTTTAGAATATCGCGACCTTGAGACGGTGCATTAATTTTTTTTTTTCCGCGTACATGAAACAACTTCGCCTGCTTCGACATGACTGTAATAACCGATCTGTGCGATCAACTACGATAATTTAGCTAGTGTGGATTCCCAGCGGATGACCAGGCTAGAAACATTGCGAGTGCGCCTGGGCGTAGTGGGGTCATGCTCGTATTGCGTTGTGTTCCTGCGCAGGCGGCGACTTTTATTCTTTCTCTATTTTATCAGAACAGATACGTGTGCAGTTAATGCTTCGACATGTTGCGCTTCTTCGATAGAAGTGAGCTTTTCTAGCAGAGTGGTCACTCTTGAGACGTGCGCGGCGCGAAAGCGATGGCCGGAGGGGGCATCGCCAGCTGACCACGTCGGCATACAGCTATTGTGGGTGCGTGCGCATTAGGGGAGTGATGTAGCCATCGCGGCGCATCGCAGTAGCGCGTCACCGTTGGCGGCGACAGGCCCGATAACGAGCCCGGTGCCGATAGTGTTGATCGCGAGTTGCTTACAGTGCCGCCAGCGGTGCGAAACTGAAGCGGCTGGAGTGATGAGCATGCTGGAGCTGCCGTGTCGCCAGCCGTGGGCCAACGTCGTTACGCCGCCGTCCAGCTTTATTTTCTGGTGCGCGGGAATGCACTATCCTCTGCAGCGGTAAGCGCTTGAAGCTGGTCCGCATTTTGTCTCGCTCGTTATGCTGCCTGACGTTAAAGGGTAAACACGGGGGACGAGCACCGGACATAATCTTTTTGCCGAAGGTGCCAAAAATGGTGACGCCCACTTGCTGGCGTCGTACGTACTCTGGGGAAGCCTTTCAGCGCTATTCCCCCGTGCCGTACCTTTAGGAAAAGCTGACATGAGTGGCTCTGGTGTAACCTACTGTGTCGACGAGCGTGTTTCATTTCTGGGACCGCCGGTACCCGTCGCGGCATTGTTGTACAACGTGCCTCTCATCGTGTCGTGCCGTCTTTACCCACCAGAGCGGATTAGCATGCCTTGAAACAGAGCCCCTACGCAGTCAACAGTGCCGTATCGCAGCGCGCTTTTTTTTTTTTTTTTCACTGTCGTGGCTTCCCTGTTTCATTTTTGATGGGGCATTGACGTGAATAGCGGGGCGAAAGTAGTACGGATGAGGGGTTGTGACAGGTGCGTGCAGTGACAAAGCAATTCTGCGAGTCGGCATCGGCTAAGTCTAACACGGCTTAGCCCAAACAAGCGCGGGCTCGTTCTAGTGTCACGTCTGTAATGCGCGAAGTTGAAGGCAGTACTTCTGGTCCGTTACGCAGGGGGTTTATTGCTATGGGCGTTGTCTTTCCATGAAATGGACTGCTGTACGGTTGTTGGATCACCGACATGGTTACGCAGGGGGTTTATTGCTATGGGCGTTGTCTTTCCATGAAATGGACTGCTGTACGGTTGTTGGATCACCGACATGTGTAGCTGCGCTAACTGCTGTTTAACGTTGACGGCCCATTTGTCGGACCGACCGCGACCGCGCAAATGTGTGGTAGCCTGAAAAAGCCCTGTTACCTAAAAAATGCGACAAGCATCAGGCCATTCTGTCTTCGACCGTATCTATTAAACATGCTTTCAGCAGCAGAGCGTTGCATAAATACCTCTTGTGTGGTGACAATAAATTTCACCGCGCCAACGCCTGCGAAAAGCCTGTCCGTAATGTAGTTTTTCTGAAGGCTGTGGCTAGCGTTCCGTCCAGACGGAACGATATACAAGTGCTAAAGTTCCGTCCAGACGGAACGGAGCACTGTGGGTTATCCTTCCGACCAAACGGAATACAACTGAGAGCTTAGCGTTCCGTCCAGACGGCGCCGGCGTGAAATTTGTACAGTTCCGTCCAGACGAAAGTAAAACCGGCTGATTAAACGCCATCTTGAATATTCATGTTTGGTGTAGGGGTTGCGCCTCGAATAATGGCACAATCGTACCGGGTTCGAATCTCCCCGGACATGCTTTATATATTTTTTTTGCGTGGTTGTGCCAGCGTTTTGTAACAGCTAAATTCGCGCCCACATTACAATTGACTCGGTGAGAGCGGTCGGTCCAAATCTTGTACTCAACAGAGCCAACCCCGACGCAGTCATCGCTAGTTACGCCCGATCTCCTGTAATAATTACCAGTGATTAACAGTGAATCAGGCTAGTCAGTCAGCGGAAGTGGTTTGTGAGGTTGGGAAAAGATAAAAAAGTTACGTTTCCTCTGGACAGAACTTTAGTGACAGTTGCCATTCCGTCTGAACGGAACGCGAAGAGAAGTGTCGAGTTCCGTCCAGACGGAAAGGCAACTCTCACTAAAGTTCTGTCCAGAGGAAACACAACTCGCGTTGAGAGCAGTCTTTTATTTTCACCCAACCGGCCAAACCGCTTCCGCTCACTGAGTATAGAATCACTGTGTATTATTAGTCACTATTAATAATCCCAGATGATCGGACTGACTCTAGCTCAATCCGAACAGATCTCCAAGCCGCCACCCGCTTCACAATATTTCAGTGACAGCAGCCTTTTTCGATCTTTACCCAACCAGCCAAACCGCTTCTGCTCACTGACTAGCCTGATTCAAGATTGCGTCTAATTAGCCGGTTTTACTTTCGTCTGGACGGAACTGTACAAATTTCACGCCGGCTCCGTCTGGACGGAACTTTAGCACTTGTATATCGTTCCGTCTGGACGGAACGCTAGCCACAGCCTTTTCTGAAACTGTTGCGCATGTGGCAGAAAACAAAAAAAAGGAGGGGGGGGGGGTCATGCGAGCGGTGCGTAGTCGTAGGCGCGCCACCTCCGGGCCCTGCTGCGCCTACTGTCGAGCTAGCTAGCTGGGTGCGCATGCGTATTCTTCCCTGCGATTAAGTCTGCCACAATGGACCTTTTTCCAGTAGCGCTATGGTGGCTAGAGGGGGCGCTCTGCGCATGCGCTACTCTCGCTCCCACCGACCGATCCACCATTATTGGGGGGCAAAATGTAAACAAAACGACGCCATATTGGATTAGCCAGTTGCGAACGCCGAGCCAGCCAAGGGCTGCACCGTTTTTTGAGTACTAAAAGCGGCCGACAGAAATGCGCTACGGCTGCCATCGAAAAATTTCTCTGCCCACCAAAACCATCCGTGGCGCCTGGGACGGGTTCCTGGACTGCGCAGGGCAGGCGGAAAGAAAGGGGGCGTGTTCTATAATCCCCCAAGCGTGGTTCGGGCGGCCGCCGCAAGAGGGCTACGCTGCTGGAAAAAGGTCCATTCCATTTGAACGCAACGTAATGCGAAGTTTAGATAGTTTAAGCAGTCCGTCCGTTCCGTTCGTTACGTTGTTACTGGGTTTACCGGGACCGGTCTGCGCCTGCGCGCGCGGAAGGGCGAGGAGGCGCGGACATGGCGAAGGCAGGCCAGCGGAACTAATCCCCCTACCGTGACGAATGCCCAACTGCCCAGACGGGTCCCGGTAAACACGCTAGCTACGTACGCGACGGAACGGACGGACTGCTAAAACTCTACGCTACATGAGTGAAGTTTTTTTCGGAGTGCCCATCTGCTGCTGGGCGATCCCTCGATGCCTCTTCAGGACGGCGTTTGGGTGTGCTGTTTCGCGTTCGTTCTTGTATGTCACGCGCCTTGGCAGCGCAACCCGGTCGCTTTAGGAGCTCGGTACACCCGTCGAAATACAGCGCTCAAAGATGCTTCTAGGAGCCCAGACGGAGGCGCTCCGAAGCAGCGCCAACGCTGTTTTGACGCGCGAGGCGCCGTCGGCTGTCGCTGTTACAGTTCAGGTGGCGGCATGACGAGCAGTGTCACGAGAAAACTCGTTCAGCATTTGGTGGCGCGGTGTCGGTGCGTACAACTGGGGCGGTATTCTCGCAACTGTCCCTTTTGAAAACGTCCCCTTTGCGTCCCTTTCAACGTGACGTACTTCCGGTTAAGCAGTGGGCGTTGGCAGTAGGTTTGCCGCGCTTGCGCTACGTCACTTCCGGTTGTTTGCTTTTAGCCAATCAGGGCTCGCCAAAAGGGACATTTTGAAAGGGACGCAAAAGGGACAAAACTCGAGAATACCGCCCCTGGATAGATATGTGGAGAGGACTAATAACGTTCAATAAACTTCAGGAACACTGAATTGGGCAAAATGCTGGATTCTGATTGGTCGAGAGGTCGTGGAAAGGGCGAGTGATAAGTGGAGGTTAACCTCCGCTGCTGTGCACTTATCGCGCTCAACGACCTCATACTCGACGCTATGTTCACCATAGTGGAGTCCGTTGCCAAGCGGTCCGCCAAGCGCAAGACTCGTAGGCCGAAGGCCACTCGCGATCAGTACCTTGAAGATAGGCGGTAGTTCAGCGACTGCAGAAGAAAAATTGGCCCCGAAAAGTACCAGGTTTACGATGTGGAGGACTTCGTACTTCAGGTTTCTGATGTACGAAGTCCTCTCCATCATAAATGTTAGTTTTCGGGACCAATCTTTCGCCTCCAGTCACTGAACTACCGCCTGTATTTTGTCTTCTAAGCCAATATTTTACCATTGTCAGAGGCGAACAGCAACAACGGCGCGCAGGAGAGGTGTTCACCTCATATCATAAACGAAATCTGATTTTACGGATGCGATAATGACCGCCGTCGTTTATGCGCTTTCCATTCGTATTCATTTCGTGCTGTCGTTCGTGTCTTGCGTTTTCCGTTAATCCTTTTGACAGTTTAGCGTCCTTTCCCTTTATCCATGAGTGGTTTTCAAGCATGTGGTGCTGCGGTGGGGGGCTTATTATTAACGCAGCGAGTTATGAACGCTATTATTTAAAATAATGGTAAAATTAATAAAATCAGTCTCTATGAGTTACCCCCAGATATTAAAGGGGTCCTGAAATGCCTTCCGCCGATGCATGGATGTACATGTAACCAAATAAAGCAATGTATTAGCAATCTCCTCCTGTAAGAATTTTGTTAAAGCGATGAGTATTAGCTGAGAAATCGTAAATCAAAAACCGCGAATTATCGTCGCGCCGTATTTCCTCCTCCTTTCAACTGTTTCTTCGCTGTTGGCCTCCCCTCCCATGATGCTCCGCTCCTCAGCGGTGACGTACTTCCGCTATTGCGCTCCCACAGACTGCCGTCTGCTACGGGCCAGCTCTTTCGGCTTTTTCATCTCTGTAGACACCGTGGACACAGGCTGGAAAAGCGAACGAATGACCTGGCCGCATGTGTGCGGCCTGGCCTTGCCCTTTCGCGGTGTACGTAGCTGCAGGGCTGCAGTTGGTATCGGCGGCGAACTCGCAGCCGCGTGGGGAGAATCGTGCGCTCGTTCCCTTTGGTGCACCGCGCACTGTTTATCCAAAAAGCGCGGTCTCAGATGTGGCCCCGCTGGTGCCGGGTGTTATTTTGCGGTGGTTGTAATTCCTACTACCGGCGGCATGTGAAAAAAGACATTTTCAACCGACACAGAACCCGTGCACAAAACGCGCCGGATCGGATCGCTTTATCAGCGGCGATGAACGTGAAGGCGAAGAGCAAACCAACGCTGCACTCGATCAGCGAGAACCCGTGTTCTGACAAGCTGCACCCATGTGTTGCATTCAACACTGACGGGAAAGCGTTTGTTTGCACTTGTTTGGATAGTCGTAAAATGTCCAAACACTCCGGCACTCCGCTAGCAGATCAGCCGGTGAGACATTTCGGAAAACATTTGACAGATGGCGCCGCATGCATTAGTGTGTCGCTACGCAAAACTGATGAGACGCTCTACTAAAACTCCCATCGCGGTGTCACGTAGCGGGACGCAAAAATTTAGCGTTTAGCGTATGCAAAGGCCACAAACGCTGTACTAAAACTCTATTAGCAGCAAAATAGCGTGCGTATGTGAAACCGCTTGCCTTTACAAAGCTGCACGCCGAGCGCGTACGTTTCAAACCTAGTGACATCGTTTAAATACACTGGCAAGCACAGTGTAACGTAGTCAGATATCAACCGTATGCTCAGGCGACAAGCAAGAGCTTGTTTTATGTGGGGCGGAGATTGCGCATAAAGGCCCGTTCGCACTTGCGACGAAAGCGAGTGAGAGCGGCAGGAATTCCGTCGCTTTGTCGCGCGACGATCGTTTTTGTCGAATGGTCGGGACAAATTTTGGTTGCGCGACAGAATTCCCGTCGCTTTCGCTCGCTTTCGCCGCAAGCGGGAATGGAAAGTTCTGTCGCTGCCGTCTGCTACGCAGCTCGGAGGTAACCGCGCGATCTGCTCGGGCCGGATGAACGCGCACACTCCCGCACGGCAGCGCCCCAAGCGGCAGACGGCCGCGTACATCGCTCCCGGCGCCCGCCTGGAGCCCGCCCTCGGCACACTAGCCAGTATATTTCAGGCACTATAATGGAGGAAAGATTTTTTGCTTCCGATGAACCTAGTTCTTTGCCCCTGTGTTTTTAAATACGTGAAGTGGTTAGCACGTCGTCCTCACGCAGCTCTGTATCGTCGTAGCATCGCTGATTGTCCGAACGAAGCTTGCAGCTAAGCCAATGCAGCGACCGAAGCTGTGTGTGTGTGTGTGCATCGCCTCCTGTGTGTTGTGGACGCGTTCGTTTCGCGATGAAATGCGACATTGTACTTCTGCGGGTGGATAGTGCTTCCCATGGTCTGGATTATCTTTCTCGAACGACGTACCACTCAACCTCGCATTTGGTATGTGCAGTGTGCCTGGCTAAAAGCCTTCTCGCTTGCGCGCCAGAGTTGTGACTTGCTGCTCGTCCCCGCAAACCGGGTGTGAGGTGAGTGCCGTATTTACGACGGGCAGGAGGAGGCAACTGATCGTCTGTCAATCGCGGTTCAGACTTGCAACGCATGTTGTGACGTTGCGTTCGTTCGAAACGCATCTCTGGATTGTTTTGAAGTTGAATAAAATGTACGCGTCAAACCCGGGCATTCGGCTCAGGGCGTTCTCTGCGATTGCACCAAAGAAGTGCCACGGGACTTTCTTTATGGTACGTGCTCACGTAAGATAAAATCCACGTCGTGTTATGGCCGTGTTGCATTCAATACAAACGGTTAAGCGTTTGTTTACACTTGTTTCGTTTGTCGTAAAATGTCAAAGCACTCCGGCACTCCGCTGGCAGATCAGCCGGCGAGCCGACGCTGAGCAGACGACTCATCTCTTTGCCGGAAGTGCGTGAAAAAGCCGCCCAATAGCAGGATGTCTAGCTCATGACGAACATCTGGGAATCGATGATGTAGACATGTGAAGATGGCGGCGTCCAAAAACACGAAGGAAAGGGTGAGAAAAAAGCGACAAACTTTGCAACAAAAGTGTGAGCTTTCCGCTGCGCGTAAAAGAGTAATACTTGGCACAGGTGACGTTGGCGACCCAATCTAGCGATTGCGCTAGTTCATTTAGTGTGCTCAAAATGCCTTTCAGGGCCCCTTTAACATTGTTCGTAACTACAACCTTGGCCTGCGGAATAGCAGGCACGTCCGTTCCGGCAAAAATACGCTTTACTTCTTTTTTCCGTAGTTTTAAAAACCTGTTTTTATTTTCCACTTACATAATTGCACACTATTATTCGCGTTTGTGTGGCACTTTGTTTAAATTTGCGGTCACTAAAACGTTTCAATCCAAGCCAATGATGAAACTATGGCGAGCGCGATGTATAATGGCGGCCCATGACGACACAGACGACCTTGATGTGAGCCGCATAGACGCTAGCGCCAGATTCCTCTCTAGTGTATACTGTAAGAAACTCCATGGCCGCAAGGGCTAATTCGGGGAAGGGGTGGTGACCGAGGGAGGAAGGTCCCTAGCGACTTTGGCAGCCCGAGCTACGATGGCTTCTTGCACCGCCGAGTCCGAGCTGCCCAATGCTCACCGTCTCGATAAGGTGGGAATGGGTTGTGGGGGCATTGCAAGAGGAGGTGGTCCATGGTTTGGACCACCCCACAAGCGGGGCAGTGGGGTGAAGAGTTGAGACCGGGGTACATGCGGTACAGGCGGGAGAGGCAGGCGAGGGTGTACGTTTGCACTAAGCGCCATAGGCGTTCTTCGGCGTGAGAGAGCGCCGGGTGTGCAGGGGGCAGTAGACGGCGGTAATGAGACGTAATCTCATGAAAGGAGCGAGCTTGCGGCTTCGTAGCATGCTGGCGACATCTCTTGCTAGCGGCTGGGTTGAAGATAGCTTGGCGATCGCGCGCGCAGATCTCGGACAGGCTCGAGCCGGCCTTCGCTTAGCATAGGCCACTAAATTTGCAGACGTCCCCACCCGCAAGGGGCGCTTCCGTAAGCGGTGACACGGCACATAATGGCGTAATTTGACGCATGCATAATCAGCGCAGGCAGTTACGTAATCGCACAAAAGGTTCGAGATAAATCGCTGCAGTGCGTTCTTGTTGCGTGCTTTTTGTTTGCTACGCGTGAGATGCGTAACTGCCTGTTCGTGATATTGCACCGCGCCAAACGACGCGTCTACCTAGCCTGTCACCGCTCACGGCTGGCACTGTGGAAGGCATGCGCCCGCCCCTCTTGGGTGGTGGCGTCTGCAAATTAGAGTAGCCCATGCTCAGCGACCACCGGCCCGACGCTGTCCGAGGTCCGCGCACGCGCAATGGCAAGCTGTCCCCATCCCACCAGCAGATGTCGCCAGCACGCTCCGGAGCCGTGTATATTCTAGGTGGCGCCACGGTATGTCCTCGAGGCCAATATGGCCTCGAGGACATACCGTGGCGCCACCTACGAGTGACGTCACTTGTAGGACGCCGAATCGTGTTGTCGTCTGCTACAGATTTCCCGTGCGTATGCGGAAGCGTGTTTTTTTCTTGTGGCCACCGTCTCGCGCGCTCCTTGTGGATTTGATGCAAATTACTAAAAAAGTTGTCTGTAAACCAAATAATTTGGGCATGCAATCAGTTCCCGGCGACACCGCCGCGTTTAGGTAGTTGCTACCATCGCGACCCACAGCTCTTACATACGCAGCCAGCTAACGCCAAGGACGATGCAACTGATGCCGAGAAAAGTACGCTGTATATTCATTATGAAATACTTGTGACGGGACATGTGTGTGCAAGCAAACACCTCGTAACAGCGACGAAAAAGCGTCGCTCACTTATGATCTCACCACGCGAACTGCTCGTATTGCCCGGTAAATGAATGACGCGAGAACGGTGATCAGATTGCTTCGCCGCACATGCTTAAAATTATTGTTATGGTCTGCAGTTTGGCTTAGTCAGTGCCTATTTCCCCTACGATGTTTTTATAGTCCTGCCCGGATTTGATTAACGATCACTGCCGCAGCCTGAACTCTGCACGGCTCATGTTTACTTTTCGCGACTTGTCCGCAATGTATGAACGGTATGAACGCGAGTTTTTAACGCCTTCGAGTGGGTTCGGACAAGGCTATATTTAGTTTTCATTAGGTGCTCGGAGGGGTAATTTATAATTGCAGCGTGTTTTGTATGTTTACAGTAAGCCGGCATTTCTCAAGCATCAATTTTGAAACTCACGACTGCTCACAGAAGGCGAGGCTGCGTACGAGGAGAAACACGTCGTTAATGATTTCGGGTAATGCGGATATGTAGAATAGGAGAACCGAGCGTTGGGGGCCCCCAAGAAGTTAGAGGAACCCAAATGCAACACGCGCGTGCGCGACGGGAGGGCCTTCGCCAACAGCTCGCAGCCGGCTTCGGATGCACGTAATCGGATATTTCATCGCCGTTAGAGTTACGAGTGACAGTCCCTAACAAAACGTTTCACCACGCTGGGAACTCTGCAAGCGCGGTGGTTTCCGTTGAAGCGATCGACGATCAAGATACCTGCACGGCCTCGGCCGATTCTTGCGCGCAAGCATAGCCATCCTTCGGCCGCTCGCCGCACCGTGCGTGAACGGGCCGGCGCTGCCGGGACCGACCTCCGCGGCCGGTCGGCGTAAATCGAGGCAGATATTTCAGCATCGATTTGAAAACCACAGCTGATGACACTACCTATCAGAATTTTTCATCACACTAACATCGACTTTCACCAATCTGGAACTTCTTTTCCACGACTTGTGTGATTTTAAAAAGCGGCGACAAGTTGTTGCTGCCGCGACCTGCGTCGGTTCGAGCCGCACCGTCGGCTGTGCGGGCAGGCCCGGCGGCTGCGTGTGCTTCTGCGAGCAGTGAACACTTCACGATTTCCTCCTTTATACATTTCTTGCAAACAAGGGAAATCTAGAAACTTCACTCGGCGATCGTCGTAGTCCACATTGTTGATCGAGGAAACAAGCCGCTGCTTATGCTTCGGTCGCATGCGTAATACACCACCTTGCTCATGGTGTTTGCGGATAATCTACCACAGTTGACACGGTTATACAGTCACCATTAGGTCGAACTGCGCTTGACGCACTGATAATTAACTCAAACGAAGGAAATTAACACGAAAATACTTTTAGAACGCGCTTCCTAAGCGAAGTGTCATCACAGAACAGGGAGGATTTTAGAGAAGCAAAGGTCTAGCTTTGCCTGTAGTGCCAGAAAAAGCGTAGTGGCGGCGTCGTGAACTACCGAGTTCGCCCGCTTGATGGCGCTGTAAACACGGCTTTGTAAACATGGCGGATGCTTTTTGCACAGGCCGCTTGAGCTCCTTAATAACATGGCTGCCCTCGCACGGCGGCCGCCGGCTCGCTGCTCCACGGCCGGACTCGACTCTCCTCCTCCCGCGCGCGAAAGGAGCGTCTAGTCCGGCAGTGGCTGCTCCTGCTGGTTCCTGGCTGGCACGCTGGCCGCGTGTTTACTTGCGCCGCGCTAGTGAAGTGATGTTACGCCAGGTGACCAGATGGCCTCGACTGGCACAGACCACAGTGAGCAGCAAGTGAGAACAAATCGTTTATTGACATCCGCAAGTTTACAGAGGCCACTACATCATTTCATTTCGATCGCTGCAATTGTACGTCGCTTTCGTGACAACATTTTTTTTGCCATAACAACTCGTTCACTTGCGCTAAGATTTCAAACGAAGGGCACAAATGAGGTATTGACGGCGACAACGGTTTCGTTTGCACCGTCTTTCTAGCGGAGTGCATAACACTCACCTTCTGTTGGAAGAATCAAATATTCTGGCCTCGACAGCTGTCTTCCGATGCGGAATTTCCCGCATTTGTCACTCCACAAGCACTCAATTCCCGTGTTTTGCCAGTCCTCTCAACAACTGATGGACGCAAAAGCACATAACAGCAATAACAGTCACGAAAACAGTGCTCCGCGCACATAGAAGCGGTGGGCCGTTGCAGCGGTTTCAATTTGAATTGGCGGCTTTGTGGTTGCGAATTCAGAAACGAGGTGGTGCACCAGTCGGCTTTTCGTAAAAAGTTGCGTACATTTTTGCTCAACGGATGTTTGATGCGGAACTTGTTAATATTTTTAAACAACACATTGTAAGCGAACTGTATTGGCTGTTTGAGTCACGAAATGAATGTTTTGTATTCAATACCAAAAGTAACCTTTCGGTTGCGCCGTCTGGTGGACTTGATGGTCGAAAATTTCGCTGTAGGTTGGTCACGTGGGGTGTCGATTTTTACGCCGCCTATAGGGAAACAGGGAACGTCCGAGCTTGGGAGGCCTAGGAACGGTTATCCTACAAGTGACGTCAAAACGATCGCAGCGCCGGCCTCTCCAGTGGTGGGCCTCGCGGCCAATAAGCCCTGAGCTCACTTGCCCTGGAACACGCCTGGCGCGCACGGTGCATGGAGAAGAGTCCTCAGCTTTTAGTGCAATTAAGAGTCCGATCATTGTATTGCAGTCGCCGCAGCGAACTATAACTACCTCATCACGGCGCTGTCCGAGGTCCGCGCACGCGCAATGGCAAGCTGTCCCCATCCCACCAGCAGATGTCGCCAACACGCCTGGCGCGCACGGTGCATGGAGTAGTCCTCAGCTTTTAGTGCAATTAAGATTCCGATCATTGTATTGCAGTCGCCGCAGCGAACTATAACTACCTCTTCACGGCCATGTTATTTCGCAAAGCCAAATGGTGGGGCGATGGCCAAGATAACCGTTGAGCAGCTATGTGGTGCAGGCAGGTGATGACAAATCACGTCCTTCAGATCGCGGCGCTTGTATGTTGAAGCCGGTTTGGTCATTGCTGTGAAACTATCGCTTGGAACCTTGTTTATATTCTCAGCCATAAAATGCACACTGCACCCCTCTAGACTTCCGCCGACTCTTTTGCTGCGCAAATCCCGTGACTTCGAGTTTTCTCGCTTTGCGTTTTCTGCTGAACTGCGCTCTAGTCGAGCCCTCTACCTTAACGTATTCGTTTCTTCACGGTTCCTTCTACTGATCAAAGTTCGGTTTCCGTTCTGGCTGTCTAGTGTTCTGTCCAGACGGTACTTGTCCAGACGATGTCACTCCAGTAGCGTCCAAACGGAACGAAAACAGGCAAATGCTGTGCATGAGATGCAATTGCCATCGTGGTCTTTGGTGCAGAGATTGCGCCTCCGCTTGCTGATATGGTGGTCCCGGCTTCAAATCCCTCCAAGTTAATTTTTAATTGCCCGTGGTTGGTATTTTGTGATAGCTGCTTCTCATGACCGCTTTATAATTCACGCCGGGGTAGCTAGCAATCGGTCTTTTATTTTCACCCAATCGGCCGATTCGTACGATGAAGCTGCTGAAGCCACGGCCGCCGTATCCATCGCTAGCGCTACATCCGATCGTCCGTAATACTTTAGTGACTCTGGCTACAGAGTGAGCGGAAGTCGTTTGGACGGTTGGGGGAAAAATCATGACGGACTGCTCCTGCCGTGAAGCAGGCGTGAGGTAGCGGCTTGTGGTTCCGTCTGGATAGTCAGCGCGGTTTGGCCGGCTGGGTAAAAATCGACTGCTCTCACCTCGAGTTGTGAAGTCAGCGTAAGGTTGGGTCAGCATACGTTGGTCAAATCGTCAGATGCTTAAATGACCGGTTGAGGGAGTACAACAACGTTCGAGAAGGGAATGGTCTTGTAGCCTTGCATTGCAAATCTGATTGACACGCGCGAGGTGGTAGGAAGGAGCGGAAGCCAAACTAAGCGAGAGATTATAGAAGCACATGAAAGACAGGTTGGGTAGCAAATGCGTGAGCGGCGGTGAGTCACGTTGTCGCAAAAATGTTTTCTTTCTAACGCGGGGTGTGCATCGGGTACTACATAACTTGGTATCTTAGTAGATTATGCCAAGTGTGTGAACGCGTGTTGTTTTTCTGTTGGGTTTTTCTAGGGTTCGGGGATGGTGCACATAAAAGGTGCAAGTTTATTCATAATAAATTCAGTCGAAAGGCAGCGCTCGTCCGGTCGTTTTCTCGTGTCGTTTCTTTTTCAGCTTCTTTTGTTTTATTTTCCTTCGTGGATGGGCGTCGTTGAGAATGCCTTTCGTGTGGTTGCAGCTGTTTCGATAGGGCGGTTGTTGGGCCATTTCTGTTCATGTTCGAGTGGCTGTGCTCGGCTGAGCGCGTTTACCCGCGAGTGAGTTTCGTCGGTGCCGTTTCCCGGTACGATGTCGCGCCATGTTAGCCTTGTAGCAGCAAGCTCTTACGAATGCTTACGGATCTACTCTAGCATTTCTCCTTGCGTCTCCATCCAGCGAAGATGTACTTTTTGTTTGTGGTGGAGGGGAAAACGTGCTTGTGCGCGGCCGTTTCGAAGACATTCGAACCAATTGCATATATAATTGCGCATTAACGTTCAACTGTCAATTGAAAGCTGCCGTGTAGCACAGGCATTCGACAAATGAACATGTTAATCTGGGTTAGTAGATGCAAAACATTGCGCTGTTCGCGTTGGGGTAGTCTGCAGAGGAAGTTTCTCGGTAGGTATACTAGGCTGGGCCCGTCTTCGCCAGAGGACTTTGGTTCCATTATTTGGGCCTGCGCGCGTTGCATTCTCCGGTTTCTCTGACGTCACCGCCTCCGCTTTCCCCCGTCATATTTGCTCCCACGCGGTCCTCGTAGCGCTTTATGGTGGTGGGCTACGGGTGGCCCGACCTTTGATGCCGTGTTGCGCGCTTCAGCCGTGTGCTTGACGGTCAGACTCGAACCGAGTTTCTTCTTTCTTCTTTTTTTGATTGGTTACACTGGAAAGGATGACATTTACCCTAAGCTTTAGCACTCCTGTTTCGTTCCCCGGTCGTTTTCTGCGCGTGCCAGCTTCACTAACCTCTTGGTTCCACTTTACAGCAATATAATTCATGAGCAGGTAATATTTATAGGTAATAGAGCAGGTACTTTTCTTTCTCGATTTTGTTTTCTACCCGCCGCGGTGTCTCAGTGGCTAAGGCGTTGCGCTGCTGAGCACGAGGACGTGGTCTCGATTCTCGGCCGCGGCGGCCGCTTTTCTGGTGGAGGCGGAAAGCAAAAACGCCAGTGTACGAGATTTTGGCGCACCTTAAAGATCCCCAGGTGGTCAAAATTAATCCGGATCTCTCGGGGGCCCACTGTTACTCGTCAATTTTACTTGTTGAAGTGGTCGCTTGGCCTCGTTCAGATATCTATTTAGGACATCTTGGCGGTCCGGGAATTCTGTGTGTCGAAGACCACGTGATTACCGTGCAAACATCTGATTAGGCATCGTATTTAGTCTAATTTGCGTGTCGGTATGATTTTTTTTTCTGAGCGCAATAAAACTAGTCTTCGCAGTGGCTTGTAATTATAGTACCTACATCAGGTTGGCACTTACTCCTCGGGGTTTCTTTACTTTGTCAGGATTTTATGAGAGGTGGCGTTACGTAAGATTTTTCAATTGAATGTCACTGGATGACTTGTTGCGTGCACTCAATGTCAGTGTTGCGTGCACGTAGCGTTCCACTTAAACATGCAGTAAGGTTAACATCAGATTGTTTTCTGCCAAGTTTTACTAGCATTACTTTCACAGCTGTGGTGTTGTGCGGGAAAGCAACCGAGAGTACGCGCGCCGTGTGGCGAAGACTAAATTATGCGATTGTCTTTTGGCGAAGCCGGATTAGGTCCAGTAATTTCTCGGGCTGAGCGTGGGTTAAAAATTTTAATCCGATCAGTCGGCGGGCTTTAATCAGTTAATTGATAGATTAATCGATTGCGTTGGTTTAACAAAAAATGATGAAAATACTCCTCGCAATGTTCAGACATTCCAGATGAGGTAAGCAGATCATCATGGCGTTGGTGCGGGCGGGACGCCCATCACCATGTTCGCACCGATCAATCGGGGTTTCACGTACGCCATAGTTGGTTTACATAATGGACGGTAAAACGGTGAGTGCCCGCTCGCCGCTTTTTGTACCATGTATGCCATTTTCCCGTCTGTCTTCTGACCATACTTGAATCGTTTTTTCTTGTGACGTATGGTGGGTTATTTGTACGTGAATGTGATTCTCATTACACTTTACCGCAATTTTAAACATGGCACCTTTGTTTCATTTCGCAAACGTGACTTCAACCGATTAACCGATTAAAAAATCAATCGCGTCTGAAGCATTAATCGAGTAATTGGAAGGTTAATCGATCAATCGCCCACCCCTGTAATTTCTGAATACTTGAGCAACTCGAGTACTGTGAGTGGCCTCTTGTTCGTGAGCTTACTAGATGAAAAAAAAAACTGCTGTTGTTTAGCTTTGGTCCTAGTTGATAGCGAAAGCTTCAGCAGCCTGGCTAGGCCCATTGTCGAGGTGTGGTTTTGCAATGATACACAGACATGATTGCAATGAATACTCTTTATTCATGATCTTTTTTCGCATCACGGCGTTGTTTAAGCCTCGAAGCTGTGCGAGCGACCTCGGCTTATGTTTGTCTTCATCGCACATGGCTCTGCGCCGCACGTGGCCTCCTGGCCTTCCTTCGTGGCGTGCGATTATCGTTGCTGCGGCGGCCTCCTCGCCTTCCTCCGCCCTCCTTGCCTTCTTCCGCCAGGTGGCGACACGGGTTCCGCGCACGCCTCGGTTCATTCGTCGCCTGTCTCTCCGTGCCGCCAATCTCTCCCCGCCATTGGGCCGTCGCTCCTCCAGGTGGCGACACGGGTCCCGCTTACGTCTCGGTTCCCTCTTCGCCTATCTCTCCCCGCCAACGGACCGCGGCTCAGGGCCAGGCGCTTGCAAAAGGGGGTGTGGTTTGACCTCTAGCTCTGAAGGTCAAAACTGGTCACCCCGCAAGGACTGCCCAAGGTAGCGTAGTGTAGCTTCCACTGCAAAAAGGGCCTGAGAGTTAGTTACCTTGAGGCATACACCAGGCAAAGCTGCAAACTTGCACCTGGAGATAGCAAAAGGTAAAAGAACTTTTACGAAGGTGTAAGGGGCGATAGCTCTGCCCCATAAGCAGAGGCCTGATGCAGTGGCATGGATCTGAGAAATTGCTGATGTTGTGGTATACACTAACAGCGAGCAATGTGGCTCCCACTGAGGGTGGAGTACTCTTATTGCACGGCATTCACTCCCAAGGGGGCGAGTGGTCTCACCACTATCGATAAAAGGCAACCCGCACAAAGGAAAAATACCGACATGAATAAAACAAGCATCTAATCAGATACTGCAGATTGCGGGATACTTCCAAGCACTGCAGCTTTGAGATCTGCGCAAAGTTTTGAATGGATGACGCGAAATGTGTGGGTACACCAGTAGGAAAAAGTCCGGCAAAGTGCCAGTAGATCAGTGACATGGAAGGGGGATCGCACCGATTTCGCCTCTCAGCTCAAGATTGAAAGGAGCCATGAAGAGAAAACACAAGTTTGGTTCATTCGAAAGATTGCCTCGTTAGAACCATAACGACACCACTTATAACGCAAACTTCGCTCAAATAAGCTACATAATTAGGAAAAAAGGAAATGACCATGCGACCCACCAGCTCATTTTCCGCAACAGAACCTGTGATGTCACTTGGGAATGCTCTGCGATTGGCGGAGGCCGGCAAAAGCAAACGCATGTTAGGCAGGGCTTACAGTTTGCATAGCGAGCTAAATGCCCGTGAAACATACTGCACATTCTTTTTATGACAAAGAACGGTGGAGTAAACGGCTGAAGGTCCGAACGAACTCGCAAGCGTGTGCGCCAATGCGTACGAAACTAGCGCGCCGGCCGAGCTCGACATCTCGCCGTCGCGCAGACGAATTTTTGGGTTCGAGGCTCTTCGGGGCCAACGAACCGTTCCAGCACGCACAGCCGCGACCTTGCTTCGTATCGTAATCCCTTCACAGGAGGTTGGCCGTCATATCGCCAACCAGCAAAGGTAAAAATAGAAACGAGGGGAGTAAGGAACAGCAAGAAGCGACGAGATAGTGCCAGTCGTCGCGTAAGTTTCGAATGGTGTTGGCTTGCTGCTGTCGTTACGAGCTCGTTTCCAGTTTACAACCACTGAAAACTTCAGTTTGTTCAGTTACGGCAGGGACCCTTACGTTAGCTCACTCCTGGGACATGCTGGCGCTCGTCGCCGACTTCGTCAAATCGCTCTGACCTTGGGGAAAAAAGTGCTGTAAACACCGCGCATTGACGCTCGTATCTTTCTGGTCGAAGCAGAGAGCTCGCGCGAACGGCTTTCCATACACGACACCGGCCAACTGGCATAAGTGATACTGCTACTGAAATTGAACTATTATTAACCGTAATCAAAATACGGCACATACGTACCAGTCTATATTCGTCCGTCGCGACGGGGCTAACGAGGCAGCGGTGCCGACGGCTGGGCGTTCGTCTGTTGTGGCTATCGCGGAATGGTCGCTTTCCCGTCCACCGCGTATCCCACAACTCTTGCCGCTCGTGCACTTAGAAGCATTGAGCGTTAAAGTGGTGTGAGGGTGTTAAATGCAAGCCCGAGCTCCTCGGCGAGAGTTTTGTTCTCCGGATCAGGCGATTCCATGACTAGGGCTGCGGGTGCACTAGGTTTTACTAGTATTTTTAAAATGGCCGCCGTCTCGATCGACTCCCGCGTGTGGGTGCTATATGGAGTCGACATACTAAGTATCTGTTTCATGGACTGGCTCTATGACGCCATTGTACACGTCACGGAATGTTCAATTTTAGCGGGAGATTTAAAATTTTGGCTTAAATTGCCTTATTTCTCAGTGAATAAAGCATCATTTGCTTCCGGGAAAGCGCTTGGGGTACTATGAAACACCTAATCTTTCGAATAAAACAAACTTTTGTTTTCTCTTCATGGCTCCTTGAAGGACCAGGACTAAAACCATTGTTGAGCAGTGTGCAAGTGGGATCAGAATAAATGGGGGCTTTACGTAGCCTTGGTAACTGATGTAGGTTAATTTTGTCAAGTTCTTCCCTCTGTCTCCAGTGCTCAATAGTACACATGCAGTGTTTGAAATGTACCAGCTCCTGTGCTTTGGTCCCTTGGTATTGTGTGAAGTTCAACATCTCACAGCAGTGGTTCTTTCTTGCAGGCTTCACGATGAGATTGAAGACTTCTACAGGTACATGCAGCCAACTCCAGCCGAGCATCAGATGCGATTGGGGGTCATCCAGAGGATTAAAGAAGTCATCCTTGGCCTTTGGCCACAAGCTGAGGTGCCTTTACAATGCATTTTCTCATTTGACTGCATGGGCACATTTGAGTGAACATTGTGGAGCTTATACTAGTCTTGTTTTGCTGGCTGCTTGCAGGTGGAGATTTTTGGGAGCTTTCGGACAGGTCTTTACCTTCCTACCAGGTGAATGAGCATGAAATTTATTTATCTGTGGCTGTAGTGTTTGCATGCAATTTAACTCATTTTAATTTTACTTCAACTGTGCAAAGCCCCGGCAGAAAGAAATGCTGTGGTAGCTGCAATGGTTTGTTCTGGACAGAAAGAAATGTCGTGGAAGCTGTGACAGTTTGTTTTTTTAAAGAGGTCAAAATCCCCGGCAGAAAGAAATGCTGTGGTAGCTGCAATGGTTTGTTCTGGACAGAAATGTCGTGGAAGCTGTGACAGTTTGTTTTTAAAGAGGCTGAAGTTTTCAACTTTGTAAAATCTGTTCAATGCACTTGTGATCCAAGCCACTTTTGGTTTTTTTTTCTTCTACAAAATAGCTTCAAATGTTTTTCTCAGCACACAGTGCACTGCATGAATTTTTTGTCAATTTAAAATGATTCAGCATGCCTGTCCCATCTCTCATGGAAACACCCTAGATCTGGTGGTGGAGCAGTAGGATCAGCGATATTCATTTCTTTATATAACACAATCGTCCGTAAAAAGCCTGATAGTATCTTAAGCTGCATTTGGTAAATCGTTGATATAAATTAAGAATACTTGTGGTCGGTGAAAGAAATGAATAATTTTGACGCGTGGTACAACGTCAAAGCAAAACTTTTGTTTTGCAGGTATCTTAGCAGGGAAAATGTGGATTTTAGTGATCCCTTTCAAGAATGTTTCATTTTTAAGAAGATAGCACTTAGCACCATTAATATTTTAATGTGGGAAAGGAAAAGAAAAAAAAACAGCTACATTGAATTCCCGTTATCTCTGCATTTGGGTACTTATGTAGTTTTATTGTCGAATGAAAACTCCAAATAGTATAGCTTTTTAAGAGCATTTTTGTAAGTTACAATAGTCATCCTCACTTGAACCGTTCAGCCAGCATTCGCATTTCCCGCTCTGCGGCGGCAATGGTGAATGCTGGCTGCATTTCTTCGACATTGTCAAAAGTATGGCAGCACCGCCGCGCACAGTAGCAAGGCAGCCAGAGAAAACAACAAAAAGCCCCAAAACTATAGCAGCACCACCGAACACAGCAACAAGGAAAAATGAGCGGTTCTAGTGAGGCTCAAGAACACCTACTGTGCGGTTCAAGAACACCTACTTGACATGCCAAATGCTTGGCGCATCAACTAGGCGTTTTGGTTTTACGTTTTCTATCTAGTTAAAACGTTCCGTTTATTAAAGCAAAACTGAAGCTGTTACCTTAAAGGGACACTGAAGTGAATTTGTCAAGCTCCCGTTTTTGCTTGCACTGCGTAGACTGGCTCAAATTAGCACACTTTTCATCGTTCATCCGGTTGACAAATCGGTAATTATTTTACAAAGCGCGAAAGAAGAAAAACTGCCATGCGCGGTTTGCGGCGGCCGCACCAACTAAAGCTGTGACGTTGGGAGGAGCGGGCACCATGATTGGACGATGCCCAAGGTGAGCAACCAAACAAGTTTCGGTTTCGGTTCTGTAAAACACAACCGGTGGCGTTATTGGATGGGCATTCTCAATAACTCTAATCATCGTACTGCGCTTCTGCCATGTTGTCAGCTGTAAAAATGCATAAAGATAAGCCTCCCAGGACGGCTTGGAATCGTAGCATTCATTAGCTGAGGCCTACGCAGTGCATGGACGCCCTCCGCGTACCCGCAGACGCCCAAATGTCATGCGCTTTTCCCCCATATTTGGAGCTTGCCTCACTCATGCCTGTATCGTAAAAAGCGTGTTCGCACCAGGCCAAGGGTCTGTTCATTCGGGCCTGTGCCCACTGCCCGCAAGCAGTCGGTGCTTATGGCAACAGCACGCCAACGAGAACTCGCTAGCGCGCCAGTGCCAGCCTGCGCGCGTTCTGGGAACTAGTTCGTGGAGCCATAAACGTTGCGGCCCCAAAAAAGGCGAACTCAATATAGAAAACATCGGCGGAAAACGAAAAAGTTAATTTACAAAAAAAAAAAAAAGCACGTTCCCGTGGGGATTCGAACTCGTGACTTGCAAAACACTTGCGGCAACATACCTAGCGCCCCAAACCACTCGACCACGGGGCGGGCTTCGCTGGCCTTGGTATGTTGTACAACCAGTTAACACTTTTATTTAGTTTTGGCATTTGAAGCAGCTTAGGTGACTATTTGTTGTATTGCGCTCGTGCAGTAAGCGTCTCCCGAGTTTCCACAATAGCTCACGTCTAGCAATTGCATTTCGTAGACGGAAAAGCGTTCGCAGATGCGTAGTCGTGCTGCTGACCGCTGTGCTTGTTCGCCCAGCGCAAAAAAGTGCTTCCCGCACCCTAGTTTTACGCTGTACGGTAAAAATATCAGTTGATTTTATTTCCTTAGTACCTATATTGACTTCGCTGACTCTTCTCCCGCCTTCAGAGGCCTTATATTTTCCTACTGGCATACCAGTCAGCGAAGCGTCGCATGTGCGCTTGTGCAGCGCTTGTGTGAAGCGACCTTGACTTGGAGCTAGATACAGTGTACAAACTAACCAAGTAAAGAAAGGCACCTTCTTCCATTCACAAACGTGTCCTGGCTTCGTTTCAACTGAGCGAACGAATTGCAACGACCCGTCGGAGGCCAGCGGGCGAAACGCTGGGCTGACTGTCTCTGTCTGAAGGCCGGGGAGCCGTGCAGTAGCGCAGCCAATTGCGAGCTCGGCTCCTCGCGATGTCACACGAAAACGCCGCAGAAAATGGGCGAGCGTAAAGAGAGGAGGACAGCATTTTCGAATTCATTTTTCTACTAAATAAAATCGCGTAGACGCGCCCAGAGTGGTCGAAACATGGCCTGGGGACTCCGGACTACAATTTGCGCAAGTAATCCCGCAATGTTTACATATCACTTCAGTGTCCCTTTAATATAAAGGGCTGCAGATCACAATGTATATAGGTCTTCTATTGTAGCAGTGGTTAGGAAACGGTGGTCACGTTTACGATATTGTGTTTACGATTAGGACACGACCTAATTTATTAACTACTTATGAGATTGAGTTTATGGTTTTTAAGTGAAATTTTGGTTATAAAAAAACATACACTGGCAGTTTCAATTTTTTCTGACGGCTACATCCTAATGAGTAACGCAAAGGGTTAAGTTGTGGGTTCGGGCGCGTTGCTAATCTATACTAATTATTTTCTGTGCAGAAAAGAGAAGGAAAACAGAAGACCACAGAAAGATACACGACACATTTTGTGGTGGTCTTTGGTTTTTCCTCTTTTTTTTTTTTCGTTTCTTTTTTGCAATGAAGGTTTAGTAACTCGAAAGTTGTTTTAATTTGCGAGGAATTGTGTAGTCTGTACAGCATTTGCTGTTCGCTGGTAGAAGCATGTGGGGTAATTTCCTCAGATCCATACCTTTTTTCTTTTTCCAATAATTTTTAATTGTCCAAAGTAAATAACATATTTCTGGTCTTCATTAGGAATTACTCCTCAGCTTTGTGTCCATTGGAATTTTACTTTGCAAAAATTTAGTTTCACAGCAGCCACATTCTATATCTTCAAAAACAGGGTGGGAAAACTGGGACAGAGGATATGGACACAAGCGCTG
This sequence comes from Haemaphysalis longicornis, assembly GCF_048455015.1. NCBI lineage: Eukaryota > Metazoa > Arthropoda > Arachnida > Ixodida > Ixodidae > Haemaphysalis > Haemaphysalis longicornis. Next base: position 361,956,149 of record NW_027526203.1, on the reverse strand, counting down.
ACAAACTGGTGGAACTTTTATTAGAGCTGGCAATAGACAAAGGACACGCAATACAATCTTAGGTCTGTGCAAGAAGGCAAAAGAGCTGAAGATAGGTGAAAAGAACTTGGAACAGGTCTGTAACCAGGGGTTACAGACCTGAACAGATCAAATCTGCTATCTAGAACACCAAAAATCTTATCACACTGACGTAAGATTACGTTGTTTGTCCTTTGTTTATTTGACACCAATAAAATTTCACCAGTTCGTCAGCACTGGCTTCTTTTTTGTCAGTTTTCCGTGCTTTTTTTTTTTTTTTAATATATGAAGTGCTCTGTAAGCCCAACGTCAAGCTTTTAGTGCTTTCTATTATGTTTGTCAACTGCATATTTTTGTCTAGAAATTAGGCTGTAACGCAATCTCTACAAATGTTGTTCGGGGGAAATACTAAGGAAGACCTCGTTTTAGCCACAACTGGAGGACCTTAGGCGGGACTTCGCACTAGGTTTAATTCTTTGCCTCCCATGCATTCATCATATATGATCGATGTCCCTACAGCCCAATGAGGAAAGTGACCTGATGCTTGTTTTTCTTTAAATGTAGATTGACACAAAGCACTACAGCACTTGTTTTAGCTCTTGGGACATAAATTAAAGGCTGAATTAGTAATGAATTGGTCCTCTTCCATTTTTGCCCTCTGTTTGGCAAATGGCATCTAGAGAATGGGGTACCTCTGGCTTGCTGTATTCTTAATTTGTTGTGCATATTGTCTGCTTTGATTTACTCCTGTAGTGACATTGATGTGGTTGTCATTGGAAAATGGGAAACGCTGCCAATGTGGACTCTGGAGAAAGCCTTGCTGAGTCACAGGATTGCTGAACCACAATCCATCAAGGTCCTGGACAAGGCCTCTGTAAGTTTAATTGTTCGTAATCACCAAAATAACAAAGCAAAACCTGTTATGTGCTGCAATGTGATGCATGCTTTCATAGTCAGTTTTATTTGTGCAAAACCCGCCGCGGTGGCTCAGTGGCTAAGGCGTTGCCCTGCGGAGCACGAGGTCGCGGGTTCGATTCCCGGCCGCGGCGGCTGCTTTTCTGATGGAGGCGAAAAGCACAAACGCCCGTGTGTACGAGATTTCGGCGCACGATAAAGATCCCCAGGTGGTCAAAATTAATCCGGAGCCCTCCACTACGGCGCGCCTCATCGCCTGCGTTGCGTCGGCGCGTTAAACCCCACAATCAATCAATTTATTTGTGCAAAGCGTGCCCACACAGTGGTGTGCACGGGTAGACAGAAAGGTGGCTACCCTTGCGCGCCCGGTAGCCAGCCACTGGGCGGGGCTGAAAAGAATATTGCTGAAAAGAATATCCGATCAATTGGTCTTCTTGGTGATGACATATGCAGGAGTGAAAGTGGTGTGCCATTTGCGTCGCGCTGCTACAATCCGCTTTTTCCTGTGTCGTGAGATGTGAGTGCCAGTCGCAATGTGCTGGGAGCAGGGACTCATGCGTTGCGCTGTCATTCACGCCGGGAAGTGCTCCGGTGGAATCCATTGACTAATGCTCTGAGCTATTCGTCACAATTTCCTTTTCTTCAAGTGGCGGCATGGTTTCACGGACTTGGGAAGTGAACTTTGGGTGTGGGCGGTGGGCAATGCCGTCGTGCCCTGTCGAACAGGATAACAGGTGCAGCCCTGGCACAAGCGAGAGGGGAGATTCGGTTAAGCTATAGCTGCTATCTGCAAGTAATCGTCTTGGTAGCTGGGTCGGGCTGTAAAGCTTTTTCTGTAGAGGGGGTGGCACCCTCCCCCTTCCCCTTCGTCCTTCTTCGGGTAAGCCCGCTGTTTGCACTAAAAAAAAAGTTAAGCACTGTTACGTGGGTTATTTGGATAAACACGATGGAGTTGCACGGTGTCAAGTCGGTAGGTGCATGCATTTATTGATGGTAGGGTTTAATGCGCAGATGCAACACAGCGATGAGGCCGCGGCATAGTAGAGCACTGCACGGGCCTCGATTTCTAGGCCCGGCCCGACCCTGCCCGGTACTCGGCCCGACCCAGGTGCGACAAATGTTTAAAATGGGAGCCCGCGCCTGGACTGAGCCTGACGAATTTTTAAAATCCAAGCCAGAGCCCGACCCGAAAAATTTCTAATATGAGCCCGAGCCCGGCAGAATTCAATGAAATAAGCACCAGGCACTGTTGTTAAATATCATCCCTAGTCCGACAGGCTATAAACACGAACTCGAAGAAGTCCGCTGTTAACTTAAAAAGTGTAAGCACAGAACGAATACGACTGCTTTGGATTTAATTTTCCTTTAAACTTGGACCGAACTTTGCTCAACTTAAATATCCTTACTTATAAGCTGTATTTTCGGTAGCCGTGGAACTTCATCCTTATTTGCCGCTCTTCGAAATCAAGGCACACTGCGGACACTTTAAGTGATTCCGAGCAGGTGGAAAATTCTTGAGCAGATATTGCGCCTTTTGTTGTTCCATTCCTTGCTGAAATTTGATCAGTCTATGCGTCCGGTTTCAGCACTTCATTTTTGTCTCTCTGTTTAGTTATGTTGGAAGCATTATTTTACATGTACTTCTGTTCTTTCTTGCCTTTAATCGTGGTTCTGAAATAAATCTTACCCGAAAAATTATGGTGTCGGCTTCGAAAATGGGCCCTTCAAACTCTGCACCCAGTGAAAAGTCCAGGTCACGTTTGCTCTGTTTGTTTTACTTTGAAAAGCAGAGGGAAAAGACAATCATGTTGTACTCTGTGGGTGGAGTGCCCTTGTTTTCTGGCCCGCTCTCTCCCATTATGCTGATGGGGCCCAGACATTTTTTTATTGATCTGAAGGCTTTCTAAGTGCAACTTCTTTTGTTCTTTTATTGGTGCTGTAGTGAATTTGCACTTCACTTTTTTGTTTTCACTTAACCTGAGAGGTAAAAAAACTTTTTGTTGTCAACAATTCAGAATTTGCGGCAAACAACTGCCGGGCCTCGGTCTGCCAGGGCCGGCTCGGGCCGGCACGGCCCGAACAAATTTTGGTTGAAGCCTGGCCCGGGCCCAAGAAACTGCATGCTACCCGGCCCGGCCCGGCTTTCGGGCCGGCCCGGGCCTGTGCAGTGCACTACGCCATAGTGGAGGTCTCCGGATTAATGTTGACCACCTGGGGATATCTTTAACGCGTGCTGATATCTGGAACACACGGGTGTTCCTGCTCTTTGCCTCCATCAGAAAAGCGGCCGCCGCGGCCAGGAATCGAACCTGCGTCTTTGGGCTCAGCAGCCTAACTCCTTAGCCACTGAACCACCACGATGGATTAATCATGCATTACCTGGTCAATAAAATTGGTAATACACGAGGGTATTTTTTTCTCTTGTTTTGTGATAAGCATGTATTAATTTCTGTGGAGTTTAGTCTGGTTTAGTTATGCAATGCATCAAATTCTTTTTCCTGATCCTTTATATTTTTTATTTTTTGTTTTTTTTTTCTAGTCTCATTTGGTGTAGAATGGTGTAGCTTCATTTGGTGTAGCTTCTAACAGCTTACTTTCTCTACTGTGTAAGAACAATATGAATTTTTGTTGTGTGTTTACAAAAAATAAAAAAAAAAGGTAATAAATGATGTTTGCTCTAGAAATCTGCTCCCAAACGGCCCTGAACGGCTCCAAAACTTGCTTTTTGGGGCTCCAAACTTGCTCCAAAACTCTCTTTTTATCTCGAGTTACTCTAAAACAGCATTATTCCTGCTGCCTGAGCTGCTCCAAAGGACTCAAGCTTGCTTCCACCCCTGCATATGGAGTGGAAACTTGGTGCCTTACTAAACAACTTCAAAGCAAACTTAGGTCTGCTCATCAGGCCATGGAAAGAATGATAGGAGTTATGTTAAGGGAGAGGAGTGCGTAGAGATTTCGGCGCATGTGAAAGATCCCCAGGTGGTCAAAATTGATCCGGAACCCTTCACTACGGCGTGCCTCATTGCCTGTGTAGCGTTCGCGTGTTAAACCCCTCAATCAATCAATCAGTGTTAATGGAGAGGAAAGCCGCTTCCTGGATCAGAGAACACTCGAGTAGAGGATATCATATAAAATAAAGAGAAAGGAATGGACTTGTGCTGGCCCCGTAGTTAGGTGAAATGACAACCGGTGGACAGTTAGGGTAACTGTGGATACTGAGAGGCGGGTCTAGAAGGCCAATAACTCGATGGAGAGACGAAATAAGGAAATTCGGAGGCAAAGAATGTACTCGGGCAGCGCAGGATAGGAGTGGTTGGAGGTAAATGGGAGAGGCCTTTGTCCTGCAGTGGACCTAGTGGGCTGTTGGGGTGATATTCTGGGTTGTGTTAACCTAGGTGCTTTGGTCTTTGCAACAAAATTGAATGCATTGCATGTGGCAGCCTGGCATGTGATTTTTGTTAGTGCACATTCCTGTTTATTGCCCTTTAAAGAATCTCCGTTGTGCACTACAAGCAGTTGCCAGGCTGATGAGTTGCGCAGCAGTTCATTTTAGTAGCATGTCACCGTTTCCTTAATTGGGTGCACTGTGAGAAGATATGGGGAGTCGTAACAACCCCACTAAATCTGATGTGCGGCTCTCGCCCACCAGAGCGGCAAGAATGAGTCAGAGCCTTGAACGAATCAAGAGAAATACTTATATTGGAACAGGCAAAACACTGCACAAGCACGAGTTCATGTAACATTAACGAGAGACAACTTATATCGAATACAAATGCGGGAAACGATTTAAATACAAAATGTACAATAAGGAGCTTTAACAATGAATATTTGAGGTAGAAAAGTTAACTGAAAGAAAGACAGTTCGATGCATATGAGACAGTCCCACAATATTCACCGACTGGGCCGGACGATGCACCGCTGTCGGAGGCGATTCGGCTACCTGTAAAGCGTGGCTTCGTCGTAGGCCAGGCCGTCTGAGACAATCACGGTGGTGATTCGAGGCCCGGGAGTACGTTGGAGTCCTCCAGGGCGCGGGTCGCCGATGGTGTGGTGCACAAACTGGCAGAAGCTGTTGTCACATCACGACGTCCAAACGTAACTGATTTGCTTAGGTGCGGCTTCTCTTTTTATAACTGCCGGCGCGGAGAGAGAGGGCACAGCACACAACGCGCCCGCCGCTGTCGAGCGCACAACTTCCCTCTTTCTCCCTTCTGGAATCATCGGTGCACCTTAGCATTGGCAAAGCTACACTCGCCCCCTCGAAAGAACTCGGAAGCTTCGGCGAAAGCTGAGTGGCGGAGCTTTTATTTTGGTATTATCTTGCCGGCGAGTGGTTGGCGTTACCGCCGTTTCATTTGAAAGAGTTCAAGGGTTTTCCCGGGGCGAATAGAACCGAAACTGAATGAATCGGGCAACTGTAACAAGAATTAAGCGCTGTACAGTAATATGAAAAAGCTATACGGTACTTTTAGACGTCGTACGCTCGAGTTTGTGACATAGCAGCACAAGTTATATTCCCTTTTTCCTGGAGGTTTGGCATTCTTGCAAAGCAGCATAGCTTTCAGAAAGTTACTGGTTAGTCCGTGTTATCCCTTTTACTTTCACGTGCAGTTCTGACTTGTCCAAAGGTGCTGCCCTATCTGTGTGTTCTGGAAATAGTCTGGGTATTGGCAACTGTGCAGCTGATGTGAAAATCAGTGTTAATGATCAGAAATGCATGCTTGTTCCCATTAGGAAGAAATTGCTCTAAATGATTGTGCCTAAGTATAAAATATCAGGGGGGTAAAAAAGGGCAAATATTTTTTGTGTGACCTGGTCAAACACGTCGTTGCCATGTTTGCAGACTGTCCATGTCAGTGGTTCCAATCATAACTATGTTCTCTGTTGTAATACACTTTCGGTTCAGGGCCTGGTGGAAGTGATGGGGTCCCCATGTAGTATGCTGACAAGCCACATTTGCCACGCAGTTTTTTTGTGGGCTTTAATTGACTTCTTGTGTGCGTATCTTGTGCCTATCTCGCATTGGTGCATTGCATGAATGGTGTGAAAGCCAACATATGGGCGTGCCATGTGCACAGATGCTATAGTTCATTTCACAAGCTGCTTGGAGCACAGTTGATGGTAGATTGTTATCAACATCCACGCGCATCAGCTTGTCACTAAATGACATTGTACTGTGGCTGGTTAACCGAAAAGTCTCCAACGCCTATTTTTGCTTTTCTTCAACTGGTTAGTGTGGAATGTCAGGGAGATGCTCTGATGCAAATGGATTGTTGACAACAATGTGGCATCCACACATGCAGCAGTGTGTGTGTGTGTGTGTTGGGTTTTGGCAGTGTCCCTTAAGTGGTGTCTCAACGCTTCCCTGCTGGAAAAAGGCATGGCTAGTGCAAGTTAAAAACTTGTGATCAGGTTCCAAATTCAACACAAAAAATTGGGCGCTACAAAAGCAGTATTTCGGAGTGATATTCATTGCTTTGATATTAGATCGTTTGATTTTCTAATTTGACAGTAGGGAACCGTGAACACCCATTTCCTGCAGCGTGTGCTGTCAGCCTTTGCTCAGCTGAACTGTTGGCTGCATCCTTTGCTTGGCACGTCCCTGCAGGTTCCCATTGTGAAGCTGACTGATGCGAAGACAACAGTCAAGGTTGACATCAGCTTCAACATGAACAGCGGTGTCAAAAGTGCCTGCCTCATCCAGGTAATGCTGCAAGACATTTTCACACAACCCAAATCTAGTTTCTTGTTCTAATTTTATCGTGTCTCTAGGGATTGTTCACAATACTAAGGCAGGTGTTCCTATAGGGGCAGTGGGTAAAAAGGAGGCATAAAAGGTTGGTAAACCAAAAATATGTACACTTAGCCCAAATCGCAGCCAATGGTGGCGCTTCTTTTTGAACCGGCCACTTAGGTGCAGGTCCAGATGTGTATTTACACGATTGTAGGTCGACCCTTTTTTTCAAGTTTGACAATCCAATGTTGGTGTTGGACTTAGTGTTGGACTTAGAATCGAAATCGAACTTTGTGCTGCTTGTAACGGCAAGAGAAACAAGAATTCGGGTGCTACGAGCTGGGGAAAGCGTAACACCCTCGTTTCTGTGGTTACGGTGGAGGCGTAGCGTTAACCATTGCATACATTCTGGCGTCAGTAAAGGTGATGTCGACTTTGAAAGTTGGCGTTCCCCATCTGTGCCCTTTGTCCACCTTATCTAGAGCGGCTAACCTTCCACCAGCACGTTCGGAAGTGTACTGAGTGTGATAGGGTTGTTTCTGGTTATTCTGCGTGCTTATACAAAAGCTTCTTCTTTAACAATTACTGTGCGCACCTCAAGTGTACGGTTCTTGTGGGAGCATCGATCATTGTTGGAAGAGCCGGCTGGGTGGTATTGGTAGTTGACAAAAGAGCTTCGCCTTGTGATACGATTTTCTAGGTAGCCGCATTGCCGCATGTTTCTGTCACTTCTGTGTTGTGCTGAATCGTCCCGTCTGTCATGAGTGCCCTGGCCTAAAGAACTCTCTCGGCACTCATTCACAGCAGCGTTCAATGAGCTGCTTTCAGCGCTCGCTTCTCTCTCTCCCCTCCCCCCCCCCCCCCCCCTTTTTTTTTTTTTTTGAGATGCGATTTTCAGGGGGTCGGCCTACATTTGAGTCGACTTACAATCATGTAAATACAGTACATCGAAGATAGTCATTTGGCGCTTTATTAATGTCATTCCTCCTTCTCTTGAGATGAGGGACCACAATTACTCCAGTCTAGCGTAGCTGTGCTGTGGCACCTGCAACTCAAAACATGTAGGGACATGGCCCGCCTTTTTGTTTAGTGGGCAATTTAATAATGCTGTTGCATTAAAAAAAAATGGGGTCGAGACAAACGTGTACTCCCGTGCTTGTTGGTCAGATACTTGTCTGCAGACCTAGTGCCATTAGTTAGTTTGCAAGTGGCTGCGCCCAAGCTTGCGTGCCCAGGCGACCGACCATAGTGGTGTGCCGACCATAGTGGTGACTAGTTTTGAAGCGTAAAAGGAAGTTTACCTACCTTTTTGCATCTTTACAAGCCCTGTTTACTGGGTGCTCTGAGCAGAGCTCTTTGCCATAGATGGCTGTACTTAGATGTCTGTGTTAACTGCATTGCTATAACTGCATTGCTCGTGTACTTTCTCCAGTGTTAGTCGTGGTTTTGAGGTAAGGGTGAGCTCATATATTTAAGAGTACCAGTTAAAAATGATCCGCAGCAAGGAATTTCCAGCTGACAAAACCAGTGGTAATTGTTGCACAGCAATCATGGCAGAGGACTGCAGCAGGGAGTATTTACATTGCAGTTGCCTGGTGGTCAATAGACCACCAAACGACCTTGCCTTGCTTTGCTTGCACCCAGGTGATGGGGTTCTCCTCATTAATGTGCGCGCACGGGTACTTTCTGCTTTCTTCAAGGCTTCACACGATGAGGTTGCTGAGACTTGATGCCTTTCATAAATGTGAATTTTAAGCAAGATTGCCGAAAATGAACCAATTAGGTTTGTACCTTGCACCTTAAAAGCAGAGTTTTATTTTTGTTCAGCATTTCGAGTCTCTCCTTGCACATACAACCTTCGAGTTGTAAAAAATATCTTAAGTGGTTCGCAGCAAATTTAAACTTCCGACAACAACACGGAAGAAAATATTTAAGATGCAGAAATTGAAAGTTGGATTTTTGATCCCGGACCAAAGGCAGTAGGGGTCTTGTGTACCAAGTCCTTGTTCTGCTGTGTCATAGGTGGCTGCAGATTTCGTGCTCCTTCTGTATGCTTTTGAATGGGATCTCGTCTGTTGCATGCATTATTTATTGGACGGTGGTAATATGTGGCATGTGGTGGCTGTACCCATGGCTAGAATTGCTTGGTTAGTACAGCTCAGAAACCAAGGTTTTTGGTGTCGAGAGACCAATGGGGTTTCAGCAGAACACTTCCACAATCACATTTTATCTTTAACATGGCCTTCCGTTTTAACTGAAGAATTGAACTTCATTAGCTCAAGGAACTGAACTCTAGCTGAGACGCTTTTTTTTTAACTTGTTTATTTTGCCAAGAATGCTCTTTTACAAGCAACGGAACCATCACACACATGCACAAACATGCATTCTTGTGGATTTTTGGGCCCAGTGGCCAGGAGCTGATTTGCGGGATAACCTCTTGTTATCCAGAAATGGCTTGTGCTGGAAAAGAAATTTTTGTACTTTTATTTCTCCTGGCTGTGAAAATTAGATGCGCGTTAGAATCGAGTAGCTCTAGCTGAGAAAGGGGATATTGAACCATCCAAGTTTTATCTATAGTATATAACTATGGAATTTTCTCATGTACCCATTTTATTACACTTACTGCTGAAATTATTCTTTAGGTTGTTTAAAAGGTTATTACTTCGTAAAAAAATTAATTGATGGGTCAAGCAACACCGCCTGTATAACATTGCCTATTGCGTCAGCTGAATACGCAAAACAGCCTCTTTCCTGTTGCTCTTTCCTGCCCTTCCCCACTTGCTAGCATTTCTGTGTGCTTCTGGCCTGAATACTGTCCGCTGGCGGCGCTGCCAGATGGAAATTATAAAACTATTTACGGGGTTTGTACAGCCTTTGCAAGGTGGTGTCCTACGCCTCATGCTTTGGGCCCCTAGTGTGGCGCGCACCGGTGGACATCTCGGGCATCCCTACTGCTCCCATTGGAAAGTGGCGACACATCAATGTTATACAAGCAGCAGTGATCAAACTCCTTTGTTATGAAAGATTGAATAAGACTTGGAGGAATTTTTCCAAGCAACATCTTTGCCCGCTGGGTGGTATGTGAGGGGTTCTAAGGTTGTGCCAGAGGTAGCAGTTTTAGTTGCAGTCGCAATGGCGTTTTAAAGTGCAGAGCACTTTAGGGGCTCGCCTTGTCACCGTAGCTTACTCGCTAGACCCAAGTAGAGCCACACCGCGTTCCGTCGTAGCGGCTGTGGTTACGGCGTCCCACAGAGGCGTGGAAAGCCAAGTGGTTTATATATAGTCATAGGCGTTCGAAACTTGTGAACCGCTGGCGCTTGTCATACATCTCCCCGTTGTTTAGCGCAAAGAAAACGGCAGGTACATTTGAGGCAAAACATATGTAATTATTAACCAGCAGCACCCACGTTCATTTAGTTAAACGCTCGTTCGGTTGGTTTTTATGATAGTAAGCGAAAAAAGTAGCAGTGCAACGCTGGTGCGTGCGAGAAGAAAACCAACCTCCTGCTGGTGCAGTTTCAGGCAGCGGGTGCACGAGCACTGTGAAGGCGGGAAATTTGAGTTGCATTAGACAAACCTCCGTTGAATTCATCAGTAGAGGAATGAGACAGGGCGGCGAAGAGCGTGAAGGTGGTAAGAGTGAGTGGATAATGGCGGCACAGCCCATTATGGCGAATCACTGCTCTGCACTTGTGACAGCTTTGATTGAGTGGAACAGCTTTAATTTTAAACTTTGGCACAGTACCTGATATTTGCATCTGGAAGAAATCTGTAGTCTGGATTGACCTAAACTCCACTCCCCCCCCCCTCTCCCCCTTGCCTTTTTCTTTAGATTTTGTGAGCAATTTGCAGTTGGCGTGTTTTTTTCTCTCCATTGACCGTTCAGGGCACAGAAGCGGTTGATCATGCTTGTTGCCATCTCTGCAGTCATTCAAGGAGAAGTACCCTGCGCTCCCTAAGTTGGTGCTCGTGCTGAAGCAGTTCCTCCTCCAGCGGGACCTGAACGAAGTGTTCACTGGTGGCATCAGCTCCTACTCTCTGATCCTGATGACTGTGAGCTTTCTGCAGCTACACCCCCGAGGGGGAGGCGATGTACCGTCGCCAAACCTTGGCACGCTGTTGCTGGAGTTCTTTGACCTGTATGGCAAGCACTTCAACTACTTCGTCACGGGGATTCGCGTCAAGGACGGCGGTGCGTACATACGGAAAGAAGAGATGCTGCGGGATGCTGGAGACTCCTACCGTCCATCCATTCTTTGCATTGAGGACCCTCTCACTCCAGGTGACTGATTATTCTATGTGCTGTTATCAGGCTTTAAGCAGGTAGGGTAAACTAGTGGTAGAATGGTACAAGTAATAGTTGGATGTTTCGGGTAGGGCTTTCGGACCTCTGGAATGCTCTCACGGACCCCCTGGGGTCCGCAGAGACTTCCATTTCAGAGCCACTGATTTGTAGCATAACCACTTAGTGCAGGACGGGATATTATGCAGGTTTTTGTGACCACCAGTTCATTTCACCTGCTTGTATTAGCATCCCACTTAGAACGTGGTCGCCTAAAGAACATCAGTTGTGCGTCTTTGGGGTAACGCACTGATCTACCGGAGAAGCTGGGGTGTCATTTCAGGGCTGCAATAAAGGATGGGGATGAGTGATTCGATACAGCAAGTGCTTCCCTCTCCCTTCTAACTTGTCCACGGAAAAGAAAATGGGGTTCCTTGTTCGTTCATTGTTTGGAGTTGTGTCGTAACCGCAACTTTCCATTGGTGCACACGGTAGCAAGCCGCTGTGCCGAGATTTCGTCTCTACCATAACATTGTGCTGATAAGTAACTGCCTTTCGTATCACTAGCGATCTAGATAACATGTAAAAAAAGCTTGCATTCAGGTTATGTTGCACCGACATCTGCTGCTGTGGCACCGGTTCGAAATTCCATGAAGTGGTAAACTCCAACAAAAGTTAAACCGCATTGTGCTGCAGCTGAGGCTTGAGATGAACACTATAGGAATGCTTGAAAGGTGGGATATGCCTGTGGCTTGGTTTGAGCATGCCTTGTAATGTGGATTTTTGCAGCTTCAGGGACATCCGTTAGAAGCAGTCTAGTGTTTTTCCTTGTTACTAGTGCCTCCTAGATGCAGTTCTGAGCTTGGTCCCATTCCCACTTGTGACGTCTTTCAGGCAATGACATTGGACGAAGCTCGTATGGAGCCTTGACGGTGAAGAAAGCATTTGAATACGCCTACATGGTCCTCAACCAGGCAGTGCACTCCTTCAATCCAGCAATGAGTGACCCGAAACACAGGTGAACATGCCAGCACTTGCAGTGTGATCGAGTGGCAATATGTTGACTGGACGACAGCCTTGTTCCAAGTGAAGCCGTTTTCGTTCTAGTTTCCATCGCTCTTGCTTGTAAGGATTTGCACTTGGTTCCATTTTAGTGCTGAATTGTTTAGCAAATGCATGCACATTCGGTTTGGTTGTGATGTGCGAATGGCTGTGATCTTTGTTCTCGCAGCATATTGGGCAGGATCATACGAGTTACCGATGAGGTGATCCAGTACCGGCAGTGGATCCAAGAGAAGTTCCCAGTGGACAGCAATGAAGACCTTTCTCCTCTTCAACCACCAGACTCTGAGAGCACGAAGCAGGAGGCCAGCAATAGGTCTCATGGAAAGAGGCGAGTACTTGTTGGATGGAGGGGAAGACAGTCTGCTCTGTCAAGCCTCTTTTGTCTCTGATTCACATCGGTGAATAATTGCTGTCGGAATCACGATTAACTTGAGGGTTTGCTGGATGTTTCGTTCCCTTGATGGCAAAAGGGGTTTAAGCCTGTTTAGTGCAGCTTGGCACAAGATACTGTAGGCTGTTTAGTTAGGCATATCTGTAGTGAAATCGAATTACAACCTTGCTTTGCATCTCCTTGCAACTATCCTTGTGTATAGTTGCTGGCAGCAGTTCTGCCTTCAGTAATGCCACACTGCAGTGTGGGTCACACTAAGTGCGTCGATGGGTATGGCCCCCACCGCAAACAATTCATGGCCACTGGTTGAGGCACATTGTGTATGCTGCTTATTAAAGCATACACGCACACACGAACTGGACGAGTGAACAGACTTTTCGCTTTGTCTGCCTTGTCTCGTCCTAATGCTGTTCTTGCATTCATGTACCAACCAGGCCACTTCCACACTGCCATGCTGCAGTATATTGATTCAGGGTGAATTTCTAAGTGTCTGCACTTATTTCTCTGTCACTTTCACACTGTATGTCCTATGGTAGGGAGACCTTGTTTACTCTGTGGGATGCCACTGGGGATGTACGATAATAGGTCATAGTTGGCCCTCGAACAGCAGCCTCGAGCAGGAGTTACGCCATTTCTGCACCCACACGGCCAGCTGCTAGACGACAGCAGCTGACCCCCCCTCCTGTTTTGCGTGCAGAACGGGCGGCCTGAGCGAGACTGAGGGCAGTGCGCCGAGTGGCCCGTCGCTGGCGGGTGGAGGCAGCGGGAGCCCCCCGCATGGTGGTGCATCTCCTGTCCTGGGCAGTGACAGCGTGAGTGTGGTGCGGAGTGGTGGTCAGAGTGCGTGCGCCAACGGGGTGTCGTCGGCTGTGTGGACCCAGGATTCGTCGTGCGAGGCGGTGGGCGCGGAGCCTCCTCCGGCGGCCGATGGCTGCCAGCCCAGCCGTACCTTCTTCCCCAAGCAGCGCAAGTTCTCCTCGGGGGCCCCTGAGGCGGAGCAGCACTCCAGTTGCCGGGGTTTCTCCAGCGGTCGGCGGCAGAAGCGCAACCTCGGCCGCCCCACCAGGGAGAGTGTGCTCGTGACGCAGGACATCGTGCACCGCCGGGACGTGTACACGTTGGGCTCCTTCAGGTAGTCGCCGTCTAGGTGGTTGCTCCGCCGTACTGCCCACTTCTCCTCCTGCCCGCCACCCCCCCCTCCTCTTCTTTTTTACATTGAGTGCAGTTATTTATTTATTTTTTTTTCTGAGGGAGTGGATGAGGTTTCTTTTGTATGTGTGTGCTTAAAAAATGTGAAAAAAAAAAAACAAAAAAAACAAAATTGTGAAAGTTGGAGATGTAAAATTGCACAAAAAAAATTGCATTTATACAAATGCAGGCCAATGGCAGTCTGCAGTTTTGAGTTCAGCCATGTGAGCATCTGTGCAACAATTAGTTTCTGTTCTTCTTGTGTGTTTGCTTGCATGTGTTTAATCGTTCATTGTAGGGGGTGTTGAGAGGTTTCTCCACAACCTGTAATTTATTCTTATTTGTGGGTGTAAGTACAGTGTATGTTTGTATATAGTTATACCAATATATATATATATATATATATATATGTGTACTTTCACATATATTGCCTTGTATATTTTAGTTTCGTGAAAATTAGACTTGTGACTGTACATAACGTGTTCATGTTTGCGGAGTGGTCTACATATTTTTAACCGGTCCACTAGTTTGTCTTTTTGCTAATTCTGTACAATGTAAAAACAAAAACAAAACAAGGCAGGTCACCCATTGCTTCGAGTACACTTTTGTTCTTTATTGCACAAGAACTTTTTTTTTTCTCCAAGTGTTCGAGGACATCTGACTTTTGGAGTGAACTTAACCCCATTCAGTAAGAATGGTATTTCTGATGACGAGAACCCTTTGTTCCTGTGTGAGAATGAAATTTTGTAGTTTTTTTTTTTCCAGCTTCACAGAGTAATGTGACATCGAGGTACTGCATCTGGAGTGATCGCATAGGCCTTGTTTCTTTTTTCTTGTTTGAATTCTGTAAATGCAGTGGTGTACTCACTGGCTGTGTTTGTTCTGAAGTGCTCAAAACTTGGTGCTTTGTGAAGGCCTTGCACAGTGTTCAAGTGTCTCCAAGAAGTGGACACCCATCTGCTTTCTCCCTCTTTTTAATGACCATGTTCCATCTCAATTTATTGGGTGGACTCAGTGAATGTGGAACATCAGTGCACCAGGAGTGTGCCATCCGCGGGCAAGCCACACTTTGCTCGCTTAGCTAGAGGTGGCTTTCTCGGGCAAGTGGATGGTGGCAGTTGTGTAAAGGAACTAGTCCGTGTTTTTGTGGTGTGCCAATGGGATACTGCCGGTGTGTGAGCAAACTTCAACGCGGCAGGGATGTGTGATGCTGCATCTGCTGTAGCCTGTCTCAGTGGCAGGATGGTGGTGCCTGTTAAAACCTGGACGTGACTGTTTCTGTGCCAGGTGGTGGAATAATGGCACGGCAGCCATCTCGAATGGTGGCTCTTCTGGTGGTGTTGCTAGACTTGCCAAGATGAGGGCACGCTTGCGATGCCCAGAAGCCCATCTGTTGCAGCCAGTGTTTGATGTCAAATTGATGTCAAATTGGCGGTGCCTGTTTGAAGGCCTGGACATAATGGTGTTGCGTGCTGAGCAATAGTGGCAATGCACAGCAGCCATCTTAGAAGTGGATTTTCGGTTGAGAGGGACTCTGATGTGTATATTAAAAAGCGCATGTTGTGCTTTCCATTAATGTCAACCATCATCCTAGTCACTCGAATGTGAGTTATCTCAATTGTGTTACAGTACATGTTGCCACTGTGTGTAAAGTCGATTGTGTTACTTAAAACTCTCGGCAAAGGCATTCATAACTATGCACTGTAACTACATGTTGCCGAGAGGTTTCATCAACAAATGTTTCAAAAGAATAAATGACACATCATCATGACTTAGTCCCAAGAGTTTCTTCCTTTGCGATCTGCACTTTCACCCCAACTACTCTGCTGCTTCTGTGGCGTAACAGTACTGACATAATGTGCACAAGTTCTGATCTGCTCTGCTCAGCATATTGCCATCAGTCTTTTTATGAGAATGGCAACAAGTGAGAGGTACTGCATCACTTTAAGCAGAGGGCTGCATTGCAATGTCTAAAACATAGCAGCTGTTTGAGAGCCCCGAAATGGCTCCAGTTTTAAGGGGTATTTATTTAGTAGTCTTTCTTAGTTTGGCATGCTACAAGGACCCATGACTGTATTGCCAGTCTTCGTGGTGCAGGTGCGATAGTTTCATGCACATAAAAATTTGGCCACCTTCCCAATTGAGATGCGAACACTGAGGAAACTCCGGAGCTGGTGGTCTTCACTAGTTTGAACCAGTGAACTTAGTTTGAACTAGTCCACCCCTTAAGATAAAGGCAAAGCTTTCTCAATGTAAACTGAGTTCACCCTTTGATACCCTTTGATACCCAGTGTTTCTCAGGAGCAAAAACAATTTTTTTTTTAAAGCAAAGGTTTCTACCATTACCAGCCCAATGGTGTTCCTTCATGGTGTTCGGGACCAGAAACTCCCAATGTGGCTGAGGAGAGGGAGGGCGGTTTTCACTGCAGAGCACAGTGTAGATGGCGCGACGAATGGTTACCCAGCGTTCCCCGCGAGCAGGTGCAGGTGCGTTGGTGGGACGGCTTTGTCTTCTGCTTTAGCGACGGTTGTTTTCGGCCTGTTTTGGCGCAACTTCATGTCCATTGCACACTTCCTTCGCACAGCTTAACTTGTTCGACAGCACCTCCTGGATAACCTAGACTGGACGAAATTAAGTGGTCGTACTGCAAAGATACGTCAAGGATTGGTTTGCTGGGGGAACACAAAATGTACATACCGCATACAGACATCTGGCTGCTAGAGAAACGCTACCTTTTGCACACTGCTTGCCACGAACGGGACTGTTTTCTGAATTGGTGAATACCAATTCGGTTTGTGTTTTAAGAGGTATTACAAAAGGCAGAAGCCACTGCTTATGATAGAGATCATAGAAGTTCCCTCAGCTTTCTCGCAATTCTCAAACTTGCCAAACTATCTACAGTTAAACCTGGATGTAATGAACATCTATAACTAATTCCTGGATTTAACGAAAACTTTCAATTCCCCATTGCCAGCCCCATTAAAGCTGAAGTGTGTGCATCCTGTATGTAACGAAGGTGTTGCAGCGGTTAACCTTGATGTAACAAACTCGCTGACTGATCAGGCATTGTTCATTGCTCTTTTACTGAAAAATCGGCTGGAGAATTGTACTAATTTAGCAAATACTAGCACTACTGTAAGGAGCCAGCAGCTAAAATGTCTGGAATCGCCTACAAACGAAATTCGTAATGATGGTGGTGATGATCGGAGCGGCTAGTGCCATCCCGTGGCTAAAGTAGCAGCCACTTCACAATTTGCTTGTGTAGCATGTCACCAAGTAGCAAGATTAACTACACTTCACCGTTTTTTCTCCCGCACCGCAAACTACCGTGTGAGTGCAGTGTCAGTTCGCGATTTAAATTTTGGGGTGCTAGCCCTGCCTGTCGGCGTGTACAGTCGAACACGGATATATCGAACACGGGTATATCGAATTATTGTCTATATCGAACTCACGAATTATCCCCTTGAAAATTCTGTGTAAAAGTATAGGAATTCGTACTTCTATATCGAACCGCATTTTTCCCGACATTGGTTATATCGAACGCCGCGCGAGCTGGAAGGTGCTCTTCGGCGGTCGCTGCACCCCCGATTCAGGTTGAGGATGATATAGAGGAATGCGCGGGCATGGCGAAGGCTGGCTCGCAAAACTAATCCCCCCTACCAGAACGAATTTGCGCTTGCCCAGTCGGGCCCCGCTACCGGCCGCCGTAGCGCTAGCTGACGGAGCCCGGTATGCTAAATCTCTCTAGGCACACAAGCCTGAACGCTCGGAAAATGTGACAGTGAGAGGCAGGGATGCCCCGAATGCGCACGTCCTTTTTTTTTTTTTTTGCGGCTGCGTACGTTCCTGGGCGCCCCGAAAGAGAGTTTTGTTTCTCTCTCTCTGGGTCTGTCTTCCCCCGATGTCGTCTCGGGAAAGGGAAGAGGAAATGAAGGCGCTGGCGGCCTCCTCCTTCTTTTGCATTTTTCTGCTGTTGCTGCTGTTTGGCGAGTTGTCCCGCACCTTTCGGAGATCACTGTTTCTCTCGGAGATGACCATCGCGAGCACTTGGAATTGTTACCTTCAAAGTTCTTGTGGTACGTGCACGCTGTTCTTTTGCGTGCGTGTTGTGCGTGGTGTGCGAAGGTGCAGCGTAGTGCTGGAATTCTCTAGTTGTGCAGCCTCGAGAAGATCGACACCAGCGTCTTTAATTTCATTTCCAGGACGAAGAAGCAGGCGATCTTTTTTCACGGAAATAAAGCGTCCTGTTGCGTCCTGAGTGCGGAATTAGTTGTCATTCTTGAATGCGACGATCGGCAAGTGATCGTCCGCCATCTAGGTGAGGTCTCAGAGCCCGTATTTTTTATATCGAATTTTTCATACATCGAACTATTTCGCGATCCCCTTGGAGTTCGATATATCCGTGTTCGACTGTAGTCGCTTGTCTCCACCCCACTCTGTGGTGTCGGTTCGTCGGTGAAAAGTTCTGCTTCCAGATAACGAAAAGTTCGTCTTTTCAAGACAAGCTTGCAATTTTAAACGCCGTCTTCGTAGGTGGGAAAGCAGTGTGTCGCTGACTCGCTGCCCGGTGCAAATTCCCAGCTAGCACCCTCTCACCATTTTTGAGTGCGGAAAAGAGCCGCAAGTTTACGAAAAGGCGGCCTTTCAGCACAAGTTCTGTTGTGAAGAGCGGTAACGTGCCGAGAAGTGTCAAAAGGAAAAAGTGATACTTAAAGGAGCCATGAAGAGAAAACACAAGTTTGGTTCATTCAAAAGATTGTCTCGTTAGAATCATACTGACACCACTTTTAACGTAAACTTCGCTCAAATAAGCTACATAATTAGGAAAAACGGGAATGGTCATGCGACCCACCAGCTCATTTCCCGCAACAGAACCTGTGATGTCACATGGGCTAAGCTCTGCGATTGGCGGAGGCTGGCAGAAGCAGACGCAAATTAGGTAGAGCTTACAAACTAGACGAACGAGCCATTTGCGCTTAAATTTAGGGCGCATTCTTTACAAAGCAATAGGAATGATGGGACAAACAGTGGAAGTTACGAAAGCACATGTAAACATAGAAGTACTGATGCGTTCTGCTGTTCGTACTGCGCACAGCATGCTTTGGTTTAGCTGCACAGCACTATGGGGCTTGGGGTTGTCTCAGACGACACTGGCCGATTGACGCAAGCAACGGTGTCTTACGTGACCCCATTTGTCGAGCGAGCACTGTTTCAGGGAACGAATATTTTCTCCCAGAACAAAAACAAGCCAGGTTTAAATGCGGGCAAAAACAAACCAAACGCTTGCCACGGTATGGTGGCGCCATCTAGGTTACGGAACGTAAAGAAACGCGGGAACAAACCAACACCGCTACAGGGTGGAGACAACCTTTGAACGGTCCCGTGCCGCCGCAATTGGGCCAACGGGCTCAACGCGTTATTCTTTTCGTTTCCCACGAGACCTAGCAACGCGAAACAGACAATATGATTCAAACTTCTTCAGTAAACCGCGTTGCGGCGATAATTTTAGCGCGGTTTTGACACAATGACTTGCTTTGGCGGCGAGCGAGCAACCGAACATGGCGGCGCCAGCGTTACGTGTCTCTACCCTGTACGGCGGATGCGTGAATGAAGGTATTCTAGGCTGCAGAGCGGTCGGTTCCCGTGATGTCACTTGGGACCACGAAAACGCACGATTGAGCGGGAAAATCAAAATTTTAACCTAAATTGTTTAATTTCTCAGTGAATAAAGCATCGTTTGTATCCGGACAAGCGCTGGGGGCACTATAAAACACGAAATCTTTCGAATAAAACCAACTTGCATTTTCTCTTCATGGCTCCTTTAAGTTGCCTATGTGAATGGGGGTAGGTGAGCTCGCTTATTTGGGCCGTCGTGTGGCGCCTAAGCTCTCACAAAAGCCGCAAGAACTAGCCACGCAGCTTTTCACTGTCAAATAAATCCTTGAATGGTGAGCTCTCCTTCAAAGATGCCTGGCATATTGGTTTTATTTCTGCTTCGTTTACTCAAAACCTGCATGTAAGGAAAAATTGCGAACTTTTGTCAACTTCGTTATATCCAGGTTTAACTAGTTTAAATAGGCATAAATGGGGATCACTAAGCGCACATGTTGAATTGTTTCGGTGTCTGTGCTTGTGTCGCGCGATGGTGTAGCCCCGAGCTAGCACATCAGGATGGTTAGGTTCCGCTGTCTCCCGCTTCGAAAGACGCTCCTCTCTGTTGTTTTTCTGCCAACGCACAGCCGGGCTACAGCGGCGGCGCCCGCCACTCTAGCCCGGCCTTGGCCAACGCTGCTGCGTTCGGGTCGCCGCCCCCGCGAATTCCAGGTAACGGCTGGCAGAATCGCTGGTTTCACTCTTCGTAGAGTGACGTGTGCGAATTCAAGTGACGTCGCATGGGTAATTGTTGTGGGTGTCGTTTAAAGCTTTGCTTTCCAACCACCTTCACAGCGTGGATTGGAGCCAATTTTTTTTTCTCCTGGGCTTTGTGGGGTTTTGGACATTTAATGCCATATGAGGCGTTTTTTTTGTTTTTAAAGTGAGCCAACTCCAGAAACTGAAACTGAATCGAGTAAAACTGCAGTTACAAGAAAAATTCGGCCACTTTCCTGTAAAAAAGGAGTGAGATAACGCCGTGAAAACGTGTACGGGTATCGTAGGTCGTATTGCCGCGAACCGTGTATGGGCTTGCTTATTTATTGTTTGTTTTTACTGCCGGGCCACGCCCGGCTGTGTTATCTGCGTTCCAAGCAAAGCGCGTCTTCCATTCTTTATTTTTATACCGCACGGGCTATCACATTCAGATAGGCAAACTGTTTCGCCCTAACGTCGCTAGCCCAGAATAATCGTCTGTGATCTACAATGTTCTGGATGTGAATCGACGGTTCCAGAAACACTCGCGCCGAAAGATAAAAGCCTGCAGGGCAGACGCGTCGGCATTCGATTCTGCGACGCTCGCCAATGCAAGTCACTTTGTTGACCGCTGCTTCGCCGCCTCTGTATTCTTTTGAGTTGTTAGGGGAGCACAAGTTCGCTCCAATAAACTTGTTTCTCCTTCAAGACAACTGCGTCATCCTTGGCTTCGTGACATCTGGTGGAGGTGCTGGGTACTCGCCCTTTATGCTCTCTACACCCGCCGCGGTGGCTCAGTGGCTAAGGCGTTGCGCTGCTGAGCACGAGGTCGCGGGTTCGATTCCCGGCCGCGGCGGCCGCTTTTCTGATGGAGGCGAAAAGCAAAAACGCCCGTGTGTACGAGATTTCGGCGCACGTTAAAGATCCCCAGGTGGTCAAAATTAATCCGGAGCCCTCCACTACGGCGCGCCTCATCGCCTGCGTTGCGTCGGCGCGTTAAACCCTACAATCAATCAATTTATGCTCTCTACGACATCTGGAAGCCGCCAAGCCAGCCCAACCAGAGAAAGCCGCCGACTGCAAGGAGTGCTACCCGAGTTCGGTCTCATGCCAGAAGGGCCCAAGAGAAAGAACGCTGCAACCAACACCATGGTGCAAGAAACAACGTCGCCAATCGTCCTGCAGCAGCCCCGGGAACCGCCATCATTCCGGGGAGCCCCCGCTGAAGACCCCAGAATGGTTGGAGAAGCTGGAGCGCGTCCGCATCTTCAACAGGTGGGACGACGAAGAAACTTTCCGCCATGTCTTCTTTTACTTAGAAGATGCTGCTCGAACTTGGTTCGAGAACCATGAGAGCTCTTTGACCGACTGGACTCAATTCAAAAGGGAGTTCCTTAAGACCTTCACTACTGTGGTGAGAAAAGAGCGAGCTGCACTTTTGCTTGAAACTCGAACGCAGCACCCCAACGAAGGGGTTGTGATTTTCGTTGAGGAGATGAAGCGACTTTTTCGCCGTGCCGACCCTGAAATGACCGAAGACAAGAAGCTCAGGTTTCTAATGCGAGGAGTGAAGCAAGAGCTTTTTGCTTGTCTAGTCCGTAACCCTCCGAAGACAGTGGCGGAATTCGCGTCTGAGGCGGCCGCGATGGAGAAGACGCTAGAAATTCGAACGAGGCAGTATGGCCGCCCTGTCGATGCGCTGTTCTCGGAGACCATCGGTGCCGCAACTGGAAGCTCCGATACATTGCGCGAGACCATTCGAGCAGTGGTCAAGGAGGAGCTTCAGAAGCTTTTTCCAACAACGCCGTAACCACAAGTGGCTTCTCTGACTGACGTCATCCGTGAAGAGGTTCAACAGGCGCTGGGAACTTCTATGCCTTCAGAAGCACCCCGTCAGCCCCAAGCGATGACCTACTCCGCAGCTCTTCGTCAACCCCGCCCTGTTCCAACCCGTCGTCAAGAGGCCCAGCCATACCGCCGTCCAATGCCACTCGCCTGACGCCCTGTAGACCAATACCAGACGCCAAGGAAGACCAACGTGTGGAGAACGCCCGATAATCGCCCGCTGTGCTACCACTGCGGAGAGGCCGACCACATCTACCGTCGCTGCCCTTACAAGAGGCTCGGTCTGCGAGGATTCTCCGTTGACGCACCACGCCCCCGACCCGGCCAGCGCCCTACTGAGATCGACGAATACCTGTCCAACACGAACCGAGGACCTGCCCCCTTCAACTGTTCGCCGTCGTCCTACCGGTACCAGTCACCAAACCGCCATAACACTGCTGACTTCTCACATGGAAGGTCCCCCAGCCCACGCGGGGGAAACTAAAAGCAGCAACTTCTGGAGGTGAAGTTGCAGAATGGCGAAAAAACGAAATCCCTCCAACGACGCATGGCCGCACCGAACACCGTACCTGCAGCCCAACGACTCGATCTAACCCGGACGTGACTCCCGAACCCGACGACGCCACGACGCCACGCGTACCCGAAACGACAGAGCCTGCCGCTGAGAAGATGAGAATGACGACGCATGGTGCCCGACCATCAACACACACAAGCCGAGATACAACGCCCCGACGCACCAGAAACTCGAGGAAAGCGGCGTCCGATGTCCAGTTGTCCATCGACGGCTTTGACGTAGTCGCCCTCATCGACACGGGAGCCGACTACTCGGTAATGAGCGGCTCATTCGCGTCGAAGCTGAAGAAAGTTACGACAACATGGGACGGTCTGCATATACGCACAGCAGGAGGCCATCTCGTAACGCCAAGTGGAACGTGCACATCACGCGTCACCATAGGCGGCACCACGTACCCTGCTGAGTTCGTTATTTTGCCTAACTGCTCCCGCGACGTATTTCTAGGAATGGACTTTTTGACGGACAACGGCGCAATAATTGATCTGCAGACCAAGTCGATAACTTTTTCGTCCGATCACTCCACGACGCCGCAGTCGAACCCCGATCACCGTGCTGCTGTCAGGATCGCCGACGATCACATCACCCTGCCACCCCGCGCAAGCTTGATGATTGCCGTCTACTGTGAAGACGCTGCTTCTGACATCGACGCTATCGTAGAGAGTGATCGAAGGTTGCTTCTCGACCGCGGTGTCTCCGTCGCAAGAGGCATTGCGCACTTTAAGCAACTCCAATCTCACGTTTTGGTCACTAATTTCACCGAAGAGTACCAGCATTTAAACAAGGGAGCTGCAATTGCGTTCCTCGAAGACACGCAAGAAGCAAGTGACGTGATCGCGGTCGCCGACTTTGAACACACACCCGATGACACCTTCAAGCTTCCGCAGCCCTTCGACGTGAATCTGGCGCTACCGCAAGAACAACGGAACAAATTATTGGCTTTGCTGCGTCGCTACAGCGAGTGTTTTTCGTCGAGTTCAAAATTACGTCAGACACCCCAAGCGAAGCACCGTATTATAACTGAAGATGGAGCCCGACCTACCCGACAGTCACCATACCGCGTCTCTTCCCACGAACGGGAAGCCATCCGGACTCAAGTCGACGACATGCTCAGCGACGACATTATACAGCCATCAAAAAGCCCCTGGGCTGCGCCGGTTGTACTCGTAAAGAAAAAAGACGGCACATTAAGGTTCTGCGTTGACTACCGGCGACTAAACAAAATCACCAAAAAGGACGTGTATCCCCTGCCACGAATCGACGACGCCCTTGACCACCTCTGCCATGCCAAGTACTTCTCATCGATGGATTTGAAGACCGGCTACTGGCAAATTGAAGTGGACGAGAGAGACCGAGAGAAGACTGCGTTTATAACCCCGGACGGCCTATACGAGTTCAAGGTGATGCCTTTTGGGCTGTGCACGGCGCCAGCAACGTTTCAGAGTCATGGACACTGTGCTAGCTGGCCTGAAGTAGCACACTTGCCTCGTATACCTCGACGACGTTGTGGTATTCGCCCGGAATTTCGACGAACACCTTGCAAGGTTGGAGTCTGTACTCGAGGCCATTCGTACATCGGGGTTAACGCTGAAGCCCGAAAAGTGCCGCTTCGCTTACGAGGAACTCAAGTTTTTGGGACACGTCGTCAACGCCGCGGGAGTCCTACCTGACCCGACAAAAACTTCGGCCATTGCGAACTTCCCAAGGCTGAAAGACAAGAAGGGCGTGCGAATATTTCTCGGACTGTGCGCATACTACCGGCGCTTCGTCGCAAACTTCGCCCGCATTGCAGAGCCACTCACACGGTTGACGAAAGATAGCACGCCTTTTAGCTGGGAAAACGACCAAGAAGAGGCATTCTGCGAGCTTCAAAAACGCCTGCAAAGCCCTCCCGTGCTCGCTCATTTTGACGAAAACGCCGAAACAGAAATGCACACCGACGCCAGCGATATAGGCTTGGGTGCCGTTCTCGCCCAAAAGCAAAGCGGTAGCGAAAAAGTAATCGCCTTTGCCAGCCGTGGTCTGTCGAAGGAGGAGAAAAATTACTCAGCCTCTGAAAAAGAGTGCCTCGCAATTATATGGGCCATTTCAAAATTTCGCCCATACGTATATGGTAGACCATTCAAGGTTGTCACAGACCACCATGCACTGTGTTGGCTCGCCAATTTGAAGGACCCCTCTGGCCGTCTTGGGCGGTGGAGCTTGCGCCTGCAAGAGTTCGACGTTACAATTGTCTACAAATCCGGCAGGAAACACTCCGACGCCGACTGCCTGTCCCGCGCCCCCGTCGACCTGCCACCACTAGACTCCGATGAAGACAGCGCGTTCTTCGGAGTCGTTACGGAGAGCGACCTAGCCGCCCAGCAGCGTGCCGACCCCGACTTGCGCGTCATGATCGACTACCTCGAAGGACGAAATGTCGCCGTGCCTAGGGCGTTCAAGCGGAACTTGCCAGTATTCAGCCTCAAAAACTCCGTCCTAGTGAAGAAGAATTTCAGCCCCGGAACGAAAACGCATTACCTACTTGTCATCCCTGCAGAGCTCCGTGACGAAATTTTGGAAGCGTGCCACGACGACCCGTCTTCCGGACATCTCGGCACAGCTCGCACTATTGCAAAAATCAAGGCGAAGTACTTCTGGCCCCGCCTTACATCCGACGTCACCCACTACGTTCGGAGTTGGCGTGACTGCCAGCGACGAAAAATGCCGCCGACAAGACCCGCCGGCTTTCTGCAACCGATCGCCGTCCCGTCGAGGCCCTTTCAACAGATTGGAATGGACCTTCTAGACCCGTTCCCTACGTCACAATCACAGAACAAGTGGATTGTTGTCGCGACAGACTACATGACGCACTACGCAGAGACCGCCGCTCTTCCGAGGGGCACTGCACAGGAAGTCGCAAAGTTCTTCATAAGCCAAGTTGTGCTGCGACATGGAGCCCCGGAAGTCCTAATCACGGACCGCGGAACGGCCTTTACTGCGGAGCTGATGCAAGGAATCTTACGCTACAGCAACACGGATCACCGAAGAACGACGGCGTACCACCCCCAAACGAACAGACTAACAGAATGTCTGAACAAGACAATCGCAGATATGCTGTCAACGTACGTTGATGTTGAACATAAGACTTGGGATGAAGTTCTCCCGTATGTCACGTTTGCGTACAACACGGCTATCCAGGAGACGACGCAGCTGACGCCGTTCGAGCTTGTCTACGGAAGACGGCCAACTACGATGCTCGACGCCATGCTTCCGCACGTAGAAGACGACGACCTCAACACCGACGTCCAAGGATACCTTCAGCGTGCGGAGGAGGCCCGCCAGCTGGCTTGAGTTCGTACAACGCGCCAGCAGCTCGTGGATGCCGGGCGCTACAACCTCAAACGCCGAGACGCCGAGTACCACCCAGGGGACCGTGTTTGGGTTTGGACTTCCATCCGACGACGCGGACTCAGTGAGAAGCTTCTGCGACGATATTTCGGGCCCTACCAAATTCTACAACGTGTTGGCCAACTTGCCTACGAGGTGATCCCCGATGGTGATTCCGGAACATCACGACGACGCACGCGGCCCAAAGTCGTCCACGTGGTTCGCTTGAAACCTTACTATGCAAGATGAAGGACTTTTTTGTTGGTGTTGTTGTTTGCTCGGACTGTCTTTTATTTTAGCATCGGGTCGATGCACCCTTAGAGGGGGGGGTAATGCCGCGAACCATGTATGGGCTTGCTTATTTATTGTTTGTTTTTACTGCCGGGCCACGCCCGGCTGTGTTATCTGCGTTCCAAGCAAAGCGCGTCTTCCATTCTTTATTTTTATACCGCACGGGCTATCACATTCAGATAGGCAAACTGTTTCGCCCTAACGTCGCTAGCCCAGAATAATCGTCTGTGATCTACAATGTTCTGGATGTGAATCGATGGTTCCAGAAACACTCGCGCCGAAAGATAAAAGGCCTGCAGAGCAGACGCGTCGGCATTCGATTCTGCGACGCTCGCCGACGCAAGTCACTTTGTTGACCGCTGCTTCGCCGCCTCTGTATTCTTTTGAGTTGTTAGGGGAGCACAAGTTCGCTCCAATAAACTTGTTTCTCCTTCAAGACAACTGCATCGTCCTTGGCTTCGTGACAGTATCGAAAATGAGCCAAATCCATTTGCCCAATGGGAGTGTGCTCTTGGCTTGACTGTTTGAACTGTTTCGTGGGTGTTTTCAGAAGTTTCTTTTTGCCGCTTTTCGGAGCTGGCTTATGAATTCTGACGGCAATAGGAGATCGGCAAAAGATCTGTCCCCAGATGCCAACGAAAAGTCAACGGAAGACGGAGTGAACAAAATGAAACAGAGGCCGAAATGAAATGAAACAAGGATTTCATTTTGTCTCACCCATCCCTACGAAATAATTCTGGTTATATTTATTTTTTAAATCCCATATTTGTTATTTTGGTGCTTAACTAAATATCTGCCGCTTACAAGCCCTGGCAAATCTCCCCCCCCTCTGAGAGTACGAACCACTTCATTGAGGTGAAGAAGTTATGAGCATCCTTGTGAAGCGTTATGGAAATTCATGGCAAAGCATTGAAAAGATTGCTTACTTCGCAAGTGCCTTCAGGCATGCCCAAGAAATTATCCTAGGGAAGAATTCGGAAAGATCTGCTAATGGTGCCAAGAGGACTCACCTGCTCTCCATGCATATTTCTACTGTTCTTGAGGCCCGGTTGCATATTTTTAATGCCTTTTCCACCAAAACTCAATCGCACCATGCTTGAAAGTCAATTTAAATGAAGTTTCATAAGAATGCCGAATCAACTCGAGTGTTTCAATTCAGTATTGGCCAAATCCAAACTTATCACCCTAATATTGCTCAAATTTACGGCATAATTTTTAATTACTTGTGGCCATAAACTTCGCCTAGCTGACATATGAAATATATCATATAATAGCTTTGACAGCGTTGCATTTAGGTCCGGTAACAAACCCGCTTGTTTCTCAAATTCGCATTAGGTGGATCTGGCCCATTTCGGAAAAAAAAAAAAAAAAAAAAAAAAACGCCTCTTATGTTGACAACAGTACCCGGACATTCAAAAAGTGCAAAAGAGAGGGCAGCACGTACTTGTGCCCGCTAAAAAACCAGACTTGTTCATGTGTGTTGACTCGCATCGATCCGGCGGCTCGATGGGCTTGTGACAGGTAAGCGAAATTGTGCAATTTCGTTATTAGAAATGATAGCAATACCGACTTTATGTTTATGGTCTCCAGTTGAACCATAAATCATACTTATGAAGGTAACAGTGTTGTTCTACTGACACATGAAGTGAAGCAGCAAGGGCCGGGTGTTGCTCGGGAGTGCCACTGATTGTGTCCGTCCTGATGAACCTACTTTTTTTTAACCAGCGGAGTTGTTGGCTGTAAGTTCGGTGTTGCAGAAAACTACCAGAGAGGGACGCTGTTTCGCAGCTGTCTCAATACCTGCTAGACAACGGAAAGACACGAACGCCACGTCATAGCGTGTGTTCCTCTGTTTGTTCGTAGGAAGCCACACCGTAATCATTGCAGCACCTGCTCGAACGATAAGCCACGTCATAGTGTGCACCTCGCGGTTCATTTGTATAAACGCCAGTCATCGTGTCATCATGCGAATACGCTCAGTATCGTAGAAGAGCCCTTTGCGTGTCAACGTCTGCGCAGTGACTTTGCACCCGCCACTCGGAGACGACTACTAAGCATGCAACAACTAGCAATGTGGAATAAACGAACTTTTTGTGTGTCCGTCAATGCTCACCTACAGCTTCACCATTCAAGTCTTGCGCGCGAGTGGAAGCTTCCCCGAATTTTTTCACTTCACATTTGTGACGTCTGGAGCCTCTTTTAGATCATAAAATTGTCGCAATTTTAATAAAAAAAAATACTTTTGGGCATCAAAGGGTTAAATCGATGTCCAAAATCCACCCTCCTGAAGTGTGAAGCCAAAGTCCAAGTGTGTCCACAAGTCCAACTGTGATCCCCAAGGATATGCTGAGCGCCCCGAATGCGATGATACAATCGGATAGACGCCGGTTTTATAATGTGAAGGACCCAGGTTCAATTCTGACCACAGAAAGTGTTTTTTTTTTCTTTCTAAATGGCTGCCCATTATCGTTTCCTGCCACTGCTAATCCCATACCCCTCTGGCCTTTGGGGTGGCCTAGTGGTTAGGTTGCCTCATCGCCACTTTTCCTCACTCATCTTGGCCTAGCATTTCCACCCTCTCCCCTTAGGCGATGATGATAGTTTTCTGTTAACGACCCGCACGTACAGAGCTCAAGCCTACACAGCTCCACTGTTAAAATGCAAAACAATAGGTGGTCGTCATTCAGCTCTTCACTAGCGAAAAAAATGCACAAAGTGTGGAACTACGTGGTTTTCATCTTGCATGGCTATCTGGCTCGCATCAATTCAGCTTGATCCATTTCTAAAACGCGCTCAGCAGAGTTTTACCTGGTGCAACACTTTGGATCTTATCTTCAGCGCAACATAAAGGGAGAAGTATGTGCTACATGGTACACAAATCTTCAGGTACGCTAAAATGGGCCGATGCATATTTGTGTGACAACTGCAACGCGAGCTCTACCCCCGATTTTAACCACTGGCTAGAGGGACAGCAATTGGTTGAGGTAATTCAGGTGCAGTGGGAAGTGCACCCATGCTGTGTACAAGTTAGATATGCGATTAGGTGCTCTGTAGATTGCTGCTTTCTATGTGGGCTCCTGTAGCAATTTTGATCTGTTTGGTTGCTCAACTTGAGGCACTAGCAGAATGTACCTAGGTGCAAGGTGTAAAATAAAATTAGTGCTGCGACTTGGTTTCTCTGGCCATGATATGGCTCGCCCAACATTACCTCAACTTTCATGGAGTTTGTTTTAAAAAGGGGTGGACATGTGAATAGGTATCCGGTAAGTGCTCAACTTTCTGCAAATTCATCGCTAACATTTCACAAGTGTCGACTGAAGGGCTAGCAGTTTAGTGTGCCTCAGTGAATTTCAACATATCCTTCACAAATTTCATATAATGCTTAACCATACAACAATCGGTGCATTATTAGGCTATCACTTATCAAAATTCACATGTACTTTTCAGCTTGTTCAACACGTAGTGGCACTCTCGTCTATTCTTACCTTCTCAGCTTGGCATGGCTGTATGAGTGAGGCAGATTGGACGAATGATACGGTGGGAATGGTGCCAAAACATTTTAGTCTGCTCTTGAGACATAACGAAGACAATGCCATCCTTGCAGTGCTTGTGGAAGCCAGCGGCATTGCCAAGATGTGTTTTCTAGCCAACTCACGATGTATTATCTTGCACCGTAGCAAGAGTTTACCCAGTTGTGCTGCTGAAATTACTTACTGCATCATTAGGTGACCAAATGTGCATTTGGAGAACTCAAATTCCGCGCTAGAGTGGCATGTTATGGGCAGGAGTGACGTCATATGAGCCAGCACTAAAAACAATTTTCAGTGAGTTAGCTGCACTTTACCATTCAAGTGATGCGATAAAACAGAACTAGAGGCCCCACTACTATCGTCTAGTCGTATGCCTTAGCGAATGGTTAGTTAGGGGGCTACGAATAGCGCGAACAACATTCTGTGATGTCGTAGAAAAGTTGCCAGAAAGTGGCTAGGAAGTCTCCACTGCTTCACGTTTTCTTTAATATCTCCATTATTTGTTTGAAGTTTGGGATAAAATTGGTATCATTGTTATCAAAGCAAAGCACTCTCTTTAATGAGCCGAACTTGTATTTTGTCTTCATGGCTTCCTTAACGAGCCATTGAAAGACTGGAGTAACACAAACTCGGGTGGCAGACATGATAGTTTAAAATGAATGAATGAATGAACACACGTTTATTGGAAAAAAAAAAAGAGGGCGAGAAGTCCCCTTGACATGACCGGTGGCCTCAGTCAAGAGTCGGAAAAGGGATGGGAAGTAAGGAGTGGGGAGAACAGGGAAAGAAAGGCAGCTAGAAGCAGTCCTCAATGCCGGCTTCTCTGATGAAAATCAGCTGAGTGTCCAGCAGGTGCTTCCTGTGAGGTGGGGCTCCAAGCGGATTGACCCAAAGTTCGTAGTCTGCCGGTCGTAGCGGGCCAAGTGTCTTTAGGCAGCGTTCTCTAGGAACACTGAGTGCCGAGCACAGGAGGTGTCGCGCACTGCACAAGGCACCGTTACCACATTTGTGGCAGTTCGGAGTGCTGTACGGGTTTCCACGCCCGAAGAAATAGTGAGCCGTACTAGGCGTAAGGGCCATGCCCGTTCTTATACGCCTTAGCCGCACTGTTGCCCATCGGCTGAATCCGGGAGGGAATGGGTTGGGGTCTTCCGGAATTTCGTTTTGAAGGACGGCCTTCCGCTCGGCCTTCGCCAAAGCAGCACCGTTCTCTGTGTCGATGTCAGCCTCCGCATCTGAATCAGCGGGTTCAGAACAGTCTGGCTCGTGGTGAATACAAAGTTGCTCCCGGGCAGTTCTGTGTGCCTCTTCATTGCCTTCAATCCCTTCACGTCCAGGGACCCATCGGATTTGGTATTGCAGGCCACTCTGTTGGCATTCAGCAATGACTTTCTTTATTCTGCGGACAGTGCGGCTAGTAGTTTTGCGTGAACCAAGGGCTCGAATTGCGTCCATTGAGTGAGTGTAAATTATTATGCGTTCGGGAGGGCCGAGGGTGCTTGGATGTTTGCCTGCATGTTCAGTCAAGGCAAGCAGGATGGCCCGTAGCTAGGCTTCTCGGCCGAAAGTTTTGACAAAGCGCATGTGTGCATTTGCGCTTCGGTCTTCGAGGCTGTACCAGCAGAGTGAGACGCGGTCATGTTCAACTGCGGCGTCTGTGTAGACATGCAGGGTACGATTTGCTGGGGTATCGCTGTCTCCACTGGCTAGTTCTAGGAGGTGATCTTTAACCTTCCTTTTCCTTTGCCTTGGGTTGTCGTGACCAACATTTTTTGGCAGTGGCTTGTTCATTGTCACAATAATCTCCTCCCAAGGCGGAACCAGCAGCTCGTGCGGATGTATGCCGGGAAGCTCGAAACCAGCTCTGAGAAGTAGTCTCCTGCCTGCATTGGTGTTGTCCAGACGTTGAAATTGTCCAATCCGTCTGTCTTCGGCTATGTCGGCAAGTCTATTAGCTTGCGCTTGTGCGTACAGAACGTCCTTGGCTGTAAATTTTGGCAATCCAGTAACAATGCGCAGAGCTTCACGATGCAGGATTTCAAGCTTCTACCAGTTGTTCTTTGTGAGGTATGTATAGTTGATGCCATACATTGTTTTGGAAATCAGGAGACCGTTTACAAGTGTAATGCAGAGATTGGATGACCAGTGGACAACCTGGGTAACAGAATGGCTACGGAAAGATGGGACTAGGAGTAGGGGAAGACAATGAACTTTGTGGTGGGACGAAATATGAAAATTTGGGGGCAAAAAATGGGCTCTGGCATCACAAGACAAGAACGGCTGAAGGAGTGCGAGAGGGGTCTTCTTCGCTTCTACAGTGAACACAAATGGGACTAAAGATTGTGACTGAATACAAGGAAGTTCTTGGAGCCGAAACATTCCACTGGTCATTTGTGTTGGGCTTTCTATACTGAGTTTAACAGGTGGAAAGCCAGCGGCAGGTATTTGCAAGTGCAAAAGATTACTAAAATGCAGCACACAAAGCAATTGGTGAAGTACCTCTATAGTACCTAGCAATAGCCATAAAGGAAAAGGGCAGTAGACATTCCTTTTCAGTACCTGAAACACTACACAGTGACAGGCTAACCAGCCTACACAGTTTCGCAAGTAACAAGGAAACGTGTAAATAACGATAAACATATTCCCTTCATCCAGGTTATAACACTTCCACAGCCACTCCATCGCTCTCTTGGTGCAAACCAATAAGTGCTTCATGCCTGCAAATGGATAGTTCCCTTTTACTCCTCTGCTTTGTCCATAGTGCTCGCTATCAGCAATAGTAGTGGTTTTGACAGCGGCTAGGGACAGTGGCGACAAAGTCGGCCATCTCAGCAAGCAGTTTCATGCCGTGCGGCTGCAGTATTATGGTGGTGGTGGTGGTGGTGGTTGTGGGATCAGGCGGCGTTAGCCTGGCTGGATATGCTGCAGTATTACTCAAGTGTTTTGTCATGCTTTGCTTAAGACACCCCACTAAACAGGGTGCAGTTACTGATTTATCAGGAATAGAGACACGGTCCTTTTTACGTGCGCTTTATCTTTATAGTCAGCCAAATATCCGAGTTAATGCCTACTTATGCCGGTACTGGGTTAATTTATTTCCACGACGTGCAGGTTGGGATAATATGAATCAGACAATTAGCAGTAATAATTATTCGTAGGTAGTTCCGGGTGCGCATGATTTATAAATCAAATCTATATAGATTTCACAAGCAGAGGACTTCGTGAGAAAGGGGTTTCAGCGAAAGTCGAAGTATGTTTTTCTAGCGAGCTACTAAGGCTTCCAGCCCAGTTTGCCAACAGTGGCCTGAGCAGCTTCTTGATAAAGAGCTCACGCGACTCCACAGTGGGATGGGTCCCTGCCAGCAGAACACCACATCAGAGGGCAGTTTTTGAGGTGTTGAAGCACAGCACTTGAGAGCAGCTTGCATTTGTCCACAGCTACGGACCTCTGCTGACTGTTCGGCCTTCTCAGCAAAGGTACACACTAGCTTACACAACCGAACAACTGCAGGTCGGAAGTTACTGAGCCCACCATTGGTCAAGGCTGAACACATACTCCCTCACTTGAAGCCTTTTTTTTTTTTTTTCTTTTGCATTCCGGGCATGTCACCGCGAAATCGAAAAGCCCACGTATTCAGTTTTTATTGTGTGTGTGTTAATCGTGTAGTCAAAAAACAACTCTTGTTTTTTCTTCACAAACAAAATCCTGTTATTGACAGGTAGGCCAGTGCACTGAAGTCAAGTAGGACAGGAAATGTGCTGAATATTCCACAGCACAGCAAGAGCCTCTTCAGGAATGGCTGGACTTGCTCCATTTAGGGCGTTTGCAGTGTTCAAAGCTGTTTGGCATCTGCGAAGTCGAAAAGCCCACGTATTCAGTTTTTATTGTGTGTGTGTTAATCGTTTAGTCAAAAAACAAAACGCTTTTTTCTTCACAAACAAAATCCTGGTATTGCCAGGTAGGCCAGTGCACTGAAGTCAAGTAGGACAAAAAATGTGCTGAATTTTCCACAGCACAGCAAGAGCCTCTTCAGGAATGGCTGGACTTGCTCCATTTAGGACGTTTGCAGTGTTCAAAGCTGTTTGGCATTTGTGCTTCTGGCTGCCCCCAAAGTGCCAACCTGCACGTTGAAATTATATCAATAAACTTTTATGTTGGGCACTAGCACAAGGTGCAATGCTAAACGCACCTTTAGCAACTTTTCTGCAGTGAAGACCGATGTTCTGGTGTCAACTCTGTTGTTGCCGCCATTGAATTGGCGGAGGCAGCTAAACCGAGACTCAACAGGACCGCTGTTGAGAACCTGCACCAAGATGTAGTTGAAGTTGAAAATAGTAATGAAATATTATTTATATATATTTATTTAAATCGAGTAATTCGCTTTTCTTTAAAAAAACACTTGCCCAACTTCATTGAGCCGGTACTTCACGACAGCACCACCGACTTTGTTGTCATGATAGTTGCTTAGCAAGTCTCCTTAGTGAGGGAGGGACTTAGCTCGAACCTTTGCGCTTTCGAGCTTGATGTCCTCGAGGTAGCCAATGAAGTCGACCTGAAGCCATGTGAGTCGATCGTCTTCACTAGCGATAAACAGCCTTTGCCTGGATTTCCAGCCAGACATGTCATGAAGGTTGTACCACATCCCAGATATCTTCATGGGTGTGGTGGTCAATCTGCAATCACTTAATTCCAAAGCCAACTCATGAGCTTTGGGATACTTGTGAAGGAACTCCAAGGTTCTTATGACAACAGGCAAAAATATTAAGGTGGCATATTTTCCAGGTTGTTTAATTCGACGTGTGATCGGCTTAGCAGATGAACTGGCTTCAAATTTGGTTGGATCTCACAGAGAGCCTTAAAAAAAAAAACTGATTTTTTCTGCTCCGTCAAACATCTCTCTCTCTCTCTCTCTAGAAGATTCATTCCAAGGTTCTTGATCAGGTGTTTCTGGTCTGGTCCATTACAAAGAATAATGGGTCATTTTCCTATACGGGATTCAGCAAAGCATGCTGCAGTGTGTTATCATTAGACATGCTTTGAAACATGGCGGTGTTTGCATGGTGGTTGTCCATGGTTGTCCATAATGAAGAATCCCGCCACTTAATTCAACTGCTTTCAGCACTGAACATTGAGTGTCAGGTTACAGAGCTGGTCACGTTCCAGGTTCGTGGTAAAAAAGTACCTTACGGGGATAACATCAGCCGCATAAAGGAAACGCAGGATTTCAGTGGGACCACCGGCTTGAGGTTCACAGCCAACATCAACAAGCCCGAAAATTCTGTAATGATCACAAATTACCTTTTGCTGAATTGAAAATTCGTCAATAATAAGGCTGCAGAATGGCTTTTTCTGAACACAACATGTTCCCTCTACTTGGAGCCTTTCCTTTATTAGGCTTGATAAACCAGTCTGTCTTGTAGAAGAGCCTCTCTGAGTTTCTCTTGTAGAAGAAACGGCAGCTTCAGCAGTTCTCTTATCGTAGCCTTTACAGGATGTCAGCCTCGTAGTACTGGCCGCGCCTTATCAAAGCTGATAATTTGTTCCATGAGAAATTTAGCGTTCAGATCTCCTCCTTGCGCGGCTTTAGAAAGGTTCTTTAGAGTCTGCACATCTCGGTTGTCTTCATATCGCTGAACTTTTTCTCGGAATTCGTCGCAATGTTTCTGAAGTTTCCGCACGCGCTCGTTCACTCTCTGCACTTTGACTTCAAGGCGATGTGCGTTTCTCTTAGTCTCTGCAATATATCCAACCAGGTCGAATGTCGTCTGGCATTCTTCAGCCTTTAACCCGCTTTCCAAGTGTCCCTGGCCATACGCAGACACGCTCGCAGCTACGTTTTCTTGCGGCTTGTATCCACTGGCTGCGCGTTCGGTCCCAGGTTCTTCTCGACGATGCCGCTTTGATTTTTTTCCATCTCTCGCCAATGCCGGTTCCTCTAAAATTCTCGTTTGCATGCAGGTGTCACGTGGATCACGAAGCAGGGTTTTGCTCTCCTTAGAACCAGACGGCAACATGTCGGTTGACGGAAACTGAGTCGGCACGGCTGTTGGAAGCAGCAACTTGCGTTTCACTCCTACCTTGTAATCGTCTGCTGTGAAGTGAAGCGAACATACCACGGCCCTGGAGCTTGGCTGCCACTGGCTGTTCTTGTCGCTCCCTTGTCGGGAAATGTTCCGCAGCCAGGCCTTCCGGAGGTCTTCATTGGACGGCAGCTCATGGTAGTACAGTTCCGGGTTTCGTAAGGCATTCGATTTACAAAGCGGCATGCAACAATTTTTAGGCATCGCGTGCAGTGTAATTTGGCCACTGTCTTGTGAACCGAACAGCTGCACTCGTAGCCTCACTTATGCCCTTATGCCTGCTTAATTCGCTAGAGCCACTAAATAAGCTTTATACTAGTGGCTCTATACTTCGCCGATAAGCAGCGCCCCCACCTCCCAGCGTGGCCGGTCAGTCAACTGCTTACGCGCGCGCTTTTTTGTTTGCGAGACGAATATAGAGTGAACTAGTATTCTAGTTCACTCTAACGAATCGGCATGCCGCACCGAAAGGGGCACCGCCGTAACGCTTCGATCTGAACTGACTAGCGTGCCTTCAACTTTACCACCTTATCTGTTTTTGTGTACACCAGGTAGGCAGGGTCTCCGGAAGAGGGTGGGGGTCAGGGGGGCTCGAGCACCCCCTCCCCCTCCCGCCCTGGTGTTATCATGACTCCAAAACGAAAAAAAAAAAAATCTTGCTGGAGTGGTCCAAAGCACGAGCCTCAATACAACCGAGTCATTTTGCTAGAACACACGTCCCGTCGTCTGCCAAGGCTCATCTTAATTCCCAATTTGCATTGTTTCGTTTCTTTTTATAACTTAATTGTTACTGACACATTACTATGATTAGAGTTTTGATCGCTCTAGTAAGTAGGAGGAAATGATTTTCTTCCCATAATTTTATTCACGATGTCAATTGCTACTACTATCAGTGAAGGCGCTTGCAAGTGCATTTCGAGTGCCACAGAGGCATGGAGGAAAGAATACTATTTCTTTCCTTTTCTTTCCTCCATGCTCAGAGGGTTAAATCCATCTTCCATAACTAGACAAATAATAGCCTAAAAAAAACGAATAAAAGTAGTATTAATTATCACGTCATGTAGGATGTTTGAAATGGACAAAAAGCTGTTACTTAAACCCCCTTCCAAAGTGACAGGTGCCATCTAACCAACGATGCAAAATTCTTTTAATGGGTTTCTCTGTTTGGCTTAAACTTCTGCCTTGTGAATAAATACCTGACCATGGTGGCAACAATTCATCCATACATCAGGAGCTTGCAAGAATGAGGAGGTTCTTCGCCTCTGGCGCAGCAGAGGCGAAAGGGGGACCCGCACCTTCTTCTTTCTGCCGCCCCTCGGGGTGGCGGAGGGAAGAGAGACGGGGACCCTTCTAGTAGCCCAGGCTGTGGTCCAGGCCCCAGTGCTTCGAGGTCTGCCTAACCATATAGACAGGGGGGACGGCGAAGCCCTGCGTGGCCTGACCCGTCTCCTCCCGCCGGACAAATGTTCAATAAAGTCATTTCTCTCTCTCTTCGGCCTCATCCGACTCTAATGAGATACGAAAATATAATGATCATCATCATTGCCCTTGTCGTCGACTGTCTGAGCACCCCCACCTTCGAAACACTTCCCAAGCCTCTGTAGGTAGGTACTGTAATAGTTAATAGTAGCAATTTTTTTTGCGATTCTGACAATAGAGCGTACTTACCCATTTGTTGCAGATATCTTCTGAAAAATTTTAAGCACTTCGAAAATGGCCAGCCAGCCAAAGCTCAACACTGAAGAGCATTTCTAGGAAGGAGTGGGGTACAGCATAGAGTTTCATACTATATTAGTATGAAACTCTATGGGGTACAGGATGTAAACTGCAAAACTGCAAATCCTTCATCAGAACAGAAAAAAAGCATGCAGGCTCTCCTGTTCCCCTACATCACTTCAGTTCATCCTACATAACTTCGGTTCAAGTTCGGTTCAACAGCTCAGTAAAGAAAACAGAGTTAAAAATCCAGAGCAACACTTAAGACTGCTTACATGAGGGAATTCAAAAGCATTACATTTTATATCAAGCTATGCAGATCCTTTAGGTGTAATAAGTCTGCTGTGATCATGTCATCATCTGCTGCAACAATATCTGCAGCGGAATATATGTCTGGCGCGTGATCTTTGCGTTGTAACGGTTTTTGGTGACTGGTGGCAGTTCCCGCTGCAGTGAGTGCCCGTCTCTTTGCTTGGTGTGCAACGTTCTTCTGTTCCCTTGCATCTTTTTCTAAAGCATACTTACAAGGGCAGCCACATCTTACAGCCGCCTCTACAGTCCTTTGCAGTAGAGGCAGCGCTGATAGCAGAAACATGTAGAGTGGTGCGATTGTGCCCTCATAATTGTGTCATTTTCTTCTCCTCTCTGTTACCAATTGAGGGGCTTGGCCAATCTCCTTTGTTAGCCTTACATTTACGCCCTTAGCGTAAATGTGCCTTGATACTTTTGTAGGCCTCCAGTGGTGTGACTGTGTTCTCTCATTATCGTCATAATCCTTTTCCCTTTGCATCATTTTCTTCTCTTCACCTTTGCAAGCCCTAAATATTCGCTATTAGTGTAAGCTTGATTTGCTAAATCTCTAATTAGTGCGCTCAAATGACTCCTGTGGGCTCCACTACGTCTCTAACACACGTTTCTTAGTTGAAGGTGACAGAGTATTTACTAAGTCCACTTTTAGTTACCTAGAGCCCAGGATCGGCTGTGGTGTAGGGTATGCGTGCTCGACTCTCATTCTGTAAGCACCAGGTTGAAATGTAAAACTTAAAATCGGCAAATTTTTGGGTCTATCACATGGCCATACCGACACCCAATTTTTGCATTTTGGCGCACTTAATGCTCGCATTAAAACCCGAGTGCTCAGCTACCAGTTGTGGCTACACACAACCATGCAAGGCAAAGAGAAAGTTTTGGGCTTAAATACAGCAAAAGCTTGTTAATTCGAACTGCAGGGGGAAGTCAACTCTAACGAAAGTGAAGAACAAGAGTACACTGCGATTGGGATGCAGTAGGGCATGTCAACAATCTCGTGCATGAAAAAGTTTGTGTTAAGTCTGCCTTTTGTTCTTGAAGGCGACAGCAAGCACTTTTTGATGTAACAAGTGAATGTACAGTGTGTTGCGACGATAACTGGAACACTTTAATAAAAAATTTTCCTGAGTGATCCGCCGCTCTGTTCACGCTCAAACTTCACACAAAGGTCGCATTTTGTGGTCTATTTTGTTTGACACCGGGAACAACAACGGTAGTTACCTGTTTATTCTGAAAATAAATAAAAACGATTTTCGCCTATGGGAAAATGGCGGCGATTTGGACGTGCGAGCCCGAAAACCGGGTTTTCCGATCGTCTGTTAGCTCATTTCTAGGTGCATTTTCTGATCGTCTGCTGCACCATTTGGCTCCGTACGTGAATCCCAAACATGCGTTTCACTCTGCAGGTGGTTCCGTCGTTCCAACATCAACTTGCGCTGGCTCGCACGTCCAAATCAGCGGCCATTTTCCCATAGGCGAAAATCGTTTTTATTTATTTTCAGAATAAACAGGTAAGTACCGTTATTGTTCCCGGTGTCAAACAAAATAGACCACAAAATGCGACCTTTGTGTGAAGTTTGAGCGCGAACACAGCGGCGGATCGCTCAGGAAATTTTTTTAAAGTGTTCCAGTTATCGTCGCAACACCCTGTATAGTGGAAGGCCTCCTCTTTGCCTTCTTTAAAACCGTAGAAGAGATGGGCAGCATTCAATCCATTCATGAATTTTGCGTGGATGGCTGCACTAGTGCCTCGTTCCCCTTCCCCGTCACTCAACAAGTTTTGCGCTTCTGACCTGGGATATGACGCCCTCATCTGTCAGTGCTCCACACCAATACACTGCATGTACCCGAGCCGGCCCAAAAGCCCAAGCCTGGCCCGGCCCGCAGGCCGGGCTCAGGCTGGGTAGCACGCATTTTCTCGGGCCCATTCCGGGCTCCGGCTTGAACAAAAAATTTTTCGGGCCGGGCTCATTGATCTTTTAAGTTTAAATGAAAACAAAAACAAGAGTCCACCGCACCATTCAAAAAATAACAAAACGACGTATTGCACTTAAAAAGTCTTCAAGTCAATAAAAGAAAATGTATGGGCTCCATCAGCGTAGTGGGAGAGAGCGCGGGTCAGAAAATGAGCACTCGGGTCGTAGAGCACAATTCTTTTTCCTCTGCGTTTCAACCTAAAAAAAAAAAAAAAAAACACAACCTGGACTTTGCATTTTGTGCAGAACATGCCATCAAAGATAAGCTAACATACCCTTTGGAACGTTACACGTGCACTTTTTATACAGTTACTTTTTTGCCAATAAAAGCGACTTTTTGAGTAGACAACTTTGTAAGTATGGGAAGAACTTGGCTCTACTTGGATAAGCACCGGGGACGAACTAACCAGGAACCTTAGCGAATTAATTGAGAAAAGTAGAAGTTAAACTAGCTCTCAGCAGTGTGCAAGCGTCAAAAACAAGTAGGAAGGAGACTTCTCTGGGAAACGAATTTAATGAAACAATAAAAGGTGCAATATCTGTTGAAGAAATGCATAAACAAACAAATCATGCACTTTTTTCAGCATAATTTAAATGATCCTCAGTGTGCCTCGAGGTTGAAGCCTGTTGCAAATGAAGTGCATATTTCTCCGAGATTCTCAAAAATACATTTTCCGAGTCAGGATATGCATGTTCTACAAAGATTGATCTAAGTTTAAAACAAACTTAAATTCCATATACTCGCTGTATGCCTAATAATAGGTTAAAGGGACCAAACTTTTTCGGGATCATGTTTGGAGTCTGTCGGGCTCGGGCCGGGCTCGGGCCGGGCTCATATTTTAAGAATTTGTCGAGCTCGGGCTTTTATCTCAATGTTTTGTCGGGTTCAAGCGGGGCCCGGGCAGTGTCTCTAGCAGGCCGGGCCGGGCCTAGAAATTCCAGCCCGTGCAGTGCTCTCCTCCACACACCACTGCACTTGCGTACACGTCAATGTATTCCGCAAAGGAGACACCTTACAAAACGTTTGCCATTCAGGTTTCAGATTGATTTTACCCCATTTTAGCTCCTCTCACTGTTCTGCAGGCAATGAAGCCTCATGAGTAGGCAGTGGGTGCACTTCTCTAGCCATGCACCAGTCACCCAGCCGCTGACACGGTGGTGCGTAGTTCGGTTTATCCATAGCGGTACCTACGCACGTTCAGATTAACAGGCTTTTTTTATACACACACTTCTATGGGGCTTGGTCGGACCACGTTGTACAGTTTGAATTACCCATAAACTCAAATTATTGAAGTGCAAATTAACGAGCTTTCACTGCATAATACAATGAAGACAAGGCTGAAAAGATCAGGTTGTAATGTAGCTTTAACTAAAAATTGCGCAATGAAAAAGGTCACACAACAAAGAAAAAGTTTTGGGGGCAAATATAACACACTGAGGACAAGGCTGAAAGGATTAGGGTGAAAAACGTAGCTTTAATAAAAAATTGCACCATGGAAAAGGCCACCCACCCAACAGTGCCTTTCACTGCTGCGGAGCAGGCCACGTCTTCTTTACAAGTTCCTTCTTGTTGACCTTGCCGAGAAAATTGCGCTCCAAAGCAGGTACGCACAGCAGAATACTTGGCACGCTGTATGGCGCCATTCGTTCCTTACACCAGCTTCGCAGTTCTTCGAGTTCCAGTGTGGCTGATGGCTCGTTCAGAACTACCACAGCAGCCACCCGTTCACCCCATGTGGCGTCGGGGGCCCCCACTACTGTGCATTCCTTGATGGCTGGGTGGGCTAGCAAGTGACGCTCCACATCTAACGCGCTGACCTTGTAGCCACCAGTCTTGATGATATCTGCTGATGTTCGGCCTAAGATTTTGTAGACACCATCGGTGCAGGCAGCACTGTCCCCTGGAAATGCGTGGTAGTCAAAGGAACGTCAGCATGCACGGACCTCCGATGTCAGATACACTACCAGACTATGCACTGTGTGGAATGGCTGCATGCAACCACTCAATATAGGCCACACTTTTGTACAAAGCGAGAAACAGTAAGGAAAGTTGAACGCTGGCTGACATTTGGGGTCAAGCCGGCAGCCTTCAGTAAGCAGACTTGTATCGGCCTCCCACACACCGATGCTCAAATGTGACCACTTGCCAGTGTGCCCCTTCATTGCATTCCTCAACTTGTAGTGGCAATCAGTGGCACTGTTCTCCCGCTACCCTTGTGCTGAAGCAGCTTTCCACCACACAATGAAAAATAAAGCAGTGACCAGTTTTCTTGTTTCCCCTGCAAGTTTAACATCACTTTTTATGCTTACAAGGCTGAAATAACACCTAGGTGGTGTTCAGTAATGGGGAGCCCCAGAAAAATTCCCACCACCCAACATTTTTTACGGAGCTCCAGACCTCGACCAGAATGAGAATGTGGCTCCTGCAGCTGGGCATCAACCTGCGACCTTGTGCTCAGCAGCCTTGACCACTGTGGCAGGCACAACGGTTTGTTTTAGCTAATTACCACTGATCTTTAATATTATACAATTTTTTAAAGTGTGCATGTGTTTTCTGTAACACAGAACTAAAGCAACCTATTATGGTAATTCAAGAACAGCAACAGCAACCTATCTGTACATTCTGAATAATTTGGGGAGACCGGATGTAAGCCTAAGGAACCGTTGGTTGTCCCTAGTCCGCTGGCTGGCTGACAAGTGGGCACTGTTGAAAGCAGGCACATCATAAAAGCAGGAGGGGTGCTAAGTGGGCATACGAGTGATAGCAGTAACTCCCCTATCCACAGCTCCTGCCTTAAAAATAAGAAATGCGCACTACTTTACAGCAGGATGAAGAAGCGCCATGTTATGTCTCCTTTTTCATCCCGTTGTAAGATCAGCTTAAGTTATATAGCCATGTTCCAACCAACCCAACTCTGTCCCTTGGTTCAGTTTGCATTATTTGTGTTAGCACTGCACTAGAACACTGTGGTCAACTAAATGAGTGCGAACAACAACTAACCTGTCTTGAACCAACCATCTTTGGTGAAGGAGTCCCTTGTCACCTGGGGCCTGTTCCAGTAGTACTTGAACACATTAGGGCCCCTAATGAGCAGCTCACCACTGGCATTTTGTGCTCCTTCAAGGTATTTGCTGCCTTCTGCCGTGCCAAGGACCAAAGGCTTGTATCCTAATGCAGAGCCATCTGTTTCAGCAATGCACACCTCAACGCCTGCTGTGGGGTAGCCGACAGCGCCTGGAAAAAGGAGCAAGGCAGCAAAACTGGTACAAGGCCCAGGGAAATGGGATGCACAATGCGTACAAACAAACTTCACAATTCGGATAACAAGTAGCTTAAAGAGCCCCAGCAATGTCAAGATCTCTTGAGCACCTTGCAAATGTATGCGTGCATTCATTTTAATATCTAGAGCTTCTCACTTGCACAACAATGAAGTACGTGTGGAAGGACATACCTAGTAAGAAAAATTCATATACCTCTCATGAGCAAATACACTGCCAAAAATAAACTGAAGAGGCATACCAGCTCAATTTCCTGTTTTACGTTACGGATTGTCGGCTCATGACATACCCAGAAAAAACATTATTTATATAGATACTGCGGCATAACGGCATCTTAATGCTTTAAAGGCACCATGAAGACAACAAAATTAAAGCCAGTTCACGCTAGTGAAATCTGATGAAACAGCGGAGGTGCTGTTGGCGTTCACGGGCGAGCACGCACTGACATTCTAGCCCTTTTGCATCCGTTGTTGCTGTAGCGCCAATGGGCTGGTGTTCATGGGTGAGCGCACTGAGACCTTCCAAAAATTCGGCATCCATGGTAGGAAAGGCCATCTGATGGCCGCGCTATCTCTTACATACACCCTTTCCTCCTCCTCCTCACCCACCCCCTGGCGCACGAGCCAAGATTGTCCACTGGACGGCATTCAAGGTAGTGGCACCATCTGTCAGCCCAGCGAGGTATCTTCTTCTGCGCACACTGGACAGCCATCGAGGCGGTGGCGCCATCTGTCGGCCCAGCAGGGCACATTCGCCTGGCGTGACAGACATCACCAACGGACATTGCGAGTCCCTAAACAGCTTAGTAAAACTTGCTGTTGGGCTAGTTGGTTCATGATTCGAGGAAAGATTGAGTGCAAACAATTCGATAGAAGACGCAGAAAGATCCGACGGGACTAGCACTCATCTAGT
The DNA here is from genome assembly GCF_048455015.1 of Haemaphysalis longicornis. NCBI lineage: Eukaryota > Metazoa > Arthropoda > Arachnida > Ixodida > Ixodidae > Haemaphysalis > Haemaphysalis longicornis. The sequence goes on along the minus strand of NW_027526203.1, from coordinate 361,912,328 downwards.
CTTTCAGAAAGGTGAGAGCGTTAGTCCCGTCTGGTCTTTCTATGTCTTCTGCCTGCAATCACTGACTGGCGTAATCGCCTGGTTACGCAGGTCTGTTAGGGCAGGCAGTGCCTCGAGAGACTGCCATCACTGCCAGCTTATCTACATATTTCGTTATTATGTGGTTCGCATTTAACATTTCATATTTTACATTTTGCCATAGTTGTTTTTGACGGGAGAAACATTTTAATGCCCCTGTCACATGGCAGATCTAATGACATTTAGAGCAAACGTCATTCGCTCTAAATATCATTACTTCGGTGCTACACGAGAATACCGAATCACATTTGAGGCAAATGACATTTAGCAGCTAACTGAGGTCCCGAACCTCAGTCAGCGGCCAAATGAGTAGCCTCGACAGCATTGGCGCGTCACTAGACAAGAAAATTCAGTCATAAACCGAAGAATACTGTTTCTAAAAACTGTCAGTAAACTTATATTTTCCTCTTTGTGTTGTAGTTGAAACAAAGAAAGAGAAAAAAGTACTAACAAAAAAAAATCTCGTCCCCAGTGCGCGCACTACCCTAAAACGAATTTTTCACGGACTTGTCTCCGCTTGTGATGTCTATTGATGTCACCTAAACTGGTGATTTTCTTATTTTTATTAAAAAATAATCCTTTATGTTTTTAAAAAAATATTGTGCGTGAAAACATTCTAGATGCGCTTGAAATACAATTTTGTGGTTTTGCGGGCTAACCGTCACTGCTATCACAATCAGATGAGATTTGTTTCGCCATGAAGACTTGCACGGCCGAACCGAATGTCATTAACAGCTGATGTCATTCACTTTGAATGATAGATTTGCCGTGTGACAGGGGTATAATAGCGGAGCTGTTTAGGATTCGAGAAAAGATTAAGAGCAAATAGCAAACAATTCGACAGAAGACGCAGAAAGACCAGACGGGAGTAGCGCTCGTCTGGTCTTTCAGAAAGATCAGAGCACTATATTTATGGCAGTTAAATATTAATCAAAGTGAATAATGCAACAGAAAACTTTTTTTCTCAGTTAAAGTCAGCTTCAATTAAAAACGTGTTAGAGTACAGCAGCAAACAGTACAAAGCAATGGCAATAAAACAACCAGTACCGGGATGCCTTTTCCCGTGAAGAAGATTCGACAGTGGTACACCAACTTCAGTCATCCCGTACCGTTCCAATATAGTCATTCCAGTAATGTCCTGGAACTTTTCAAATATCGGTTGCGGAAGAGAGGCTGAGCCACTTATGACAAACCTGCAGCAGAGGCAAATCAAGGGTTGTCATGGGTGCTCCTTAGTGGTCTCGCATGCCCACCTGATGTTTCTCGCGAACGTATCCCTAACCACCTCTGGTGCGGTCTCTGGGCGGTGCCTCAAGTGCTGCTCGTAGTGCTCAATCAGCTTCACGTACATGGTCGGTACAGCCATGAACACCGACACTGCAGGCTTGCTTTTGTCCAGGTGCAGCAGGTGTTTCCATACCTTTGGGCCCACAAGGAGAGCCGCAAAGGGAGAAGAAAAATTGGCAGCAGCAATACAAAGACATTCGCCCGCATGGAATCAACAGTGTGCACGTGTGCTAACAAAAAAATTAGCACAGCTTCACTGATTTAACATTGCGAATGCTGATGTTAACAGCACAGCTGCCTGGCATTCCCTAATCACAAGGCTAAGCTTCAAAGAACTTCTCAAAGCCAGCTGATTGATTTCCATTTGTGCCAATTCAATTTTGCGTGCTCCACTGCTCGCGCCATCTACTGGAACATTTTGTTACTTTTGAACTTGGTACATTGCCACAAGGGGGCGCCGCGAGCACTTTTATATTTTGTGGTCGAAACATTTTTTCAAGACGTATTTTTTATTTGCTATCGTAAAAATCAAGCAGCCACGTATTTTTAATTAAATGAACAATGCAAACATCACTTGTGTGTAGGTGTCTCGCCTCAAATATGCCCAATGTGTTCTTTTTGCTTAACAACGTTGACGAGTATAACCAATGCCACCAGATTTAGCAGTCTAGAAATGTTCTGCCTGTACAACTGTTTCATTCAAGGACTCTTTTAACTTGCTGCACGTATGCGTGGTGTGTGACAAAAATCAGGTGAAGCTTATTGAAAGTCCTGGGGAAGCCCAAATGCGAGAGCAACAAATGGCACCAGCGTGCAAATGGCAACAATAAACTGACAGCTTTACAAGCACTGAGTTAAATTACCTTTGCAGACCAAAAGGATCTCTATAGTTCATCAAAGAACCATGGCTCTAATTATGTTCCTCAGCAAGAGTACAAAATTTCCAATAGAAACACATGGAACACAAAAAAATATGCACTGTGACCATTGTTACTGAAAAACGAAAGCCCGTATAGCGTTTTTTTGAGCACGAAGAGGGAGGTGGCCCACCTCGGCAGCGCTGAACTTGGGCAACATGAAGCACGCTGCTCGTGAGTAGAGTGGCGTGAGCAGGCCACTGATGATCCCGTGGGTGTGGTGCAAGGGCAGTGCGTGCAGCATCACATCCTCAGGCGTCCACTGCCAGGCCTTCCGAATTTGAGCTGCTTGGAAGTGCATGTTGTTGTACGAAAGGACCACTCCTTTGGGTGGCCCCGTTGTCCCACTGGTGTACATCATCAGGGCATCCTGCTCCTTCAAGCTTTCCTGGGATAGACAATCCCTTTGGATGAGCAGAAGAGAAAAAACACACTGGTACTCTCGCAAAGGCACCTGAGTGCACGCCCATCATCTGGTAGTTCAAAATCAAATGTCAACTTCTGCTAAATTACACGAATGCATGCAGTTCCTGCAGGCACTAGAGAAGCCCAACGGCTGCCAACACCCTTTGTTTTTGAGCACAGCTCTTTGACAAGAACAACGAAAGTGTGACAAGTGACACCTTATGAAAACATAAACAGAAGCCGTAACAAAGGACACTTCTTGCAACAGAACCATCCTTGAACTTTGAGATGACTGGCGGTATCATCACTTCTGCGAACTAAATATTCAGCTGCAGCCATGCATTTCAGATGTGTGCATCATGTGGGGCCATGGCAACGTGACATGTCGATGCAGCTTCAGAGGCCACACATCACCAGGGCCCCAAGTTCAATCAGTTCGTGCCAGAATGCCTTCTGTAACGATGAACGCAAGGTAACTGCACAACTTCTTTTGTGCTCCACTCTATTTCGCTGCTATGCTGTATATCTGATAAAACCAACATGTTTTTCTTTTTACGTATAGTTAGCTACACCTTGTTGATATCCTGAACGCACTGTTTTCGCAGCTCGGTTGAAATACCGCCAAAACGCCCTTATTCAAAGACATTGCACTTCTACTGCAACATACATTAATGCAGCAATATTCCTACACGTACGTGCAACCATTACAAATTTTCAACAAAATTTAGCATGGTGAAATAAAAATCCACCATTGCATTACTTTTTTCCACACTGCATTGCCACCTACTCACCAGAGCGGGCCAGTTTTTGGATGGTAATCATAACGCCAAGTCTAGAGAAAAGGCACATACAACAGACCTCAGTTTTTTTCAATTGCTACGTGCACCCACTTGTACAGCAATGTTTATAGCACTAGCTAAAGCAGGTCTAACAAGTGGGCGATGCACCAGGCCAAGTGAATGCATGAAAATACTAGCACTCCATGCTTGTTTATTGCCAAAATGGTCCTGAACATCGGCCAATAATAATAACAATAAAAAGGAAGCTTTCTCCCTTCCTCGGCGTTTGCAAGCCCTGTGAAAGCCACCCGTCAGCTGCAGAAAGTGACACTCGGGCGAATGGCCACAAACAGAAGGTGCGTAACTGGCTTGGTGTTTACCGTGCACTTCATTGCCACCAATGAAAGGAAAGCAGCAAGAGCAAGCAATAGGTCATCTGCAATGCAGCCAAGCAGGCAAGGGCACATTTGATTTGAGACCACCAGAAATTTCAAGGATTCAAAGTGGCGAGCATTACTGGTAAACAGGAGGACCTAGCCTTGCAAGGTGTGCGAGCAGTTGCTCCGCTTGGAAAGCTTTATCAAAACTACTTGTCGCTCATCACCAAAAGTCCCAAAGGTTTGTGTATTTCCAAATGAAGTATGGATTCCTCGGAAAGAATCTCATGTCTAGTCCTCCACTTTCTCAAGGATTGTCGCTCATCACCAAAAGTCCCAAAGGTTTGCGTATTTCTAAATGAAGTATGGATTCCTCAGAAAGAATCTCATGTCTAGTCCTCCACTTTCTCAAGGACTGAAAGTAGACAAACGTATGACAAAAAGCACAAACATGTTCAGCGCAAAGCTCACCCAATTTCCGTCTTCAATTTCTTCTGCCTTGTCAATATCTGGTTCATCAATAACTATTGCTGGTAGGGAGAGGTGCTCAGCCAGCTTCACGATGCGCTCCTTGTACTCCCGAGTTGTCAGCACAATCGACGTGTGCGAATCCTTGATGTAGTACTCCAGCATTGAGTCTGGGTGCTGGTGGTACAGGGGCACAGCCACATTACCACCCAGCCAGCAGGCCCACTGCGTGGCTACGTAGCGAATATCACTGGGGCACAGATACGAAATTCGCATCTGCTCGCGCGAGCTGGCCAGCCTCGATATCTGTTTCTGGATTTGCTGGCTAAAGCCAAGTAGCTTCCCGTAGGAGTGCGAGCCGATTGCGTCGACCACTGCCACCCTGTCCAAGTGGTCTTGGATGCCCCCAAACACCGGAGAGAAGGCAGGTGGGAAGTGATCGCTCGCCGAGGATGCCCATCTCGCGGGGGAAATTAATCGAGCTTTTAGCCTCCAAAGACTGGCACTCTTCACGTGAGTTCGTTGTAGCCTTACGAAATGTGCAAGCGTCATTCTTCTTTCAGGTCCTGCAAAAGAGAAGCCGTATCAATTCACGATAGTCAAGGAGCCCCCGAGTGCCCCGAATTGAACAAAGCGTTATTACTATAGCATTATTTATCAGCGGCATTCTGACACACTTTTGTACTTGTGATTCGTTTTTATACTTGTATTTGAGCTTACAGCCTGCGATTTACACATGTTATCGGCTTTAACGCACAACAAAATACTTCGTTACCAGGTCCTCCACCACCAAGTTACGCTTATATTTTTCGGATCTATTAAAAGAGTGACAACTATTTCTGTACAAGGTGCACGACTCACCTAAGGCGCGCACTGATTGCAAGGCATCCACTTCTGTTTTCGTTCCTTCTCACGAGTAGTACAACAGCCGCGGGTTGCGACCACCTGCTGCGGCTTATCGTGCACTGTCATGGGACACGTGACTGCAAGCTGCAGGCGCTGCAGGGCTGCAGGTAACACCGGTAACACGACCGATTCTCGCACAAATATAAAGAAGATACACGAAGCAATTACACTGGCAGCTACCGACGCACCCCTCGAACTACCCGTCGCGACACATTTTCAACTTTTGTATTGTAGCACTTACAGAAACGTACGCGTTTTGAACTTTTTTTTTCAGTTTATGAAATGCAGAGGCGCTGCCACACCAACGACCAGATAACTTTACAAAGCTACAGCTACGTGCGAACAAATCGGCGCACGATTAGGGGGAGAGCCAGGAGAGCCGCGGAAGGCCAGTCAGGCCGTCAGGCCGTCATGCTCAGCTGACAGCCGCACCGGCCGAATCACAGCCGAATCTTGTATTTGGGGATAGTGCAACTATTTTATCCGCTTCGTTTGCTAATATTTTTTTATTAAGAAAGAATTTCACTAATAATTTACATTTTATAGTGGCAGTAATGACAGCCCAAATGTCAATCTGCGATTAAACGTCGTTTGTTTTGACTGCAAAACCAGCGAAACTTCGGCGGTGGGTTCGCGCGGCTTACCAAATGCGTCCTCCTGTCCATCAGGTAAGTTTAGACCATCACACTTCGTCGAAGTACTGTTCGTCGCGTTCCAAAAAGAGGGTAACGAACACTTCCCCAGCTCTCACGCGAACCGTATTTTAGGCGGAGTCCTGTTACGTGCATGCGCAAGGGGCGCAGCCAGTGTACTACGATTGAGAACCGTCCTCGAGCACTGCGCGACTTTGCGCTTGGAAGAAAACTAGATCGGAGCGTGCAGCGTGGACGTCGCCAACTGCAAATTAGATTGCAGCTGTGGATTGTTCATCAGCAGTACCTTTCTCTAGTTCATCTTCCTTGCATTGATGGATTTTCTCACTGCATTGTGATCGATGCGTGGCGGACATTTTATTTCCTCCTTTTTCTGGCTCGACCCTGTGCTGCAAAAAACCGCGAACGGGTACCGAACGACTGCTATGTATTTGTGTCAGTGAGTTGACTCGTGGTTTTCTGCTGATGAGCAGAAAATAATATATTCTGACGCTCGGTGTGAACAGAGTGTTTGATTAGCTTCGTCTTTGATACTTACGCTGCATGCAAACCTAGTTCGAAGGTTCTGTTTTATTTTTCTTCTTCTTTCTCTTCATGCGTGTTCTCGCGCATGTCCACCGTGGTCACTTCCAGTGATCGTGAATGGCTTTCCCCCACTGATACCCAGGTGGCACGAAGCGCCGTTTCCAACATCGCAGTAATGTAGCGCAAATCTTGTTCTCGGCCTATTTATATTATTGCTTGTAGACTTCGACGATTGTTTGGGTCCTGCAGTCTGAAATGTTGACATTTCAAAGCCGAAAGTTAGCAAATAGCTTTGCCAGGTAAATTTGGTTATTGGCGTCGAAATGGAAGTGGTCCTACTCGTTCTGTGTTCTGTAGTCGGGTGGCCTTTAGCGTACACGTTGGAAAGCAAGCGAAGCACTCCTGAGTGCTTCACCTGAGTGCCCGCGGCCACCTGTTTAAATTCTAATTTAACTGTATAATGTGTCAAACGGGAAATTTTGCGGTGAGGAGTTTGAGGAGTTTGAAATTTATGCAACGCATGAAGGGCAAGTGACAACCTGTAGTACTCATAAAACTGGTCAAACGTGTACTAATGTAATCGATAAGTGTAATTTCTAATAATTTTGCATGTGTAATTACTTTTCGAAATAATTCTAATGTTATGCCAGTCACAACAGTGCGTTATCCGTAGTGTAGAGTGTTTTGGGGCGCATCTTAAGGTACTGTTCTACCCAAAGCCCCCCCCCCCCCCCCCCCCCCTACTAGGTCAAAGAATTGCTGTCACAAGTAGACATTAAATTTTGTTCCTGCCATTTCTATACTTGTCAGTGGTGTGCTGTGAAGAGTATGCTCTGAGTGGGCATGAGATCTGCCGAGCAGAAGGAGGGTGCCTCGCTCAAGAATTGGTGTGGTACCCCATGCAAGCCTGTTCTCGGGGCCTTGTAGATCTCTCTTGCAACGGTTCCGCAACTTCCCCATTCTGGTGGAAACTGTCGCACAAGCTTGCTTCTCGTGCCCACCGGCAGAGCACAGCCTCCAGTGCTAGGATGCGCCTGGCCTGTGGTGTAATCTCATTCCGTGTGCCTTCCTTACTTTGCAGCCCATAGTAGGCGAGGACACTGGAGAGTCGCGTGAACTGCTCGAATGGTGACAATGGCGCACCGCAGCGAGTGCACCACTGGTCACGAGCAGCAGTTTGACAACTCATCAACCGTCCTGGAAAAAATAGCCGGTCTTTACGCCGAACGCCTTCTCAGCGACATCACCTTGGAAGTTGGGGGAAAGCAGTACGCCGCACATCGGCTCATTCTGTGTGCTTCCAGCGATGTGTTTCAGGTAATGCATGCAGTCCCCTGTGGAGGACATTCTTGAATGGCAGCGTTATCACCATTGTTGCTGTAGTCACGGTAGCTCGAGTAAAATATTACCTACTGTTCCGTGTTTTACAGTGCATTTTACTCAAGCTGCAAGGTTGTATTTTTTACTGGTTCAAAACTGGAATGTAATTTGTGTAATTTGTATGCACTTGCATGCAAATCTTCTCTATACAAATTTATCCATCTTTTTTCTTTAAATTATACATGTTCAAACTACGAGCCTTTTAGAATTGAGGGCTTCTTGCATTTTATGTAACTAGGTAATAAAAATGAAGGCTGAGGAGGGTTCAAAATTGCGAGTGCTTGTATTGGAGTAAATGCAATAAATGGCCACAAAGCTTGTGCATATGTATTGATCAACATCTCATTTAGCCCTTGCTGCTACCAAGCATTGTTCCTGGTATAGCTATAACTTCTTGGCAATTATCTTAATATTATTTTACCTACGTTTTATGTAGCTTAAATATAATTTTGCACATTCAGTTGAGTACAGGGGGGGTGTCATGTTTTTCAGGTTCTGTAATTTCCCAAATTTTGGAGTAAGAATTGGGTGCTACTTTTGAAAATTGCGGGGAGGGAAAAACCGGGGCATCATTCCTTTTAGTTAGTAATAGTGATTGCAGAATATGTAAAATAAGTTACCAGAATAGCATATTGGCCGGACTGTGCGTCCGCTGAGCAGCGGGGTTATGCGATACTGGAAGCATTACACGGGGACAAGCGGTATTTTTTCATCCTGCAGCCTGCTGACGTGGACAGCAGAGCAGTACAGTGATCCAGTGATGACAAGTGGGGTTATGGGTATCCTGCTTCTTACTTGGGATGGAGATGCACACACAGCTGCACGATGATTACCCCACGAATGCACCCACTGTTAAAAAATAGCGTTTAGTGTAGTCTCTGAGAAATGGATCACGTGGTAGAAGACACGAACCAGAATGTTCCCCATCTGGGGAATCAGCTGGGAACTGCTCAAAAAGAAGCTGAGAATCACTCTCGTTTCAAACAAGCACGCTGCGACAATGAACCGTGGCATCAGTGAAAAATTATTGTGGCTCCACCTCCTGAAGATGGAAGGAACTGCTGGGATGTTACCAAAATATACAATTTCCCATGCTGCACATTGTGTAGTAACGCTTTAAGGAGAATTCTTTGCTTCATGGAATTTTAGAAAGTTTTGGGGGCTGCCAGGTTTTGGAGACTTGTTGGGCGGAAAGGGGGGGTGTAGATATTGGATTTTTCACTAACCCCCTCCCCCCCCCTCCCCCCTCATGTACCACTGCTTCAGTTTTTGCGATAGCGTTTGTTCTTGCATGGCCTTCATGGAGTATGCAGCTGCATGTGTTGTGGAGAGAATGTCAGTGCACGAGAGAGGCATGGTTGCTGCCTCTGGTGTGTGCTACCCCTGGCTGGGCACCCCGTGTGCAGGTGATGCTGATGGACCCCAAGTGGAGCTCGAGCAGGACCTCGCACATTGAGCTGAAGGAGGAGCCCCTGTGCGAGACGGTGTTTGGTGACTTCCTGGGCTACCTGTACACGGGACGCATGCGCGTCGACCACCTCCGCGTGCTGCCCCTGGTGGCGCTGGCTGATAAGTACAATGTCAAGGACCTCATGCGCCTCTGCATCAGCTACATGGCCCACCACATCGTCTCCGCCGCCCACCACAACCAGCTGGTGAGGTCACTATGCACAGGCTCGTGGGGATTCCGAGACAGGCTCGTTGAAAAACATTGTAGCGCAAGTCAAGAAACATAAGTGAGCTGGAATGAGTAGGGTGGACAACGGGGGGAAAAAAAAGTGGTTTTACTGATGTGAAATAAAAGGTGCAAATCACTAGCAGAGGCCTTTGGCCTGCACTGGACAGCTCACAGATGAAAAAGAGGATGGCAACTAACACATTGCCTCACTGGAGGGGAAATCGCTTTAAAACCATTGAACCCTGTGCGGTCCGAAGCTTTTACCCGCTTTCCGGTTGTCCTGGTCCAAAACTATTTTGCCAGTTCCGGCTCCGCGAAGAAAAACACTAACTGTGCAAGAAAAACTCACAGGATGTTTTTTTTTCTTGCATTCTGCTTGCAACTCCTTCACTGATATTTGAGCAGCGTGTTGAGCAGTGTTAATATTTGTTCCTAACCCTCGCATGTGTGCAAAAAAGGAAAAAAAAAAAAGCTTCTTGGATTAAAAACGACAATAAAGTAAATTGTTGCCCACAAGTTGTTGGTTTCATTTTCCCGCTTAAAAGGGCCTCTCTGCGCTTTGTAAGTTTTGAATGAATTAGTTCTTTACTTCCATGTTCCTTGCTTCAATGCTTGTTGAGCATATATGTTTATATTGTTCTAAATTTCCATATTTCTCTAAGTGCTATTTCTTCTTGCGTAGATAATACCGAAAATCGCAAGCAGTGATAGCAATCCTGCCACAATTCTTGAAACATGGCGAATTATTTTTTGGTCAAATATTTTATCTTTATTTTTCTTGACAGTCAATAGTTATAAATCTCCGTCAATATTTTCAGTTAATAGTGATTGATATTATAAGTTAGTAGGTATGTATTTATTATGCATATTTTTAATCCCTGAAAAATCATATGAGGAGGTCGAGGTGCAGTCTCAAAATTTAGAGCGCAAAGAAGGGAATGAATGTTGCCAGCCTAGTGGAAAACCCAGAATAATGGCCATCTTTTGGAGAACAAGAAATTTATCTCTTGACAAACTATTCGGCTATGAAAATCTTAAACTTGTGGGTTTATTGGGTTTTGCCTTGCTTTACATAGGATAATTTTGTACACTCCTTAAAGTGAGACATCGTGGTCAAATATTTTCTCCGAAGGCCACAAATGCGGAATGTGACAAGCAACACGGCCTGATCACAATGCATTTTCTTGCACAGCCATTTCTACTTTAGAACGTAAAGCGGAGAGGAATGTCAAGAGGCAGCTCAAGGTCAATAACAATGCTGAGGAAAACTCGACGCTTATGGAAAACCGCCGGAGCAACAACTAACTTAAACAAATTATACAAAACACACACATGCAATTTATTACCTTCATGGATGTTGCGTCTGCATTGGCAAGGCATGTATGAAAGGGGCTGGTCAACTCATGGCACACTTCTTTTTTTTTTCCCCATCAAATGGATGCTGAGTGCAACTCTTCGAGGCGTTTCCAGGCAATGGACCCCTCCTTGCAGTAAACACTGGGACGTCACAAAGCCGCGAAATGTAGCAGTGGTAGGCAAAACGCGCCTGCGCCGACGGCCCGGCCCGGCTGCGAGGCACCTGCATGGAATGATGTGTCATTGGTTCAGACCATCGCTAGGTGCCTACATTACAGGTGGGGATCTAGCTAGCCTGGCTGTGGCTGCACCTACAACCGCCGATACACAACTGTGAATCGTACGGGCAACAGACGGCAAGGGCATATAATGTTATCGGATAATCAGTGCACAAACAGAACAGCCTAAAAGGGGTCATTCTGAAGGCTGGTGCTGTTGCAGCATGTTCCAAGAATGTTTTTTAGGCGTTAGGTGATGGCAGCTACATACCAAGGGAAGCTCATTCATTTTTGTTTTCGAGGTCCGCTTACGCCAAGTGCTGCCTTAGGCAGCGTGTAGTGTACTCTGCCTGTTTTTGGTCGTCTTGCGTTGCGTGGAGACAGTGGTGTACACACGATTTCATATCAGTGGAGGAAAGGGAAAGGATAAAAGGAGGAAAAAGTAAAAAAAAAAATGCACCCCCTCCTTCTAACAGCAAGGATGGTTAAACGTGAAGCTTTCTCAGATGGATTCTTTGGTTGGCCAATCCCACACTGCGAGTATATGCTACTCTGGAAGTACGAAGCACTTTTCTAGAATACCCACAGCAACTCTCTGGGTGTGCACTGCGTAGGCCTAACGTTTGGGTTCGGGGTGTACAGCGCAAACCGGTTCCTGCTGCTTGGCATTCGCTTCGACCATGTCGAAATGGAGCAGTCGGATAGACGCCCGCTTCATAACGCAATGAAGGCAGGTTCGATTCCGGCCACAGGAAGTTTTTTTTTTCTTTTACTTCGCCCACGATCATTTGTCATCATAGTCGGAGAAAGTTGGCTTTGCTGCAGGGCGTATTGGCATACTACGGCATCAGTGAGGACACTAAAGCTTCGCTTAAAAAAAAAAAGCAACAAAAGAAAGAAACTATAAAAAGCCAAACTCAGAAATTATGCATATAAAAAATATCCGTTTGATGTCATGTACATAAGTTACCGGTTGCTTTGTTCATTTGATTAATTGATTGATTGATTTTCAGGTTTAACGCGCCGCTGCAACACAGGCGATGAGGCGTGCCGTATTGGAGGGCTCCAAATTAATTTTGACCACCTGGGGATCTTTAACGGGCGCCGAAACCTTGTATACACGGGCGTTTTTGCTTTTCTCCTCCATCAGAAAAGCGGCCACTGTGGCCGCGAGAGCTTTTCCCAAGTGAAATTTCGAAGGGTTGATTGTCATGCGGAGAGTACACGTAACAACCGCATATGGTTGGTGCATATAGGTTGCGACACAAGACGAGGTATAGGTAGTCGTCATTTCACGGTAGTCAAAGTTCTGTCCGCCTCCTCAGAGGCCCCCGCCCGCCCCCCTTTGCGTGTTCCGGTACCTAGAGGCAACAACTGGAGAATGCATTCACTTAGGAAGTCCCCTTTGTGGGAACTTTTTCTTTGTTTTTCAAGTTTAATGAGTAGCAACACCGACACGTGAGGGGCCCTCCTCGAGGCAAACTGGCACGATGCTGAGTTCAGGCACGGCGGGCATCTATTTCGCCTTTGTCCCACGACATAAGAATTGACTAGTCACAGCCAATAAATTTATTGTACTCACAAGCAAGTGTTCCTCTTGAACGAATTTCTTCTGCTCCCTATACAAAAACTAGTCGGTCAATCTGGCGGCTGGTGGGTGGCTATTGTGGATTGCTGGTTGAAACATTTATTGTGTCTTGCTTGTGCAGGTTAGACATTAGCTTCTTTATGATGCTACACTCTACTTCGTAAAAAAATTCAAATATTTTGCGGCACGAGAATCCCCCCCGCCACTGTTTTCATTGAACATTTGGTACCACTCTATTTCGGTGGGCGAAATTTCTGCTTGTGTTTGATGAATGAACAACATCATGTGATGACACCTAATCGGCATATGGCCAATGTGTGCCTGCGTTTCATGGAGCAGCAGATGTTCGAAAATGGGTAATGTTGCTATGAGCAAGAGCAGACTGTGGCTGTTGTTTGGCTGCCAGTGTTTTCGGTGAAAATACCCTCCGAATTTTACTTTTGGGGGATGCGAAAGAGTCTTATGTCGCTCCCTTCCCTCACACGATTTGCATAGCAGCCTCACTGCTTACACGCCACGCACCAGCCCGAATGTTTTGCCAACCACCCGCCCGGCCGCAGCGAGCACGTGCACTGGCCGTTGCGTCACGGCCGCCGTGTGATGTACCCTGGGGGAGGTCCATTGTTGTCGCAACCGCTGTCAGCTCCAGCAGCAGTGTTCAAAGTTTATTGTCGCCTTGAAAGTGGCACAGTGATTGCCACAGTACCAAGACGACGCACACTAGTTGTTCATAGCGGTTGAGCTCACCAATTTCTGACCCAGAGCTTTGTTCGCTGTGCACAATGAGTGTCCCATCCTATTGATAACTAAGCACACAATCAGTCTTGTGCTGACTCTGGAGGGGAAGCTGGGCTGATTGAGGATGTATTTGTCGTCTGAGCAATCCTGCATGATTGTCATTTCCCATGTTCACAGACACGATGTGGGTACTAGAGGCTGTTTACCCGACTCTTCGAGGCAACGCCGATTACTCTCTCCTAACACTTCCTTTATAATACACACCGTTTTTCCTGCTGGGTGCAAGACGTAACATGCCTCTAAAGGAACGGGCAATGATACGTGCAGGCGGTAATTTTGTTTCGTGACGACATCCTCAAGTGTGCACCACAATTCTGCTTATCTTGGAGCCATGAAAAGAATACCATTTGAATTTAATATCAAAGCTGGATTGGCATTTAAAACAGTCCCACAGAAAGCTTTTCTAAAGGAGACCTTGAATATCTGTGAGGCCCGTTTATCTCTTTATTTAAAAAAATAATAGCCAAAACATATGGATCTTATGAAGCTTTTTACTGAACTTCTCCCAGAAGCATTTAGAAAATGCCTTTGTTTTAGCAAGGAAAGTTGTATCAGGTCTCTGCAGGCGGACAGAGCAACTAGAAAAAATGCGCATTTTTACTCCACCGTTACATCTCATAGATAAGAATTCATGTAGTTTTGCATGAAGGTCAGCTTTATTAGTTTTTACACAGTAAGCATTGCAGCACTGAAGTGCTTCTTTTGTTTGTTTGCTGTCCCTAGTGAAAATATTTTGTGCAAAATTTTTCTCTGTCAGCATCAGAATGTTACTCCGAATAACGATGCATAGGTCCCAATTGTGCTATGTGATATAGTGTAAAAGCATTTGACATCCCTTGTTAACACTAGGCTGTTTCTACAGTTGTCTTACCTTCAATCTAGGTTAAAAAGAAGTTTAAAGCCATCTTCACAGCACTTGGAGTGCCCTTAGCCTCAAGCATTGAGTGCTGCAGGATCCATTAAAATTGTTTCTTCATTAAGAACTGAACTGGTAAACTCTTAGAAATAATGGTGCTTTCATAGTAAAATTACTACATTAAAATCACAATTTTCCTCACTGTTGATTGAATTCGAAAATGAAATTTCAATATGTAATATCTGCAATCAACCCAAAAGGTTTGGCAAGTTAAAAAAAGCTTCATAACAACTTAGTCCTGCAACTTAGCCACTACTTACACACTGCAGTGATTGCAAGGTTGCATTAAAAATCCTATTTTTGCCGTAGTAATAAAATCAAAACTGTTTTTGAAAGTACATTTCGTGGGCTCCATTACATGCATCTAGATGTTTATACACATTGGATGTGATGAAATTGAGGATTAAAATCGTCTTTTCTTATCCATCTGAAAAGCAGCCACTGTGACACTCTGAGACTAGTTTCAGCCAACCTTGCAGTATATCAATATGTTTTGGCTATATTTTCTTTAATTAGGAGATAAACGGGCCTCACAGATATTCAAGGTCTCCTTTAGAAAAGCTTTCTGGTGCTCCTGTTTGCAGATTTAAAAGGATGCCCGTAGTGGCACAGTATGTCACAAGTTTTCTGTGGGACTGTTTTAAATGCCGATCCAGCTTTGATATCAAATTCAAATGGTATTCTTTTCGTGGTGATAATATAACTGGGGTACTTAAATTTGCAATGGCCGTGTGCAGCCCCATCAAATGCCTAAATGCACGAGAATTACCAGTGACCGTACCATCTATTTACAATACATTGCATTGCTACCATAACATTTCTTCTTGTGAAACCTCACTTTTTTGTGCACAGAGTTTGCACGTAGATCCCAATTTTGGCTGATCCCAGGAAAAACTCATTTATTACCTGAATAGGCATTTTCGCTGGGGTATTTTACAGTCAATGGAGTACTATATTTGAGCTTGTTGATGAAGGAAGACCATAAAATTAGTTCTACAGGGAGGGAAATGGTAAGTGTGAACAAGCAAGCAGTTTAGGCTAACCAATTCCATTTAACTGGAACGATACAAAACACTGTGCAATGTCTCTATTGCCCAGTGTGCTACCCAGCTCTCTGCATAGGTGAAAGATGTCTTGAAGAAGATGGCTGTGTTGTCGTTTGTTTTCCTGTTTCATCATGCAAATTCCTCTGGATGTCTTTTCTGGTTTGATTTGTGCTTTCTTTCCCTCTCTCTTTTAAGGTTTCCTGGTACCGGTACACCCTAAATTGTGGCTCCACTGCTGTGCACAAGGCATTTAGCAACTTTATTGCCTGGAATTTTGAACTTGTGGCCAACACTGAAGATTTTGGAAACATTGAGTTGGATGTGCTGACCTCATTCCTGCGCAGATCAGACTTGGTCATTGCCAGCGAATTTCAGCTGTTCAAGTGAGTGTTGGTTTGAACACCCTTGTTGCACTGCCAGGAAGTGTGCATATGTGATAACCTCTACACGGGGCCATGGGGGTCGACAAGCCACACCAGCACTTTCTTCTTTGCTCCCTTCCTCTCCCCCACCGATGCAAGGGGTGTGCACCCCCCTCCTCTCAAGATTAGATCTTGCCGACGCCCATGCACGGGGCTAGTGTTAATGAACGTGACGTGTGTTCATGGGCAGGTTTTTGTGCAGCAATGCATAGCTGCGTTAAAAAACAGCGCATTGGTTTGCAGCTCGTGACGCACAACAAAAGCATATGACGCCAGGCTTCATTTACAGACTGCAGCACGACTTGCGGCACTCAAACCAACTCACTATCTTTTTGTCAGCATTGCAGTTTGTTGATTTTGCCATACAGTTTGGAGAATATAAAATAGCAGTCTCTTCGTGTTAGTACCGGTGTTGTAAATCATTTATTGCTGTAATTTATCTGAGGACATATTGTACAGTAGTGCTTAAAGAACAGACGACTGCAGTGAGGCCTTACACCTCAGTGGCAAAGAAACCCTATGATCAGGATGTCAAACCGAGCTTGAACTGAAAATCGGAATTGAACTGTTATTTCTGCTGGAACTGAACTTGAACCTAAACTGTTGTTATTTTTTTAGCACGCTTAACCCAAACCAGAATTGAACCAAAAAAATAAATAATGGTTACCAGTTCATGACAAAACGATTCAACCTTGTTTCATTAGCGGCCTTTCTCTTTCACGTACCATCAACCTCACAATCGCGCACACATTTTTCCTCTTCCAATGAATCACCAGAATATAAACACTCTATTCTAGTCACGAAATGGGAAAAAGCATGCATACCAGTATTGGAAGCATCTATTTACGCTAATTGCAAGCACAGTGTGCAAGGCTGTGCAAGGGAAATATCTTCACCCATTGCAGTCCACAACTTATCCCACTTTCTGGCCCTTCCGGTCCGCAACCATTTTGGCAGTTTCTGGCGCTGCAAAGAAAAACACAAACTGTGCAAGGAGAACTCGGAGGATATTTATTTTTTCTCTTGCATTCTGATTGCAACTGCTTGACCAATATTTCAGCATCGTGTGAAACCACCCGAAGCATTCTCCTGGGTGCAGTTTAGGGTTGTTACTGTAGGTTTCGCTGAAAAACACAGGTTCCCTCCGGCCTTCTTTTGTTTTTTATCGCTACAAACAGCGCAGTCCTTGCTGCTTTGGCCTGGGAGCCTGTAGATGAAATTGAATGTCTAAAATAGCCTGTCCTTGCACTCTATACATGCAGATGGGCCCCACTTTTTGGCTCGAGCCCTCAAATCGCCCACCAGCTGTTGGATGAGGTTGCAGCGGTACTGCAGGTTTCACTGCTCTTTCTCCACGTGATTCTGCAGCTGTGTGCACCACCTATTCATTGTCTTTCAACAAAATGCATAGCTCACAGAGTAATGATCCGCCCGGTGCTGTCTCCACCGCCATCGTGGTGTTCGTCACTCGCTTCTGTCGAATCACTGTCGTCACTAATTGATGGAGGCACGCAATTCTCTTCCTCACTGAAGTCATCAATGCTTTCGCTAAAGGCACCACCGTAGAACACAGTCATTGAGAAAGCGGCCATGCTTCTCAGCAAACAGTGCGCACATGAAAACACTGTAGAATCCAAAAAGCCTGTGCTGAACATTGTGCTGAACATTGTGCTGAACCCTAGTGCAAAAAGAACTTCAACAAACAAAGTTCACTTATCCCTCAAGAGATGGCGCATAAAGTAGACAAAGATGCGGGTGCATCGCAGTGACAAAAAACAGCGAAATTTAACCTTGAACACCCATGTCGGGCATAGCTTGACAGCGGAACACTACAGCCGTGTTGCGTTGTCAGGCAGAGCCCAACAACGGACCTCAAAGGGTTAATAGAATGCTTTGCTGGGTGAATTGGTTCATTGCTTAAAATAAAATAGAGTGCAGAAGGATGGGTACAAAGAAAGGCAAGTAGAAGAGATGAATGCTAACAACTAGTTTATTTAGAAAAAATGTCATGGTATGTACACCCGGCAGCAAAATAAGCTGGGGCACGCCAGCGTGTGGCAAAATGCATTGCCGCAACATCTGACGTTGTACTTCTGGTGCCGAGACATCCATGTGCGCGTGCATGTCCAACCACGCTCGCTGCCCTGTCTTTTCTTTCACTTCGAGCAGCCAAGCTGATCACATTCAGCGTTTGGCCATAGGGGTCACTTTCTCCGCCAACATGCCTCGCTCGCACACGCTTCGGCAGTGAAGTGTGCGTTGCTTGCTCTACCCCGATCCAACAGATATGTCTTGCCCATCTCAGTAACGATCTGGTTCCACATATATCCCATCGCGTCTTTGTATTGTTTGCCTGAAACATGCGCTGGTTGGTAACTAAAAATGAGCGCCCCAACCCGGAAGAACAGTGAGGCGAGAAATAGATTATTTGAATAAGGTGGGATGAGAAGTGACCTTGCATGAAGCATGTATTGACGAGAAAAAATAAAGCGAGCAGAGTTTGGCGTGGTCGTCGGTATGACAAAAGGGAACAACAATAGTAATAGGTTTCAACACGCGTTGAATTGATTGACACAGACACAGACCAAAAGTTTCTCGTTTAGACAGCGAAACAAACACTTTCACCCTTAAAACTAAGATATCAAAATCTCGTTGCAAGGCAGATAGAGCAAAGCAGGCTTCACCCTTGCTGTTCACCGCTGAAGCGTGTGCCAGCGAGAGGTGTTGAGCATAAAAAGTTACCCCTTGTGCCAAGCACTCAATGCTATCAGCTTTGCCGCTTGAAGCGAAAAAAAAAGACAGGGTTAGTATACAGGGGTTGGGCGCGCACGCGCACATCGAGGTGTCTCGACACCAGAAGTGCAACATCAGATGTTGCGGCGATGCATTCTGCCACGCGCTCGCATGCCCCGGCTTTTTTGCCACCGGGTGTACATGCCAGCATAGCAGAGGCATGCCTGCACACACATCATCCAGGCCAACAAAACCAGCCATTTGTTATGCTATATTTTATATTTACCACATCATTAAAGACTAAATTTGCTCTTTTGTAAACACACTGACATTGCACTGACAAAATCTGTGCCCCTGTTCTTAAAAAGACCAAAGGCCGCCAAAAGCTCCCATGCCACATTTTTCCTGCTACGACCCAGCACCTTCTGTCCCATATACAGGGTTCGCACAGGTCCTTGAAAACCTTGAAAACCCTTGAATTTAGAAGTGTCAATTTCAAGGCCTGGAAAGTCCTGGAATTTTTTAGCGGTCCTTGAAAACCCTTGATTTTTCCGGGGAGAATCAATGGCCCTGTCTTTTCACAAGAATTTAAAGTGTTTGTCATGGATTTTAGGTGTTTACAAATGTAAAGAAACGTAACAATCAAGTTTCAGTGTATTGCGTGAAATTACAAGTTTGGTGGATTTTCATTATTACAAGGCAACATTGGGAGCAGGCACTTGTCAATCCAATCCATATCACGATACAATCCAGTAAAAGCCAGCTTCTGTTCTCTATCTTGCATCTAGTCTGTGGACGGCCTTTCATTGCATGTTTGCTGTGCCTCATACGCTCCATCTGCGTTTGCTTTTACGTGCAAATGGTGGTTGTGTACATAGTTCATCCTGCCTTGAAGCAACACTTGCTCGATTTAATTTCAGCTGATACTCTTGCTGACAAAGCAGGAGATACAGGCAACATTAACTAAGTTTTGAAATCAAACGTCCTCAGCAAAACACCAAGAAAAAAGAAAAACCTGTAAATACCAGCCATGAAATCAGAAAAATAAAGCTGGGGGAGCATTTACGAACCCGTTAGCACCTATCTAGATGTGCACTAATGTGCTTAGGTATTGTGCAATAAAAAACTTTTGCATTGTGTTGGAAAAGTTATAAATAATCCCAGATAAAACATTAGATGGGAACCTTGAAAATGTGTTTTCTGGTCCTTGAAAGTCCTTGAAAATCCTTGAATTTTTGCTTTTGAAGCCTGTACGAACCCTGCATATAGTACTGTTGCCAGTGGCATCGGAGAGGGAGGACTGATGGGCTGTGGCGCTGCGTGCGGGCAGCTATGCGGCCCGCTGGCTGTCCCTGCAGGAGCCGTGGCCGCAGTGTGCGCGGCCGGGCAACGAGGAGGCCTTTGGGCAGCTGGTGAGCCAGGTGATGGCGCATGTGCGGTTCCCGATGCTGACGCTGTCCGAGCTGCACGGGCTGCGCTCGCACCCGCTGGTGGTGCGCTTCTGGGGCCTGTTCTTCGAGCGGCTGGTGGTGGCCCTGGACTTCCAGGCGCAGGCGCGCACCAACGGCTACTGGCGCCAGTGGCCCGAGCTGATGGTGCCCCGCATCTACACCTCGGAGACGTGGTCGGCCTCGCTGTGCATCGACAACTACCCGGGCCGGACTAGCTTTGGCGTGCACACGCTCATCTTCATGACGCCCGGCAGCCTGTCGGGGGCCCTGTCGGACAAGCTGCTCGAGTGGACGGTGGACGTGTACCCCAAGGGGGTGCTCTTCCACCGCTTCCTGCTCATCGCCCTGCGCGAGACCCTCGAGGGGCCCGAGTCCCAGACCAAGACCGTGCGCCTGTCGCTCACCTCGAGCCGCTGCAACGAGGACACCACCGTGGTGGTCAGCATCCTGGTCAGCGGCACCCAGGACGGTGTGGAGCACGTGCGCACCGTGGTGCAGCGTGAGCACACCTTCACCCAGGAGGCGCGCATGCTCAACCTCGACGACCTGGTGCCCTACGGGGAGCTCAACGACGTGCCCCGTGGCGCCTCGCCCTTCCTTGTGGGCCCCCGCTGCGACCTCTTCCGGCTGCGCATCGTCATCACGCCCCTGTGCCGCCCCAGGAGCTAGTGACGACCCCTGTGCCTTGCCTAGGCGTGCTCAAAGGCCTGTACATAAGGTGGCATGCAAAGACACCGGTGACAGCGAGTGCTTACACGTGTGTGTTGTTTTAATATCTGCACAGGGCCAGGGAAACGGGCCCAGTGTAGCTGCCATAGTCAAGTTATAATAGAAGCCTCTGTTTGGGCTGTGTTTACATTACCTGCTGTTGTGGTAGGGCTTGTTTTGCCTTCAGTGCTGCTTTTTTTTTTTTTTTTTTTTTTTTTTTCCTTTCACTTTGCTTGTGCCCTCAGGGCGGTTGTACAGAGGAGATTTTTTTTTTTTTTTTTAGCTGTGTTCACTTGTGATGCTGCATTGTTGCCATCCCTGCGTGCGCAGTTTTCTACTTGCATGTTGGGTGTGCTTTTGCTGCAACTGTTTGTCATGAAGATGTTGAACGCTAAGCCGAGGAAGTCACAAGCACTGTCAGTGTCATGAGTCTCCGTTCCACAGCTGCCGAAAACGGTGCGAGCTGGATGATCATCCAATGTGACTTTACGTCTAGCATTTGTTGATGTGTGATATTTGATTGTTCAAATATTTACCCAAAAACACACCTGATGCAACTGTCAGATGACGTCAGTATTCATTTTTGCCGCAACACTCACGGAATTGGGACTTGCAATGCTGACTGTGCGTATGGCGTGTTTCATTGGGCCGTATGAGGCATGTCTTGCCGTCTCTGATCTATAATTGGCATTTTATAAATTACAATAGGCCATCACCTTTTTTGTGCAAGTGACACCCTAAAAAGGGAGGGAAGAAATGGAGTGTTTATATTGTAGCCTGGCTGAACTTCATTTCTATGTCGCCAACTAGAACATTACTGTCCACCTTTTTGTTGTGACTGTTACTTCATTATGTGAAAATATTTGTAAGCTCTTTTTTGTTCGAGACGTTTGCTAGCAGTCAAACCCACAGCGAGAAACAATAGGGCACTACAAGACACTGGAGCAATGCTGCGCAGATCCCTCATTGTTAATAAGATTACGAGGCAAAATAGGCAGTAAAATCTAATTTCTAGCTGGAATTTCTATATAAACGGGTCAGCAAACCTGGCTAGAATGCCTCAAGAACATTGGTAATTTTTCAACGTCCATAAAATTAATGCTTTTAAGGAATTGTGCAGTGCTTATTATATTTTGCTGACGACGCTCTTTTTAATATATATATATATATATATATATATGTGTGTGTGTGTGTGTGTGTGTGTGTGTGTGTGTGTGTGTACGTAATACAATATAAAGATTTTTAAGGCAAACCAGTGCTAAAATATAATAATTGCCAAGAGAACTTTTTGTGCTTTTACAAACCATGATAAAAAAAAAAACACCAGCATTGTGAGCAGTGGATGATATCGAAAACTTGTGCGCCGTCATCTAACTAAAAAAGACCCATGGCAGGGACAGGAAACGAACCTACAGATGCACAGTGGCTGGCAAGTGACTTAACCGCTATGCTATGCCGATGCCACATGGGACACTGCATTTGAGTTACTCCAAATATGAGTGAAAGGGTGCCAAGTGGAGAAGTGAAACAATATGAGTGCATCCTGGCGCGTTTTTTTCGATGGGGTGTTAACTCTTTCGCGACCGCTGGAAAATTGACCGATTTTTAGAGCTCCAAGAAATTTTTTTTTTTCCGCTAAAAAATGGTTAGGCATTAATTACAGGAACACAAAATGCAGATTATTTAACAGCCTTTCCAATAACACCAGTTTTTTAAATGGTTTCATTTATTATAGTTGCAAAAAAAATATCGAAATCAAAATTTTTGTCAAGTTGTCAAAAAAAATGATAGAAAAGGAGTTGTGTATAACAAACCACCGGTATTAGGAAAAAATTATAATATACATTTTGTAGGGAAACATTTCAAAAACACGCCCTAGAAAAAATTCGGACTTGCGCAGAACAGTTTGTCAGATATTAAAAAAAAAATGTTAAGATGTGCAGTGCTCGTGTCATGCTGTGAAGCCCAACCTTTATTTCAAAATGTGCAATGTCGGGTAGTTCCCTGGAAGAAATGTGACGGTTTGACATTATCAGAGGCACCAATTTGCCCCCACGTAGCGTAGAAACATATTTTCAATAACTGACTTTGCAGTTATGGCCAGCGCAGTATTTGGGACAAGCACGCGATGCAGAAAAACATGCATGAAGTTGAAAACGGAACTCCGTGGTTGATGCTTGGTGACGTTCATGGTCAGTTATCTCTCAAAACATAAAGTTGAGCTTTATTATCATCTTCTGACTTGCAATTGTAGCCTCGCTTGCAGAAATTCGGTGCGATGCACTAGAATCGTGCCTGCAAACTTTGGCCGAGTAGCTGTTGCGCGATAAAAAAAAAGATCAGCATAATGAGCCTCCTCCGTTGCAGCACCACCTAAAATTTTTGAAATGAAACAGTACAAAAACTTATCGGAGACTCCGTCCGAATAGACTGTTCAACTAAGCAGCAACACTAGACCCTTGGGGATACCCTCGTATGGAGGCAGGCAAACAGCTGGCAGTGTGTTAGGCCGGTTTGAAGCACTTTCCTCGTCGGAACAGATATCTGGTGACTGGGTGTGATCTTTTGACTAGCATCTGAAGTTCTTATTGCAGAAATCGGGTTAGGGTTGGGTGAAATCAGGAGCGGCAAGCTTTGTTCGAGGATCAGTCGCGGATGCCCAAGGCACCATGGCAGGTAGCCTTGAAGTTTGGCAACTGCGTAGTAGCGCTAAATATGAATTTTGCGATGCAGAAATGAAACCGAAAGTATTGTAAGCTGTTCGCGAGTGGTCCTGGAACTGCCACACAACTTAGAACTACGTGCGCAAAGGCAATAAAACTGCTTAAAATCATGAAGTAGCTTTGCAAACGGGCACTGTTTAATATTTTCAGCCGATTTCTGAGATTATTACTGTCAGAGTGCGAACCTGACGATTGAAAATCGTTTGCTGGTTCACCTTTCATGCCCTGATAACAAAAAAAACAAACATGGATGCAGAGTAATTACGAGTGGCTCGCATTCTTCCTTGGTAGCAGTGACGCGCGATGACCACGCCCCTTTTCCAAACCCAGGTGCTTCAAACACGTGTCAATAATGGCGTTTTTGTTGCAAAAATGAAAACAAAAGTGATTTTGAAAGGCCATTTGCTGATTTAACTCCAAACAGCTTTACTTGTTCGAGCAACGCCTGGAACGCTATGAAAAGGCACTCTCAAACTATCGTTCAAATTGAACGATTTTGAATAGGCGCGGTCGTAAAAGAGTTAAGAGCAGAAAAAGTTCCTTGGGGCACTTAAGTCTACTTTCAGTGTGGAAGCATTATGGGATCTCCTGACAATACTCAGAGTTACTCGATATACAGGGTGTCCCAGCTATCATGCACCAAGATTTAAAAAAAGAGTAAAGGCGTAACTCGAAGAAAACCTAGTGCATAATGTTCGCAGTACTGTGAAGAAGCGGAGAGTAATTTTTTCGTTAACGAGACTTAATTAACTAATTGTAATTAATTATCTAACTCGAGAAATACTGTCCTAATCACTAAAGTGTCAATGAGGCACTTGTAGGTAACCACGAGGGGCATCTAACTGCGGTATTTTCAGCGATGAACTTATTGCGTACACATTTATTCTGACTGATAAAGAAAACCCGCGAAATATGAAAAATACCACGTGACGGCGCCTCCGCGCGCACCGTATAGCAACGCCCTCAAACAGGCTGCCTCTGAGTTAACCAGAATGAAATAGACAAAAGAAAGAAAGAAGAAATCGCAACCGAGTTTGTTCCTTATCTGCACACGCGTCCCGCGAATCTTGCTGCTGCTGCTCCTTCCATGCATGCTATTATCAAGGTGATGCGCTGTCTCTTCGGGCGGGTAACACGCAAAGCAGTTGCTTTCAATCAGCTTTGTTTGGGGACGCTGCTTCACAATGCGCGCGTAAGCGTCGTCACGTGGTATTTTTCATATTTCGCGGGTTTCCTTTATCAGTCAGAATAAATGAGTACGCAATTAGTTCGTCGCTGAAAATAGTGCAGTTAGATGCCCCTCATGGTTACCTACAAGTGCCTCATTGACACTTTAGTGATTAGGACAGTATTTTTCGAGTTAGATATTTAATTAAAATTAATTAAGTCTCATTAACGAAAAAATTACTCTCCGCTTCTTCACAGTACTGCAAACATTATGCACTAGGTTTTCTTCGAGTTACGCGACTTCTCTTTTTTTAAATCTTGGTGCATGATAGCTGGGACACCCTGTATACAGTTGTGATAATCCCCATAGGCTCCATGTATCAAAAGAAGGCCTTCAGTTGGCCCCCCTGCACTGGGGCAAGCACAGGGCAAGATGACTAGCCTGTTGTCTGTCGGCAGAAAGTTGAAGTAGTACTCAAATGCTTGCGGCTGCTGCTGTAAGTCATAAATAGAAAAACCGTCAAAACAAAAGTAAATTTTATCTAATTATTGCATTCTAATTTAAAAAGTAAGCTTTATTTTACAGAAATTTTGTGATTAAGTATAGTTTAGTGGAGTTCAGTTTTTGTCCGCGAGACAGTTGCCCCTCAGTATCAACGGAGCCGCCTGGATTCTGAAGCGGAGTTTCGCAACTGGTGTATATTGAAGAACTCTGATCAAAGACTTCTTTACTGCTACATGGTTTTTCATCTCTTGCTTCACTTTCTTTCCTTTGCCTTCATTGGTTATCTGACCGCAGTACGTTCAGAACTCGCTAATGGGAAGCTGTGAATCTGTATTATGGTGGCTTTGTGGAACGAGCATGAGACACGTGATGCAGTAGTAAAATATTGCCAGGGGAAGCTGTAATGCTTTCTCATTCAACGCGCGTAAGCATATTTAAGTGCCCCAAGGGATTTTTTTCCTGCACCCATGCTTGCAGCAGCTGTCCAAGAGCTAGAGCCTTGAAGATTTTGATTTTGTTTATTTTCTTCCTGCAAGAGATTTGGCTGGTTCTTGTTGAATGCTGGTTACTAGATGCCGGAAAGTGACTTATTGTGTAGTTTTCTACACACAGCAGCCTCAATTTCTTAATCTGAAGATCCACGTGGAGTAATAACTGTTGTGCATTGCATAAAGGTTAGCTGAAAGCATTAAAGAGACCCTTTTTTTAGGTTGTACTTAAATTCGTTTAGTTAACAAATGAACATGTTTGAATCAAGTATGAGCTCTGTACGTTTCAGGTGTAACTAGCAAAGAGCTTCTTATTTTTTTAAGCATTTATTTTGAAACCACATGCATTTCAAAAATAGCCTTTTCCAGTTGATGCTGCTGCTGGGTGATCCCACGAGAGAACGAACGTGCGTGTACATGCGCATCCCTTGTTTTTTCCCATGTTTTTATCAGTTATGCGCAAGCCAGAGAACAGCTTAAAACTGCAATCCGATTTCCTCTACCATGCGTACTTCGCGAGAAAAAAATTTGCAAAGGTGGCGCGGGTGACGTACAATTTACATCTGTTGCAGTTTTTTTCACCTTTGGGGCTTTGCGCACGGCAAGGTTTGATTGTTCAGACTGAAATTTGCTTTAAAACATAAACTGCACCAAAATGACAAACAGGTCAAAACAAATTTTGCGTTCTGCCGGGAGCAAAAAATAAGAAAAAAATTGTGAAATCGTGCCAGACGCCAGATTGTCCCTAACTTTGACGCCCCCTATCTCCGTATGTGTAATTGTGACCAAATTTTCAGTGACAGGTAATGCCGACCAGATATTTGCAAACGGCTCTAAAATTAACTTGTCTAGCAAAATATAAATATATGCAAAAAAAGATTGACTGTTGTGTTTTTTCTAAAAATGCGTAACTTAAAAATCAAAGTACAAGAAAAGCTGGTCTCGATTTCTTTCAAAATTGGGGAAAAGGGACTCATCATGAAGGTCAACAATACTGCTGAAAAACATGTTGCATCATTTTTTTTGTACCGAGGTTATAAGCGGTGAAATCATGCTTTCGAGATGCATCTCTGCGCCATGTGATCTGCTACTCCGCTGCTTTTCTGACTTCACGCTTTGATAAAAAAGTGTCTGTTCGCATTCTGCAGCTTCACCAGGGACGTTTCAACCTTTGAAGTCCTTCTAAAGAGAAATACACATTTTTAATCTTTTTTTATTTGTGATGTTTTACTGAATGAGCGCTAGCACAGCTACACTTGTGGTGAAGACTCGCCAAAAAGCGTGCCTTTACGTTTACGGTGACGTTTATTTTAGCAAAATCAAAAAACAGGGTAATATCCCGTAACTGACCCTGTGCCGGCCACCGGTCAAAATGGGGGCACTAATTTAAATCATGAAAGATTAAGTGCAATTGATTTCGGTGTCTGAAAAACAGCGACATTTACCAGGACGCGCCTATAGCATGCAAAATCCCGCTGTGCAATTTAGTTATAACCGGTCACGGCACGAGTAAACTGACAGAAATAGTCGTAGGCGTGAGCTCTTTGGCACGATTGAAGTGAAATAACGCGGACGCCTGATAATTTGCTGGATTACGTGGCTGAGACTTAAAAACATTTCTTTTCTATTTACGCCTCTCAGAAGACATGATCAAAAGCATCAAATTAAAGTGAAATGCTTATAACATTTTCGTTACAAGTTGGACGTTCGCACATTCAAACACAGCACACCAAATTTCTTGTAAGGGGCATATGAAAGGTACCCCTTGCTGCTGTGTTATGTAACCGAAAAATAGACAGGGCTGCATCATAAAGACTACAAAACAAATTTTAGACAGCTCAATATGTTAGGTCTGTTATTACAACTGACTTTTTACTTAGCCTCACAATAAGTTCATGCACTCGCGGCATGTCCCAGTGTCGGCGCGTCACGTGGTTGTCCGTGCGTGCAAGCTCGCTCACTGCCTTATTGGTTGTTTCAATATTCGGTTTATTTGTACCCTCGGTGAGCACAGATGTTATTGCTTTGTTGGAGCGCGCCAAACTTGCATCGCCTGCACCCGTCGAGGAGACGCAGTGAGTTGTTCACTATAGTTACCATTGGGAGATAATGCATTCCCTTTGTTGCACCCGCTTGGCACTGGGTCAGTTACAGCAGTTGTAGCACCAAAAAAACTCTTTGTTTGGTTGCCCTGCTCTTTGTTTTTTTGCTAAAAGAGAAGTTATGTCCGCAAAGGCGCGCTTTTTGGTGAGCATCGCCACCAGCGTAGCTGTGCTAGCGCCTATTCGGTGAAACATTCAAATATAAAAGATTAAAAACATAGATTTCTCTTTAGAAGGACTTCAAACGTTGAAACGTCCCTGGTGTGAATGTGAACAGACTGCGAACAGACACTTTTTTTATCAAAGCACGAAGCCAGAAAAGCAGCGGGAGTAGTGGATCACACGGCGCGGAGACTCGTCTCGAAAGCATGATTTCAGCCGCTTATAACTTCAGTATAAACAAAATGAGGCAACATTTTTTTCAGCAGTATTGTTGACTCTCTTGAGGAGTCTCTTTTCCCCAATTTTGAAAAAAATTGAGACCGGTTCTTTTCTGAATTTCGATTTTTAAAGTTACAAATTTTTAGAAAAAGCACAGTGGTCGATCTTTTTTTGTGTATATTTATATTTTTTCTAGACAAGCTATATATTTTAGAGCTGTTTGCAAATATCTGGTCGACATTACCTGTCACTGAAAAGTTGGTCACAATTACAGACACGGAGATAGGGGGCATCAAAGTTAGTGACAATCTGGTGTCTGGCACAATTTCACAATTTTTTTCTCACTTTTTTTTGTTCCCGGCAGAATGCATTTTTTTTTTACCTGTTTGTCATTTTGGTGTAGCTTATGTTTTAAAGCAAATTTTAACGATCAAACCTTGCTGTGCGTATAGCCCCAATGTTGGAAAAAAACTGCAGCCGCCGGAAATTGCGTCCCCCGCGCCACCTTATAAAATTTCTTTCTCGCGAAATACACACGCTACAGGAAAAAGGATTGCAGTTTTAAGCTTTCCTCTGGCTTGCACATAACTAATGAGAATATGGGGGGGGGGGGGGGGGGGGGGGAGCATATGTACACGCATGTTCGTTCTCTCGTGGAATCACCCTGCTGCTACTCTTCATGTTTCTGTTTGTCCCTGAAATGATATGTTGAATAGGTAACCTTTATGAGCCTTCTCATTCACTCTTTCTAGTGATGTCGCACGTGAAACCAGAGGTACACTTCTGATCATGAGATTCACAATTTTTATGGTGTATAAGGAAGACACGAGGTGGCACCACCTTCCTTCCAGTCAGACCATGGAGCATAAAAAAGCTTAGTAGAGGCCCTGACGTCACTTCTACTGAATTTGGAAAAGCCGTTTTTGGAGGTCGCCCCTTTTTGCTCGTGTTTTGCGCACACACGCTACCTTCTCTGCCATCGCTCACTCCACTGTCGTCTGCTTCGTGTCCTCCTGCCGACCTCTGGCTACTGTCTGGGCCGCGCGGTGACGTAAGGCCTCGGTGGGCCAGCCTTCAGTGTTGTATGGAGGACACCCGATTATCGTGACCCCCAATAAGTGTGAAAAAAGGAAACATGCGACTTCCTCCACACTTCTCCCAATGCGCCGGTGGCTTCAGGGGCCTCTCCTAAGCTCTCTTTCTTCCATGTGTCCGATGCTGCGACGATTCAGAAAAGCGGATCTGGGCTGTGACGTGCAGTGGACGTTAGGTTGCACTGTTTGCACAGGGAATTAATAAACCTTTCAATAAAGGGTTTGTCCTGAACAGTATTCATAGATAACACTACAGGTTTCTGCTCACCTCATAACAGCAGAAACTTTGGTATAGCAACGTGTGCTTCATGTCTCCTCAATCGGGGAAAAAAAAAAGAACGCCATTCTGCATCAGTGGTTGCAACACCCATCTCCGCATTTTTCCTGAGATGCCATTCTTTTAGGCAGGAACACAAAGTTTATGCAGGCACCACACGGCCACAACCTGAAAGTCTAGTGGTCTGTTGGAGGACCTTATTTCCACTCGTAAAAAATTTAAACTGGTGCTTTGCATGCTGAAATTACACCGGGGCAGTGAGGTGCACTCCATTGCAGATGGCTACAACTTAATTTAGACAACTGTGGGATCTTTAATGTGTACTGAAATCTTGTCATAAAGATGTTTCTGTTTTTTGATTCCATCAGAAAAACAGTGGCTGCATTTGTTTCCATTCACTGAAAAGCAAGGGCACAAGAGTCGCCCGTGACAGCATTGATACTGAACGTAGACTACAAATTCTGGCAGGAATGAATGTCCGCAGCTCTACAAGACGTGAGATACCATTTGTAATTTTTTTGAAAAAATGTTTTAGAGATCCGTTCATGTACTGTAAAATATGGGTTGATTTCAGCATAGAGAACACCTTCTGATGAGGCTAGACCAAACCCCAAATTTGTCTGCGCTTTGTGATCTTTTTTTTTTTTTCCGCCTGAACTTTTGATTACTTTGTAGCTGCATATTGCGAAAGGTGGATAATTGGATTGAATGAGAGCAGTGCCTCAACAGTTTGTCATGTGTTTTCACGTATTCAAACTTGCACCAGCAGAAAGGCTGCACATTAGCTCCACATAGAAATGGTAGAAAAAGCCGGTCCTATTGCGTCTCAATCAACGGTGTATGCTGATTCCCGCTTTTACCATGCATTTGCCCCTTGTTCTGGTTCAGCCAGTGTATAAGTTTGCATGCTAATTGTCTCCTCTTTCTTTCTTATAATTTTTGTAGTGATTCAAAGAACAAATGGGTGAGAATGAATTGTGAAAATGCCATTAGCCCCTCAATTTCTATTTAATGCTGAAAACAACTTCCCTTTAACTTAAGAGTTTCATGAATGCTGCCACACAGCTTTCCGTGGTTGATTCATTTGACTCTACTCTGCCCTAGTGTAATTTGCCTTAATACAATGTTTTTTTATGTCGCTCTATTCCCCCCTTTCCCCAAAATACTTGCTTTTTACTTTGCCTTCAATGAATCTCAATTTCACTTTAGGTGAGCATAAAATTATATGCAAACTCTGTTTTCAGCAATAGTACAGAAAATACACTTAAGTTAAATGGATAAAATAACACGTGCCTCAAAAGTGATTTTGAAACATATTACCCTTGAGCCATATTGTGATGCTGTGTGAGTGGTCCTGTCTCAATAGCAGCTGAACGGATTAGTGAGCGTAGTCAGTATGGGTCAAGTCCTGTTTACTTTCTGCAAACAATCTTCCACTTGCCAGGTTGTAGCATTGCATGCTAAAGAACTACTGTGAATTTTTCTCTGTGGTATTACGTGATGCTTGTCTGTCCACATGCAGGCCTGTGAGCAAGGTTTGTTTTCTGTAGTTGAGCCTATTAGAACTTCACTGGTGTGCTTGCCTTGTGGCCTCAAATCAAAAACTCAGGGACAGGTACTCAAGCTTTATGGTAAAATGTGTATTAAACCCTGCCCAGCAGTTGTCATCGAAGTGTCCTTGTGTGCATTTGAGTCTTTGTACAAACGATAGCTGAACGTTGATCATACGTTTGCGTGTTTTGATTAGTGTTCCTGGGGCTCTATTAGGGCTCCCCTGTCAAGACATTTAGGTGCAATGTTAGCAGTTGTTGCTTCCCACTTCCTCCTGTGGTCATTGTGATGCAGCATGCCAGTTCTGATCTGTCGCCGTTACCTGTCTGCCTGAAAAAGAAATGAGTGTTTTGTGCCTTTTTTTCTACCCCATGAAGAACTAAGAGGAAAATGAGAAGTGGAAGCACTGTGTATCACTGTAACAGATTTAATAAATTGCCAACAGGGCTGCAAATGCAGCTGAAAACATTAGAGCCAGGGGAATAAAGTGATTGCAGCTGTGAGGTGTGCATGAATACGATGCGGTAGATTAAATCTATTTGGACACACACTTCCGCTTTTATTGATTGGCGCACAGATAAGTAGGTTGCTTTATGTGTATGTGAACTTCTGCCAGCCATCGTCAGCAAAAAAGAAAGAAAAGTATCATGGAGTTTTTGTTTGCCTTTGCTACAATATAAGGAGGAGGGATGATGTGTGCCACGAGCAGCATTTAAAGCACCCAAAAGAAACTCTTTGTCTAGCTAGGTTTGCAACATTGCAGTATAATTGCTAACTCTTTTGCAGACCAGTATGCTGTTCGAGCTATGCTATACAGTACTATCTGAGAGTGAATCGCATGAACAAACAGACCTAATGCAGTGAGAGCTTTAGCGTTTTCTTTTTTTGTTCCTGTGGCTGGTTTTGTATCGGAGGACCGCCTCAAACGGCACATGTTTAGTGTACGCTGTACATTGCGGACGGACGTTAGTTTATGTTTATGTCGTCCTGGTGAAATTTGTGTGCAGACAATGATCACGAGTTAAAGTGGCGGCATTGTGCATTCGGAACTCTGAGGTTTCGGCATTGGCTAAATGAAGTTCAGTTAGCTTTACTATGATGGTAGAAAGGCAGGGAGTGGTCATGTAATGTCTTTGTTACGCTCAAGGTTAGTTTGACTAATGAACCCGTTGCTCTAAGCTAGAGTTATTCCTAGCAGTAGACGCACGACATTCAAAGTAATGCGTACTATATTCAATGTTCTTAAGGCAAATACAGTGAAGCAAGCAGCATGTGATATATTGTAGCAGTAAGAAAGATGTCTGCACTTTTAAAAGCATCAAGTTCTTTCGATTACGTTGAATTTTAGGTCGGGTAATAAACATGGTTAAAGTAGAATGTGCTGCTTTTGGTTTGCTTATGGCCTCTTGTTCACAATGCAAGATAGCGCTATTATAAAAAATGCACCCAAATGATGCTTCCAGCAAAGTTCCAGGGGGGGAACTTTCATTAAAACCTTTTTTACCTGCACAGTTCAGCATTGTTTGTATTTGGTAATTAAGCAGTGTGCAAACAGTATCCGTTCTTGTTGTTTAGAGATACCAAGTTTTGCCCCGTGTAATTGTCTTATGTTTTCCATTTGTCTGTTCACTATCAACTGCAGCTGTGTTATGGTTACAACATATTGCCTGCTCAGCTTGTGTGGTAAAGTGACAGAATTGATGCCTGGCATTTTTTTAAGTGTCCAGCTTGTACCGTGTGCATTTGCTTAGTGTAGTGAGAACTTTGCAGGCGTATCTTCTGCAGAAATGGAACACTTTGTGAAATGAAAAACTCTAGTCTATAGCTTGCCTAGTCTCAATTTGTACCCAACCAGTGACATTATGTACAAGCCATAAGGCATAAATCAGAATTGTGTGTAGCCATTTATCAGCAAGACATACCCTGTAATGTTTATACTGTGAGAACAGGGGGCAAGAGCTTGTTTATATCCAAGGGCCTGTAATATTGTGTGTGTTAACAGCAACAAGCATCTGCAATGCAGCAGTCACGATGTGCTGCATTTTTTTTAACAGGAAACTTTCCACGCTTTTTTGTACTTATGCTACA
This sequence comes from Haemaphysalis longicornis, assembly GCF_048455015.1. Taxonomy (NCBI): domain Eukaryota; kingdom Metazoa; phylum Arthropoda; class Arachnida; order Ixodida; family Ixodidae; genus Haemaphysalis; species Haemaphysalis longicornis. The sequence goes on along the minus strand of NW_027526203.1, from coordinate 361,879,263 downwards.
AGGGCTCCTCCAACAACAGGGTATTTATTGTCAGTGCTTGATACCTCCTTCTCGTGACCTTTCAATGGGGCGCTACAACTGTAGCACCCCTGTCACAGGGGCAGTTTCATTGCTCATTGAACGCGGCGGGGCAGATTGGGCCCTTCCACACGGCCGCTTTCAAGCACAGTTGAAGGAAGCGGGCATTCTTGTCCTCACTGCATAATATGAAGGAAAAGCAAGAACTTAAATGAGGCAGCGAATATTCTCCCTAGTTTGGATCAAATTTTCTTATACATTCTCTCATCAAGGAGGGTAAAGCAGATTTTGTTTTCCTGGAGAAATAGCATATAAGTTTCTTCTTAAAGGTTATATTTTTCTGTTAAGAAAGGGGCCCTTTACATACTGTTACATTTGACACCACTTGAGCAAAATTTTTTCTTGGGAACATTGACACGGCTAGGGTGGAATTCTGAGTTATGCCTGTTTCAAAAGTATTTGTTTTGAGTGTCGGAAGGCATCACACGGCTAGAATGGAACAAACACTGGAAGTGGCGGGGGTGAAGGGCTGCTCATGTTACAGCTCCTCAATACGGGCATGTATGAAATGGACAAAATTCAGAATTCGGCCCCTGGTGTGCTGTAGGAAGTTTTCGGTGAGCACTGGAACTGACCTGCGGCAGCGGAAACTGCCCAAGCATGCTTGAAAAGTTCAATCAGCATTGCCTCCTTCAATTAGTGTAAAAAGGGCAAGATTCAAATCCATCCTTATCTTTCAAAACTTGTTAACATGCACTAAAATCTTCATTTTTTTTTTTACCTGTGGACTTGCCAAAGCAAAAAACAGCCTGTCTGCAGTATAATCCACTACACAGTCTTCACACTTTTCATGGGACAGTGTAGCTGTGGACCTCACAAAGTGTATGAAAATGATGTAGGAGTTATAACGTCGGTAAAGTGTGGGACACAGATAGTACCAAATAATTTAACCGCAAGCCAAGATAGGCTGCTTGGCTGTCCAAAGCCATAATTAGGACATGAGGTGCACAACCTAGCAAAGAATAAAGCGCATACTTTGGAAATTTGTTCGTTGGGATATGAGCGTGGTCAGAGTGGCTGGAAGGCCACCATAGTATGTTTGAGGGCAGTCCTGTGCAATGTAGTATGTTGTTGATAACTTTCTTTGTAGGTAATAGTTTTAAATAAAATGTTGTGTTTGTTTTCACGTGAGTGTTGGTCCCTCGCCTTGACATAGAGAAAAAACATACCTGGTGTACTTGCGGAGTATCAAGGCTCTCCACTGCAGTACAGTGGGTTTAAAATTGGTTCCTCTTATCGGCGGCAAAGTTTCCGATGGTGGTTGAATGCCGTGCGGCTAGAATTTGTAGGAGCAATGAAAAACTAATAAACCAGCGAAGGAGTTTCAAAATTAATACATTTAAGGCAATGAAGAAGCTACTTACATTTTTTTGTTAAAACTGCAATAAAAGAAAAGAAAATGGTGCAGGCAGTCATGTTGATGCCACTACCCTGGTACAAAGTTTTAGTGCCAAATCCAGAAATATAGCTTCAAGCTGTAAATTTTTACATAAAAAAAAAAAACAGTCATCAGCAGAAAAACTTCTGCTTGGGTAAAATTGCCACTGTGCTAAAAATACTACAATAACAAAACCATGACAACATAGAATGCATCTGAAGTGTTCACCATTTGCAATTTTTTGTAGTTCAATTTGTGCTGCTTTGATTTTTAAAGATGATTTAGTGCTTCTGGAGGTACTGAAAAACAAGTTGACCTGTATTGATTGGTAATTCGCAGTGCCGAGCATGCACATACTACCTTTTGGGTAGAAAGTTCCAGAAGCATAAAAATGGGTTTTGCCGCCCCGGTAGGTGAAACGGAGCATTCATTGCGAGGACAGTAAGGGGAAATTGCATGCAAGCTTCATACATATAGTGCTGCTACCCCCCACGCCCTTCTCTGGATCCACACACAACCCTTCCGCCCCTTACCCCTCATTATACCCTGTAGAATCAGTGCTGTGGAGACAAATCCAAACGCACTCCCTCCCCACTCGAGCCATCCTCACCCACATATCACCATCCCTTTTTCCCACCCCCGCTTATTAAATTGCCCACACTGCGGGGACTACAGATACCCCCAACGCCATCTGGCACTGCCACACCCTGCTTCCTCCTCCCCCCCTTTGACTCTTGGCTGTCTGCCCTCAAGCGCTTGCATGCCCAGTCCCAGTGCGCCTTGGTCAGCAGGGCTTGTACCCACAGAGCTGCCCTTCTGCGGCTCAACCGTGCCTAAGCCTGGCCAGAAATAAAACGTTTTGTTTTCTTAGCTGCCTTTCTGGATCTGTCTCCGAGTCTTATAACAAGCTAAACAAATATCTCACTGCATTAGCACCTCTGTCTATTTGTTTATAGCTGTCCTCTTTTTATTTTACCCATTTTATTTTATTGTTATATATATCATAATTATTGGCTAATTTAGTTTCGTGAATCCTCATGCAGCGAAGCTGTTAGGCTTTCATTGGTTTCCAAGTGATTTTTCATATTCGTGTGCAGAAGGAGGTGGAAGCGGAGGAAATGAACGAAACACAGTCGTCCGTAAACCCCCCCTCCCCCCCCCCGGGCCTTGAAGTTGATCAAGAAAACAAAACAAGGGAGCCAAGAAAAGTGTAAATACGAAAAGCCGCTCACGTGCTCCCTCCTTCTTGAAGAGCTAAGAAACAAACAGAATAATCCAAGAAAAGGAGAATGAGCGGTATGATTACGCTCTCGTGCTGATCGTCATAGAGGACCTGCCCATAGGTTTGCTGGGAGATGTCCTTGTGAACACCTAAAACATGAAGGGACAAAGGGCCAGTACGTCATATGACGTACTGGTCCTTTACTGGCCCTTTGTCCTTTCGGCTGGCTGTTCTCATATGAGCAGAGCCAGCCGAAGATAAAGGGGCCCTGCCACCCGGCAGAACGTGACAGGTTCAGCACAAAGAAGGAACGCGATAGAACGAGCTCGGCACATAGCCCACAGCTTCGCTGCCCATTTCTATCAGACTCATGGTCAATTTTGACGTGGAGTTTTACGATGAGCTACGTGTATACGTACACACGCGCCCGGTTTCACCCCCCCCCCCCCCTTCAGATCCTGGGGACTTCCCGGGAAGGGGGGCTGTTGTGTGGGGTAGGTACAAATCCCTGCATGGCAGCACATACCGTGGCTTGTTCATTCGCAGTTTTTTTTTTTTTTTTCCTTTTATACAAGCACTGTAATTTGGGCCTTGCACCCTTCCGACGGGAGTTTCGTTGTGTGAGAAGTGCCTGTAGTGTCGGGCTTATCTCGGTAAGCACCGAATTAACATAATGAACTAGGCTTTTTGAAAGTAACTTGGCAAGTGTCAGTACATTTTATTTAAAATTCTGTCCTTTAATTTTCTACTACAGTAAACTCCGAACTACGAACTCGAAGGGATCATGAAAGTTTGTTCTTATCAGAAATACTTCTCAAGCGGATGTTTTTTTTTTTTTTTTTTTTTCATTATGCACGTTACGAGAGAGCGAAAGTGTTCGTCTTTACTATGAAATTCGTCTTAACCGAGTTCGTCGATCTTAATGAGACTCTGCTGGGTTCCCAGACAGTTTATCGAACGCCGTTTTATCGAACGCCGTTTTATCGAAAAAATGCCCGTTTTATCGAACGCCGTTTTATCGAATGCCGTTTTATCGAACCACCTACGTCCGTTTTATCGAAAGTGCGGGTTTGCGGCTTTCATTGTAATTTTCGGGGTTTATTTTGTTTACCTGGCCATGGAATTAACCTAAACTGCAGTAACCTTCATTCTACATTGTCTGTGTCGTGCATTACATACAAAAACATCTCTATATATGTTGACGTGCCTTTACGGTGTTTTCGATCACCTTTGTTTTATTAAATTATTTTTATTTCTTGAGTTTATTGATTTCACTCAAGCATGTATGGCCTCCTTGTTTATATTACAGAATTTGCCCCTATAGTACCAACATTAACCCCTTGCGCAATATTCCTTAGATGTGTATCGGCGTGTTTAGGTTAGTGTTGCCAAATATATTCCTTGCGCCATGGTTCATCATTACGTGATCCAGAGTCTTGTCCCTCCTAATTGTTCTAGTCACGTGGTTTACACGCGACTCCTACTCGGACATTGGGGTCACATTATTTGCATGTGGAGAAATATTGGGCCAAGAACTTCTGAAAGATTAGTGCTATATGACTGGAACAGGGGGGTTCCATAGACCCCAACAGAGGTGGTGGAGTCTAGGACAACTCGCCACAAGGGAACCCGTCACAGCCAACTCGTCATAGGTGAACTCGTCAAGTAGGACAAGTCGTCACAGGTCATCTCGCACTAGGAAAACTCGTAAGCTAGTACAACTGGACAATTGCCCATCCCGTCACAATTTACGTTTTTTGTTAATCATGCTCAAATAAAAAAAATACAGGATTTCGTATAATTTTCTACTTTTGCGTCAACATTCTTAGCCCCTCTTTCGATTCACCTACCTTACGTTTTCGTGGTAGCCTTAAAGGAACACGCCCGAACAGGCAGCGAATTTCGTTGGTTTTTGTGTGCTTTGTTCAGGTAATCGCACGGGGGATGTATTGCTCGTCCCCATTTTTTTTATTTTTCCATTTTCATTTACAGGTAATTGGGTCACGGCGTTGTATTTTGAGTACACCTTCATGATTTCTCTATTTTTGGTGTTTACTATTTTGGTCTTACTGTTTTTATGCCTTATCATAAAAAGGCAAAATTATGCACCCCAGCAGACATGCTGGGGTGCAACCGGGGGAAGATGAAAACGAACCAACCTGCAGTATGGGGACAATTTTGAAACTAACGTTTTTCTCGTTAGTTCATGCAAAGCATCGAGAACAGTTGTACAAGGCTTGGTAACCTCTTAGCAACTGAACTCAGTGCCCATTAGGAATTAGGAATGCAGAAATCAGGAGAGGCTTTTGCTAGCGTTCAAGTTAAGCTTTTGACATTGGACCCTCAAGCGCCAAGAAGTGCCTTTTTTATGTACAAGATACGCGGCGAAATAATTAGATTATGTGTCGACACGAAAGTGGTGTATACAAAAAGGTACGAAGCATATCGAGGCATTTTAATCAATACGCCACAATGCCGTGATATGCTTCGGATCAGAGGGGATAAAGACAGAAGGAGATTCGTTATGGCAGTACCAATTGCGCAATGAACACAACCAAAAATTCTGATGACATATTTCGCGCATCACAAAAACAAAAAAAAAAAAAAACACGCAGGAAATAAAAGTCAACTAGTACACAGATTATAACTTTTTTAAATGGGCCCGCTGTGGAGACAAGATTTGCAAATTAAGCCCCAACCACATGGAGCGATTTTGCGAGCGACTTGGGGCGCGACGCGACTAGCGACGAACTACTTTTCGCCGCGCACCAAGTCGCTCATCGAATCGCTCGGTTCTGGGTCGCCAGAAACAGTCGCTCGCCTCCCGGAAGTGGCCTCAGCGACTAGCCAATAGGAGAGCCCCTACGTAAGCACGCAACCTCCGGTTTAAAGAGAAGGGGGGGAAGATTCACGCAGACGACGTTTGCGGTGCAGCGGCAAAGAAAGCTTTGCGTGGCAAAGCTTTAGTACACGCTGAAACAGAGGCAAGAAGGCTCCCCCTCACACTGGGTGAGACCCGTGTGGGAAAAACGACGTCAAGAAAGCGAATTCTTCACGGCGTTCATGTTGGAGCCGAGAAACGAGGCGCAGAAGGAAAAGCGTGCGCTATCGCTAACCCAAACCAGTTTTAGAGATGCAATGAAGTGCAAAAAGCAAGGTAGAAAGGCGTAATACTTTTTAGTCATGCTTTTTATGACAAATGAACAAAAAAATGTTTGCAAACATCCAGCGTACCAAGCGCGTTACTATGCGAAGTGCGGAAACATTGAAATCGCCATCCTCAGTCGCATGCTCAGTCGCTCGAGCCGTCGCTGTCATGTGGTTGCCTCGGCGAGCGACTTCGGTTCGGCGACTGCGGATCCTAGTCGCGTCGCTCGTCGCGTCGCTGGAAAAATCGCTCCATGTGGTTAGCGCTTTACATAGCAAGGAGGAAATTAGAAAAACGTACTGCAAATTCTGTTACTCGAAAAGGCCGAGAAAAATACTTTCGATAAAACGGCTTCTATAAAACGTCCGTCGATAAAACGGCGTTCGATAAAACGGCGTTCGATAAAACGACTTCGATAAAACGGCGTTCGATAAAACGGCGTTCGATAAACTGTCCGGATCCCACTCTGCTGTACTTCTGTTCTGACCTATATGGTTCTGACCCTCCATGGTTCTGACCGACAACGCTGAAATCTCTATTTTTGATGCGAATTTTTCTTCCGTCATTAACAATGAGTTTCGCTTAATATTGATGTATATGGTGTACCTATTTCTCCGCAATTCATTTTCAAGTTTCGCGCTTTGCTGGCAGCAACGACCATAGTAGAAAACTCAATGAACGAAGCTTGTTCAGTGTTCGGAATTTGCAAAAAAAAAATTTTGTCATATATGAGTTCATGAAAGAGGGCACTCCAGAGAAAGACATAATTTGCTTTTAAATTTTAATAAAGCGCGTTTTGAAACTCGTCTACTAGAGGGACTAAGAAAAAAAAACTCGTTTTTTTTTATCATCGCTTTTCTGCACTACCTATGTGATAACGTCATCGTACGTACATACTGCTTGCTGCTCGCACGAACAGTGCACTACATGGTGGGCGTTAATCGAAGTCCTTTCGGTTTGTTCACTGTGGCGCGCAGCCCCAGCATTCAAGCTGGTTAGGGTTTAGGGCAAGTGTACTACGCATTACTATATTTATAAGGGAACTACAACCAGTTAACAATTCTGACGCGATTGCCTGCGGACATCCAGAAATGGTACGTACGCACGGTATAATTTGCGTATAAATAATCCGTTATGTTTTGAATCGCAGTCCGTGGTTTCATAACCTTATCACAGTCGTTCAACCGTTTCTCCTGCAATCGTTGTCTTGAAAGCGAGAGTCCTACAAGCAGTCAGTGCTTGCTTTACACGTTGACCTCGCATGATGTGTAATCAGCGGAGTGGAGATGATCAAAGCTGCAAGGAAGCTATCGCTGGGTAGTATACGAACGTGCTTGATTGAATGGTTTGACGAAGTTGATAAACGTTGCGAGTCTTATTTGCTGACGTGGTGTCACAAACTGAATATAAAATGCCTTGTCGATTCTGTGATTCAGTGTCGGTTTCTGCTAATGCTCGTTACTGCACTACGCTTATGCATAGTCGCTTATGTAAAAGGCTACTTTTCTGTTTTTGGCAGCCTCAGACGCCACAGGCATCCCCTCAAGAAGACCAGGAAAAGCTACTTGATGATGCAGCGAGTATTGTTAAAGTGCAGGCATTTCACATGAAGCGCTGTCTCGACAAAGGAAAACTAATGGAAGCTTTAAAACATGCTTCCAACATGCTTGGTGAACTTCGCACATCTCTCCTGAGTCCGAAGAGCTACTACGAGTTGTGTATCCTTTTTACTTCGTGCGTGAAAGGTGGCAAAAAAAATATATGCTGATTTTCCGGGTGACTGTGTCGGTGTGCGTGTGTTTTTTCTTGTGCTTGTGCGTGAAATTTAGTTTGCTACAGTTTCCTTAATTACTTGTGCAGATATGGCAGTTACTGATGAATTGCGACATCTAGAAATTCATCTCCTAGATGAGATTCAAAAAGGGCGCAAAATGTCTGACCTCTATGAGCTTGTCCAATATGCTGGCAACATCATCCCTCGTCTGTAAGTATGTTTGATTCAATTACTTAAAAGGGTTTAGTATTCATTGGTGAATGAGCTAAACCCTCATTGTTGCGATTTTCTTTTTTCATTATCAGTTTGGGGGTTTTGTTGGGCCATGACAAATATGCATGCTGTCCCTGTCACACGGCAGATCTAATGACATTTAGAGCAAATGTCATTCGCTCTAAAGGTCATTAATCCGGTGCTACACGAGAATACCAAATGGCATTTCAGGCGAATGACATTTAGTGGCGGACCTCAGTTAGCGGCCAAATGAGTAGCCTCGACAGCAGCGGCACGTCACTAGACAAGAAAGTTCAGTAATAAACCAAAGAATACTGTTTCTAAAAACTGTCAGTAAACTTATATTTTCCTCTTCGTGTTGTTGTTCAAATAAAGACTTATACCCGTGCCACACGTACACAAAAAATGGCATTAAGTGCTGAAGGCCTTAAGATGCCAAATGACATTAACTGGTCAGGCCGTGCTACACGCGAAACCGCAAAGGCATTAAATGTGTTAGGCATGATGGTGATCGTGACCAAAAAGAGAAATTCACTCATATTTTAGAAGTCTTTAACGTAGAGAAAAACATCTTACAAGAGTTAGAAATGTTCTTTTGTGAAAGAAAACCTTATGAGAAACAGTGTTTTCTCAAAAATGGGGTGAGCCATTTCTAAAAGTGGCTTCATCAGCTGCCATCGCCTGCCAGTGGTAGCCAAATCCGAAAAATTTAGCACGACGAGTGACACGATGTTTTGTTTTTTTGCCGCTGTTTTAGTGAACTTCGTCTTCTTCAAAACTTCGCCACCAAGGGTGCAGAAAAAATCGCCTTATTTCGAAGTTCAGCTACGTTTCCGCGTCAACACTCTGGTGCTGAGAGTTTCGTTGGTTTCATTTGGGGCTCATCGCGTTCGAGGGTAGGCAGATTTAAGGTGTTCGTGAAGGTAAATGAGTTGTGCGGAACTCCTTAAAGGAGCCATGAAGAGAAAATACAACTTCGTTTAATTTGAAAAAACTAGGATTCAGTAGGTCACTCAGCTCCATCACAGCCACAAAAGACGTTTTTTTAACGAAAAAAAAGCAAGAAGTATTTAAAAACTTTCAAATTTTGCGCCATAGTGACGTGTTATGAGCAAGAGTGACGTCATACGGGCCAACAATAAAACATAATTTTCAGTGCGTTAACTGCACGTTAGCATTCAAGTGACGCGGTCAAATGGAACTGGAGGCCCCATTACAGACGTCCACTCGTGTCGTCGCGACAGGTCAGTTAGGCGGCCGCCAATCGCACAAACAAGGTTCCGTGACGTCATAGAAAAGTCGCGGGAAATTGGCTAGGGTGTCGCGACTGCTTCAAACGTTTTCTTTAATATCTCCGTTATTTGTTCGAAGATTGCGATGATATTGGTATCATTGTTATCGGGACTGAGCAGTCTTTCTAAACCCAACTTGTATTTTGTCTTCATGGCTCCTTTAAACCAAAATGACATTAGAGCGAATGGCATTAGATTTTTGCGTGTAGCAGCGAATTAATGGCATTAAAAGTGAAGGCATTAAGTACTTAATGTCATTTTTCGTGTACGTGTGGCACGGGTATAACAAGTGCTAACAAAAACAAAATCTCCACCCCCAGTGCGCGTACTAGACTAATACCCGTGCCACACGTACACGAAAAATGACATTAAGTGCTTAATGCCTTAACTTTTAATGCCATCAGTTCGCTGCTACACGCAAAAATCTAATGCCATTCGCTCTAATGTCATTTCGATTTAAGGAGTTCCGCACAACTCATTTACCTTCACGAACACCTTAAATCTGCCTACCCTCGAACACGATGAGCACCAAATGAAACCAACGAAACTCTCAGCACCAGAGTGTTGACGCGGAAACGTAGCTGAACTTCGAAATAAGGCGATTTTTTGTGCACCCTTGGTGCAGAAGTTTTGAAGACGACGAAGTTCACTAAAATAGCGGCAAAAGGCAAAACATCGTGTCACTCGTCGTGCTAAATTTTTCGGATTTTGGCACCACTGGCAGGCGGTGGCAGCTGATGAAGCCACTTTTAGAAATGGCTCACACCCTTTTTAAGAAAACACTGTTTCTCGTAACGTTTTCTTTCACAAAAAAACATTTGTAACTCTTGTAAGATGTTTCTCTCTATGTTAAAGACTTCTGAAATATGAGTGAATTTCTCTTTTTGGTCATGATCACCGTCATGCCTAAGACATTTAATGCCTTTGCAGTTTTGCGTGTAGCACGGCCCAACCAGTTATTATCATTTGGCATCTTAAGGCCTTCAGCACTTAATGTCATTTTTTGTGTACGTCTGGCACTGGTATAACAGGTGCTAACAAAAACAAAATCTCCACCCCCCCAGTGCGCACGCTACCCTAATACGGATTTTTTGCGGGCTTGTCTCGGCTTGTGATGCCTACTGATGTCACCTACACCGGTTATTTTCTCATTTTTGTTCTTTAAAAAATAATCATTTGTTATGTTTAAAAAAAAAACATTGTGTGAAAACATTCTAGATGCTTAAAACATAATTTTGCGGTTTTGCGAGCTCGCTAATCGTCACTGTTATCACAACCAAATGACATTTGTTTTGCCGTGTAGACCCGCACGGCCGAACCGAATGTCATTAAGCTAATGTCATTCACTTTGAGTGACATTAGATTTGCCGTGTGACAGGGGTATTAACTGGGTTAGTTAATTACGGAGCAACATACATATTCACATTGTATAAATATGCACTAACAATTTATAACCTCCCTCCAACGCAGAGAGAGAGAGAGAGAGGCAGTCAAACCTCAATTCGAACTTGAGGGGCCCGAAAATTTGTTCAAATTAAATGGAGTTCGAATTAACAAAAGCTATTTAAATACACATAACATTGCCAGGACCGCAGCCGCAGTTCAAATAAACCAGAATTTCGAATTAACAAGGTTCGAGTGTGTGTGTGTATATATATATATATATATATATATATATATATATATATATATATATATATATATAACGTTGACGTTGCCGTTGATGACGTTGCCTTGCTAAGTAACTCGGGGGACGAATTGCAAAGCATGCTTTCCGCACTGGGCGAACAGAGTAGAACCGTGGGCCTGAAAATTAATATGCGGAAAACTAAAGTAATGATCAATAACCTCGGGACAGCACAGCAGTTTGAGATAGGTGGCGAGGCAGTGGAAGTGGTAAGCGAATATATCTACTTAGGCCAAGTTGTTACCCCAGATCCCAACCATGAGGCAGAGGTAATTAGAAGGATCAGAATGGGGTGGGGTGCATATGGCAGACATTCTCAGATAATGAATAGCAGCCTACCATTGTCGCTGAAGAAGAAAGTGTATGACAGCTGCATCTTACCGGTACTCGCCTACGGGGCAGAAACTTGGAGGCTCACTAAGAGGGTTCAACTTAAATTGAGAATGACTCAGCGGGCAATGGAGCGGAAAATGATAGGTGCAACATTAAGGGACAAGAAGAGAGTGGAGTGGGTCAGGGAGCAAACTGGTGTTGAAGACATATTAGTAGAAATTAAGAAGAAGAAATGGACGTGGGCAGGGCATGTAATGCGAAGGCAAGATAACCGCTGGTCATTAAGGGTAACAGAGTGGATCCCTAGAGAAGGCAAGCATTGCAGGGGGCGGCAGAAAGTTAGATGGGCAGATGAGATCAAGAAGTTTGCGGGGATAAATTGGTCACAATTGGCACAGGACCGAGGTAATTGGAGAATATATATATATATATATATATATATATATAGTCAGGTAAAAGATAAGAACAACTTTGCGGGGATAAATTGGTCACAATTGGCACAGGACCGAGGTAATTGGAGAATATATATATGTATATATATATCAAGGTTGCAGTCCTTATTGCCAGTGCTGTTTGGCGTTTTTAACAGTGTTTTATAGTGCCGAATGAGATATGATTGCCTTTTTTTATGCAGGAATAAATAATCGAAAATTCAAGTCGAGAAAAAATACGCCGTTTTTTCCGGAAGCGGGAATCGAACCCACAACCTCCGCATCGTTATGCGGAGGTTGTGGGTTCGATTCCCGCTTCCGGAAAAAACGGCGTATTTTTTCTCGACTTGAATTTTCGATTATTTATTCCTGCATAAAAAAAGGCAATCATATCTCATTCGGCACTATAAAACACTGTTAAAAACGCCAAACAGCACTGGCAATAAGGACTGCAACCTTGATATGTGTCCTTACGGAATCCCTCGTCCCGTACGTCTATATGTATATATATATATATATATATATATATATATCAAAGTTGCAGTCCTTATTGCCAGTGCTGTTTGGCGTCTCTGTTCTACAATATATATATATATATATATATATATATATATATATATATATAGTCAGGTAAAAGATAAGAACAACTTTGCGGTTAACTTGTTTATTATAAATTAGTCCGACAGTTTCGGAAGTGGAACTTCCTTCCTCAGAGACAATCCCACATGTGGGATTGTCCCTGAGGAAGGAAGTTCCACTTCCGATTGTCGGTCAGGGACAATCCCACATGTGGGATTGTCCCTGAGGAAGGAAGTTCCACTTCCGAAACTGTCGGACTAATTTATAATAAACAAGTTAACCGCAAAGTTGTTCTTATCTTTTACCTGACCGTTTCTTCTGGCCCGTTGCAAAACTCATCGAATATATATATATATATATATATATATATATATATATATATATATATATATATATATATATATATATATATATATATATATATATATATATATTTGTGTGTGTGTATGTACAGGGTGTTTCACCCAACTTTAGCCAGAGTTTAAAAATATTTCGATGCACTCTAAGATGACGCAAACAAATGCATGTTGCTAACTTTTCTATGTAGTTTCTCACGGTATTTTTTGTATGTTGCTTAATTATGTAATTAGTCCATTTTAATTAGCCAACTTTGAACCAACGAAGCTAGGCAGAAATCCCAATTATAAAGTTGCAGAGCGGTATTCAAAACCTAAGAATAAACACTTTCTGTCATTATATCCATTAGGTATTAGTGTTTTCCAGCGTATTCAAGGTGCCCGCGAAATACAAAAAAATACCACGTGACGGGCCAGCTCGCGCGTCGTGATAACAGTGCTCCTAAAAGTTGCGCGCACAAACTTCCATAGGCACGCTGCCGCTTAAAAAGTGTCAGGGGAGATGACGAACCGGTTGATTTAGGGAGGACAAGCGACAGCCGCTGCATCTGCTTATCGCTATTAGCAATCTGTCGCGAGAGAAGCACATCGCTGGCGCAAATGGCACAGCCAACGCCTATGTTGCTGCCCTGTCGCCTTTTAAGCGGCGACTCGCCTATGGTAGTTTGTGAGCGCAATGTTTGGAAGCACTGTTATCAAGACGCGCGAGCCCCCACGTCACTTGGTTTTGTTTTTTGTAGTATTTCGCGTGCATCTTCAATACACTGAAAAACACTAATACATAATGGATAGAAAGACAGAAACTGTTTATTCGGATGTTTTGGATAGTGCTCTGCAACTTTCTAATTGGGATTTTTCGCCTAGCTTCGTTAGTTCAAAAGTTGGGTAACCAAAATTGAATAATTATTTTATTAGGCAAAATGCAAAAATCACGTGAGAAACTACATACAAAAGTGAGCAACATGCATTTGGTTGCGTCATCTTAGAGTGCGTTGACGCATTTTTAAACTCTGGCTAAAGTTAGGATATGTTGCTTCACTTGAAGCCCATGATGACGGTAAAATGATGATGATGAAGTCTACCCATAATTATCATCATCATGTACACACACGCACACACGCACACACACACACACAGTAGAACCTCATTGATGACCCGCCGCGGTGGCTCAGTGGCTAAGGCGTTGCGCTGCTGAGCACGAGGTCGCGGGTTCGATTCCCGGCCGCGGCGGCCGCTTTTCTGATGGAGGCGAAAAGCAAAAACGCCCGTGTGTGCGAGATTTCGGCGCACGATAAAGATCCCCAGGTGGTCAAAATTAATCCGGAGCCCTCCACTACGGCGCGCCTCATCGCCTGCGTTGCGTCGGCGCGTTAAACCCCTCAATCAATCAATCAGAACCTCATTGATACATTCCTAAATCATACGATTTCCTTATTACGATGCTCTCAACGGTGAACACTAAAAATGCCCCGTAGTACGTTTCTTCACGCATAGTACCCTCGCGTTTTTTTTTTATTATTATTATTTGAACTTATCAATGAGGTTCTACTTTATATGTATCGATGTCGAGATTTCAGCGCACGTTAACGATCCCCACGCGGTCAAAATTATTCCGGAGGCCTAAGCTACGGCGCGCCTGAAGTGTGGGTGTAGAATTCACCGCGTTAAACACCACGATCTAAATGTGACTCTGATTTTGAGTCAATGCGGCTTGGCCTCGTTTTCAGTACTGAAGGAATTATATATATTTATGACCTCTGTGTGCAAGTGGTGTTTTCATCCTTAATAAATGTAAATTATTAGAAGAGCTTCCTTTTCCATGAGTCGTGAGGATTACCTATTGGAAAGAGTAGCAATACTGAGACACAGAACACTCGTGTGAATTTGACAAGCTGCTGATAAAAAAACTCTGCCAAAGGGGTCACTGAACAGTGCAGCCTTGTTCATGCTCAAAAAAGCTCACAAAGCAATTTGAAGGAAAGTGAACATACAGCAACATAATCATTCCCAGAGCATAGGCTATCCCTGAAATTAAAAAATGGTGGTTGGTAGGCCCTGTCTTTCTCTTTAAAAAATTATAATTTATTATTGTATGTCTATTCAAATGTATTTTGTGTGTAAGTACGTGGCGTTCACGATTAAAAGTTAAGAAATAAAAGAAAAATACGGATGATGCAACCGCCGCTGGTGCTTCAAGGGTGCTTGGTCTTCTATGGTTAGGATTTGAAGGAATAAATGGAAAGTATGAAAGTAAGCCGTGCACGTCTATGCCAACAATGATGCAGGAAGCTTTCAGCCATAATAGAATTTTAAGTGAAAAAGTAGAGGTAACTCAAAAGAAACCTCAACTGGTAATGGCACTGGCAATGGAACTTCGGGGAGTAGGGGGTATAGGGGGGTCAGCATTGCCAGTAGGGGGGGAAATCCTCGCCCCCCCCCCTACAGTAGTTGACCGCCTATGGTGGCTTGTTGGCTGTAGATCGTAATATTTGGGCTGTATTGCTTAGAATTCAGGTGCATTTATCCTTGTGTGCAGTGTATTTGGTGTCTATTGAGAGATCCACTCTGATTTCTTCTTTTGTGGCCATGATATCTTCGTCTGGCAGGTAGGGGTTTAACCTGTATATTGGCACCACATGTACTGCCGCACAAGAGCGGCCTGGCTCGCTGGTGACTCTTGAGAGCAGAATGCAGAGTGTGTGCTGTGGAACACATCGCTGGCGTTTTGCATGGCCAGGCATTACCCAGCAGTGTGTAGTCCTTTGTGCTTTGTGTTTCCGTTGGGTGTTGGCTAATACACCTTTGCTAATACACCTAATAAGCTATGCCTCGGGGCAAATGGGGGGTTTAGGTATGTGAGAATGTCCATTTATGTTGACGTCGATGCTAAAGGGGGAATTGGTGAATGGGCATGAGCTTCTGATGGCAGTTGTCATCATCGCCGGCATATCCCCTTGAGTGGGTATGTGAAAATTGTGGGTGGGTTATGTTGAGATTGTAACCATATTGGAGAAAATGCCATTTTCTTCTGACTACAACAGTCGTCACTGACCAGTTCACCCGAGTGGGCCTATGTGCGGCTTCGTGTGGCTGTCCTATTGTTTAGTTTATCAGCGTGCCAAGAAAAGTCTTAACTCATACGTTGAGCTGCATGTACCAGTTGTCCATATTTTCTTTGTTGAAGTCCAAAATTGCGCACTAGATCCAGACTTAGTAAGCTACTGTCATGGAGTCAAACTGGTGTGGTGGGATGTGTGCTTGACTCGCATTCTGGACCTTCGGGTTCGAATCCTATCCCAACCCAAATCCTTTGCTTTTATTCTGTCTGTGTCGCATGCATTTTAGGAGCTGTTCTGTTGCTAAAGACTCCAAATACTAGCCTTCCTGCTCAATGGGCTATCAAATGCTTTCACATTAAGAAGTTATATGGAAGTTATTACTTTGATGGATTCACCAGTCAACCTGATGTTGACCTTGTACTGTCTATCCTGTGATGCCTAGGCTCACTGTCTAGCCTGTGATAAAAACAAGGACCACAGCGTCAATGTGCAACCGTTCTTAAAAAGGCAGGCAACTGTTTTGCAAGTCTGGTCTGTTTCATGCATGCAAGACCATTAATTTCACACAGAGGAAATAAATTTTCACAACCATTGCATCGATTTTGAATTCGAATACAGGTTTGGCAGAGCATGATTAGTAACTAGAAATGCTAGCATACATGTGACATATGACTTAATGTGTGTTAAATTTTTTGTTACTTAATGTTGCTACATTCAATTTAGTAAGTGCGAAATCTAGTTTTTAGCATGGAAACAGGAGGATAAACATTTTGTGCGAACTGTAGGGTGTCACTGCAGTCATGTGTTAGATGAAAAAACCCTGGTGCATCTGTTCACTGTACAGGTACAGTCAAAAGTAAATGGAGGCACGGGTTTGTAAAGTGAAAAATATTTCTGCTACATGATTGTTGTCAAAGCTGTGTGTGTTAGGGCAGTTTTCAGTTCAGAACTCGTCCAAACACTCAAAAGCAGCTAGCAGCATACATCATAGATAAATTTGTCTAAATCCATGATCTTGGTCTCCGCATAATTTGGACTTCACCTGTACATTAACATCGTTGTAAGCGTCACTGGCAGCTGCTGCTTACGGGGAAGTTTTTATTAAACTTCACATACTTGTACAGTTTTCGAGCCTACTGATATGCTAACTGTAAAAATTGAAAAAATTGGGAAGAACTTGCAATAAAAAATACAGGCTTTATTTGGAGGGGAGGGAACTTGTTTTGGCAAGTTTATAAAATGTAGCCATGAATAAAAATTTGATCCAAAGTGCCCAGTTTATTTAGTAATTGCGATTTTCACATAACCACGGAAGCTGGTCTTCA
The DNA here is from genome assembly GCF_048455015.1 of Haemaphysalis longicornis. Classification (NCBI taxonomy): domain Eukaryota; kingdom Metazoa; phylum Arthropoda; class Arachnida; order Ixodida; family Ixodidae; genus Haemaphysalis; species Haemaphysalis longicornis. The sequence continues at coordinate 361,862,367 of NW_027526203.1, read as the reverse complement.
TTTAGATAAATTCTCGGCTTGGAGCAGAAAGCACCTAAATTAGGAAAACAGCACACCAATGAATTGTGTGAGAGTGGAGAACAAATAGCAGAGCCCTTTGGGGTCTTCAAGAATTATCATGCAGCTTCAGAAATTTTTGTGCATTTTTATTGAACCTCTAGCCAGGCATGGCTTCCTTGCGGTCCCCCATTACAAAAACAAAAAACCCACGTTCATGAGATTTCGTTGCATGTGAAGTGATCCCAGGTGTTGCTTCAGTGCTTCAAATGCCAATTGTAATTCTGAATTTGAACTGCAGCTGAGGCGGTTATCCATTGCCGTATTCTAAGATGAAGACAAATGCAGTAAATATGTTTTGACTTGTTTTAGAAACGGCATGCTTTCCCTACAACATTTTGGCCCGTTTAAAGCATGGTGCAGCCAGCACACTGACAAAGTCTCTGTTCAGAGAATATGGTTTTCACGTGATGCAGGCTCCCTAGTTTTGCTAGAGTTCCTGTATACTGTGTAGCGCCGGAGTTGCGCATCTGATTTCCACATGCCGCGGCTTCCACCTTACGACAGGAAAGCTTGCTTACAGTGCTGTGCACAAAGCCCTGTTTTCCGTCAGTTATGCTCAAGTGAGCAGCGGCCGCTCAGCTTATAAGCAACCAACGGACTCCACAGCCTAGCTGCCCCACTGCCGATGCCCTTAGCGTGGCAGCCCGGCAGCAGCTCCTCCATGCATGACGGGTGGCCTTCCCGCATGACTTTAGAACTCAAAATGGCAGATGGACGCGCAGCTCTGCTCCCCTAGGGGAGCTAGTTTTGCTAGCTTCTTGCACCATCTGGTGGGGTTGCCCAGAAGCGCCGAGCGATGAACGGGGTACATGTGTTCTCCGGATAGTTTCAGCAGGCCCAAATGTCTTAGACGAGGTGTGCTTGTGACCTGCATGTTCTGTGCAAGTAAGCGTTCGTCTTCCATGTGATAAGGGCTTATAGGGTTTATAGTTTTAAGTTTTGCGAGTCAATGAGCCCCAGTGGGAGTTTTGATTTAGCCTTTTTCATGTGTTTTCCAGCTGTTTAGGTGTGTTGTCAGTTTTGTTATGCTCGGCGCGTTTTGCGGAGCGGGGACTTTCTAACTGTCGCCTTTGAGATATGTGTGTCGACTTTTGTGGCGTTTGTTTTTGGAAATTCGATCTTGATGGGTTGCACCTTGCTCACAGGTCGGCATTGTTCTGCATTGTGTGCTCTCTGTTGCCAGGTACCTTCTCATCACTGTTGGATTAGTTTATATGAAGTCAAACGAACAGTCCAAAAAAGACATCCTCAAGGACCTGGTGGAAATGTGCCGTGGAGTTCAGCACCCGCTGCGAGGGCTGTTTCTTCGCAACTACCTGCTGCAGTGCACACGCAATATCCTTCCGGACAGTGAAGAAGACCTCACACTGTAAGCAGCTGTTTTTTTCCCGGCAGTCTTTCCTTGGTGTTTCCCTGCCATCGCTTATATCTCTGATCTTGTGTATTGCCTCTTTTTTTTTTTGCACTACAACTTTTGTTTTATCACTGAATGCCATTGCCTAGTGGAGCCATCACTACAAGTGTAAGTCTACTGTGTAAAAACATCGAAGGGCATGTGAATTCACATTTGTGTTCAGAGAATGCTGTTATCTAGGGAATGTGAAATGTTTGTTTGGTTACTTTAAGAGTGGTAATGCTTAGAAACGGGAAATGAGCACAGGCTGTGACAGAACAGGTATAAGTAACATTCTCTGCTTACTCTCTACACAGTCGTGTGTTACAGAAACTTTGAAATTAACTTGCTGTATGTCAGTAAGTTATTTCTTTTGTTTGAGGAGCTTGCAGGCGTATCATAACATGCACTGAATTGCCAGTGCTTGCTGGTGCTATTCTTAGCATGCATAAATGAGGCGAGTCCCTTCAGCATTGTTTTTTGGGTTATAAACTGCTGTCATTGTAATTAGTCAGCAAAAGTTATTGGCAAGCTGAAAACAGCTAGAGATCAAAAGAGCATGTAGCTAGTTACCCCTTTCATTTGCATTTTTTTTTCCTTCGTTACCATTAGGAATTGAGATTTCCGTGTTTTCAGCAGTTGTTTCAGCTTTTTCTAGTGAAAAAGTGTGTGCATCCGTTTACCAGCCACTACCATGTTTATCTTCATGATTCTACAGATGCAATTAGCAGAACTTTTCAAAACACAAGCATCTTTGTACGAGTGTTTATTGATAGCAAAGATTGCTGTGGGGGGGTAGTCAACTGTGAGTGAAGCAGAGAAGAAAACCACGTGCTACAGTTCTTCGCGAGCTTTCAAAAGGGCCATATAATTTGCACCGTCTGCCTTACCAATGTGGCGGCAACACTTGCAACACAGCAGATGGTGACAGCGCTTGTAAAACAGTATTCTGTAATTTTCAGTTGCTTCTGCTGCTGTTGTCTAATAATCAGGGAAAGTGAGGGCAATCTCCCCTCACAGCAGTCTTGCGAATGAATTGCGATTGTTGATTGATTGATTACGAGGTTCAATGCCGACGCTACACAGACGATGAGGTGCACTGTAATGGAGGGCTCGAGGTTAATTTTGACCACCTGGGAATCTTTAACAATGTGCCGAAATCTCGAGCACACGGGTGTTTTCGCTTTTCGTCTTTATCAGAAAAGCGGCGGCCGTGGTTGGTACTTGATCTTACATCCTTGGGCTCAGCAGCACGCCTTAGCCACCGAACCACCGTGGTGGGTAATGAATTGAGATTGTATGTAGTCTTTTTGGTTGCTGTAAGCTGCTGCAGACTTTATTTGTTGTGCTATAGCTTTTGCTGCTTTGGAACTGTCTAGCACAGGGACTTGTTCCTTTTTATTTAATGTAAGTATAAATGAACTGGCTTATAGAGAAATTGTAGGTGGTTTGGATTTTTGCTGTTATTGATTTAATTTGAGAAAATATCTTTGCATCTGCAAGTTGTATCGGCATAAGTCATATGTGAACCCAAATTTCTGCGGTCTTGGAGGTATAAACTAGATGGGACTGCTTTTAGCGAGGTTTACGGCAACCTGTCCTCAAAGCACCTGTTTACTGTTTCCAGGAATGATGCAAACCTAAATGCTGATGGAGGAAAAGTTGAACTGCTCATGTATTCAAGGTAAGCTGGAATAGAGGCTTTCTGTATAGAAGTCGCTTCAAGAAGAAAAATTGCCCTCTTTCAGAGAAAGTGAAGTGAGCGGAACAGTGAAGGACTCTGTGGACTTTGTCCTCCTCAACTTTGGTGAGATGAACAAGCTGTGGGTGCGCATGCAGCACCAGGGCCACTCTCGGGACCGCGACCGCAGGGAAAAGGAGCGCCAGGAGCTGCGTCTGCTGGTGGGCACCAACTTGGTGCGCCTGTCCCAGCTGGATGCCGTTGACATGGAGCGCTACAAGAAGGTGTGCTGCTTCTCCCCAGGCTGCTCTGGCTTGTGTGGCTTCATGGAGGGATACTAAATGAGCTCAGATGCAGTCTCTACTCTTTTTCCGCCCTTTCATTGATTGTGAGCAGCGTATTTGTGAGCAGTATGGAGGACAGTGCCTAGCTAGCACTGAAGGGTAGAAGAATTTTCACAATACTACTTGCACACAGCCAGTAGAAACCTGTAGGAATCCACAAGCGAAAGGATTCTTCTGCCAGCGTGGCATCTATACCTGCTACAAAAAGAGCATAAATACCTTGATCAATAAATGCCATCTTTGCGCACGTTCCCTCTGTGTAGATATGAGTGCATTTTGTGCCTTTTTTGCTTTTCAGTATTTTTTTTTTCTTCAAAGGTATATATTCTGCCATGCCTCGTTATTAGTCAGTGCCCATTCTTGTCATGCTTCCTTGTCCCGTCCAAGCGCTGTTTTTGAACATAAAGTGTGTACCAACAACCTCCACTAACACGCTTCTTTGGTTCCACTGCTGCAGATATAACTGACTGTCGTGGAGAGCATGGTTGATATCTGATAAAAAGATGTTGCCTAAAGGTGTTGCAAAAATTCTATGCAGGTGCATCTGTACTAATGCATGGGAAATCTTTGGGGCTTACTACTATATCAAAAATCGATGCGTTTCAGTCTTTCTGCATAAGAGAGATGCTGCATATTGATTCTTATCGTTAGGATATCTGATTCTGCTGTGAGGGGCCTTGATGGAATATGCAGGGGTGGAACAGCTGTGCCATTTGCACCATTGAGTGCCAAACCTGTTTACCTGCGCCATCTTGCGCTGAACTGCCCCTATTTCTCCAAACTCTTTTATCAGCACCGTCATGCGCCGCAGAGGCCAACTTGAGCTGCGAGATTCAACCGCCATGATGCCCCGAGCTCGAAAACGTTGGCTGAAACGTTGTGTTTTCTGTTTATGAGGTTATGTTTTCGGTTTTATCACGGCTATCAGGGGCTATAAAAGTTGGCTCTTGCATAGCTGCAAGGCCGCAGGTGCTATGTGCCTTCTCTGCCTTCAATTTGGTTTTATTTGTGTCGCATTTGCACGGTTTTGTTTGCCGGTGCCGGCCACTGTGCCACAATGAATGGAAAATGCCCAAAAGTGGGCAAAATGTTCGCAAGCAGATAGAAAACAGAATATTATTTGCATAAAAGGTTGTAGTTTATTTGAGGTGAACTTCAATTTAGTCGACCATTTTACGAGCGTTGCTGTATGTCTGAACAAACAGCGTCTTGGACGCTTTGGCCTCACTTGTAATTTGGTTTGCTTTTGTTGTATGGTAATTACTTATTTTCGCATGTGCTTCAGTGGAGGATGGTTCAGAAATTATTATGCCTTCTAACACGTTCTCGTTACGTAGTTGACGGCATATGTTCGTTTGCTCTCACAGCCCCGTGACGGGCGAAGTCAAAGCGATGTTCTGCCTTGCACGCATCGACACCGCTGTTCGATAGAAAAAATTCAAGCAAGCGTTTTCTTTTACGGAATGTCGCCGTTAGTTGCTAACACTACCGTCTATCGGACATGAAGCGAGGCCGGTTACCTGATTCCCTTCGGCTATACCGTTCAAATCACCGTTGAGCAATGATAACGCGGCGATAACGCGGCGATAACGTGGCGCACTTGCAGGGGCTGAAGGTACATAACTCCGCATATTGTAAATTTCCAGATATAGTACAAGAACTGTGTTTGTGCTTCAAAGTAGCTTCTAGTGCACGATAGAACACTGAATATAGCAGATAAATAGATTAAACTTAATTGGCGGGGCTGGCACAGCAGCCTGTGCCAGTCTCCTGTCAAAGGGCCTTTCTGGCTGCTCCAAACCTGCTCCAAAACACCTTCTTGGCTGCTCCAAGCCTGCTACAAAAGGCAATTTATCCTGCTCCCTGGACTGCTCCCAAACCAATGTACCCTGTTTCACCCCTAAATATAACTGATGTAAGAATTGCACATGAGCAAAGAACCTCCTGATACCCTGAGCTAAAGGAACTTACATGCATGATCGTTGCAATATAAGCAGAGGGTTTGCTCCTGTCTGACCATACCCCATGCTCATCCTTGCATCACACAAAGCTGACGGCATCCGCAGCCTTGAGTCTCATTGTCATGCTCGGTTCGCGCAAGCAAATTTTGAGATGTTTATTTTTGGAATGAGCACATAGACTAAAGTGAATGTAATTTCTAAATTATGATTTAAGCTTTGCTGAAGCTGCATCTTACGCCCAGTGTGCTACACCTGAACACCATTACAGCACTTGCAACTCTTGGTATTTTGGAGGTCGTTATTTAAAAAAAAAAAATTTGTAACCAAAAGTTTGCTTTTGGAGCTTTGCTAACTTAGTGAAAAATATAGGGTTTTATTTTTTTTCTGCTTTGAATTTTAGAGATTTATTGATGGTACTATGATTGTGAACATAAATATGATTGTGAACATAAATTCTAGTACAAGCAAGGGGTAAGGTGAAGCTTGTGACAAAATTGAAGTGAATAGCATTTGTATTACAAAGAAACCAACTGGGTGCGATTGTTTCTAATGAAGTCTATACTGAAGAGAGGCTTTGATGACGTAAGCACGAACAATCATCAGGCAGAAAGTTGTAGCATAATCAGTGTAAATTATTATTGGGGACATCATTTCGTATATTTGTATATATAATGTTTCCTTATTATAACATTGCTGCTGCTTTCCTTTGTTGTTTTGCAACACCCAGAATTTTTGGCAGTAGGTTGAGAATTCATCATGCATGGATTAACTTACACATCTAGTACCCAGAAATACATCATGAATGGCAACTGTTTCTTTTGGTTATATTTTGGAAAAAAGCCACAGAGGAACAACAAAGAAAGCCAAGGCAAACTTATGACAAATGCATTTTGTGTGCGCGGTTATGGGGGTCTGTTTTTACGTATCCAGTTCCATCTTGTCTATCTCATTGTACATAACAGCAATACGCACAGCTGAAAGCTAGGGGCGTTGCTGTCTTTTTGTGAAACTATCTCCATGCTTTCACCATGTAAGGAGGCTTCCTTTGCAGCTCTATTACCTGTGACATGTGCAGCAAAATTCTTCAATGCCGCTCTGGGACAGACTGGTGCAATGGGGGATGCAATGTTACTGTGTTATGTTTTAGGATCCCTACAAGTATTTTTTCTTCAGACATCAGGTTCCTTTCCTGTTACTGTGTTATGTTTTAGGATCCCTACAAGTATCTTTTCTTCAGACATCAGGTTCCTTTCCTGAGCTGGCCAGTCTGGTGTTAGCTATTCTGCTTCATGTCAGAGTGTTGCTTTCTGTTGAGTCCATTGATCTATGGCGATAGGTGGACCATTTTTGTCTACCAAGATGCTGCACAGTGTGGTGGAAATTGCTTGGCAGAGTGTGTTCTTTCTTCATATGGGCTTCTTCTCCTTGTGGCCAGGTGGTCTTGCCAGGTATACTGGAGCAGGTGGTCAGCTGCCGGGACGCAATAGCCCAGGAATACCTCATGGAGTGCATCATCCAAGTCTTTCCTGACGAATTCCACTTACAAACGCTCAGCTGTTTTCTCAAGGCCTGTGCCGAGCTCAAACAGCAAGTGAACGTCAAAAACATAATCATCTCCCTTATTGACAGGTGACGGGTTTTTCTCTTTTGACTTGGAGCGTGCTTGTGTCTCCCTTCACTGTTACCCACCCCTCAGATTTAGTAATCAGGGTGGGAGATCACTACTACCAGCACCCTATCATTAGCAGGTGGTGGGAGTGCTTTCCAGCTTGCCACTCAAAAGCTGACCCATTGTAGGCATTGGGCACTGAGCTAATGCTTTTCAGGGGCGACTGATTCTCAGAGGCATTAGCAGTTATGATGGTGAAAATTACTGTATATGTGTGGTTTGCCAAGCGGATCTTGGTCCTTTGAGGGTCAAATTTTTTTGCCAAATGCGACCCCCCGGGGTCGATTTTTTTTATTGCTGACATAAATTCTTCGGACAAATTCATTTCGAGAAAAAATTGTAATCTTTTTCAGGGTGATCATAAAGTGACAAACAAACTCACTGTAATAGTTTGCTGGGTACCTGGGCACAGCGGCATTTCGGGCAATGAAATTGCTGACCAGAATGCCGCTGTGGCGGCTCTCCGCAGTGTTGTAGATATTCCACATGTTCCCTACCTAGACATGAAGCAATCAGTTCGGAGTAGGATTCGGAGGCGCTGGCAGTTACAGTGGGACACACAAATCGAAAACAAACTACACATTATAAAACCACAAATAGGGAAATACAACACAGACAAACGGAACAGGTTCACAGAAATATCAATATGTAGATTAAGGATAGGTCACACACATGCTACTCACTCATACCTTTTTGATTGATTGATTGTGGGGTTTAACGCGCCGACGCAACGCAGGCGATGAGGCGCGCCGTAGTGGAGGGCTCCGGATTAATTTTGACCACCTGGGGATCTTTATCGTGCGCCGAAATCTCGTACACACGGGCGTTTTTGCTTTTCGCCTCCATCAGAAAAGTGGCCGCCGCGGCCGGGAATCGAACCCGCGACCTTGTGCTCAGCAGCGCAACGCCTTAGCCACTGAGCCACCGCGGCGGGTACTCATACCTTTTAAACGGAACAGCACCACCTGCTTGTGAGAAGTGCGGACGACGACTTACAGTTCTCCACGTATTGACTGAATGTTTGGCATACCATGAAGCAAGGAAACGACACTTCCCCGAACTATACACCTACACGATACCCTTACACCCATCTTTGTTTTTATCCGATCAACCCCCGATCAAAAGTGAACGCCTTTTAGCCTACCTCGCTGACATTGGATTTTTAGCACTCATCTCATACCATGTGTGACATCAGGGCCACCCGATGACAGTGAGGGTGGTTCGGAGCGTTTTCATAACAGGTTTCAGGGACGTCACTGCCATCGCTGGAGCTAGGGTCATGTTATGATGCCCCCAGCACTGTCACACTTAAACATCATCATTGTTACCTCTCATCTTAATCATCCTCCCCTTTTAGAGTAAGGGCCCTTTACACCCATCTATACACTATTTTTTATCAAGTACATCACCGTCATCGCCATGGTATTTTAGCAATAAACGTGAACAAACATTGTCTTGGCGCTCTTTGGCCTCAGACGCCCTTGCGCCAATAAAACGCACATAGTAGTAGTAATAAAGTGACAAACAAATCGTTTGTGTTGTTACATACGCGTGGTTTATTCATGAGTAACATACGAAAAAATTCTAAGAAAGTTTTGCGGGCGCAAGAAGCGGGAGAAGCGTAGGAAGTGCATCAGTTTAGCGATTGCAAGAAGCGGGAAATGCCCGGAGGACGAAACGGAAACCAGTCGCCTCGCGCGTGGCTCTATGCGCGACAGCGGTCGCACCACTGTAGTAAAGTGTAAAAAGAGAAAAGAAGAGCCATCAGCGCAAGAAAAAAAATTCACGTATTTCCGCAGTGTGGCAGCACATGCCAAGCAAGAAATATAATTGAAAAAGGCGCGCTTTTTAAGCATACCAGCGATGACATACATGTATGTCATTGACCTCTTTGAAGGTGTTTGCTGGGGACGCACTTGTACGTGATTGACCCTGAAAGGGTTAAGTATGAGCTTTGGTCTTGCCAACAAGATCTTTTTCTACATTTATGCAAGTTTTCGTTTAAAAGTATTGCAAAAACTTAAAAAAATAGTTGCAGAGATGCATTTAAACATTGTTCACAAGTCAAGCATTGAAGTAACACCAATGTAATTGTTCTATCTGTCCTAGAGTGGAATTTATGAGTGTTTGGGGTTCGTGCCTAATGTAGTGAAAAAAAGCTGAAAACTTGAAGGAAAAATGGTTCCCCTCTAATAACAGCCACTTCTATTTTCCAGTGTTTATGCTCAAAAAAGAAAAGAAAAGATTGGCGGATGTTTATTGATACATATTTGGGGTTGATGTTTTCCAGCGATTTGTTTATAGTGATTCTTATAGACTGCATTCAGCATTAGCACTGGCAACTCTGGCCTTCATCCTGTGCGAAATTATGAAAAGACTAGTGTTTTAAGAAAAGCAGGGTTATTATACTTTGTGTCTGATAGCCATGGCTAGGTTTAGTGATGCCCGTTAAACTACGTTCAGTTTGTTGCCAATCTCAGTGGTGGCAGAAACTAGTTGCTGCTTGACAACAAAGCATGCGGACTAAGTGCAGAGATTTTTTTGGTGTTGTTGTTGCGCTGTAAAAAAGCGTGGATGTTTCTCGTGTGTGCTGGAAACAGTACTTTGACATGCACGATGGTTAACATTCAGAAGGAGTGTTTTTGTGCAATCAGAAGTCCTGGTGTCTCTAAATCAGGACATTTGAATGTGTAAGAAGTGTTGAAGGGAATTTGTCAAGGTATACCACCCCCTACTTGGGGCAAAGCTATCCAAAAACTTTGTATTTAAACTGATTATATGATTTCGTCACCAGCAGATGTTTATAGGTTGTGTTCAGTTAAAATACAAAAAAGTATCAACGCCAGTTGTAATGTGACCGAAAGTGTTAAGCGGTAACCATAGGGAGCGATTTTTACGAGCGACTCGACGAGCGATGCGACTGGGATCTGCAATTGCTTGTCCAAACGCTCACTGAGGCAGCAACATGAGAGCAATCACGCGACGACGGCGAAGCGCAATCCCAATATTGCACCGCACAGCACCCAATACGATTATCAAAGTACACACGGCCGCAAGGTTTTTTACGTGTGCGTTTGTCACAACAATGGGAAATGTACGTATTTCCGTAAGCAGAGGGTCAAACTTTTCTAGGACGCACTGTGCCTCCGCTTGCCCCTTCCCCCCGTTTTCTCCATGAGCCGGAAGTTGTGCCTCTTGTGGCTCTCCTATTGGCTGGTCACTGAGGCCGCTTCCGGGAGGTGAGCGATTTTTTTTCTGGCAACCCAGAACTGAGCAAAGCGATGGACCAATTTGGTTCGCGGCGAAAAGTAGTTCGTCGCTAGTCGCGTCACTCCCCAAATCATTTGCAAAATCGCTCCATGTGGTTAGCGCTTTAATTTGGAGGCCAATATTGTCCTCATTTTTTTTGGGTAATTGTGGGTAGAGCCGTATTCTATGATTTGCACAGTTAAGTACAATGTGGCTAGCCTTTTTTTTTTTTTTTTTTTCCCTGTAGTATACAACAAAAACACCTTGCAATGATTCACCATTCAAGACTCCATGCGCCTTAGATTGGCTTTTCACATGCTGGTTGAATGTGTTGGTGGTATCTGCCATCACTGTTTTACACAGTGGATCCTAGCGTTTAAGGTTAGGACTGTTTTTTGTTGTCCCACAGGTTAGCAGCCTATGCAATGAAAGAAGATGGGACAGGCATTCCAAGTGACATCAAGTTGTTTGACATCTTCTCTGACCAGATAGCCCAAGTGATCCAGGTTAGTAATTGGGGATTTAAGTACTAGTACAGTCGAACCCTGCAATAACGAATCCACCAGGGGAAAGCCGAAAAATTCGCTTTTGCGAGAAGTTCGTTGCCGCGAGAATGAAACATAAACAGCAAGAAAATCGCCTGCAGGCCGAAAATTCATCTCCAAAAGTCGGTTATATTACTTTGCGAGCCTTACCTGGCAGCAACTGCACAGCTCAGCTCTCATGCTACAAGAAGTGCTTCATTGCTAGTCGTGCGGGCCTAAGAATGTCTGAATCTTGTCAATCGCATCCAATACATCCCGCGGGTTCGCTTTCTCTGTCTGCTTGTTTGTCCCCCTGGTTCTCAGCACTGAGTATGTCCGAGCATTAAAAGCTTCAAAGTGAATACAAACCAAATAGTCACCTCATTAAAATAATTTCGAAGCGAAGCGAATAGTTTCAAATCAAAGCGAATACCTGGGACTCCGAGTAGAAGAGAAAAAAATTTATCGAATGAACTACATTATCTTCGTACAATTTCTTTGCTAGCTCTTTTATCGACCACATTTTGCCTACAAAGGTGGGACAATCAGAAGTATACATCAGGCGTTTCATTTTGAAATTTATTGAGATGAAAGTTGAAATGGAAGTCGGGAAACCACTTAAGCACACGTGCAGCCTGTCTTCCTAGCGCATGTTTCTGTGCAGCAACACCAACTGTTCCACATGCTCTCTTCTTGAGAAGGTGCTTTCTTCTTGCTGTGACAACATTCCCTGTGGTGAAAAATAGCTTCCCAGTGGACACTTAGGGTAGCTGGCACCGAAGGGTAAAGCCGAGCTACCCTGGACAGCGAGGGGTACTTAGCTGTACCAACACTTTTCCACCAGAGTAAAGGATTGTCCATATGAGACTGCATACGCACATGGAAATACTCCTCCACTCCCTCCTCCATCTTCCCAAAGCCAGTTTTTGATGAATAGATCAAAGTGGCGCTTTTGGTGACTGACGAGGATGGTGGTAGATGTTTTAAGGTAGGTGTTTTAAGGCGCATCTTGCACATGCGGCATGTCGCGTCACTCGCTCCGCACTTGAGGAACTCCCAGGTGGCACTTGTCCATGGTCGCGCTAGTCCAGCCGTGTGCACAATTGCGCAAACAGCACTGCCAAAGCGTTATTTTTCCCAAAGTTGAGCACTTGCCGCAACAGGCACATGCACCAAGCACGTTTGCAAGCGCAGAACAAAACAAAGGGCTCCGACAGCATGTGCATGGTTCCCTGACCGAATATCCACTTCCACTAAGCTATCAGCTTCTTTTATATGGTCCTGAGAGCTTCTACATTAGTGTATTCACTCAATTACGCGAGCTATTTTTTCATTGGAATTTTCGTCGTTGCAAACCGACCAAGGCGTTGAAAAACGTGACTAACTTGAATGAAGACCTAACTTCACTGGCTTTTACATGTACACGCGCATCCAAGTTTCCATAGGTTCCTAAGCAACAAGTGAAAACAACAATCCAAACTATCCAAACCTAGTCTTTCTTTGTTATGGATGTTAGGGCCATGGTAGGGTGGCATGGTCAGAGTTCTCTGAAATTCTCTAATGGTTAGGGCAGTTAAGGTACGGTACATTGTTCGGGCATTCCTCTGGTGCTTCAGTACTGTATGTACCTCCTGTGTGTGCTTGTTGTGCTAGTGACTTCATTGGCCTGCAGTGGTGACATTGGCTCGGCATTCGCGTTTCTTCTTTTTGGCTACACATCACGTGCAGTAACTATGCCCGCTTCAAACGGAGCAATTTTGGAAAAATCTCTTAAGTTTTTAGCGGTTTGAAATCAACGAATCCACAATCCGTGTGTGTCGGAACCAGTGAGTGAGTCTCGAGGGCGGGCCTGTTGCCAGTATTTTGTGGCCTTTGCCACGGCCGTTGCCGTGAAATAGACGGAAGGTGGCGGAGGTTATTTCACAAATAAAGATGGCCTTTTTTTTCTGCCATTAGGCATCGCGTCAGATTCGTGGTTTGATTGTTTTTATGTGTTTACGCGGACTTTGAAATACTTGGAAGATATGCAAAGTTTTCAAATAGACCTATTCGATGTTGTGTTTTGTTTGTAAGGTTTAATGCGCCGACACAACGCAGACGATGAGGCGCGCCGTAGTGGAGGGCTCTGGATTAATTTTGACCACCTGGGGATCTTTAACGTGTGCAGAAATCTCGTACACACGGGCATTTTTGCTTTTCGCCTCCATCAGAAAAGAGGCCGCCGCGACCGGTAATCGAATCCGCGTCCTCGTGCTCACGTGCTCAGCAGCACAATGCCTTAGCCACTGAGCCACCGCGACGGTTAGACCTATTTGATTCGAAGGTCGAATCGAATATGATATTAATCATTTCGATATTTGAAAGTTTTGAATATTCGCACAACCCTAGCGTGCAAGCTATGTCCAGCTTGTTTTGTTGTTGAACTTTGCTAGACAGCGGCACCTCATTGCCCCAATACTGCTCGCATAACTACACTGAGCACTGCTTTGTTGACGTCCGGAACGGCCACAGCCATCACTGTTTTGTTTTGCGCATGTGCACCAATAAAGGCGCACATGCGCAAAACAAAACATTAAAGGGACACTGAAGTGATATGTAAACATTGCGGGATTACTAGCGCAAATTGTAGTCCGGAGTCCCCAGGCCATGTTTCGACCACTCTAGGCGCGTTTACGCGATTTTATTTAGTAGAAAAACTAATTCGAAAATGCTGTCCTCCTCTCTTTACGCTCGCCCATTTTCTGTGGCGTTATCGTGTGACGTCAGGAGGGGATGAGCTGGCAATTGGCTGCGCCACGGCTGCGCTACTGCACGGCTCCCCGGCCGACAGAGTCAGTCGGCCCAGCGTTTCGTCCACCGGCCGCCGGCGGGTCGTCGCAATCAAGGAGGTTAAAAAAAAATTGCTTGGTCGCAATTCGTTTGCTTAGTTGAAACGAAGCCAGGACACGTTTGTGAATGGAAGAAGGTGCCTTTCTTTACTTGGTTTGTTTGTACACTGTATCTAGCTCCAAGTCAAGGTCGCTTCACACAAGCGCTGCACAAGCGCACATGCGACGCTTCGCTCATAGAGTTTCATACAAATGTAAGAAACTCTATGGCTTCGCTGACTGGTACGCCAGTAGGAAAATATAAGGCCTCTTGAAGGCGGGAGAAGAGTCAGCGAAGTCAATATAGGTACTAAGGAAGTAAAATCAACTGATATTTTTACCGTACAGCGTAAAACTAGGGCGCGGGAAGCACTTTTTTGCGCTGGGCAAACAAGCACAGCGGTCAGCAGCACGACTACGCATCTGCGAACGCTTTTCCGTCTACGAAATGCAATTGCTAGACGTGAGCTACTGTGGAAACTTGGGCGACGCTTACTGCACGATCGCAGTACAACAAATAGTCACCTAAGCTGCTTGAAATGCCAAAACTAAATAAAAGTGTAAACCGGTTGTACAATATATACCCTATATTAGCAAAGCCTCCGCGTCCCGCTCCGTGGCTCAGTGGTCTGGGGCGCTAGTTTTGCCACCGCAAATGTTTTGCAAGTCACGAGTTCGAATCCCCGCGGGTACGTGCGTTTTTTTTTTGTAACTTAACTTTTTTGTTTTCCGCCGATGTTTTCTATATTGAGTTCACCTTTTTTTGGGCCGCAACGTTCATGGCTACACGAACTAGTTGACAAAACGCGCGCAGGCTGGCACTGGCGCGCTAGCGAGTTCTCGTTGGCGTGCTGTTGCCATAAGCACCGACTGCTTGCAGGCAGTGGGCACAGGCCAGAATGAACAGACCCTTGGCCTGGTGCGAACACGCTTTTTACGATATAGGCATGAGGGAGGCAAGCTCCAAATATGGGGGAAAAGCGTATGACATCTGGGCGTCTGCGGGTACGCGGAGGGCGTTCATGCACTGCGTAGGTCTCGGCTAGTGAATGCTACGACTACAAGCCGTCCTGGGAGGCTTATCTTGTGCATTTTACAGCCGACAACATGGCAGAAGCGCGGTACGATGATTACTGAGATATTGAGAATGCCCATCCAGCTACGCCATTGGTTATGTTTTACAGAACCGAAACCGAAACTTGTGTGATTGCTAACCTTGGGCATCGTCCAATCACGGCGCCCCTCCTCCCAACGTCACAGCCTTAGTTGGTGCGGCCGCCGCCAACCGCGCATGGTAGTTTTTCTTCTTTCGCGCTTTATAAAATAATTACCAATTTGTCAACCGGATAAACGATGAAAAGTGTGCTAATTTGAGCCAGTCTACGCAGTGCAAGCAAAAACGGGAGCTTGACAAGTTCACTTCAGTGTCCCTTTAAAGGGGCCATGCAGACAAAATACAAGTACATGTTATTCGAAAGATTTGGCGTTTTATAGTCCCCTGGGTTGTTTTCTGGCAGCAAACGATGCTTTATGCACTGAGAAATTAAACATTGTAAGCCAAAATTTTAATTCTCCTCCTAAATGGTGTGTTTTTGTGACGTTCAAAAAGACGTATCCAGAGCAGGGCCTTAAAACTAAAGATAGCCTGCTGACCAGGGCTACTACCACCTCAGAGACGGCTGTTTGGTTGTTTTGTTTATCGTCCACTTTCATAGATGGCGCTGCAGTACCACTGAAGTGCCAGTGTTCACACTTTGCTTCTGGCCGGGCTTCTATACCTGCCGTATTTTTATTAGAGCTCATACTGATCATTTCCTAGAATGTAAGCTATGATTCAACAAACATGGTCATGTGAGTGACCGTGCCGCTTATGTCAGTTGGTCAGTGTTGTGGCGGACGAGTCCAACGCGTCCGACAGCTGTGTTAGGCAGGGTCAGCCGGCGAAGTGCCGCACTAACTGCTCATGTTGACTAACTGCACTAACTGCCCGTTCGTAACTTTAATTGTTCACACCACAATTCATTCTTCTATAAAGGACGTGCCCTAAATTTAAGCGCAAATAGCTCGTTCAGCAAGCTTATAAGCCCTGCCTAATTTGCGTTTGCTTTTGCCGGCCTCAGCCAATCGCACAGCTGGGCATATGACATCATAGGTTCTGTTGCAGAAAATGAGCTAGTGGGTCACATGACCGTTCCATTTTTTTCTAATTACATAGCTTATTTGAGCGAAGTTTACGTTAAAAGTGGTGTCAGTATGATTCTAACGAGTAATCTTTCGAAGGAACCAAACTTGTGTTTTGTCTGCATGGCCCCTTTGAAGAGTAGCATCCTTGCTTTTCAAAATGGCAGAGCGAGCTGCAGGCAGTTCCAGACTCGTTGGCGCTATCCTCCCTTCCGCCACTTGGGCCACTGACTGGAGCAATGATGGCTCCCTTATCTTGTAGCGATAAAAACTTCCGCTTTTGATTGAGACCAAACGTGCCGATTGCCGCACACACAACAAATGCGCGCGTGCTGCTCAACGGTAGCCGGCTAGCATAGCTCAAGGCAAAGCCGCGTCGTGAGTCACCACGTGTCGCCCCCTAGTGGTGTCGCTGTGAGGCTACCCCCACGACCGACTGTTGCACGGTTTTTTATGTAAACAAGCATGCAAGCACGCTGTGGCAAAAGTTTATGGACCGAAAAAAGTGCATTTGAGAATTTTTTGGACACTGTTAGCTTCAAATGGGTAGATAAGATGCTGACCAGACTTGCAACAAATTTCATTAATGCGGGATCGCTTTTCAAAAACATTTCTTGTTGCAAGATATGAAATACATGGGCTTCTATAGACGTTCGCCAGGGATCCGAAAATATTTCATTGCCGCGGGAATTTCGGACTCGCGGGTTTTCGTTATCGCGGGGTTTGACTGTACTATAAATTGGGCTTGGGGATGTTTGAGTGTTCAGAGTGATTTTTTGTGAATATTATGTTATATATTTATTCATAATTTTGGATTATAGCTTTGAGAATTCAAGAGGACATAGTATTGTGTTCATCTAAAATGTGCAACTCGTTATTACCCACAGTAGTTCTGCTTTTTTGTCATATTGCAATGTGTTAACAGCAATCTTTTAGATAGCTTTATACACTTTTTAAGTAGTACGAGTAAGCATGCATCTGCACTAGACCATTGAAACAATGACTATTGAAACTTTACACTATTTCACCCTTCGTTTTTAGCAGATGGCCCCATGTTCTCAACCAGATGACTTCCTTTGTACCTTGAGGACAATGGATTGCTTACTCTTATGAGTACCGCCCCTAGTCCTGAGATTCCCTCAGGACTAGGGGCGGTACTCACGGTTCCCCTGCATGCGGCAAATGCCCGACTGCCCTTGCCAGGGCAAGGGGCATGTTTTTAAAGTTTCTGGCACTGGTCACGCAATAGCATAGTTGTGTGATATTACACCCATGTACTACCACTTCTACACACATCATGCCCTTTCCATGAATATATTAGTCATGTAACATGGGCTTGCAAAGACCACAGATAACCTGTTTTAAGCGCTGTGTGGCCTTAGTTGCCCTTGTGCCATTAAGTTACGCATGCTATCACTATACCCTGTTTGAAGACCGTTTGCAAATTTCCCATCTGCTGTAAAAAAGGTACAGTGTAGATGTGTTTACCTCTTTTTTTTTCTGCACTAGAGTTTTCTTATTACCCCTTTCTTCTTTTCAAGATGAGGCAGGACATGCCAACAGAAGACATTGTTTCTTTGCAAGTTTCTTTAATCCACCTAGCTCTGAAATGCTACCGGGAAAGGGTGGACTATGTTGACAAAGTGCTTCAGACAACTGAAGAGATCTTCACCAAGTTGGGCATATCCAGGTACTATGTTTAAACTATGCACCAGCTGTGTTCAAACCTTAGAGCTCTTTTTGCATGATGCTGCCTCAGATGGTGAGGGATGTCATGCTGCAGCATGCGCTTTAACTCCTTAAATTTTTCGTTATATCTGAGTGTATTCACCGAGGAGAAATGTTATATGGGGAAAATTAACACCAGCAAACGTAGTACACATATCGGCTGAAGTTGCATTAGTGGGGCAACATGATACAAGTTTGCTTGTAGGTTTGCACAGTGTGATGTGCCACATACATAGCATGCCTATTTTGTGATGCCCTACCTTTCCATTATATTATAAAAAGTAGAATTTTTATGATATGAAAAACTGCAGTAATACGTATTTGCTTCTTTTGTGTTTATTATCCACACTTGATCTGGGGACATTTTTATTGTAAAAATTCCAGTGTCTGTGTTGTTCAACACAATTGTTATCGTAATTCGTAGCTGTCTTTCTGCGTAGTAAGTACAGGAAACAGCATGGTATTAGGTGTATTTAAAATAGAATCGCAAGCAAGAGTGACATTTGATGGGCTAGAGTTCAGTCACAAGAGTGGCTTAAATTCACTTTTCAGTAGGGTACTAAATATTTTCTGATAATACCGCATGTTTCCTGTGCCCTATGCAAAGAAAGAAAGAAAGATAATATTGGGTTCTATGTTGTTTTTCCTAGGGTGGAACTGTCTAAACCTGTTGGCAAGGAGCTGGTACGGCTCCTGAAGATTCCCGTTCAGTCGTACAGTGACTTGCTGACAATTTTACAACTGAGCCACTTTGGCAGCCTGCTGCAGCTTTGTGACTACCGGGGTCGCAAGGTGATGGCCTCTTTCCTCGTCAACAGTGCCCTGGAGAACGACACTCTCATCCCAACACCGGAACAGGTACCCATGTTTCTTTTGATTGTGCAATTCTTAAAGAGCCAGAAACGACCTTGAGCTGTGTCGAAAACTCTGGGACACTCAAGCTCATTGGATGCTTGACTGCATTTTTCAGAAGCCAGCAGGCCTCCCTTGAGATGAGTAATTCAGGAAATGAGGTTGATTGGAGTAGAAACCAAGGGTAAAGGTTATTATGCTTAGTAATGTCTGATTTGATTAGTGATGTGCTCTTTGGTCCCAGCTGGTTTATGGTTAAATTCCCAGCTAGAACCAGCTGGGACCAGCTAAGACCAGCTGGGCTCAGCTGGGAATTGAACCATAAACCACTTGGGACCAGCTACCATTTTCTCTAAGGTGGATTTGTGTCTGCATGTGCGTCACTGTTCGATATAAGGAGCGAGATGAAACAGCACTTTCTTTTCCCAAAAGGTGCATTCCTTTCCTTCGAAAACCCACACAATTCTTGTAGCATTGTGTTAGCTGTATTGCTGAGGAAAATGCAAAAATAATGGGATTGTTTACAATATGACACCAGTAGTGTAGCAGATTCCAAATTAGGGGAGGAGGGGGGGACAACCCTTTTATTATTCCTTTTTTTTTTTGCATTATTTATACCGTGATGACGATACGTTCAGCCACCATGAGGCCTAAGCCAGGAAGGCATTGCCAGTACTGTTCTCATAGGTGGCCCCGCGTGCCACAACCCTTGTGGCTCTTTTTGGCTGTCCAGTGCATTTTTGAGCACTAGGACATGCACTTCTTTTAACTGTTTCCTGCCATTGCAACCACTCCAATCGATGGAGCACTGTGCCAGCCATAGCAAAAAATTTTACTGGTGCGACAGTACTATGTGGGCTGGTGAGGGCCTTTCATGTGATGGGCTCCAAGGAGGGCCCCTTGACCGCCACGCTTGCCCTTTTCAGGCCGACCAGGTGCTGAACTTGATCAGCCCGCTGGTTCAGGACCAGCCCGACCAGCCAGACGAAGAGGAAGACCCAGAGGACTTTTTGGAAGAGCAGGTGCTGGTAGGCCGGTTTGCAAACCTCATGGTGGCCGACTCAGCTGACCAACAGTACCTGGTTAGTGCTGCCCACTTGGCTCTGCAGGCACTCACGTGATAGGGTGCTAACCTCATCTTCGATTTGCAGATCGTGATGACTGCCAGGAAGCACTTTGGCAGTGGCGGCAACAAGCGGATTCGCTACACATTGCCTCCACTTGTCTTCCAGTCGTATCAGCTGGCTTTCAAGTACCGCTCCTTGAGTGACAAGGTACGCCTTGGTGGCACCTTTAGCAGTGCTCTCAACGTACCCAACCAAGTTGCTGACCTTTCAAAAGTAGCGGTCGGTATGAGTTTGACCAATGTTAGTGGCAACACAATGTGGTGGGTTAACATAGGAACACTTTTTAATAGTAAATGCACATGTCGACATAGTGCAAACTGAAGGTCCCTGCTTGCTGCACTGAGTCGTATGGAGCGATGCTTTGTTACACTGATGTGGTGGTTCTGCAGGCTAAAAAACAAAAGCCTAGTTTGTGTCATTTGAAGGGGCTTGAGAAAAGGAAGCTAGCTGTGTGTACTGTCTGGCTCAGTATCAACTACAGGGGAGCCCCTGTAATATGACTTTCAAGGGACCGCGCGGCAGGGACGTATGACTGGGGTGTCGTATGATCGGGGTACAGGTAAATGCCGGCCTAGTAGACGGTCTCACGTGACAGGTTGGCTAAGAACTTATTCAAACTACTATATTTAGCGCGATCTCCCGTAATTGGTGAACGTTTAGCTAAAATCCCAAGTTTCTAAAAAAAAAAAAAACGCATTTTGTGTCCCCCTCTCCTCCATAGCATCTGCACTAGCCCGCCAGCCATGCGCTGTGCGACCCCCATGCTGTCTGGCGCGAGCCCGCCAGCCCTGCACCTCGAGCGCAAGAGATAAGAGCTCATAAGGCTGCCGTGGCCGAGCAAATTGAGAGGGGAAAGGGCAAGGGTGTGAAACTGCCAAGGCCAAGTGAAGCGAACGATAGTACGAGACTGTGATGGAAAAAAGGCGGGAAAGAAAGGAACAGAGTGACAACGCGGCTTTGAAAGACACTAATAAGTAGAGAGCAGAGAAAGGGGTAGAGAGAGCTTCGTGAAAGGAAGAAACTTGAATCGAGCGGACGAGGAAAGCAGGCGTTGGGTTGCATCAAATGTGTTTTCATGTTCATCGGCTTGATGGAGCTTGCCGTGTGGGTTGATGGAGCTTGCCGCATGCTGCAGCGTGGGATTGTCGAAGTTTAACTCTCGCCCGCCAGTACCCAACTGCTTGCTTGCATCTTTTTCGCAAATGGTCTGGCCCGCTTGCGGACCTTTGCACATCAAACAGCGTCAACCAGGGGTTAAGAATAAAGGAAGGTCGGGACGAGGCGGCGAAGCAGTGTAAAAGATGGGAAAAAGGCTGGTTTGTCCCTGCCAGGGTCTGTCGCATGAAGCAGACCACGTGCACCCGAGCGTCATATCATCAGGGTTGTTAGTGCATCCTGTGGGGAGTTTGCCGGGACTGTGGTGATCCGTCTTAAGAAGCGGGTCATCGTAAGACCTGGGGATCTATCACTGGGGTTCCACTGCACAATGTGTGATCATATGCTGGAGCACGCTGCGTCACTGGAAAGTGGTACCATTCAGAAGGATGTGTCTGAGTGAAGAGGAAAGTTTTTGCCATTCCTGCCCTCTTGTCTACAGTCTGGTTGTTGCACAATAATTATTGCTACTGCTTCACTGAAGTGCATGTATTGCATGCAAAATCTCGAGACTAATTGAACCAGGTTGCCGCACTAAAGTGCTGCAAGACTCGGCTTGCAGCTGCAGTGTTATTTGTGTATTTATACGATAGTGGGCAAAAATTGGAAGAAATGGGAACAGTTAGAATTTGTAATAGCAGTAGGCATTTATGAAGGGACACCTGCGAGTGCGCTCAGGCACACGCTTAAAGGGACCCAGAAAAGCCTTCTGTAAAAGTTACAAGAGGCCTGTATTGTCACGTAGCACCAATATAGCGATGCAATGCCGTTGGAATTATTGATCTACATTCAGTATTAGCTGCGCCAGAAGCAATTAAAGGCACCTCTCCCCACTTGCCGATCGACTCCTCCTCCCTCTCTGCCTCCTTCAAAGCAGCTAGCTACATTCCTGCGCCTAGGCTCGCGTCAATCACTGCGGACCCGCCTTTGCCGCCTTTGCCTCGGGATCGCGCAGGAAGGAGGAAGAGCAGCCGGAAGCCAATGGCAGTGACGCCGCCGGCGGCCGACCTTGCCGGCGGTTGGGCGAATCAGGCGGCGCCTTCGCCGTTGCGTCAGCAGCGACCGCCGTTGCGTCACCCGCGGTGGCCGTTGCGTCAGCCGCGGTCGGCTCGCTGCGGCGTCGCGCTCATCGGCTGAGAAAGGCGATCTTGAAAAATTGTTTACAAATTATCTGTACAACGTATGGGGCTCAAACTTGGCTCTAAAATCCCCCGTTATGTGTTCTACCACCTGAATGCATTTAATTGCCACCTTCACAAAGCTTTTCGGGGTCCCTTTAAGTGTTTTAGGTAATATTGAGTGTGATGGTACAAGGTTAATACTTCTGTGAAGCTTCAGCTGGGACAGCAACATTGCAACAGTTTAAAAATTAGTAATTGAAGTGCTTCCAGTGGGAAACTAAAGCAGCTATGTTTTTTTTTTTTATGCTCATGTAAGAAACCAATTTCTTTTTAGAACTTCCAGATTTTATGTGCATTTTTTCATGAGCGGACCGTTCTTTCCACGTACGACTTGTGCATTGCCGCAGTCCAAAGTATCTTTCGGTTTTAGAGAAAGGAAGCATTTGTGATGTGCCAGAGGGCAGCTTTCTTTTCCTTGTTTCTTATTTTGAGGGGAAGACCGGAACATTGTTCAGCTTTTATTACCTAATAATATTTTAGAAAAAAGAAAGAAGACTTCTCGGAAGGCCTCAGAATAAAAAAAAGTAAGGACCATACAATGCTGAAATTTGGTAACATTTCTGGTGATTCAAATCCCTCAATTTTGCCTTAAATGTTTTCTTTTTTTTTTCCCCCGAAGTTTTATTAATTTTATGTGAAAGCACACAACCTAAGTTTTGCACACTGTAGGAAATGAATCTCTTCTTGTAAAAGGCATTTTTGTGTAAAGCTGCTTGCTTGGATGTCCAGTGCACTCAGTGTAGCAGTGAAGAGAGCATCGGCCCCAGTCTTCTCAACATGTGGGAACGCAAGCAGGCAATGTGTGTCTGGTCTGCCAGCCTAATTTAACTAGTACTATACAATGCTGTCCCAAAGCATGGCATGTTGACGCTCTTTATATCGTAATCTCCTCCGAGCCACATATTTTTGTTTAAATTATCCAAAGTTCTGATTCTCTGGCAGGTATTCATGCTTATAATTCAGACCAAAGTTATAAAAATTCTCAAGCCCAATCATTAGCAAATACCACCAGGTGTTGGTGCGAAGCTGTTGATATGAGGTAAGATAATTCACTCCATGACCCATGTCCGCTCTTTCCTATTGCTGAGCTTATATTTTAACAGCTGCTCCCAATTCTGCTTTGGTGATCTCAGCCAGTTTCTTATTTCGTAAGAGTGTTCTGTGCGGTCTCCGTGAAGACATGCTGGAGTATGGAGCTTACAGTGGGGATACTTGCTTGAGTGGTGCAGTGGAGGTACGACTGACGACGATACAACAGCTTTATGTGGACTGGTGAGGCAGCACTGGGGCCCTGTTCTTTTCTAACGTTCATGCTCCAATGAACGTTCCCTATTTTGTTCTACACGTGAATTTCTCCCTGACTGCCGGTGGCCGTGGGAACTAATTTCTTCCATAGCAGCTGTGCAGGCATCAATGAAAAGACCAAAATGTTAGTTCATTTTGGTGCTTTCGAGATGCGTTGAGAATTCGGAAGACTTACCGAAGTTTTGAGCTTGGTTTGAACTAACTGGAAGTGCGAATGATGTGAGTTTTAATTGCACGTTCACTGCATAACGAAGTTGCTAGCTGTGGTGGCATAATTACTGTGGCATTATTTGTTGGCTTTCACTCAATGGCTGCCAAACTCCTGGTGCGGGTTGGTGCATTACAAAAATGCCTGCGCGCACAATGTTCAGTGCACACCTTGCAGGCGATGAGGTTTGCCACCGACCTCTGTGCCACACCTCTTCGCCCCTGTGTCTTGTGGGTGTAACTTCACTGCCTTGGCTAAGGATCTCCTTAGAACACTGTTCATTGTTTGGCCGGTTTGTTGCTCATTTGTGGGGCACATGAGAAGTTTGTCAGACCTGGAGTTGCTCTTGGCCATCACGAGTGAAGGTTGTTCTTTCCCTGTGTGCAGGACGATAAGTGGGAGAAGAAGTGCAACAAGATTTTCCAGTTCTGCCACCAAACAATCAGTGCCCTCATTAAAGCGGAGCTTGCCGAGCTGCCCCTTCGCCTGTTCCTGCAGGGGGCACTTGTAGCTGGCCAGATCAAGTTCGAAAACTACGAAACTGTGGCATACGAGTTTATTTCACAGGTGCTTGCTTTATGTTTCCTATGGCTACCATTTTTTTCTTCCTGTTGTTTTTTTTTTTTTTCTTTCTTTTCTTTCTTTGCATAGACGGATGAATGGATCGATGACGAATTCTTCACAATGCGTCAGAGGATTCCGAAGTGCCAGGGGCTAATGTGCTTGCCTTATGAGCAGTATTTGGCTCGAAATGTCGGCGCTAGCTACCTCATGGAAAAATTTGCTGAGAATGCCATTCACACTTGTTTTTTTACCTGGCTAAATTGCAGCGGCTGCCTACGGGTCTTTGACACTGCACCGCTTTTTAGTTGGGCCTGCTGATTAGCTGTATGCATTTTTATTCGGAGGAGCACGTTTACCCATTTGTATGCTTATAAACACACACCAACAGTTGTCTGCTGGAATTGTAAGAAGCTGAATAGTCTTGTAAATTGTTTTTACATTGTGCTGCCATAATTCCTCCGAGCAGCCACAGCCAGGCCATTCAGCAGTGCATAACCAGGCTTCAGAGTTAGCTGTTGAGTGTCTGCGTCAATGAAGCCAAATGGATGGTTTAGTAAATACGCATTTCTATTAGATTAGCTTAGTTCTCCATAATATTCTGGCTCTTTCCATCTTGTGCGTTGAAAGCGACAGTGAAGTGAATCGCGTAGTCACTTTTATTTGTGGCGGCAGTGTGTAGTTCCTGTGCAGCCTTTACAGTCTTTTAATTTGTCACAGATGGCTAGACCCCTAATTTGTTTCTAAAGCTTGTAAACTTTTGTGTGAAAAAGTGATTAGGCGACATTTACAACTTTCCAGTGTCCTTTCAAAATAGCACGACCCTTTTTTTCTAATGTGTGTGCAGTGTGTCAAGGTTTCACCGGTGCTTCTTATTAAAAAGCTTAATAGTGTGTAGTGGCTGTACTTGCATTGCCTTTGTATAACATTTAGACATTGACATAAATGGAATGCAAAAACTAATGTTTATCGTGTAGAAGTTGTGAAGATGTTAGCCCTGAGCAGGTGACGGATTCCCCCCTCGCCCTTGGTTGCAGGCCTTCTCCCTGTACGAGGACGAGATCTCGGACAGCAAAGCTCAGCTATCTGCAATAACCCTGATAATGGGCACCGTGGAACAGACCAGCTGTTTCTGCGAGGAAAACCACGAGCCCCTGAGGACTCAGTGTGCACTGGCGGCGTCCAAGCTCCTCAAGAAGCCCGACCAGTGCCGGGGCGTGGGCCTGTGCTCGCACTTATTCTGGTCAGGCAAGACGCAGGAGACCAGCGGAGAAGAGGTGCGTACGGCGTTTCTCTTATCGTAGTATTCGAAGCTTTAAATAATTTGTGAATAATGTTTGCTATTCGATTTGCATCACAGTCTTACCATTCAAACTAATCGAATTTACAAATAGAGCAAATAAAGTTGGTTCTGCCGCACAACATGCAAACTTTCATGCTTCGCTACATTGCATGCCCCTTTGGGTTGGCTTGTTTGCACGATGCTGAAGCTGCGCAAAAAACCCTAGCACGTGTAAGCCTTCCGTGAAACAAGTGTTTGCTAACGCTGGTGTATTTTAGCTTAAATGGAATGCTGCTTGTGTAAAATTGATGTACCGAAAAGTTTCCTGTCAGTGCAGTGGCATGAGTGAGGAATCAGGAATTGTTACTTGTTGGCAATGCTTGCAGTAAATTACTGGTCCTACCAGCCGCCGACATGCTTTGCTTCTTTTCAATGACTGGCGGAACCAGTCAAATATACTTCCTGCATTCATGGTGCGTTGAGGAAACCACATTTGTTCGTGACAATCAATGTGTGCGAAAGTTTTCATCCACTGCTTTGCGGTCTTGTCTTATATGTGCCTTCAATTTCTTGTACTTCTTTTTTTTCCCAAGCATTAGTGCATGAACATTCAAGTCCTGTCTGCATACGTTAGTTTTCTATCTCTTTTTTTTTGCACCTTTGTTTTTGAACCTTTACACTCACTAAAGCAAAGAGGTTCATATTCTAAAATATTCCAATTGATTCGCAATCAGATTATACTTTTTGTATTCAAAAAATGTTTGATTTGACTCGCATTCAGCTTTTGCTGTTTGTATTCAATTTGAAGTTCCAAATTTGTGGTTGACACATTTCTAACATGAAACAGCTGGCTGTCAGCATTGAGTCACCTTTTAATCTTTGTTTTTCTAAAAAAGGGGTTAGTGAAATTTGCTCCAAAAGTATTCTTTGAGACTGGGTGGAAAAAAACAGCGTGAATAATGAGTACAAGGGAAATAGAAACACACATGAGCGCTGACTGTCAGCTAAGGTATTATTGCAATTATGTCAATTTTTTTTTGCATAATTATTGATTGGACTGGCAAACCACACCCAGCCCTTTTTTTATTTCCCCCTTTCTCCTCCTTTCATTCTTATTATGTGCATATTGTCAACATTATAAATACCTTCATTGACAGTGAGCACTTACGTTGTCTCTTCCCCTTGTCCCTGCTGTTTGCACTTTTTTTTTTCCGGCCAATCGTGAACCAGCTCACCCAAAGTTGTACCTTGCCGTCATTTAAGAACTTTACTTATAGCGTAACTGCTGTGCAATTTACATAAAAAGCCTTGTCTGAATGGTTGTAGGGAGGTTACGAGCACGCCTATTCCTTCGTTCACCCATTTGGTTGGTTTACCTCCTTCTTTTTATGCCTTCTTCAGTGCTCCCACTCCTGCGCCAAATGTGCCAATTTGCGCAAAATGAGGTATCCTGCGCCATCCTGATAAAAAAACCACGATTTTTCAAGCAAGTGCGCCAAACGTGCGCCAAAATTTGTGTCGCGCTAATCGAGTGCAGCCTGTTGCAAGAACTACTTCACAGGGGTCTCTATACATATGTAACTAATTCGGCTTGATAACTTGAACTCCCTAGCACCCCTCTTCGCGTTTGCCGCGGCGAATTTGGTTAGCGCCGTCGCTGTACCGCGGATACAGTGTTTTCATCTAGCAAGTCATTGCAGCGCTGGCGCACCGCGGTTAAAACTTTCCTTCTTGCTGTAGTTTTTAATGGGTCGTGCTATAAACAATAGAGAGTTTTAGGGGGCGTTCATTGCCGACCCTCTCCGCTCCGAGAGCCAGCAGGAGCGCCCTGTCGCGGCATGTGTGACGCGCTCGGCTGCAAGCTCCTGCTTCGCTTGCCGGGCTCGCTGAGTGGGCCGTCGCAAGTGGAGCGGGCCGTGAAAAGCTTGAACCGCATGGAGCGTTTTCTGCTTGCGAAAACGCGTCGTGCATGCCACTGGCGCGCTGCCGCGGAACCCCCCGCACGCTACGCGCGACGCGGCAACAAGGCGGCCGTTTCGGCCGGGAAGTGGTTTGGGGAGCTCGAGCGACCGCTTTAAGCGCCCTCTAAAATATCGCTCAAGGCACACACGAAGTTTCTTGTGCGGTAAAGTGAAAGTCGCTAGTGAAAGCGCCCATGCAATATCTGCCGGGGTGGTAAGCCTAACCATCTCCGGCGGAGCCAGCCGGCTGTCGCGAGCACTGCGAAACCGCCGCCATGAGGCGTGCGCCTCCCCATTGGGGCAAGTCATCAGGCTCCTCCCACTGCCGCGCGCAATGCGCGTCATTTTCTGAGCGAGGCAGAAGCTGCCGCGCACGCGAAATGGTCAACGCGGGCGTGAAAAAATCGCGCGCGCAACGCCGACGCGCACAAATCGCGTGCAAAAACGCTCCGCGCGCATTGTTTGTGCGCATTCCAGCTAGCGTGGAAATGCAAGCACCTGCATCAAATAAAATGAAAAAGTAAAACACGAGGACTTGCCTCAACAATTAATAAACTGGAAAAGAGGCGCGAGAGACGCGTTGTTCTTTTGCTACGCAGGTTTGTCGAAGCCTTTCAATATTCATTATCGTGTTGCATATTGCCGTTCATCCGCACCAGAAAGGAACTAAATACCTTGAAAATTGTTTTGTTGCAATTTTGCTTTTGCGTAGAGTATACTTAGGGGATTTAATTACATCAAACTTTTGGCGACTTCTAGCGACTGTTTCGAAATACGTGAAAAAAAAATCCCATTGCCCCAGGGTTGCCAGGTTGCGCTATAAATAGCCAGACTTGGCTACGTTTTCTTGAGGTTGGCGGGAAAGTTTTTTTGATTGGCTATTTAGCTATTCTTGAGCTATTGGGAGAGCCAACTGTGAAAGCTATTTTTAATGAATGTTCGAGCCTGCCAACTATAAAGCGTTTTCAGTGACTCCTTGAAAAAGTCTTCCCCTAGTAAGGACAAGAAGACCATTATTCTTCAGCTGTGCTGTTAATTTGTGATTGCACGTTTGAAAAGCACCTTCCAGCGACCTCCACATCAATTACTGGACGATACTGGTCAATTTTTAGTGTTGAGAGATGCTTTGGGCACATCTAGCACTTGATGTTTAGTTGCTCCAAGGTGCTCCAAAACTGGCATTTAGGTGCTCCAAATTGCTCCAAATTTAATAATGTGCTGATACAAAAATTGCTCCAAATTACCGTTCATCAGTGGCACCACTGCTTCTTTTTTTTTTTTTTTTTGTCTGTGGTTTTGTCTTTGTGCTTACCTTTTCCTTTCCATTTTTTGTTTGCTGCTTATTCCTCTCCCCCCTTTTTATGCACCCTTTCTTTCTCTTTCAGTTCCCCTTTCCCCCTCTCCATGTGTCGGGTAGCCACCCGGATGCTTCCCTGGTTAACCTCCCTGCCTTTTCTGTACCGCTTTTTCCTCCCTTCATTCCTTCTGTGCGAGTTGGTAGGAGAGAAGTGCCCGAAACTGTGCTAAAAAAATTGTTGTGACCTGTAACAGTTTTGCTACTTGTAAAAAGCTGTCATACATTGTTCGCGAGAAATTCCTACAGCCATCGCTAAAAAACCCCACTTGCACCTACATTACCCGTGAAAGATACTACATAGTTCCCTTTGCTAAACAAACAAACTGCAAATTTAACGTAATTCTCCTCTAGAAATTGGGTTTCTTCATTCAGAAATAATGAGTCGAACAATCAGTAGCCATTTACACTTTTATTAGGTGGAGAAGCTTTACTTTCCCACATTTATTTTTGCTTTTTGGTTCTTGCAAATATCTTGCATACAAGCAGCTTTGTTGTCTGCATGCATGCAGTCATAAAAGTGCTGAAACATAACAAGCATGCTTTTTCAATTTAGAAAATGAAATGCTAAACAGTAGAACAGCAAAACAAGTTGAGGCTCACGAGTTGTCCGTCCCATGCCTTTCAGGCTGCACCTACCATGGGGTTTTATTTCAACCTGTTTTTCCTGATTCCATAGTAGTGTATCAGTTTTGTGAAATTGAGAGTTTCAAGGCGTAATGCACTTCAAACACAAGGGGCTTATATGAAATTTTTTTTTGGCGAGGAAAAGGCGTGAGTAAAGGAAATTCGACTGTCGAGATCGAAAATAATTCTGTAAAATTATTTATAGCTTGATTATCTGATTTCATTCATCTAAAGAACACTAGAACTGAGTTTAATCTGTCTTTCACTCTGAGTAAAGAAGTACTATTCACCTCCTGAGTTTTGCCAGTACTTTATAACCGATGATCTTGAAGCTCTGTCATTTTTCTAATGCTAGAAATTCAGCGGTTCAGTATTTTATTGGACTTTCGCACAAGCCTGTCAGTGATAATGTAAACATAGCCAAAGGTTTAATGCATTTCCCTCTAAAAAGGAGGGCTTCCTTGCGTCCCTGCTTTGGTAAAAAGATTTTCACAAATTTCTTCCTTTTGCACTTACTATTTCAATCTTGCTGTAATGGCACAGTACTGTACAACTTTGCCTGAAGGAATCTTCTGCAAGATTTATGTAAAAATAATCTGCAGTGGTTAGAAAGTTGTAACTGATGCCATATACAAATACGGTGTTAACTCTATTCTGGCCTTCGCTTTGCAGAAGGGGAACTTTTTTCACTAAAAGCAGGCTAACAATGCCCTCGGGGGGCCTCAGTTAGTCTACAGCCCCCCATTGTCATGCTCCTCGTAGGCCGAGTGTAGCTAAACAATGTGCATGTGCGCCTGCTTTGGTATTTGAAAACAATAGACCTGTGTGCTCAGTAGCTGGAGCAGGCTTGCTGCGCATGAAAGGCCTCAGCGTCCTTCAACAGTGCAATTTGTGCATCGTGCGTCTCTACCTGATTTCAGATGCACGACAGCAAACGAGTTGTGGAGTGCCTCAAGAAAGGTCTTCGCATTGCCACCCAGTGCATGGACTCATCGGTCCAAGTGCAGCTCTTTGTGGAACTGCTCAATTACTACATTTATTTCTTTGAGAAAGGCAATGAACAGGTGAGGCTTGCAGTGCACTGGTGCTTCCTCCTGCTATGTGCTACAAGCACAGAGCCCTTAAGTTGTGCTCGAGGGTGTTAGAGCGAGACCAGGGCAGAATGCTATAAACTGGGCAAACTTGGCAGAATTGGGCCAAGATAATGTTCGCATGCTGGTATGCACTTGGGTGTGTTGACTTTCTTGTTGCTCGATGTGAGCCTGTCCCAAGGTGGCATAACAGTGTATTAAGTGGCGCTGAAATTGTTTTTTTCGTTGCCGCCTCGTGTGTTTGACTACCTAATAAGGCACGCCCTGCAGAAGAAGTGAAAGGGCACCATTGCAGCCTCTTTCGGTCATTTGTGAAAGTGCAGTTGGGTACTAGCTCTTTTTTTTTTCTCCCAAGAAAGCATTGCGCTACTGTGCTGTATTTTAATACCTGCTAAAGTTATAACTCTTTTTTTAATGGTTTTATAATGCAATGTAAGAGGCAATGCACACTTGCTTTGCAAGACTAAAAGACTTGCTTAAAGACTATTTACAAAAATAACTGCTTATTAAGTAAATGTGCTCTTGAGGCCCCCACCCCACCCCGTTCCTCCCAGAGGGCTGGTAGTGCTATAGGACATGTTTCAGCTCTGTTAGCAATTCCTCTACAGTCGAACCCCGCAATAACGAAACCACCGGGGAAAGCCAAAAAATTTGCTTCTTCTGGAATTTTGTTGCTGCAAGAATTAAACATAAACAACAGCAAAAAAAATTGCCCGCCCGCCCGCGCCCGCCACGGTGGCTCAGTGGCTAAGGCGTTGCGCTGCTGAGCATGAGGTCGCGGGTTTGATTCCCGGCTGCGGCGGTCGCTTTTCTAATGGAGGCGAAAGGCGAAAACGCCCGTGTGTACGAGGTTTTGGCGCATGTTAAAGGATTACTGACACCAAATTTTGACGCCTAAAAAATGATATAATTGGCTTCAGTAGTTTGTACAGATGCCTCACAGAAATTTTTGCACCGATCCGAGGCCGGAATCACATCTAAAATCGACTTTGATTTTCCCGGCCGCGAGCTTCCACAAATCGGCAGCACTAGCGAAATCGCTTTCGGCGTGACGAAACATCGGCCGGCGTGTCTGGCCGGTTCAGGGTGACGTCATATAGTCGTTTTCGGAACCAGAAACGATATCCTGCGCTGCTGTTGTTGGTGGTATTCGTTTGGGCAGGAGACGTGGGCGTAGCTGTGTGAGCAATGCTTGTAAACGTCTTTGCTCTTCAGTTCGTGGCCGGCGCATGGTGTTCTCTTGCACTGGCGCCGAAAACTGCGCGGTGCGCGCGATGTCGACGCGCACCGCGCCGACGCGGCGGTGCGCGTCACCGAGCTCGCCCAAGTTGTGCTATGGCAAGCTCGTGGAATGCGAAGTACTGCTCGTGGAAGCCTATCCGAGCAAAGTGGCGACGACTCCAAGATGCATTATTTTCCACGCGACGACATGCAGCGCTAAACGTGGACTGAGTTCGTGCGCGGCGGCGGCCGCAAGAACTGTCGCCCAAGCCAGCGGGCTCGGCGTTGCTCGGGTCAGCTTGGGTGTTGGGAACTTTAGGCTTAGTATCGTGGCGACTATTTGATCGCAGGTATCTGTACAACTGCGAATGACCATCCCTTACACAACTTTTCACCACACTATCATCCCCTTTTTTGCATATGGAGCTTTATTTTGGCGATAATTTCCATTTCAGCGATCGGTGACCAAAACGTGTGCAATGGCCGGTTTTGATTCTAGCGCGCAGGTGGCGCCATCTTTCGGCCGCTCGCCGCACCGCGATGCCGGCAGTGCTGGGTCGAAGCGCCGAACCTCCGCTGCCGGTCAGCGTAGGCTTACCATCACGGCAAATTTCTGAACGCCGCTTTTAAATTCAGTGCTGATAACAACCCCTAGCACAATTTTTCAACACACTAACATCTACTTTCTCGCATGGGGAACTTCTTTTTCGCGATCAGATTGATTATAAGAGTGGCGACAAGCTGTTGCTATCACGGTCTGCGCCGGTTCGAGCCGCAGTGATATTAAAAAACGGATGACGGCGAAGACATCGCCGGCCTAATCGCCTGGCCAAATAAAGTTTTTCTGTCTCTTGCATCTTGGGGAACAGCGCGAACTAACAGGGACACAATAAGAAAGAAGTGGACAGGACTAGACAGGACTAGCTGTCCCTGTTAGTTCGCGCTGTTCCCCAAGATGCAAGTACACCAACTCGCCCAACTCGCCGCCCTGCTACAGGTTGTTCTGTCTGTCGGGTGGCAGCGACTCATCCGAGTCTGACGATTCAGACGACATGTCGACTGCGTGGGCGAGTGCGGACCATGTGCAATCGTAGCAGACAATGCGGCGCGAACGTCCCTGACGTCACGGGTGAGACCGTGACGTAAGACTGGCCCGCTTGCAGGCTGGCCTTCGAACGGCCATTTTCTCGCGCGGCAACCGAATTTGAAACTGGTTGTAATAAACGTGCTATAATTAATTCTATGTTGGTGGCTGACGGCTTTCGGTTCGATTTGCGTAATTACTGGGCCAATAGGTATTCTTTACAGCATAAAAACTGAAAGCGAGAAATTTAGTGTCAGTACTCCTAAGATCCCCAGCTGGTCAAAATTAATCCGGAGCCCTCCACTACGGCACACCTCATCGCCTGCATTGTGTTGGAGCATTATACCCTACAATCATCATCACTCAAAAAAATCGCCTGCTAACCAGAAATTTATTTGTGAAAGTCAGTTATACAGTAGAATCTCGATGATACGAATCTCGCGGGACCGCGAAAAATATTCGTATCATCCGAAATTCGTGTGAACCAACACAGACCAAAAAATTGAGCGCTGAAAAAAGTTTTCGTTTATTTCTTTTCTTACTTTCGCGTGAACAAATCCGTGATTTTTTTCTGCTTTTTTTAAACCCCCACGTCACAAAGCAGTCCTTTCTGGCGCGCGTAACGCATCGCCTAGCTTCGCGCTTGTCTCCTCACTCCCGGTGTCCAAGCTCGCTACACGCCGCAACAGTCAAGCGTGAACCGCATGGTGCGTTTTTGCACGCAATTCGCACGCCTCGGCTTTGCGCGCGCTGTATTTTCACGGCCACATTGACGATTTCGCGCCCGCGGTATCTCCTGCCTCGGTCCGAAAAAGACGCTGACGACTTGCGAAACGCTCGAGACAGCCCGCTGGCTCCGCCCGAGATGTTTAGGCTTAGCACTCCGGCAGATATTTTATGGGCGCTTCCACTAGCGGCGTGGATGGTGTGTTATAGTACCGTTTTCGCCAACGTTATCAGCTCCTTTACTGCACAAGAAACGTCGTGTCTGCCTTGAGCGGCATTTTAAAGAGCGGCTAGAAGCAGTCGCTCAAGCGGCCGTGCCACTTCGCGGCCGAAGCCGCCGCCATGTTGCCGCCGCCGGCCGCGGCGCACGCAGCGTGCGAGAGGTTTTGCGGCGCGCATGGGGCGTGCGGGGCGCGTTTTCGCGGGCAGAAAACAACAGCCCGGCCGTTTCTGGAGAAAAAAAAGTGACAAATGGGGAGAGAGCCGTCACTTGTTTGTTCGGCAGTCGGGCGCCTCGCCGGCTCGTTCGTATCATCCGCCGGGCCGCGCAGGTCCGTTCACGACGGAGCGTTTCAGCGGAGAAATCCGAGGGAGGTCGTGACGTCACCGCAGGCGGAGTTCCGCTCGGCCAGCTCCTTCGCTCACACGGAGGAAAATCCTCCCTGTTCTGTGCGGAGGATGCGACTTTCGGAGGGACATCACTGTTTGCAGTCGCCTATCTCTAAAGCAGAGCTGCCGTAGCACCGCCGATTCCGCGACGGCGGCAATTTCTATTAAGCTCATACGTACTGATCTTGTCAACCGACCAAAAATTGGTCGTCGACGCGATGCAGGTGCTGCCGCGCGCAGAGAACGGCGCGCGACGTGGTAGCAGCCGGCTGGCCCACCTACAGGCCCGCATACTGATGTTAGGCTTAACACTGCGGCGAATATTCGATCGGCGCTCTGGCAAGCGGCTCAGGTGACGATTTTTAAAGCAACTTTACATCACATCATTACCCCATTTCTCGTATACGCAGCTTTGTTTGCGCCTTGGGGAGCAATAACAAGCTGTCGCTCGAGCTAGCGGCGCCGGCCTGCGCCACTTCGCGGCCGCGGCCGCCGCTCTCCAAGCGCCCGTGCTGGTGGTGTACGCGGCTCCCTCAGTGGGCCTGTCATGTGCGCCACGCATTTTCGCGTCCGATGTATTAAGAAGCGATAAAAATAGAGTGCCTGCAACCGCTCTAGAACTTCAGCCGCGGCCAGCTGCCCGACGAGCAGACGAAATCCCGCCTCCTCCGCCGCCGAGCGTCGGAGGGTTTGTAGCTCGCGAGCAGAAGCTCCGATCTCCCATCGGAGGCGGTGCGCCGGAGAGAAACCGTGACGTAGGGGTCACGTGGCGCGCACTCCGAGGAGCGAAACGGCGGATTTCTCTCTCGTGTGAATACCCCTTAACAGCCGAAATTTTTCCCATTGCAAACAATGCAATTTTGCCGGGACTTTTCAGAAATTCGTATCATCCCGAAATTCGTATCACCCATCGTATCATCGAGATTCTACTGTATTACTTTGCGAGCTTTATCTTGCAGTAACTTCACAACTTCATTGCTAGTGCTTCATTGCTAGTTGTGCATGCCTAAGAATGACCAAATCGGGTCAAATGCATCCAAAACATCGTGCGGGTTCGCCTCTCTCCGCGTTATTCTCCCTGCACCTCGGCACTGACTACCGTATTTTCGCACGTATAACCCGCACCAAAAATGCGAACATTTCAGGGGTGAAGTAGACGTGCGAATTATATGCGAGGTATTTCCTTTGGTGCAACTTCACCGCCATGCTCGTTGGACAGTGATGCCCCTACAGCAGTAATAGCGATGACTAAACCACTGTTATCCCATTGACAATGCTTATTGTGCACAAACAGCTCAACAATATGCCAGCCTGAAAAAAATGTATGCTGCAACTCATCTAGTTACGTAGTCAGCTAGGTAAGTTTTTTTTTTTTGCATAAACAAATGTGTAATGTTGCTTGAGTAGTAGCTTTGGTTCATCCTTTTATGTATAAAATATGCTAGCAATATGTGGGGATATATTTTTTTTATTCGTCGATGGAAAGTGGGGGTGAGGGTTATACGCAGGGGCGGGGTATGCGCGCGAAAATACGGTATGTCCGAGCATGCAGGTGAAGTCCAGCTTCTTCTGTTGATGAACTTTGCCGGACATTGGCACCTCGTTGTCCCAAAGCTGTCCACAAAACTAAGTGAGCACTGCTTTGTTGATGTCCAGAAAGGCCACAGCCGTCACTGTTTTGTTTTCCCTAGAGCGCCATTAAAGAGTGGCATCCTTACTTTTTGAAATGGCAGGGCGAGCTGCAGGCAGTTCCGATCATGTCGGCGCTATCCTCCCTTCTTCCACTTGCACCACTGATGTGGGAAATGATGCTGCGTTATCTTGTAGCAACAAAAGTTTCCACTTTCAATTGAGAGCAAACGTGGCGATTGCCACGCACACAACGAACACACCTGCGCTGTACAGCGGTAGCCGGCTAGCGTAGCCCAAGCCAAAGACGTGCCCGGAGTCGCCATCGAGGCTGCCTCCACGGCCACCTGTTGCATTGTCATTTATCTTAACAAATATGTCGCCAATCATACAAGCACGCTGTGGCAGAAGTTTACACACTTTGGATCCGAAAAAAATGCATTTGAGCATTTTTTCGACACTGTTAGCCTCAAATGGGTAGATAAAATGCCAACAAGACTTACAGTGGGTTTCGTTATTGCGTGATCGCTTTCGAAAAACATTGCGTTGCCACGAGATATGAAATACATTGGCTTGTATGGACGTTTGCAGGGGCTCCAAAAATATTTCGTTGCTGCAGGAACTTCGTACTCGCGGGTTTTCGTTGTCGCAGGGTTTGTCTGTGCCCTTGCACTCGCAGTGTCTGGCGCATCGCTAGCACTACCTGCTGTAGCAGTGTAGTGGCTGAAGAATTTTTGTGCAAAACATAAAGGATTGTTCCTAGTGAAAGTAGCTGCGTTTCCTTAGCAGGATAAATACACAGCATTTATGTGCTAAGCCCCACATCGCAGAAGTCCAGGGGGGGGCCAAAAGTTTTCCAGATAATCTTTCATTTCAATTCCTTGGTTGCATAACAAATACAGGATTATTGAGTGTAATCTGTTGGGGCTCTTGTACTAAACTAAAGTGCCTGTGTGTCAGGCTAGTCAAATATAATATTTACAACGTACCATGAGCAATGTGCAGTTTTGCCCATTGCAATCACCTAATAATGCAGATGTGAGTTTCAATAAAAATTAGAGATGTGTAGTAATGTTTTGGCTCTTGGTTATTCCTCTGTTTTTCAGATTAAGACAGATACAATTAGCCAACTTATAGGGAAAATTAAGGAAGAGCTTCCACAGCTTGAAGCCAACGAAGAGACTGACCAAATAAAGAAGCATTTTCAGAATACTTTGGATCATTTGCGTACTCGAATGGAATCCCCCGATACGGAAGGTCCCTCGTATGCGGGGCTGTCACTGTAAAGGAAACGTGGCTTTTTTCAAGGTGAGTGAATGGTGTAAAGCTTTGGTCCTTCCGGCTCTCGTGTGCTTTTGCTCTTGTAAAGGAACCTTTATGCTCAGCTACGCTGGTCTAATGTGCAGTAGAGTCTTTTTATTATTCACATTTGAGGTACACTGTGTTTACTCCCAACTTAGTTCCTGAGGCCAGGACATCAGTTGGTGTATTCAATTGGAGTGGTGGTGAACACCTGAAATGGGGGGGGGGGGGGGGGGGGGGGGGGGGGGGTGTCTGCAAGCCAAACAGACCCTATTTTAACCTTAAAGGGACCATGAAAACAATTTGAAACTGTGCATAGCTCAACGGGTTGACAAATTCATACTTTGTTAGTCATGCTGACAGGAAACAGTGCTGCCATCAGCACTTTTTAAAGGGACAGATTTCAAATGGCCTGCTCCCTGCACCATTATATGGTCTTTAAAAAAGCAGCCAAAAAGTGGGAGAGTGTATGCCGAGTTCGTGCCTGGAGGTATGGTCCAGACTTAAATGACAGTGCAACCCAGGGTGATGTCATTTCGGCCGTTTGCAAGAGTGCACCACGGCATACCTGATATCTTCTATTCTTTCAACCTTTGGAAATAAACTAAAGCCCTAGACTTCATTTGCATAGTAAGTAAGTTGTGAGTCGTACCACATTATCTCGCCACAAATAAAAGTTTTACGAGTTTTTTGCAGTGTCCCCTAAGCCTTGGTGGGCTTGAACTTCAGTGAAGTGTGTGTGTGTGTGTGTGTGTGTGTGTGTGTGTGTGTGTGTGTGTGTGTGCGTGTGCGTGTGCGTGCGCGTGCGTGCGTGCGTGCGTGTGTGTGTGTTTTTTTTTTTTTTTTTAACTGTGCAAAAGCTGTTGGGGAGCGAGAATGAATTGCATTTTCAGTCGTGCTGCAAGGGACTAATTCTTTTTCTTTGTCTTTTGCAGCCCCATTCCTCTGATGTATTATAACAGCATTCTTCTGTAAGAAGAGGTGCTAGGTACCCTACCTCGGAGGGTGTTTTCCACTGTTTTATTTTTTTATAGCGAGCGTTTAGTTTTTAGTGGTCTTCTGTCCACCCTAATTGTGCACAACGGATGCAGGATGTCAGGCCCTCCTGAGTACAGCATACAATTGCACTCGCATGGAATTCTCGAGCAAATTTGAATCGGGAGCGTATTCAGTTCAAATCATGATTGCTTAGTTGTAAAATTTGCGGTTATTTTGTTGCAAAGTCTATGCTGTAGTGAGGAGAGGACTGGTGTGGTTTCTCCCCTTGTTTCTACTATGTACTATACTGTCTGTACAGCTATTTCATTTTGTGTTGTAACGAATGCCAAGTAAGAATGTGATTTGTTATGCTGAGGTGTTCAGCATTTCCGGCCTAGTGTGGAAAACAAAGGCGCTGTTTTTTCCTCTTATTTTATTTGTGGGGGCATGAGTTGTACTCTTTTTTAAAAGAGCAATTTTATGTATGGCCTCTGTGGCCCTTCTGTCGCTGTCCACGCACCAAAAGAACTTTTAAGTGTTTTGTGCCGTGCCTTTTTTTGCTGCTGTTGTGAGCGTTTGTGTGGTGACTTGGTTAACCACCCCTCTTCGCACATGCCTTTGTAGTTCCAAGGTATGTTTAGAATGGTAGGCTACGTGCAGCTTGAACAGCTAATAGTCACTATGTAAGTACAGTATTTTTTACAAAGTCGGGAAACGCAACAGTGTGACTTCTGTGATTATGTCATTGCAGAACAATGGTTCTGAAATCCTTTACATGGAAGGGCTGTTTTAAAGAGCTTGGTTATTTATGTGGAAACAAGGCATGGAAAACGAGCACCTTTTGTACATTCCTGCATCTCGAATAAGTGCTGCTTTCTGCACACGACTGCACTTCTGGTAGCCAAGACTGGTAAAATTTTCTAGGAAAATTGGCTTGGTGCAGGGTCCCCCTACCTATCACAGTTTCAGGGTGACAGAGCACTGCGACCTTCTGACCGTGTTTTGAATACATTTTTTTCTAGCAGCAGTCTGTATGTACACTTTCCCCAAGCTGGTGCCACTATGCCTGTAAAATAAAGAGAATTGAAGTATGATTTCTCGTCTTTTCTTTTGGCGATGCTGTTTCTTATGCAGGGGCTGCGAGTTTGTTGCTTTTAGTACACGAAGACTGCCCGTAGCACAGAACTTGTTAAACTGGCCAGTTCGAGTTGTGTTTTCACATCAAAGTATTGTGCGGAAAAGGTTCCATCCTTTCGTCCCGGTCAAAGACTCTGGATTCCACCGACGTCTTCATGCTGTGAAGTTTCAGAAGTGATGTCAGTGCCAGTTGCATCAATGCTATCTAAACATTGGCACTGGCAGCTAACTAATTGTCCTACTGTCTGAAGTCCATGAGAGAGCAGTGCAGCGATTGTGTTTAATGTTGCCCACTGCAGCAACTTGGAAATGCGGTCACCGTGCATCTCCAACCAACCACTCCAACATTGATGTGCTTCTGCGTAATATGTTTTTAGGACAAAGCAAATGGCAAAATGTTGCTGTACAAGAAGGTTGGTGTAGGACACTGTTTTTTGGTGCGGGTGATCTTTCCATGTAAGCATTGGAAAGTAAGCAGTGTGGTTCAAAGGAAATTCCTCATGCCAGTCTGGTCAGGGCAGTACTGAAAGTGCAATTGGCAATTAAGACACCTAGCCTTCTTCTTTTTTTTGGGGGGGGGGGGG
Organism: Haemaphysalis longicornis; assembly: GCF_048455015.1. Taxonomy (NCBI): domain Eukaryota; kingdom Metazoa; phylum Arthropoda; class Arachnida; order Ixodida; family Ixodidae; genus Haemaphysalis; species Haemaphysalis longicornis. The sequence goes on along the minus strand of NW_027526203.1, from coordinate 361,822,736 downwards.
GGATTTTTAATTTTTAAGATTAAACTGCTGTGTAGACTGGAAAAAAAAACTGTTTGGGGGCCCCACTCTGGTGAGTTGAGTGTTGTGCAGCGTTCTCTCCCCTAAGGAATTGTGGTTCTTCTCTTCAAAAGAAGGAATGTTGGGAGTGTAATGGTAATCATGGTCGGTGGCAATTTACCTGTTGAACTGATTGAACTGTGATTCGACAGTTTGCTGGACTGTCATTGGATTCAAGATTAGTGTGTGCCATTTTTACTGCGCAAGTGATGCACATGCAGCGCAACATGCACGGGGGATTGTACGTACTAGTTTAGCTAAGATGCCTTTTTATGGAACTTGCATAAAATTTGTACGACACTGTGCTGTGGCTGGTGGGTGTACAAGTGCGGCAAGACAGTGACTTCTATGCACGTCAAATGTAACATTACTACAGAGAAATGTGCATGCAATAGGTGTGCAGACAAGGATGCCTTCCAGGGTGTACTGTTTTGCTAAAGTACAAGCGTGATCATTTTTTCTTTGCAGGGTAGTTTTTGTTCATCTGACCTTTCACTATGCTACTGAGCCTTACTGCTTGCTATTTTACCTAAGTAGCTGGAGCTAAGAATTTGTAACTTTCTTAAAACATACTTGACAGGTAGTACTGTCAGTACTAAACAAGCTAAAGCTTGCACTGGAGGGTGGCTAGAAAATAAATCCTTGCTACTAGTTTATACAAGCTGGCATTGAGGGCTTTCATGTGCATTCATTTACTGTATAAGCACCGAATGCTAAGACATTGCTCGTGCCTAGTGAATTCAATGCAATTTTGGCCAGTTTTCTCCATAGCTGCTGCAGTAACTGGCTTCACCTGGAATATATATCCCTGCCCAGACAGTGGTTCTATCTCGGTTGACCCGCCGCGGTGGCTCAGTGGCCAAGGCGTTGCGCTGCTGAGCACGAGGTCGCGGGTTCGATTCCCGGCCGCGGCGGCCGCTTTTCTCATGGAGGCGAAAAGCAAAAACGCCCGTGTGTGCGAGATTTCGGCACACGTTAAAGATCCCCAGGTGGTCAAAATTAATCCGGAGCCCTCCACTACGGCGCGCCTCATCGCCTGCGTTGCGTCGGCGCGTTAAACCCTACAATCAATCAAATCAATCTATCTCAGTTAGCATTAAATTACCAGGGATTAACTAGGCTTGTCCTGGAAAGGGGAGAGGGGGTGTTTGCACCTAGGTGCATCTGTAACATATCTCCAGGTGTCTATTCTAACAGCTTTCTTAAGGCAGCAAGAAAATGCACATTGATGAAGAGTCAATAATCAAAGGTTGGTGACATTTTTAGTACCTAATAAGTCTAAGCTTTCAATACCCGAATGCATGCTGCAATTTTCAAAGTGAACCTCACCTTAGATGCAAAAGAGACTTGTTTTTTTCACCCTCAGCGGCATAATAAGGAAAAGCAGTAAGGCAGCAGAGCATAGGGACGTGCCTTCATAGTAACCATGCGGGCACTTTCACTATGCCAAAAGTTATGTTTTCAACAAAGATGATCAAAAGTATCTTGCGAAAATGTGTGCCTTTGATGTCTCATGAGGGACTTGCCCCACATTTTGACTAGGCTCCACATCTGCTAGGTGTAATGTACAATCAGAAATGACACTCGCTAGTTAAATGTTGCTTTTTTCATGGAGTTGTCCCATTCTTGTTTTTTAAAATCTTTGTTAGACACCAGTTTGTTAACTCATTAAATGTAGGCACAGTTTCAAGTGAAATATTTGAGAGCAAACATTCCACAAGTATGAAACATGGCTGCACACTTGTCAAGATCATAAAAACTGTTGCCACTTGTGTGCACTGAAATTTAAGACAAACTTGAGGAGGGTAGCAGATGCTGTGTGCAGAGGCTTATACTACAAAAGAGCCGCCGAAGGGCACCGAAAAAGGGAGTGACTTCACAAAGCAGAAAATCGGTGACGTAAGTGGTGGGAAGTACCCACATTGTGGCGCAACGTGTCGTGTTGTCAGTTGTGACCGCTCTCCTTTTGTTGCCTTATGTAAACTGGGGAAAGTGGTCGGAATCCAACGCGGGGAAAAAACGTTTTCTAGGTATGCTCAGTGGTTGAAGGAGACCCACTGGATGGGCATGGGGTGTTTTCCGGCATGGGCAGAGGGCACAGGAGCTAATGTACTGTCGCGCAGACTGTTAAAAGCCAGGCCAAAAGAAGCATGCATCTGATGCGACTGAGGTGCGGGACACACCAAAATGACCTCCAGGAGGGAGGTCATGGGGTTGTCTGAGAATGTCTAAGCGAAGATGTTCAGTTCCGGCGGACGATACAGAACATCGTCTTTTATGTGGATTATGCCAATGGAAGGGCCATGGACGGTTAAGAGTAAGACTCAACAATTAAACGCAGCCGTGCATCACGGCATTGTTCATCCCCAAAGTTTATGAGGGAGGAAGCTGATTGTTAGAATTGTGCAGCAGGGGCAGGATCATGTGGAACCACTGGGTAGTGGGAGAGGCAGTCGGCGTCCTGATTTGATGGAGTAATTATGTTCAGATGGCGACAGAGGACTGCTAGGATATGTAATGACCACTGCAGCCAGCTTATCAATGCCTGATGGTGCAATTTATCCTCAAATACCATGTGCTCTTGCGTCAGTGTGCTCTTTGGTGGGGGCGGGCTAACACAGGAGATGTTTGTCGAGAAATTAATGTAGCGAAAAGAGAGAGCGAAGGCTCTCTATTGAAAAAGCAGAGGTTTGCCGGCGTTTACAGTCGCCTACATGCTTCTCTGCTGAGGTATGGGGATGGAAAAAGGAAAGGCCCGAGAAAGAGCTGGTCCCTGTTCCAGACTTTCAAAATGTGATCGCAGTTTCATGTAGGCGGCACATCCTAATAAGATGTGTTCAACTGTTTCTACACAAGAACAATTATCACAGTGAGGATTTGGCGTTGCACCAAGGCGAAATAGGTAACTATTTGTGTATGCACAGTTCAGCCGTAGACGATGATACGTTTCCAGGTTACGAGGGAGCTGTCTCGGGAGTCTCAGGGTCAATAGTGCGCAGAAAGCGGCGGGTATTTTGCAAGTTACTCCACAGACGGTTTCTTTCAGTCACGGCAAAGTGGTGAGCCATGGCAGAAGCTTCTGTTTTTGTAAAATACACCTTGCTGTATTTCAGGTGCAGAAGGCCGCTTCGTCGGCTTTTTGGTTCCCTTTGGTGCCGCTGTGTCCAGGTATCCACTGGAATTTAATGTTGTGTCCAGCAGAGCAGGCAGGGTGATGAAGGTATGAGATGTCACAGGTTGCGATTTGGTGTGGGGAAAGTCTACTTCTTCTCGATAGAATTTGTAGAGTTGCCTCGGAATCCATGAAAATGCTCCATTGGTGCGGCGCATGGCGCAGGATGTAAACGATTGCCTCCTTCAGAGCATAGAGCTCAGCCGCTGTCAAAGATGTTTGTCGTTCCAGACGAAATGAAAACATTTCACCATTTAGTGGTATGTATAGTCCAGAGGAAGAGCTTTGCATGGTTGATGAACCATCGGTGAATATGAATGCTCTTGCTGAATGCACTCTGTACATGTAGTCTAGAACGATGTGGAGGATTTATGACTGGGGCAATAGTCTTTTTGTGGCCAATTCTTGGGATACCACATGCAATTTATAGCAGAGCAAGGTTCCATGGAGGGAAATGTGGTGGCATTATTTGTGAGGGCTGGGTTGGAACAGACAGCAGTATGTTATGAATCGTTTGGGCGAATCTGGAGCTGCTGCACTTCGAGGCGATACGACTTAAGAAGTTATTTCTTGCGTGTAGCCGATGCCTAGTGCACTCGAAGGGTCTCCTGTCGTCTAATCACTTCTAAAGGCAAACAATGTGCCTCTGCTATGGTTCCAAGACTCGAAGATCCCTTCGGAAGTCCAAGACAGGTGCATAGGTTGTTTCTTGCTGCCTGAAGGCTTTTCTTGCTTGTCTCAGATATTTTATGCAGGATAGGGAGGCTGTAACGCAGCACTCCATCCACATAGCTCTTGTGCAGCATAACCATTGAATGGCAATCACTTCCCCAGCACGGACCCGCAAGACATTTAAAAACCTGAGCGGCCGAAGAAATGCGGCCCCGTATCCGTTTGACTTCGGGTGACCAGGTCAAGTTGCGGTCTATTAAAACTCCTAGAAATTTATGAATTCGTGCATACGAAAGTATGCGCCCGCGCAGTATCAATGGATAGCGATCAATATTTTTCCGTGTAAAGGCCATGGCCACGCTCTTATCTGGAGAAAGTTGAAGGCCACGGGCTGCGAGGTAGTTAGAAATGTTGTATAGGGCTCTCTGTAATCGCTGCTGTGTACATCTTTGTGAACGAGAAGCACACCACACACAGATATCATCTGCGTACAGCGTGATCTTTACTCCACGCAGCAGGATTCTCTTGAGGGAAATGAGGGTCAGGTTGAACAGCAACGGGCTTAGTACGGCACCTTTGTACACCCTTTTTCACGGCATAATGGGCAGTTGAGCCTTCCGGAGTGGTCATAAAAAGGTGTCGTCCATCAAGGTAGTCCGCTATCCATGTGTATAACTTGCCCCCAAAGCCATGATCTTCAAGAGCGGTAAGAATTGCTGTGTGGGGGGACCGAATCAAACACGGCCTTTATGTCCAGGAAAATTGCGGTTGGTGTGCAACCAGAACTAAGTGATTCTTCGAGTGAGGACACTAGAGCAATGATATTATCTGTCGCTGATCTGTTCTGAAGAAAACCATTCATTTCCTGGGGATAAGCCTTCCTGCTCTCGAGAAACCATGTCACCCTGGTATGTAGTATCATCTTTTCCATTAGCTTTCCGGTACAGCTGATCAAGTCGATAGGCCGGAAGGATGCATAACTGGTTGGCACTTTCCCAGGTTTTAAAAGTGGCACTATTTTTGCAAGCTTCCACTCGGCGGGCACTTTACCTTTTTGCCATGTTGAATTGTATAATTCATGAAGGCGTAGTTTAGAGGGCTGAGAGAGATGGGCCATTGCTTCGTAGCTGACGCCGTCATGGCCTGGTGTGGAGCACTTGTTCACATCAAAGATAGCCGAAGAAAGCTCTTCTATAGTAAAGGAAAGATCAAGGGCTGGCTCCGACACTTTCGAGGTAATGGAGGAAGAGGCACGTACGAATTATTGCGGAAGCATTGCTGATGATGAAAGAAGCTTACAATATTCTTCGGCCACTTCTTTCAAAGTTGTGCGCTCTTGCAGGGAGAGGGCAACGAATGGGTGCAGCTGCTTGGTGCATTTTTGCATTCCAATCGCTTCTCGGCCTTTTGGCTAAGATCAAAGTGTAGAGTGGCGAAGGCTTCTGCTTGCTCAGGCTCCAGGAGAGAGTGGTATCTCTCTTCACAAGTTTCAGCCTTTTATGAACCTTAGGAGCAAAGGCCAACAAAGCTTTGTATGTCTATGTTTGAGTGCTGCACAGGAAATTGACTGCTATAATTTTATCACGATTGGGCTGAATTCCTTGTGTGTCAACGAGGTGTCTGGGAATGCAAACTCGGAACTGCCCGAAGCAACATTTGGCCTGCCTGTTGGAAAAGTTCCAGGATGGCAGACAGATGGGTCAAATGAGAAGGAAATAAAGGGAAAAAAATAACATCATTGGGTAGCACAAAGCATGTTTATGTTTAGCACTTCAATCCTCGGAGGAGAGAGCTTATCATGTGCTCAAATTTTGCAGGCGCACTGCATGGACCAAAAGGCATAACCTTGACTTGGTAGAGGCCATACAAGATGATGACAAAAGCTGCTTTTTCTTTGTCCAGCTTATGAAAAGAAATTTGCAATTAACTCAAGCAGAGGTCAATGAAAGAGAAGTATCGGGTATCATGCAGGCAATCAAGAGCACCATTGATGTGGGGTAGGGAGTATACATCTTTTTTGGCTATTTTGTTTAGGTGGTGGTAAGCGACACAAAAATGCCACATACCATGCTTTTTCTTCACTAACAACACAGATGATGCTCATGGATTACAAGATGGTTCAATGATATCCCTTTCCCACACTTTGTCTACCGTGTGTTGAATAACTGCTTTTTTGACACGAGACACACATTAAGGTCTTTGGTGAATAGAACTAGAATTACCAGTGTCGACACAGTGCTGTAAAGCTGATGCTCATCCCAAAGGACAATGGTGGAAGTAAGAAATGTCAGGATAAACTGAAAGAAGGTGGCGGTTAGGTGACTGGCATATGCTTGTGAAAGGTCTGGGCTTGGCATCATTGTAAACTTGTCATCGTAGCCAGGTAAAACTATATTAACATAATCACAGACAGTGGTGGTAGTATCCATGGCCAAAGTGGAGGTTTCGTGCAAGGCTCTTCGTGCTTGTACCTGTGCATGGAAGCTAAAATTTAGGATGGGCAGAGATAACACTCAGTTGATGATGGAAGCAACTGTGCGCAGAAGGGTAACATTGCGTGTCAACAGGACATCATTCATAGAGGAAACGATGTGCTTGCCATCAGCGAGCCAGCGAGAGGGAGCCATAAAATGCAGGTGACGGCCTGAGGCAGCAGACAAATATGCTTTGTGGAATATTATCGGGTTAGATAGGTGCTATCAATCAGTGAAAAGTTTAGTAACTAGCTCAAAACTTGGGAAACATGATGAGCAGTCTATGAGTGCTGAATGGTCTGTTAAGAAATAAAGGCACAAGGTCACATGGTGTTGGAATACCAGCGACAGTTGGTGCGAAACCGTCAGCTACTCATACATGTGATAGGGCAGGCGTCAGGGCCTTATTAAGGCAAGAGCAGAGATTTGCCCTCATGATAAGTATGCTCATCCTAATATATATGAGTGCACCTAAAGGCCTGCCCTTAACTTCAATCCCTAATAAATTGACCCTGGTAGGAAGGTCATAACAGCATTTGCAGGCCATATCGGGAATGCGGTGTCACCTCTTGGAGCTTGAGTCATTAGTTTTCGAGTGAGAGGTATTTGTGGGTGGTCGGAGATGAAGGCATCTGAGGCTGCGGCAAACAAGACTGGAAATATGGTAAAAATGAGCAATTGAATCAGAATGGTGGAGTGGTGGTGTGGTGAATTTGTTGCTGCTGGTTCTCAGGTGTGCAGCGATGGCATACTGTCGAAGAGGTCATATAAAAGGTTGTTTTGGGAACATTGCGTCTAACAGTGCTGACAGTGGTGAGCAACATGGCCAACATGCCTCCAGTTGAAGCAGATAGGTGTTGTCTGGAGTTTTCCACTCAAGATTGTGATACAGTAAAACGTCGTTACAAGAGACACTGCTACAAGAGACGCTTGGTTATAAGAGACATATGAATGAAGACTGCTTGGTTAGTTTTCCTATGTATGCCGTGTTAGCAAAATCGCATATAAGAGACCTTGGTTACTAGAGACACATTTCTCGGGTCCCTTGAGTGTCTCTTGTAACGAGGTTTCACTGTAAAAGGGATGAACATAGTCATTGTGGAAAGCGGATGTGGCAGCGGCTAGTCGTACTGGTTGGTGGCTGACAGAGTACACTGGATGGAGGTTCGTATGTTTACAAGTTCTTTCCCGAGAACTACTTTAATTAGGGAAATGGTTGGAAGGTTGCTGTCGGTCATGTGTTGTCAGCCAAAGCCATGGCCTCTATTTCACAGCATACAATCCTGGTCACCCTACCTGCAGCGGTTCGTTCCAGTGCCAGTGTTGCACATGGCTGGTAGTGGACACAATGACAAAATTCTCGTTCACAATAAGAAGTTGCTGCGGTATTTGGAAGCTGTACAAACTGGTGCATGATGTGAAGGCTCTTGGATTGTTCAAAGCCAGCCGATTGTATGAGACCTCCAGGTTGATCTGCTGAGCAAAGTCGATGCATGGACTCTAGGCGTCAACAAGACAAAACACCTCGATGTCTATTGCGGTGGGGAAAAAAAAAAACTTTGCATGGGATCGGCCAAGGATGAATATAAAAGCTCTGTGTACCACACTAAAAATGCCAGATTCTTTTACTCGCTTGCTAGCCCACTTCCTGGCTGGCTGAGTCAGATGGTTCATTTTGGAATTTTATGCACTTAAGGAGGGAACTGTCTTTTTTTACGAACAAATTATTGCCTCTTCAAAAATGCTGTCTGTCTCAGCAGTCCATCGCCCATGCAAAAAGCAATACGTACTAGCAAATGTGTGTGCTTGTTCACAGCCATTCTTTTTAACAGCAGAAGTATTTTTGTGGGTGGTACAGAATGACTTTCAACATTTCGTCTTGGCAAGTTCATGTTAGCTCTTCAGCGGTGTGTAAAGAATGATGACAAAGTGAAGTAAGCGGGACAGCTGCTACCTCACAACTTGCGTTATCTCAGGAACGTACCACTTGCTGTTTTTATCTTTACATGCTGTTGAAACCTGCCAAGTTTGGTCTCCGACTTTAACATTTAGCTGGCTCTACATGAAAGTGGTCCTTTTCCCCATACAGTAAAACACTATTTACTCAAAGTACTAAAATCCCAGAAAAAAATCTGAGTCAAGCGGAGTGTCGGTATAAGCAAACTACTGAAATTTCAACAGAAGCCACACCTTAGGCACATTAAGGCACCAGGTGACCATGCCAACAAATAACTTTTTAAATAACTTAAGCTCAACGATGAAGTTCGTTGCCTAGGAACAACAAGTATTAAGCTCCAGCCATTCTTGCAGCACACACGCCTCAAGAACTTTAAGAAACCTGGTTTTGCAATTTTTCGAATGAACAAATCAGGTTGTCATGCAGTTGTAAATACAGTTTCATGTATTCCTAAACTTTATCTCACAAACAAATTCACCGCCAGCTGGATTTTACGAAGCTTTCCTAAAAAATAAATAAATGAAAATGAGAAAACAACTGGCTCTATGATGTAGTTCTACAAGTCACTAAGAAGTGTAGCCTACAAACAAAAAGAGCACGCAGTTTGGGCTTGAAAGGTGGGAACTAGAAAAACTGGTTTTGCCTTCCAGGCCCGAATGTTAAATAGTCGAACAAGTGTGCGAAGCTGGGCGAGTCGGTAAGGATTCATGATTAGAAACAGCGCAAGAGACAGGACAAGGAAGAGACAGCGCCCGTCCTTGTCAGTTTCCTCGTCCTGTCTCTTGCGCTGTTTCTAATCGTTAAATGGTCGTAACTTCTGCTACAGACCAGATACAATGATGATGTTAGTCTTGTTGCACTCCTTGGTTTGTGCACAGTTCACTGGTACCTTGTTCAGCTGCATCACTCCACCACCAGTTTTTTACGAAGGCTGTCAAACAATCGAATATAAAAATCCAAATAAGTTTAATATACCAGTCATTTTACACAAAAACAAAATTTATATCTACAATCACAATGAAAAACTACATATGTACCCCAATTTTCATCATCATAACTGTAAAAATAAACTTTTTCGGTTTCAGACCCGTGTGTTCCTGTAGACATAAGAATGAAGCTCCAAACTTCCACTCACTAGTGAAATAAGGCATTGCATAGATTAAACAACACAATGCAGCCACGAACAGTTAGGAGTTGTACAAATTCATTTCAGTGTGCCTTTAACTTGGGAAAATAAAGTGCTACTGAGGGCAAGACAGGGACAAGGGTTAATGACATGTAGAGTAGAAAGTGCTTTGTGCGTGTCCTTTTTAATCTTGTTCCTGCATTGTCTTCAGTAGTGCTTTATTTTCCTCGGAGATGAATGAATCACCAACATGCTTCTTTGCCATGTTGTTACTTTCAATTGCTAGAAAATTCTTTACAATTAAACAACAAATTTTTTATGCTCTGACACGCAACAACAAGTTCCTGTTTAACACCACTAGAATGCAGTTCTCCATTCCTGAACAACAGTACTCATCACCATATAAAGTTCTTGTTTAACACCACTATAATGCTGTTCTCCATTCCTGAACAACAGTACTCGTCACCACATAGTCTACATCTATGTCTACGTTACTGTCCTCTATCCAGCAACTCCTTTAGCTATGTGGATGGCTAGCCTTACTACTGCAATTAGAATTTGCCATTTCATCCTAGCAACATACTTTTAAAAGGTTTGTTATAATATTTGTAGAAATTTGCCATTTTATTCCTGATGGAGGCTTTGTTTTTTCTGGTATGAGGGTGAAAGCAGTTCAACAGTAAGCTCCCACTAAGACGGACTCAAAGGGACCTTGTGGTTGTCCTTCTACTGTATTCCAAACTTCCAGAAGTGCTCTCCAAAAATAAACTGGCAACATGCCCAGGTGCATCCAAATATTCTACTTGAAAACGGTGAGTGAAATAAACGTACACGGGTAAAAATGCCAAAGAAAAAAGCAATTATTGGGCTCAACTTTACAGAAAAAACTAAGCACTCTCGCTTGGTTTCAACCAATCTATGATGCATGTTTGTTGCTACTGTGCAAATTCACGTACGGTCACAAATGAGGCCATCTCACCTAATGAGCTTAAAAATCGCCCAGTGTCTTCGTGCTATTGAAGAAAGATCACGCAAGCATTTAGGCAAGCATCTGCTGCATCATGTGTCACACCAGTGCCCTTTCCTTGTCGTCGTCAGAAGTATCCTCCAAGGGCACCTCAAGAACCTCTTCAAGACAGCTATATTCTTCAAGACTAGACCCCACCAAGGCAGTCACGTTTGCAGCGATTTGTGTCTTCTAATTTCATCGTGTTCCCTCCAGCCACATGTTTGTTGTGCAGAATCAACAGCGGCGGCAGTCACTGCCAAAGTTTATCTTCAAGGAACAGTACAGTACAGCATGTGTGAAACTGTTTGTCTCTAGAAGATTTTTTTTTTCTACAGCGGAGCTGTTACAGGCTAGGTGTACATCAACTGTGTACAACAGCAAGTTGTGTCGACAGATTTGTAGGCAAAGCCAATTTTATGTAAATACTCTCCAGCTCTCAATCTAATGTAGGTATTTTGAAAAAAAAAAAAAAAAATCACTGAAACTTGCCAGTAGGACGACTCTAGCATTACGCCGAGTTTCATCTACTTGTCATGATTAGTTAGTTGACAGTGAAGTTGTAAATGTTTCAAAATTCCAGGCTACTGTCAGTACGTGGCCATCTACTGAGGGAGATGGCCATGTTACAGACCACGGCTGTAACTCTTGTTTTATTAAAACTATCTGGAAACAAATTATCTGGCAATTGGCCACTAAGATGACCCTAACTGGCAATTAGCCACTAAGACGACCCTAATGTTACAAAAAGTTTCATCGTTTTATAATTATGTAGTTCACAGTGAAATTGTAAATATTGCAGAATTCCCACCTGCTGTCAATACATGGGCTTCTTCGGGAGGGAAACATGCAGCCCCAATACAGTCCTTCCAAGTGTCATTCAGCTAATTAACTATTAACTGCGCAGTCACAAATTACGAAGAAGCGTATTTTGTTTCATGCACTCCTGGGACTGCACTCTGGTCAACAGAGCGATATACAGCTCCACTAGTGACAGAGTGGAATGGCACTGATTTTTTTTTTTTTTTTTTTTTTCCACTGAATCTATTTTATATCAGACAACCATTTACAGGTTGTTCGGTATGCACGAGAATTCGGCTCAACAGAATTTGTCTTAAAAGGAGCTTACTGCATTAGCTGCCTTTACCCATGTAGGTGACCTTTGATAAAATTCAGAAGAATACAACCAAACAATTAATGAATCTCACAACCATACCTTCAAGCTGCTTTTGCTGCACTCAATCAGGTGCTTTGTGAAATTTGTCACCATGTTTAGTTACACGAGAATCTCATTCATTCAATGTCAGTCAAATCACAAAGCAAAAGTCATAACCAGGGAGATTTGATTACTCGAAATGATAATGGGTGTGCTCTACACCAATCTCAAATAAACCAATTGCAAATTACTTAAGTTCCATGACACGGACGCTTTGGCAGTTACCTTGTCAGGACTTGCTGATAAGAAAAAAAAAAAGTCACAACCAATGTTGTGCGCTTTTGTACAGGCATGAAAAAATGAACAAAGCTGGAAGGTAATGCAAAGTAGCAGGAATTCATGAGGAGGCCTTCCTGCTTCTTTACTATTCTCAAAATCTTTTTGTTATGCCATTCCAGCTGGTTAAGTATATCGATTGTGCACAGCGGTATGTTACCTGGTTACGTATCTCACAGCTTCTACGATAAGAAAGACAGTTCCTGGTGCTTCATGACTGTGGACATAATTTATTATGAACATTAAAGAAATTACACACAGAAGTGCTCAAGTGAGCCCTAAAAATCTATTCCCACTCATCCTTCTGTCGCACATCAAACGAAAGCAATGCCTGTCATAAAGAGCTGAAGCTACTAACAAAGTTACCCGCCATGAGTTTGACATTCCAAAAGTGAGCTGCGTGAAAACATTTTGTAGACTAGACAAACTTTCTCCGAAACTACCAATAAAACCTCTGCATTATGGCAATGGCAACTCTGTTGTCAGCGCAATAAATATTGGAGCAAAAATATCACAATGCGTGGGGTGAATAGCAATAAATAGGTCGCGGGCGATCGCTAGCCCGCGGGCGAGAGCCGCAGGAAGTCCGAGTTGAAGTAGATGACCACGATGGAGATATCGTCCCGGAAGCTGCGCACCACCTCCTGAGGCAGCGCCAGCATGGCAGCCAGCTTGCTGTGCTCGATGCCGTACTCGGTGCGGCCGAGCGCATTGCGGATGAGGTGGGTGGCCGCATTGGCGTCGGTGGGCTTCTGGGCCAGGCCCTTGTGGCGGGCGGCCAGGATGTGCGCCACCTGGCCCAGGCGCAGGCGCGGCTGGGGCAGCAGCCGCAGCCGGTCCAGTGTCTGGCGGCCGCTCATGTGCTGGCCCACCAGCTTGGCCACCCGATGGGGCTGCAGCTGCTCCCAGAGGCCGTCCGAGGCCAGCACCAGGAACTTGTCGTGGGGCCCCAGGTGGTGGTGGCTCACCTCGGGCGCTCCGCTCAAGTACGGCGGGCTGCAGTAGTGCGGCGGCAGCGCGTGGGGGCCCGCCAGGGGCACCAGCAGCTCCACCACCTGGCCCACGGGCCACTTGTAGTTGAAGTCGCCCAGGGCGCGCAGCGGCGCCAGCTGGCCCAGCAGCCGGTCCTGCCGCACCACCGTGTTGACCTCGGCCTCGGGGTGCTCGGACAGCACCCGGCGCAGCTCGCCGATGTTGTCCGCGTTGTGCTCCGTGCTCAGGGCCCGCGCCCGCCAGCTGGCGTCCTCGGCCAGGGAGCCCAGCACGGCCTTGCAGTCGCCGGCCGAGGCCACGTGCAGGTGCATGCCGTCCAGGTGCACCACGCAGGCACAGGCCCCCATGAGGGCGAAGCGCAGCGCCTGCGGCCACCGCTGCTCGGCCACTTCGCGCGAGATGTCAGCGTCCAGCTGGACAAAGGCCCTGTGCAGGGCGTCCTGCATCGAGAAGGGCCGGCCCACGTCCGACAGCAGCGCCAGGGCGAAGGCGTGCAGGCTGTCGAAGTGGGCTTGGCTCTGCTCGTCCGTCAGGGCGTCTATGGTGTGGATTACTTGAACCAGGTGCATCCTCTTGTTTTGTTCGATGTATTCCTTAAGCAGTGGGTGAGGCAGAATTGACAGGGCTATGTAGTCGAAGAGGCGATGGCTCACAAGCTGCGCGAAGCCGTGTCCGCCGTGTCCATCGAACACGCCGAATAAATGTCCCGTAGTCAGCAGACAGCGAGCAATGACGAGGCGGTCCTCCATGGGACTGTTGGAGGGAAGCTGATTGGTGTCAAAGGACCGCAGGGACCGCGCTTGCACCTCCCTCGATGTTTCATTGGCACGGAGAATCTTTGACACCTGCGGGAATAAGTGGTACCTGGTGAGTTTCCGCGAACATTGTCGACGAAACTTTGCCACATAACGTTACGAAATGATTGGTGAAAATATCCCAGACTCAGGAAGTCTCACTAGTTGATCAGTATCAGAGCCAGGCATTTGATTCTGCGAACGAATACACGAATCGTCACTACTACGCGAGCAGCGATTTAAAAGGCAGAACGCTCTGGACATATGGGGGCAGGGGGAAGGTTACTTGAAATTGACACTACGTGTAAGGCACCATTTAAAATTTTTACCTCAGGTGGTCCTAGTCTAGGTGCCCCGAAGAGATCGTTCTGAGAACGCGACTGCTGCCTAAGCCCGTTCAGGCAGAAACCAGTAGCAATTCTTTGAAGTCTTGGTAACGCGAAGTGCCGCAGTCCAGTCAAGGTCGTTGCCATAACTTTCTCCAAACCATTTGTATTTTTTGTTAACCACTGCAGAGCTTTTACTGAAGAGTGCTTAAGTGTGCATCTCAGATTATTTCGCCATACTATTAGCCGATCGGCCGAAGCATTATTAACTGCACAACACAGGGACACAGGTGATCAGTACATATCAACGATAACTGGACTGGAACCATGCGCGTCGCCATGTGTGTGGCCAGATGCCACGGTTATTCGGCTAATGCACGCATTCAATGAGAAAATCTAATTGATGAATTATGTTGCATTCTCGGGGTGGTGATGCCTAATATAATATAATTTAATTCCTTCACTTTAGCACTAATGACAAAAAAGCTTCCGAACATTGAAATATGAAAAATTATCAAAAACGCGGGTAAGCCATCTCAACGCGGGAAGCATGAAACTGATGAAACTAAATAGATGCCAAGTTAGCCTTTCCGAGAATCAGCAATGAAGCGGCTACTAGAAGTCGTGCGCGCATGCTGCACAGTACCAACAGTACTACCAGGCATAGCTACCAGGTACTACCGATGCTTTTGAAACGAACGCGAACTGGTCTGCATTCAGAAAAGCAGAGTCAGGTCATTAAGCAAATCTGTTGGGCAAGTTGGTGCATTATGATTCAAATAATAGAGCGTGACTTGGACAACGACAGTAAAGAAGGACGGCGGGACAAGCAATTGTCCCGTCGTCCTTCTTTACTGTCGTTGTCCAAGTCACGCTCTATTTTTGGAATCAGAGTCAGGTCAGCAGAGTTATCTGCCCGTGTGTACGAGATTTCGGCGCACGTTTAATCCGGATCCCTCCACTACGGCACGCCTCATCGCCTGCGTTGCGTCGGCGTGTTAAACCCCACAATCAATCGATCAATCAATCAATCAATCAATCAATCAATCAGTGCACGAAGACTACGATACACAAGACAAGCGCTGTCAACCTCGAGCGGGGTGCTCGATACATGTGTGCTCCACTGAGATCATACCTTAATTATTTGCAACGAAAGCTGCACATGGGAAAGGCAATTCTAGATGCAAACGTCTTTGTCCGTGCTGCGCAGCCGATATGAGTCACATGATCGTATGAAGTTGCGCAAAAGGCCATATCAAGCTTACGCGCTGTAAAAAAAAAAAAAAAGACAAAGAAAAGACGCCAAGACTGACAAAACAGCACAAACAGCGAAATGTGGCGTCACGCAGACGCGGTGCCACGGAAGCCAGCAAGGATGGCCGGGGTGTAGGCAAACAAAGAAAAAACAAAAAAAAATGCTTGAATTGAAGAGGGGGGCGGGGGGCAAATATTTTTTTTAAATTTTAAAAATCACGATGGACTGCTCACAAGTCACGGTGAGAGCCGTCCGGCTTGATTTTTCTCCAACCGGCGGAACTGCTACCGTGCACTGACTAGCCAGAGTCTCTGTAGTGGGGCGAGATCCAGTGCAAAAAAAAAAAAAAAAAAAGAACTGTTCTGGAAGAATTAAGTTGAAATCGGGAAGCCCTGCTGACGGAAGACTATTCCTAGAAGATTGATAATTAAGAAGTGCAGTCATGCATTGATCGTGGCACAGACTTATGCACCGCTTCTAAAGCCCAGCAAAGACCAGGCAGACATCGCCTCTTATCGGCCTGTTTCACTCACGTCGTGTGTCGCTAAACTTATGGAAAAGCTGGTGAATGCTAAGCTGATGTGGTGGCTTGAAAGTAAGAGAAAGCTTCCGGCATGCATGACTGGCTTCAGGCAACGATTATGCGCACAAGACAGCGTCCTCGATCTTGTTAGTCATGTGGAACACCAGCGACACTGGCGCTATTTTTTGACGTGTCCAAAGCCTACGACAATGTCGTACAAAGCGGCATCATCACAAAGCTGTCACAAATGGGCGTGACAGGAAATCTCCTCCGCTTCGTGCACGCTTTCATCACAGGTACGCTCTATGCAGGTGCGATTAGGGGACGTTTTAAGCAGCACTAGAAGTGTATCGCGAGGTGTGCCACAGGGAAGTGTTCTGTCTCCTACACTTTTCAATGTGGCTATGGCGGGCCTCCTTCGAGCCGTAAAAAAGGACTGCAAGTCAGTGCACTTATCAATATATGCCGACGACATACGCATCTGGATCTCAGGTTATCAACACAAGCGGTTGGCTATGATTGCTCAAGGAGTGATTCGTACGGTACAAGCATATCTCTCGTCGGTGGGACTAACAGTCTCCGCGGAAAAGTCTTGCTTTATTTTGTTTCCCGGAAAGAAACGGAAAGGGTCGCGCCTCAAGTTAACTTTAGGTGGCTTGCCAATCCGGCAAGCTACTCGTGTGAAGTTTCTCGGCGTCACTATCGACTATAAATTATTCTGGAGGCAGGCCGTGGATTCTCTTGTCACGTCCATGGTTCCCCGCTTAAATGTGCTTCGACGAATTGCTGGATCTAACTGGGGGAGTCACCCATCTTCTATGCTTAGGCTCCACTCGGCGCTCATCTTGAATCGGGTTCTTTACCAACTACCTGTTTTGTCTCCCTCGGAGTCCCAGTATGCTCGTCTGGAAGCGCTGCACCGACAGGGCGTTAAGATATCCCTAGGAGTTCCCCAGGCGGCGGCAAACAAAAAAGTCCTGGAAGAGTCCCATTTTCCACCTCTTCGTTTGATGGCGTCTCAGCGGTTGCTCTTGCAGCTTGTCCGGCTGGGAGAGTCCGCTGCCGGAAAGGCCTTGCTCAGGCGTCTCCGCCTAAGGGTGGAATCTCGCATATACGCGGCGCTCAACACTCTCAGCATTCTCGAACCGCAACAGCGGAAGAACCAATATCGCTTGGAGCCACCGTGGTCTTTCGAGAGTTTGGAGTGCCAGCTCACCATCCCGGGCATCCGCTCGAAGAGATATACAGCAATGGCGGAAGCGAGAATGTTAGCACTTGAGCACTTGGACCGGTCGTACAGAGATTGTGCTCATGTGTTCACGGACGGATCTGTCGACAGAGAAGCCGATACCAGCGCAGCGGCCTTTGTGATTCCCGGCATGAACGTTTCCTGGGCGGCTCGCATTGACCAGTTGACGTCATCAACAACGGCAGAGTGCATAGCGATCGAGGCGGCCTTGAAAAAGATCAAATCGCTTCGGGTGCAGCATGCGGTAATTCTAACAGATTCCAAGTCGGCCCTACAACTCTTGCAGCTTGGATTTCCCGCAGATAAAATTTGCCAACGCTCCCTGCGTCTTCTTCAGCAGATAAAGGAAAACGGATTTTGCGTTCGCTTCCAGTGGGTCCCTTCCCACGTAGGAGTGCTTGGAAACGAGGCTGTGGACCAGTTGGCTCGTGAAGCGACATCGTGCACTCGTCTTCTGAAGGTGGCTCCATATGAACGGCGCATTTTAAAAACAATCATACAAGATCATTTCCGCTCTCTTTGGCGACCACAACATCGACCTTGTGCCACAAAAGGAATGAAGAGGACAGAGGCAACCTTACTGTTCCGCATCCGGACCAACTCAGCGCGGACACCGGCGTGGCTCCATAAGCTGAACATTATCGCTTCACCTCTGTGTGGAACGTGTGGTGCTACAGGCGACATCGGTCATTTTATTATGGACTGCCGAGAGCATGCGGAGGAGCGGTTAGCTTTGTTTAAAGAACTGCGAAGGATGGCCGCTCCGCATGCCTCTTTGAACGATTTAATTTTCCCGGAAGGCCATTGGATCACGAGAAGGGACATCTTTCGTTTGATCCTGCAATTTTTACGTGTCACAAGCCTCAGCGAGTCATGGTGAATTTCCGCGCATAGCGGTAAAAAGGTGCTGATCGGGTGAGCAATTGCCGGCATACCACGCAAGGCTAGGTCCACCCGTCAATAAACATCACCACCACCACCACCACCATTATGCTCTTGCACCTGTATGCGCTGGCGTGGCACAGATGTCGATGCAAGTAGCCGGGAGTCATTATTAATCGCGGAAAAGCCTTTTTTCAAAGAAGTTTCTGGTGCCTGCTACGCATTCAAAGGTGTTTAAACCGGCCGCATGAATGCTGACCTGAATACTCCCACCACGAATACCACATGTTTTAACGTCCCCAAACAAATAAGTCACATTACATTTTTGGCTAGAACCACAGCAACAGAGACATCGGTCTATAACACTTAGTTTTGCTCAGTGTGTTGCTCTCCGCGGCGTTTGATGTCAAAGTTTTATGATACTGGTAGAATGTGAACTGTATGAGCTTCCTCGAATACGAGCGTTAGAAAGCTAGGGACATAAAAAATCCTGGAAGTGCACATGTAATTCCGATTCGAGTCCATCGGGACCAGAAGTATTATTCGGATGAAGGACCGTGATGGCGTACTGAATTTCCTCCAATATGAGTGGCCCGTCGACCGAGTGTTTCCTCATCATTGACCGGTGTGGATGGAAGGGGGGGGGAGGGGGCGTACTTTCGGTTTCCTTGCTGAGAGAACCACTTTGAAGAAAATTCACGTGATAACCCCTGAAGGCACGTGTTATCCCCGCTGCAGCTGAAAACGTGTGGCGTTGAACAAACGATGTACTCCCGCCACTACAACACACGCCACAAACGGGTGACCTTCCAACCCGGCGACCAATTTTGCGTACGGAGCATTGTGCGGCTCCGAGGACGCTCCGAAAAACTTTTGCGTTGCCATTTTGGCTATTGCCTATTTGCAATACGTCAATTAAGCGACTTGAAAAAACGTTGCCCTCGTATCATCTGTAGAAGAACGACAATCTGGCCATGTACCAGTTGCAGTGTTTCTAGACGTCAAATCAGCATTTGACTCAGCTTATCACGATGCAATCCTAGCATCCCTTATTGCACTTGGACTCGGTGGAAGATTGCACACATGGACCTCTAACTATCTTGAGGGACGAAAACTCTTCATGTGCACGGCAGAAGGCTCAATATCATATTTATTTATTTATTTATTTATTTATTTATTTATTTATTTATTTATTTATTTATTTATTTATTTATTTATTTATTTATTTATTTATTTATTTATTTATTTATTTATTTATTTATTTATTTATTTATTTCAGGTACCCTCGTGGCCCAGAGGGCATTAATGAGGGGAGTGGTACATCTGGGTGGTCGAATTATACAGACATTGTAAACAAATGAAACAATATACACAAACACTAAACCAATAAGTATGCAGCAGTGCGCAGATATATATAAAGTCTTTACACAAATCTACACAGGTATTGCCTCTAGCATAGAAAACTAACAAAACTAACATTGACTATTGCATGCCAACAGAAATACCAAATTGAAAAAAAAAATAAACACTGTGGCAAAAAAGGCCACAAACTAGACAGAAGTGAAGTATTCAGACAGTTTTTTTTCTAAACTGGTCAATGTTGTTAGTAAGCATTAGGGCTGGTGGCAAGCGATTCCACTCCGCTATAGTTCTAGGAATAAACGAATTTGAATATGATACAGTGCGGTATTTCGGGATACCAACTTTGCAAGAATGATCTATGCGCAACGAAACATGAGTGGGGGGTGAGATAAGAGCATTTTTAAGGGTGGCGTTCAGTTTATAGATTTTAAAGAAGAGGCACATGCGCGATACCTTTCTGCGCAGTGTGAGTGGTTCGAGAGATAGAGTTGTTTTCATTTGCGTTACGCTTGATAAACGGCCGTAGTCATGAAGGATGAAACGCGATGCGCGGTTCTGGATTGCTTCAAGGGCATTTATTAATGATTTATTGCATGGATCCCACACTGAAGACGCGTATTCGAGTTTTGACCGAACAAGTGACTTATACAATAGTAGTTTAACCGAAGCGGGGGCTAAGAAAAAATGTCGCCTAATGAAACCAAGCATTCGGTTAGCATTCAAGATAATAGAAGAGACGTGCATATTCCAACTAAGGTCTGCTGTTAAGATAACCCCGACGTATTTATAAGACGACACTGGTAGCAATGGGGAGCTGCTTATACTGTAAGAGGAAGGGTGTAAGTCACGTTGGCGTGAGAACCGCATTACTTTACATTTATTAATATTAAGTGTCATATGCCAAGTCGAGCACCAATTATCGATAGCATCAAGATCCTGTTGAAGCAAAGAAACATCGTTAGTATTTTTTATTTCGCGGTAAATAACACAGTCATCGGCAAAAAGTTTTGCAGAAGAGGTCAGATTGTTGGGCAGATCCTTAATATATATAAGAAAAAGCAACGGTCCCAAAACTGAACCTTGTGGAACGCCTGAAGTGACAGGAAGAACGGAAGAGTTGAATCCATTAACATGAACAAATCGAGAGCGATCTGTTAGAAAACCTTTAATCCACTTAACAACATTAGGGTCTATATTCAGGTGGCTTAGTTTGTGAAGAAGCAGGCTGTGGGGCACTTTATCGAACGCCTTACAAAAATCTATAAATATGCAATCAGCCACGGAACCGTTATCAAGTACAGAATGAAGGTCGTTTGTGAAGGCTACCAACTGCGTTTCACACGAAAATAATTTTCTGAAGCCGTGTTGCTCAGGTGTAAAAAATGAGAATGATTCAAGAAAACTTGCCAAGTGAGAAGCGATGACGTGTTCAATTATTTTACAAGGAATACTCGTTAACGATATGGGGCGATAGTTCGAAGCGGAATGTTTGTCACCAGATTTATGGAGTGGAATCACTTTTCCTATTCTCCAGTCATCTGGAATCTCCCCAGATTGAAGAGACTGATTAAATATTTTGGACAATATAATGGCGGAATAAACTGAGGTGTTTTTAAGCACTTTTGTATTAATATCATCAGGACCACAACTGGAAGACAATTTTAGGCTCTCAATTATGCGTACAATGCCATCAAAATCAAAATTAATAGGATCCATGGGGAAATCAATGCGAGTGTGACAAGCAGGAAGTGACGGGTTAATACAACTCGAAAATGTTTTTTGCAAACGTGTCATTCAGAACGACGGCGCAATCAGCGTTGCTGATTCGGTTTGACTGCAAATCAACAAGAGAAATTGTTGAATCCTCGGTGTCGTTAATCGTACTCCAGAATTTTTTAGGGTTTTTGGAAAACAGTTCAGGTAGTGTAACATTCATAAACTTGTGTTTTGATTCCTTTAAAGCTTTCTTATAAGTACGTACGACATCCTTTAGTGCTGACCAGTGCTCCAATTTACCAGACCGCTTTGCTCTGATGAAGAAACGTCTTTTTTTGTTAGCAAGGCGTTTTAATGCACGGCTGAACCATGGAAACTGGCGGTTAATGGTAATGATCTTTTGTGGAATATGTTGTTTAATTAAATTGTGAATGGTACTTTTAAACAGGTGCCAGTTTTCAGTGACCGATCGCTCGTCGAAACCAACAAGAAATTCATCCAGAAAAGTCTTCAGACCATCATTAATGGCGGAAAAGTTAGCCTTTCTGTAATCGTGAACAACCTTAGAATTATTACGGGACAAACGAGTTGGAAAATTCAAGATCATGTGTATTACGGAGTGATCGCTTATTTTCGGTAAGTAGCTGATGTTGGTGACAAGATCAGGAGCTGTTGTTAACAATAAATCAAGCATGTTAGACGTGCGCTGCTGAGCACGTGGTCGCGGGTTCGATTCCCGGCCGCGGCGGCCGCTTTTCTGATGGAGGCGAAAAGCAAAAACGCCCGTGTGTACGAGATTTCGGCGCACGTTAAAGATCCCCAGGTGGTCGAAATTAATCCGGAGCCCTCCACTACGGCGCGCCTCATCGCCTGCGTTGCGTCGGCGCGTTAAACCTTACAATCAATCAATCATGTTAGACGTGGAATCCGTTATTCTTGTTGGCTGAGCGATAACCTCAGTTAAGGAAAAGGTTGAGCAGAGTGCCACAAAATTTGATGATTCGCATGTTTCTTCACTTGAGATAGCGGGTGCCTCCCAGTTAACATCGGGAAAATTAAAGTCACCAAAAAGAAATATCTGCTGATTAGGAAACTTTGTGTGAATGGTGTTAAGGGTGTCGTGAAGATCATTACAAAAACCTAGTGGCGTAGACGGCGGGCGATAACATACACAGATTAGAAACTTGGTAAAGTTAACAGATACCTGAACGCAAGTGAATTCAAGATTTGTAGCTATATTGACTCGTAAACATTCTAAATTGTGGTTCACAGCAACTAAGACACCACCGCCACGCTTTGAGGAGCGATCACATCGGAATAGATTGTAGCACGTTTGAGCAGAAAAAATTTCACTGTCACGTACAGATTCATTCAACCAAGTCTCAGTTAATACAATAATGTCAGCGGCAGTAGTGTCAGCAGCATAAGAAATAGAATCGCGATTACGAACTACACTTCGTATGTTAGTGAAAAGAACTGAAATGTTACTGGGCGTCCGCGACGAGTTATGTGGACGGACGGTGAGCTATTCTGGGGAAGCACGTGGAAAAAGCGTTGGATGCTCAGCTTCGGGGGCACCACGATATCTAATTTTTTCCTTTGCTTCGCCGGTTACTTCGCAATACTCGTAACACTTATAGTTTAAGATGAGCTTATTATAGCGGAGCTTGAACTTTTCATCCGGCGCTGAGCGTTTCGCAAAATCGACTAGCATTTTACGCGCATGTCGGGTGAAACAAAAAGAGGAGTGCCTCAAAGAGCTGTATTAAGCCCTTTACTGTTTCATCTCACGCTCATACACCTGAAGCGCGTACTCCCCCGTAACGTCAAGATCACTCATTACGCGGACGACATCTGCATTTGGAGTGCATCAACATTACGCAGGGTAACGCAAAACAAACGTCAGAAGACGCTCACAAAAATATCTGCGTACCTAGTGCCTAAAGGACTTCATCTTTCCCCCGAAAAAAGCGTCGCCATAGCATTCACCCGCAAATGCATGGATACCCTTTATTCCTCGGTGGCCGGCCTCTCCATTACGTACGGACCCAAAGATATCTTGGTACCCTCTTAGGCCGAAACCTTTCGTGGGCTCCTGAAGTGAAGAGGCTACGGACGCGAATTTCAACAGCATCGCAAATTGTATACCTTCGGGCAGCCACTGGGGAAGCGATCGTCACTCTATGGTTTTGCTGTTCAAGGCGTATGTTGACGGAGTGCTGCGCTACACCCTGCCTGTCCTGCAACAGCTATCACCTACAAATAAAAGACAACTGGAGGCGGCGAGGAATAACTGTCTCAGAAAGTGCCTAGGACTCCTTAAAGGCTCGTCGTGTTCTGGGACAATTGCTGAAGCCGGTTTTCTCCCCTTGGACGTACTACGGCTTCAAGAAACGCCCCGCGTTCACTTGAGACATCTGTTGTCCCATTTTGCTGTTCAAAACCACAATTCTAGCTTTGAAACCTTGATGTCTCCATTCCAACTCAAGCCCCGCAGACCATGCCACGCAACTTCCCACCCTGGACTCTGACGCCCCTGCGCATAAAATCATTCATACCTGGAATTGATTCGAAAAAGCATATGCCTCAGATTGGCCTACTCCAGATGACCCTTGCCCACATTAACAGGCTTTATTCGGCAATGAATGACGTTTATACAGAAAGGATTGGCAACACCTGAGTGCAGTTCTTCTGGAATTTTTATTCCATCAGCTCACAAAGCATTGTCGTATCAGCTTGAGAGACCGACTTCACCCGCGTCGGCAGAGTTATACGTGATTAGAGAAGCCCTTCGATACATTCTACGCCAGCCGCCGACATACTGGACCGTCTTCTGCGATTCAAGAGCAGCTCTTCAAAGCCTGCAACGTGCTAGCTGTTTCAGCTTTCACGAACATGCCCAGCGCGAAGTGAAGTATTTATATCACGTTGCATACGTCGCTGGGCGTCGGGTAACCCTTCAGTGGTTCCCAGGGCGCAGTGGCATCATGGGAAATGAGAAAGCGGATGAGGCTGCCCACAGGGGTCTACAAATGAGGAACAGGAAGATTTTCTTCACGAAACATGATGCCTCAACGATTACGAAGACACCAGCTTTGACGGAAAGGGACCGTTTACGGTGCCTGCCGGAGTATCATGACGGTTTTTTACATGACATAGATCCATATATTAGAATGAGGCTGCCAGAACGTCTGCCCCGCCGACTGGAGACGTTACTCCATAGGCTGCGTCTCAACGCAGCATTAGCGAACTCCTACCTACATCGTATAGGCCAGACATCAAGACTGCGATAATTGTGGCTCAACTGAAACAGTCGAACATATATTACTGGAGTGCTCTGCCTATGCCGAATCGCGGTGCCGTTTACAGAACAGAATTGATTGTCTCGACCCTGGACCAATATGACACTGAGATTATTACTTGGACCATGGCCCTCTCCCTCTGCTCAGCGCGAAGTCCTGTCTGCGCTATTCGACTGGAAATTGGTGTGTCTACGACGTTGTAGTATTCACGTCATTTCAAGAAACACCCAACTCAATGCCCTGAAGCAGCTAGGACTGCATTTTTTTAGTTTTTTTCTTCTGCTACTCTTCTTAACTACACCTACTTCCTTTTTTTCCTCTCCTCCTTTCCCTGCAGAGTAGCATGTCGGCGAATTACTCATGTCGGCAAACCTCCCTGCGTTTTCCTCTTCAATAAAGAGTTTCTCTCTCTCAACTAAGAAGTCCTTCCCGAGGGAACACATCGATCATATCGCAGGAGAACACTTCTTAAAGTGATCCATGTGCCCAGAATAAAACCTTAATTACCACCCACACTGACTGCTATACCGGCAGAACTTCTTGGGCTGCAGTACCTTGCACATTGAAGTGTCCCCTCATTTTATTTTGTGGGTATTTTTCCTTTACATTTCAGCGAGGTTTTCTTATTCCCTTTTGTGATGTAATTTTTCTCGCCGAGACGCTGCTTTAAACGAATGAGAGGAGAGCTTAGCTTGGTGAACAGCCCTGCTACCTCACGTCACGTCACGTCACGTTGATGTTGCAGACCCATGCCACAGCACGCGTGACACGACACACATCCCCGCGGGAGACTGACAAAACATGTCAATGCGATGCGATGCGATTTTTAGGGGGGGGGGGGGGGGAAGAGGGCCAGAAACTGTCTGGCGTGGGGTGCCGACACCTTATCAGGCCCGTGGTGGGTGGGGAAGGGGACGTAAAGGAGGGGGATAGCGGGAAGTATTAGGAGACAATTTTAAAAGGTAGGAGAGTTTCAAATTTGGGGAGGGCGTCAACTGCTATGCTAGTGCGCGCAGAAAGAACGCCGAGCGAAAGGGGTGCAGTAAAGGCAAAGGAAAGAGCAACTGCGGCTAGAGATAGAGGTCAGTGACAGGGGGAATGCGGAAAAGGTGCTTATAGGAGATTGATTGATTGAAAACACGTTTATTCTATTTTGTTGCGCTTGGGCGCTGCTATGGATAAGGGTCGGGAGGGGATACCTCGCCTCCCGTGGATATGGCGGTGCGCAGGCGAAACCGCGGGGGCCCGTGGGGAGGGTGAGAGGAGGCATGGTGCCTGGCGGAGATGGCTGGCTAAGGAATGTTACCCTCGCTTAGAAGGAAAGAATGTCAATGCCAATGACCCACATATGCACAGATAGCACGTCAGTTTTCCCAAAGCTGCGTTTTCCCTCATGCGGTACACCCTAAAGATGTCGCCTTTAAACGACAGAGAGAGAGAGAGAGAGAGAGAGAGAGAGAGAGAGAGAGAGAGAGAGAGAGAGAGAGAGAGAGTTTACTTTCATCCGTGGATAACCCTTGTAATTGCATATTTTGACGCCTATACAGCTGTTGTACGCAGATCGCATCGCCTTGGGGTAGCACACGTCTATGATTTTTAATGGGAAGCCTTTCCTGCCTTGACGTTAATGAGCGAGAGTATTAACGAGCGCACGTGCATGGAACGTGCCGTGGCGCTGGCTGTGCACGCAGTTCTAGAATGGCAGAACGAGAGCTAGCTGACATCATGGCATCCAAGGACTCGGACCCAGCTGAACGAAGCGCTGAAGGAGGCTTCCCTGGCCAGACTGGTGCGGTGGACCCAGATTCGAGGCCTCCCCCAGGAATCGGCGACCAGGAGAGCGTCGAAAACACGGTGCCGGGGGAACCAGGCCCTTCCACCACGGCCATTGAAGCTCCTGCACCTCGGCCGGCCATGGCGGGCGCTCAGAGGCGGGTGCAGGATGCAGATCCCGTCGCCACGCTCTTTAGGGGAGCTGTCTTTGAGCAAGCCTTCCGCACCCCTTGGTACTCTTCCCGCGCCAACGGCCTCACGAAGGTACCGGCTCACCCTCTCTGGAGGGTGCCGTGGTCCCCGATTCCAGCCGCCACATCCGGCGCTGAGCGGCAGCCGGACTTCATGGCATGATCGGTAACCCTGCGCCACTCATCGGGATGGACCATGGGCGGGGCGGCCGACCGCGGAGTGACGTCGTCGCGCCCGGACGTGGCGTAGAAGAGGTGGACGCCGACGAGGAGGGCGGCGGGCACCCTGGCCCCTAGGGACGGGGACTCGGCGCCCAGCACCTGCCAGCCATCGCCACGAGTCCCGTACTGGTGACCCACTGGTGCCTTCATGCTTTGGCTTTGTATGCAGGACTTTTTTTTGCTCTCTCTCTCTCTCTCTCTCTCTCTCTCTCTCTCTCTCTCTCTCTCTCTCTCTCTCTCTCTCTGTATGTGTGCGTGTGTGTGTGTGTGCATGTGTTTGTGTGTGTGTGCGTGTGCGTGCGTGCGTGCACTTGTTTTCCAGCGTCAAATGAAGAAAAAATATAATGGGAACGGTCTCCTTGCTTTCATGCTCAACATACGTACAGCTGGACGACACACGAAAAGCCCGCACGGAGTCCATGCTGGGCACTGTTAAAACAGTTGTTCTCCTGTAAGTGGTGAAAAATGGTCTAGTATAACACTTGTTCCAGTGTTTTGCCACACACACTAGTAAGAGGTATAGGTTAAGAGGTATAGGTTTGTCCGTGTTTACGGGTATCTTCTTTATGAACTGGTATGACACCCGAACTAAAGGACAACCTAAACGCAACAACGTATCCAGAAATAACAGATGCACGTGTTTTGAGGACATAGCACAGGATGAGAACAGGTACAGTAGCAGAGTTTGGTTTAAGTTTACGCACGCCTTCATAGGACAAATTTCGGGTGTTACCTTCTTATAGTTGCGATCGGGCCAAACATGGAAGTCAGTGATAGACGCAGAAAACACTGCCTTAAAGTATAATGATTAGCCCTTTGAATATCATCAGTGATGTCTGGGCACCTTTTCTTGTATTGCGATAATATGCACTTTCGCATGATTTAGAACGGACCTAGAGATGCAAGATCGCTCCTGTTTGCAGGAGAAGACAGCGGTGGTGAGGCCCTCAGAGTCATCGCTAGAGATCGGGGGGGGGGGGGGGGGGTCTTTCAGGATGGAAGCCTGTGAATACCCTCCGATCTCCCGATATTGGTGGTATTCAACCTTCCTCTTTGCAACTTCCACATCTCTTTAGGACTTCGTTTAAGCTTGTTTACCAACGATGAAAAAAAAAAAAATTACACCATCTTCCCGTAGGGGAACCCTGAGTAGTATGCGAAGCAGCCATGGGGTCAACTGAAGTTCCCATTAGTTTTCAGTTCGTCGTTTCCGTTGGCGTTCAGCTTCGCGTGCCTTCGTTGTATTAGTAGCTTCTTGACGTAGTTTGAATGAGTGAAGGACATAAGGCGCGTTCGTAGCACATTCTCCCGTCTTGGTTTGTAGCGCAGTGGGAAGAGCGCCACGTACCTCCCGTTGCGGCCAGAGAGTCGTGGGATCGAAACCGGGCGCCGCCTAACAGTTTCTTTTTATAGTGGACTGCGCTGACGTCAGCCCAAACGCTGACGGGGCTGAAGAGACGCGCATGCGCAGTAGAGTGCGGACGGCGGCCAACGACAACGAGGGAGGGAGGAACACAGCCCCGAGCATGAGATGCTTCGCATCTAAAAACACATATTTTGCTACATTAATCTTTGGCCTATAGGTTAGGTTAGGTATAACTTTATTGATGCCTGCAAAACGACGGTTTTTACGCCCCGCGCCGCGGTTTTACGCGGGCCTGGTGTCGACCTAGGGTTTGCTGCTACTCTGCACAGCGCCAACGCACCCCGTTACCGGGTCGCGTGGTCTGGGTTTTTCGAGCGCACACCGGGCCTGCTGGATGGCCCAAAGTTGAACGCCCTTGTCGTTACTGCGTACTGCTTCTTGGAGTTTCGGCGGATAATTCCTTGGCTTCGCTATGTCTGGAAACCGGATACAGTCCCAGAAGATGTGCCACTGGTCTGCGAGGCTCCCGTAGTAACACGGCCTCCTCCCGGCTCAGTCCCTGATGGGAGGGGGGGATTACCCGTCGAGTCAGGAGGTAGGCCCTGGTGATCTCGCTGTAGCTTGCTATTGGCGGTGAGCGCGAACACAGGCGGCGCTGCGAAGCGCGCCTCCGTGACGTCAGCTTAGGGATTTTCGCA
Organism: Haemaphysalis longicornis; assembly: GCF_048455015.1. NCBI lineage: Eukaryota > Metazoa > Arthropoda > Arachnida > Ixodida > Ixodidae > Haemaphysalis > Haemaphysalis longicornis. The sequence goes on along the minus strand of NW_027526203.1, from coordinate 361,794,128 downwards.
TTTGTCGTCTGCTTCACTCATGGTCGCTCTCCCTGCCGTTTCTTTGCGCTCGGTCAACTTCTGATGCTTGTCCGCACCAGAATTGGCGTGTGGGTAACTTTTTATCATAATAATAGGCTTAAAATCGCATACACTAGCTCATGGTGTCAATTAAAGTATAGTTTTGGATACAGCTACGGGACAAAACATTGCCGGCGCACCCCGTTTCTTGCGAAGCCGGTCCTGTGCGGAGCGCGAAGAGTCGGAGGTAGGCGTCAGCTTCTCATGTAAGCATTCGAACAAAAGGAACAGTCAGCTGCTAATAACCGACAACAGCGAAAATGGAAGACCAAAACAAATTCTCAGCCTTCAGGGCTGTCGGCTTTGGCAGAAGGCATCATGATTCCCGGTAATCATATGTAAGGTAAAACAGTTTTTGCAACCTTGCCGAACGCTCGAACGCATTTTGTAACATCACTTTACCTTGTCAAGGCATGAAAGTTTGCCGAAATGCACTATAGACTGCAAAAACTGTAGGTTGAGTTCCAAATAACTCAGTGTGTATATACGCGCGTGCTGATTCTATACCAGGCATCTAACCAGTATGGAGGTTTATTGAGCAAAACGAGTCACGTCTTCGTTAAATTTATAGTAACACATATATGTTTGTTAAGACCTGGAGGGATATTTCGGAACATTTTGCACAGCCATATCTTCCCGATATTCGGATATGCGTTATAGTAAAACTGCACTCAAGAGGAGGAGGAGGAGTAAGGGGAGGAGGGGAAAACTTTGTCTAACAATTAAATCGATCTGGTTAGTGGGCCGGGTCCTCAGTCCAGGACAAGAGAGTAAAAGTAATTTTCTTCAAATCATAGAACGCCATCCCGAGTAGAATAGGATTTGTTCTTCGCGCTTGGAAGGGTTGAAAAGCAATAAAGAGCTACTTGGAATTCTTCGGCTTCGAGTCTTGTAATATATGCAGGTATACTATTTATTACGTTAGTTAGCGAGTATATCATGCCTTCAACACCGTAATCATGTCATCATTGTTCAAAATTCGGAGCACAAAAGCCGCCTTCGAGTACTGTGGACCACGTTGTTTAAAGCGCGATCGCGGTGGCGTAGCACTAACCTTCTCATTGTATTTGCATGTGAATAAACCAAGCACGCTGCGGATATGCACCTTCTTGCACGCAGCCGTAATGAAAGCCAATTTGTGAAGAAGGGAATGTATGCCATACAAAATGAAGGAAATATCCACACGACTTTTGTGAGGCTCCCAAACATCCCGAAACCTCGTAATAAGAAGTTGGTGACGGCGCAGAAAAATTAATGCGTTGGGCAGAAAAAAAAGGAGAAACATTAATCCAATTCAAGACAACAACGAAAGAAACAGAAGAAAGCCGCTTTATTTCCTGCTGTGCGATGAGCGTGTAGAGGCCGCTGCTTGGTACGTAGTATTAGACTGTTGAGTCTTCATAGGAGAATTTCAAAAATACTGCAGGGAAGCCTACGCATTTTGAATAGTTATCGAGAAGCTCTGATCGCTGATCCTCGCGAATAAGCAAGAAAGGACGAGTTACACACGATCTTCTGACCGATACTCTGAAGAAAGTTCTCTATCTCTTCGTGTGTTGCAAACTTGTGGGGTATACAGCTTCAAATTATTCAGATGCGTCAGAACCTAGCAAAATAACTGAGTCGCTACAAATACGCTTTTTAACGCACTACAGCAACGAAGCGGGCGATTTCTAGCCCAGGCACTGTTGCCCCTCACAAGCGGAGTGTAGCAGACGACAGCGGCGCGAATCCCTAAGCCGACGTCAGAGCCAGGGGGCGCCACTCAAAGATCTCACCGCCAATAGGCTGTCTTTGCTCTCGAATCACCACGGACGGTCGGTCTCGGGAGAACGGAAGGTAAGTGCACGCGCCTCCGAGTGAGCATGCAGTCTCGTTGTGGTTGGGCGTAGTTGATCACTCGCCGATGTGCGCGAGTGATCAACTCCTCATTCCAACCAGCTTTATCTTATGTCAGCTTTATAGACTTAACCAGGCTAAGTCGAGCTTTCGCTTTGCATATCCATGGCAAGGTTATAACTGAGCTAAGCCGCAGTCATTTTTTGTAGGTGTATTAGAAATCGTTTTGGATTGGATAAAAGAAATAATGAAGTCAAATAACTTGTCTTCGAAACATTTCCACAGCTGTTCAAGGTTATATGTAGGCTTCATTCGGCGAACACGTGAAACTACTCCCAGACAGCAGCTCCTCCTCCAGGGCGTATCATTGGATCGTACATGATACATGACACATGGTACATGAAAACTTTCCGAGGTCGTCCGATAACTGGTAACGGACGCCTACAAGAAATAGTTGCTAACACAGAAACATGGTCAGTCACAGGACATATGGATTGCACTATAATTGACTGAGTTGGAAACGAAAAGGTCAAGCGTTGAAGCGCAATCCCCGTATCGCCGTGTTGGGAAGTCCACATATTGGTACATCCCATTAGTAGCTACCAAATTTGTGAATTCCACGGAAGAGCAGAATTAGATAAAATGGGGGACATATCTACCCATGTGATTTGAGGCATAATAAAATCTCCGCCGAGAAAAATGTTTTTAATTTCTGGGCGCCGGGTCAGATTTACGTTTGTGATTTCGTTAGTTCATTTTCAGTTTTTCATTTGTTATATTTTCTGTTTTGCTTTTGGTTTGCCGCGTGAGGGTTCTAAATTAGGTAGACCTCTGCGTCAATTCATTTTTTTGTTTCTTCTATTTTTGTGTTTTGTTGGCAGCGACGGTTGGTGGTTGCCGGATTTGGCCATCCAATGCCAAATCGGGCGAGTCATCGTTTGATTTAGATGTACATTTGCTCTCTGTTTTTCTTTTTGTTCTTACAATGATCTGCATTTACACTACTGAACGATGAAATGCCTTGACTTCGCCAATTTCGCATTTTCGGCAGTGCACTGTTTGGGGTGGGGTACTTAGCAAAGAATGCTTGCGCATTAAAAAGTGCCGATGCTTAACATCGTCGATATTTATTGCCCGCTTTAGTGCTTCGCTCGCTTTCTTGCTCAAGCAGGGAAAAACAAAGTGAACGCTGTTGTATAGCGAATAAAACAAAAACAGTTGTGCCCTCAGAACCTGGTCCAAACTCACATACACTTTTTCCTACGGCGCTTCGTACAAAAGATCGCCGGTCCTCAGTGGTGAGAATGCGGCATAATTTCGCTAGCGGCGAAGGAAGCACAAAGTGGTGGAAGGGGAGGGGCGCATGCAGGAAAGACACGCTGTTTGGGCCGCTGATTATGGACGACCACGCACCGTGAGCGTGTTCCTGCCGCAGAAGCAGGGCGCAGCGAGTGTGCGTTGACAGCCCAAGCCAGTCTGTTTACATAAGAGCTCGTGTCGGCGGACCTTGAGAAGGACCTTGGCTGCTGCCGTCGCCGCGAGCCTGCCTTTGCAAAACCACGCAGGAATGCTTCCTCTTGTGCTGGAGTTTTGGCGACATGCATGCAGCGCCCGCTCGTGCCCGACGAGTCTGGGTAGTACAGCATTGAAGGACTCTGGTAGTACAAAAGCAGACGGCCGCGCCGCCCTCCATGTGTTTTAATTACAAGCCACAGAAAACTTGCTTGTACTTAACCGCGTTTTGGGGCGTTTAAATGATAACATACTGAATAAAATAGAGGCTAAACAAAATAATATCCGCTAAAACAAGCCGATTTATCCGCTTTATTTTGAGCGAGCTGCACCGGTCGTCGCGACGTGCGTCAGTATCGTCAGGTCGGGCGGTCTAACTTCCTGGCGATAATAATCGCTCTTTTTTTTTTTTTTTTTTGCGAACGGTGACACATGTAGGAACATTTCGCAAGTAGCCTATAGAACACAGAACATTGCTCTCCTGTAGCCTGAGGTAACTGAAAAATGTTGCTTGAGCGGGAGCATGCAAGCGGACGCGAGCAGCGCAGCCGGCTCAACTGACACCACCGGCCCGGCACCACCTTGAAAACGAGTGGAAATTTTAAAGACGATAGTCTTTCTTGGGCTACTTAAACCCAGAAATTTTGGTCTGTCTGTATGTCTGCCTGTCCGTCTGTCTGTCTGTGACTCGATTCAGCCACCCGGCCAAAGTAAACAATGCCTGCGCAAAAGTCTTATATAGTCACAGCTAAATCTACCCGTCTATGTCCGGTGTAATGTTCATACTTGTCAACATTGTTGAAGAAGAACAAGACATTGCGCAAATATGAGACAACAAATCAATACAGAAGTGATATTTGCAGTGTTCCTTTATAAAAAAATCGTACATGCTTGATTTTGGCGAAATTAAATACTTCATCAACTCCAGAAAAAAAATTCACTTTGCCGTCGCCTGCTGTCGCCCGCGCCACTATAGCTTCTTGCGTCATTTTAAGGAATCAACCGGCAACAGTTATGAAAGGTTCCACTAGATAGATTCCACGTTCTGCTTGCAACGCACGTGGAGTAGGGAAACGCGGTTCTATAAACGTTGAAGTAGGGCGCCTCGATTCACGCGCGTCTTCACCGTACGGCAGCGTTGGCATCGAGACACCCGGTTTGGAGCAGTGGAACCCGGGAAATTTAAAATGATTTAAGCAAACCTTTGGCGTCTTTACCTTGGGAGGAGCGCGACGCAAGAGGAACAACATGAGAGGTGAGCGGGAAAGCGAAGGGCGGCATTTACTTGGCAAAAGCCGATAAAGACAATCGTCTTTTGACGGCATTTGCAACGAAAGGAGCAGATACGCGGCCAATTTTAGATGCAGAGCATCTTATAGCGGCGGCCTGTCACTCGTCGTCGGTGCGCGCCGTCCGTCCGCACCCGCCAGCTGTGCGATAACGCGCGCTCGTACCCTCCTCTCCCCTCCTCCTCTCCACGCCGTCTGTGCGCTGTCGCGCTCCTCCCTCCGCGGCTCCACCCCCACCAGCTGTGATAAGCGCGCATGCGCGCGCCCTCTCTCATCCTCCTCTCCACTCCAGCTGCTAGCGCGCGCTCGCACCTCCTCTCCCCTCCTCCTCTTCGCGTCGTCTTCGGGTTGGCGCGCTTCTCCCTCCGGGTGCGCGCTCTCTTAGGCGCACTCTTAGTCTCATACATTCAAAGTACTCAAGCAATCTGTGATGATGATGGTAACCATTCGCAATTTAATACGGAATAACAACGTAACAACACCCAACAACGTAATACCGTAATTAACAACGCAATTAACGCCGGTATAGCAACAAAGATGGTTCTTCACGTAACTTTTTACGGTGCACGATCTACGAAGGGCAGGGTACATGTATATTAGCGGGTGGAAGGTCAGGCAATAGCGTCACATAAACAAGTTAAGCGCAGTTAAAGGGCGCGAAACAAGCCCCAAGCCGCACGTCCGCTGCCTGCTTGGATGTGTACGTCTATATTTACATAACAAAACAGCCACCCGCATACACGGGAGGCGGCCAAAATATTTACATATACGATCGTCACGAATTCGTTATCTTCTAGTGCAGGGGGTCGGCAACCTACGGCCCGCGGGGCAGTATTATGCGGCCCCCAGCACGTCGTCAGAACCCCCACCCCTCCCCCTGGATTCAGCGTCTAAAGGTCCAGCAAGACGAAAGATCCAACCAGACGAAAGGTCCAACAGTGGATATTCCGTCTCGGTGGACCTTTCATCTCGTTGGACATTCGGGCTCGATTGGACCTTCGGACTCGGTGGATCTTTCGTCTCGTTGGACATTCAGGTTCGATTGGACCTTTCGTCTCGGTGGAACTTTCGTCTCGTTGGACATTCAGGCTCGATTGGACCTTTCGTCTCGGTGGAAATTCAAGCTCGCCGATCACGTGACGAATTAGACCTTTCCACTCGTTGGATCTTTCGTCTCGTTGGACATTCAGGCCACAAGCGCTCCCTCTGATCTGAAGGCCGACACGCCAGTTTTGACCTCAAATGGCCGGAGTAAGACGGGAGCCAAAAACAGAGAACTGATCGCTTCCAGTTGCATTCTTCCTCATCTTCACACTCAGTCAGATTGTCAATTATTGTATAATGTTATTGGCAATTCGCTGAATTATTTCTCTTTGCCTTCACAGCCCCTTCCCCATCCCGGCCGATTTGCCGCCCGGCCCTCCGGCGCGTCGGCTTCATGCAACTCGGCCATCCACCTCCAAACGTTGCCGATAGTCTATTAAATGCGAATTGGAAGTAGATAAGGAAAGAGCGTAATTAAATAAAGTGAGCGCGAACATGGAAGCGGAACGGCCACTCAGTTCACCCGACCGCTCTGTCTACAGACCCTACTTTCGGAGGCACAAAACGGATTTCACGCTGCTGACGCTCGCTGCATTTTGTCACTGAGCCACGGTGTAATAAAAAGGCTAGCTATCGCTGCAACACGTATTCGTAACGGCGACGCACACAAGCAGTGTTTAATGAAAGTGCGTGCATAAATGCGCAAGTGTGCAAAAACGCGGCGCACGCCGGCAGATGAGCCTGCGGTCCGCCGGGCTCGCTTACTTTTATGCACGATCATCGCCGATTGCGTCACTCTTTTTTTTTTTTTTGATCGGCTGTTGTCGAAACGTCCTTGACACCAAGTGTATCAGCTTAAACAAGAAGCTCTCACTTCAAATTGCCCTTCATACGACCATCGATCGGCGAGTCTGCGAGTGGAGATTAATCCGGAGCCCTCCACTACGGCGTGCCTCATCGCCTGCGTTGCGTCGGCACGTTAAACCCCACAATCAATCAAGTCTGCGAGTGGGGAGCGCCGTCACCGTGCCAGCAGTTTCCTCGACGCTGTAAACGCATTTAGCGCTGCAAAGCTTTTTTAACGCTGCAAACAACAAAGAGATTTAGTGGTTTGGCACGACGCTTGCTCTCCTCCTTGCAAGGCTATGCTCTCTACACATCGCTGCGACCGTTTACCAAGTTTCGTCCCGTGAAAGCCTCGACCAAGAACAGCTTCGCTGTTAAAGCGCTGGTCCGCAGTAGGCGTGCTCAACACAAAGACCGACAGGCATTTCCGCGTTCAACTCCAGTGGTGACCACAAAACAATATACGTGGGCGGTTCGTGGCGCTCCAACAGATAGTTGGACAGCGGCAATGGCTGCTTATTATGACAACACGTGCAGCAACGCACAGCACTTTTGTGGTCAAAAGTAGCCCCAGGTTAGTTCCCTATGGACTAATACCGTGGTGCTTGCAAGTTTCATTCAGCTAATTAGCTAGGAAGTATACGCTCAATCGCAAATTACCGACAAACGTGTGTAATGACGCCATCATCATCATCTTCATCAGCGTGACAATCATCATCAGCACTATCGGCCAGTTCGCGCCTAGAACAGACTCGACACACCTCGGGAACGGCACCCTCGTCTCTACGCGCCTCGTCCTGTCCATGGCACAGCCAACGCAACCGCAATAAACGTGGGCTCGGCCTCACCGCCTCGTCGGCCGCCTACAATCCGCCTCTTTCACAACCCCACTGCGCATGCGCAATCCCCTAGCGGCCAAGCCCCTAAGCAGTCCAGTAGGGGCAGCAGACGACATTCCCCACAGCTCCCGCACAAGCGGGAAGGGGTCGTGGTTGTATTTACATCGTTTGATTTTTTGTGTGCGCTCGTTGTGCGCGGAACAATGCCCACAACTTGTGCTGCGTTCCGCTGTAACTCGGAGTGCCGAAAAGGGAACGGTGCCGGCTTCTATCGCTTCCCGTCGGCCGCACGCGATCGGCTACGGCGGCTTGCGTCGCTCGCGTCGGCTCGAGTGATGGGAACTGTAGGCTTAGCATCCTGGCGGATATTTGATCGCTGCTATCTGTGCAACTGCGAATGACAATCCGCAACACAACTTTTCACTACACTATCATACCCTTTCTCGCATGTGGAACTCTAAGTTATAACTGCCGTTTGAGCGATCGGTGACCAAGACATCTGCGTAGCCTGTTTCGATGCTTCCGCGCAGGTATCGCCATCTCTCGGCTGCTCGGCGCACCGCGCGCCGCGGCTACCGGTCAGCGTAGGCTTGCATCGCGGCAGATATATCTGATCGCCGCTTTTAAAATAAGCCCTGACAACAATCCCTAGCACAATTTTTCACCACACTAACACCTACTTTCTCGCATGTGGAACTTTTTAGCGATCAGATTGATTGAGAAGAGCAGCGACAAGCGCGGTTGCTACCGTGGTCTGCGCCGGTTCGAGCCGCTGAGTGTGCCGAGCTGGCAGGCGCGGCCGGCGTGTGCGCGGACTGTTTCCGAAGGCAGAAAACGCTTCACGATTGCAATTTTTCACCACACTAACACCTACTTTCTCGCACGTGGAACTTCATTTTAACGATCACATTGATTCAGAAGAGCAGCTACAAGCGGTTGCTACCGTGGTCTGCGCCGGTTCGAGCCGCTGAGTGTGCCGAGCTGGCAGACGCGGCCGGCGTGTGCGCGGACTGTTTCCGAAGGCAGAAAACGCTTTACGATTGCTTGCTTTATCCATTTCTTGCGAACAAACGCGCAGAATCTACAAATTCAGCTCAGCGATCGTCGTAGTTGACCATGGTGCAAAAACTGTGGGCGGAGCGACGCCGACGACGCATCTCATGCGCGCATCGGGCCGTCTCAAATTCACGCGTACGACTAGTGGCGACAGTCGTAACGATCAGTCGCATGCGAATCGCGTGTACCAATCGTACATGTGTCCAGCGCTTAAAGGCATTTTGCGAACTGCCGGCCTTTGTTGAACTGGCGATCGCACTTCATGCCAGACGACTCCAAGTACTGCTCGAGCTGCCACTCGGACGGCACACGGATCTGTCCGAGATTTCTCTGCCAGCCCTCATTCAGTGATAAGAAGCCGCCTGGTATTATGTGATGACCAGGGGCTGTCGTCTTAAGGCGTTATAACACCAACACAGAAGAAAAACTTCGGCTGCTCCTCGCCGTAATGTGGGATTGCCGTGCATACAACGAGAACGCAGCCGGAGGAAACGCCGGCAAACCCTACGGCTTCAACTTCCGCTAGGCACGCTAGGTGGCAGCACACCGCAATGAAAGAGGCGGATTTGGTGACCCGGACAAGCGGCTTCGCCATGCATGGCTTCGCAACGCTGCTTCCCCAGCCACAATGCGGACGACGGCACGCCACGAGCGTCCATCGCCCTCCCAAAGCTAACCGGGCTGATTCCGTTTGGATCAATTCGTCGCCACCACACCGCGTGGTTCGTGATCCTGGAGAGTCATTTCTATGTCAACGACATCCAGTCCCAGCAGCTGGGGGGTAGAGGTGTAAACAGCTGTGCTGTAAAAGTCTGGTGTCTTTGAAGCACGAAGCGTTGCAGCGCGTGGCGTTGAAAAACGAGTGTCCCAGTGTTTTAGTACCGTGACCACGTGAGACGCCGACAGTCCGAGCCCCTAAGGGGCTTTGCCCCTAAAAAAGGCTGCATGTCGCGCGCCAGTCGCAAAAACGGCACCACTGACGTGAACACATGAAGCCTTAAAATATTCTAAGAACATAGGGCACGTGTCAGACAGAATATTCTAAGAACCTATAGGGCATTTACTAAGCTGCATCCTTGTCCAAGGACGCCCCTTTACTTCTCCTCGGAGATTTCAACGCCCCACATCCTGCATGGGGCTACCACTTAGACTCCAAAAAAGGCACGGCCCTCCTACGCGCCACCCAGGACCACCAGTTGATCCCCCAAAACGACCTCACCCTTCCAACCCGCGCCGGCCACAGTGTCACCAGAGACCACACCTGATTTATCATTCACTAAAGACATCTCCAGGATCCAATGGTCCCGTCTCGAGGAAACACTCGGCAGTGACCATCATCTCCTCTCTCTTCGCTTCCCAACCAAAAAGAAAACGACCCGGACGGGCACCGCACGCCTGACTAACTGGTTCGCCTTCCGTGAAGATCCAACCCCTCTCCCTGCAATATGCCAAAAGTTAAGTGACTGGACCCAGGCCCTCGAACACCGGGTGAAAAAGCACACCCAAGAAATCGTACTTACTCACAGCACTCTACCGGCAGTCGACCCCCACCTTATGCACATTTGGGACGCGCGTCGTAGTCTACTAAACGCTGGAAACGGCAGAAGCATAATCGTAAACTTAAAAAGCGCATAGCCCTCCTAACCCAGCAGGCGCAAGCATATGCCGCCGATCTCCAGCGACAAAATTGGCACTCCTTCTGCAATCAGCTCCAAGGCACTCTCCACACAGAGAAAACGTGGCATCTCCTCCGTTCCCTTCTCGACAACACCAATACTAAGACATACGCAAACAATAGAATACATCCACTAATCCGCAACAGCGCTCTCCCCTCTCAAGAACTCCTCAAGTCGATCCGTGACCATCTTTTTGGTGACCCTACCCACCCATCCCCGACACATGCTATACGGGCCTAGCTAACAAAGCACTAGACGCCCCCTTTGCCTTCAGTAAACTTCAGGCTGTCCTCGCCCGCCTCACCCGCAACACCACCCCAGGAAAGGACCATTTTACCTACCGCACTCTCCGCAATCTCGACGAGGACACACTCCAAGACCTCCTCGAACTATATGTCGTATGTTGGCATTTCTGCGTAGAAACACCAAACAGTTCCCCCAAAGTTCACGAGAGCTATTATATAAAACCTACGTCAGAACGGTATTGAAATATGCATGCACTGTGTGGGACCCGCCAACAGCAATGGATAAAACAAAATTAGAAAAAGCACAGAACCTGGCAGCTCGTTATGTTTCTGTAAATTACGCGAGACTTCAAAGTATGACAAATTTAAAAGAGTCCTTGGGGTGGGAATTGCTAGAAATAAGAAGGAAGAAGTTGCGGCTAAAGTTATTTCATAATATTTACTACAATCAAGCTAGGATACCCCGCGAGAAGTATTTACTTTCACCACACTACATATCGCAGCGACACGACCACAACCATAAAGTACGTGAATATCGCAGCAAAACTGAGTTGTTTAAGTTATATTTCTTTCCCAAGACTATCCGGGAATGGAACGCCCTGCCTTCTGCAACAGTCAGTACTGACACCAATTTTTGGCGTTAATATTATTGCACAGTTCGCTTCCTTTACACAACAGAATACCCTGGCTGAAATATGATTGGCCTGCGACGCGAAGAACGTGCTTTAATTGGATCATTCATCGCGCCGACGGAGCAGCGCGCGGAGCGGCGCTCAGCAAATGGACATCAGCGTGACATCATCCCGTGAAAGCCAAAAGAAGTGACGCGCCAGCGCTCGTCAAAAGTCCGCTAGAAGTAGGAGTTCCTGTATAAACATTCCCCTCGCGAGGGGCACGATCAAATGCAGAGCATTTCCGGGGGCGCACGACGTTAAGTAGTTTGCGTTACGTTAATGTTGTTGCACTTGTGGCAACTGCTGACGAGAGAGCGCTCGTCAGCAGTAATTTGAATGAGTCAACGATATAAGGCGCGTTAGTAGCGTCCCGTTCTGTGTCGGCTTTGTGGCGCAGTGGTTACAGCACCATGTACATTGCGTTCCGCCCGCAGGGTCGAGGGATCGAAACCTGGTGCCGGATAGTATTTTCTTTTTTATATAGTAGGGACAACGACGGTGCGGACTACGGACGTCAACGCGGGTGACATTGTGAGTTACTGAAATGCTCTGCATTTAAAAATCGTGACGTCACTTCACTCGCGCGGCCCCGCGAGCGGCGAGCGGGCGCCGGCGCATTCACAAACGGGTGCACGTAGCCAGAGCTACTGGCATAACCGCTGCCCAAAAAGGCACTGTTGGCAAAAATTAAGCTCCGCACACGGGAAAGGAAGCGATAATATAGCCCGGAATCGCAATAGAAGTCGCCATCAGGACTTTTATTGAAAGCGGTCATCGAATTTCCGCCGCAATGGTAGGCCTAGCACATGCCTAGCACCTTCAGTCAGCTCAGCTAGAGCCACTATCTAGTGGCTCTAAGCTCAGCCGTTCAGCTCCGGCGGCGGCGCGGTCGAAACAACGCCTCCACCGGCCTCCCCAGTGTTTTGACGTCCGCGCAAAGCGGTGAGGTCATGCCGGGATTCTGTCATGAAAGCGCGGGAATTTGAAACAAATGATTTTCAGGCTGTTCAATGTAATCAATTATCGCGCGCTGAAGTATTTAAAGTGCTGTTTCGGGTTCGCCAGACCATTAAGCATCGATAAAAGCAATAAAAGTGGAACATGAAATTTTCGCGTCAGTACTCTTTTAAGGATCTTGGTGTTAATTTGGACAGTAAATTGAGCTTCTCCCCGCACATCCGGGAGGTCACTCGGTGGGCCCTCCGATCTCTTGGCGTTATATGTCGCCTATCAAAGGAGTTCAACGAGCCGGGATCTTTTCTCAAGCTGTATACGACTATTTGTCGTCCGCAGCTCGATTATGCTTCTGTGATATGGAATAGCACATGCAAAACACTCTGTATGCATATTGAAAGTGTCCAGAAGAAGTTTATATCTATCTTCAATCATCGCTTTGCTAGCCATAACAATTCTGGGCCATTGTCTGTACCGATGCTAGAGTGCTTAAACTCCAGACGTATTAAGGCTGATCTTCTTTTCCTGTTCAAAATTATTAACGGCACAGTGTCTTGTGGTGAAATGCTGCAACATGTTCCACTCCATGTGCCGCAAAAATCCACCAGAAGACACGACACATTTTTTAATCCCAGTTGTCTGCGTGGCTTGTGCCCCATGTTTCGCCTGCAGTGTACGTACAATCAGTACTCCGAATATTTAGACATATTTAATAATTCCTCGACACAGTTCCGCAAACATGTCTCTGAGCTTGTCATGTAAGTGACCTTTTTTATCATCTGTTCACGCGCGGCCACTTGGGCATGAAGTGATGACAACACAATCCTTCCTTTTTTTATATATTCCCCTTATTCAATGTCGGGTTTTCTCTACATGTATATTCCTTCTATGCTCCTTGTCTTACATATAAGCTATCTTGATTCATTCCGTTTCCATGCAACTAAGCTTTGTTTACATTTATGTATATTTTTGAAATTATCTGTGTATGATGACCACTGGCGTGGTGTCACATGCCTTACTGCAAGGAACTGTACTTGTTTTTGTGTGTATGTGTGTGTTTATGTTTTCTGTGGGTGCATGTATATTCTGGTGTACGACTGTGTGTAATTTTTGTGTGCGTGTGTGTCAGCAACACTGTCATTTAATTGCATTTTTTGTGAAGTGTGGGCATCTTACATTGCCTGTTTTTTTTTTCTTCGTGCGCCAACACAAAGGCCCTCCGGCTGTTCCTGGGCACGTTAATAAACGATTGATTATTATTATTATTATTATTATTATTATTATTATTATTATTATTATTATTATTATTATTATTATTATTATTATTATTATTATTATTAATATTATTATTGTTATTATTACTTTGTTCTCTAATGAATTGAAAACTGTTGTAGCTTAAGTGCCTTTATGTCATTTATGTGCCGTATTTCTGTTCCGTATTTATTTTATGCAAATCATCATCTTGCTTGTTTGTTTTTCACTTTTCCTGATTTTGTGTTGCTTGAATTTCTGTCGGTTTAGGTGTCAGTGCTTGTGACGCTGAACTTCGTTTTTCCATTTTGAAACTTCCTAACATTTTGTTACAAAACCTTTGTTTTATGTGTATAATCTATCTCCGTCATGTGCATTGAGTATTTGCTTGTGTATTTTCAATTTTTCACGTGCCTTCAACGTTTTGCTGGCCGGGTGTCATGGCTTCTAACACTAGGCTTCCTTTTTTTTTTTTTTTTTTTTTTTTTGCTGTTTTGCTTTCTGGGATCTCTGTAACTATTTTTATCTTATTGTTTCTTTCATATATATGGTTTTCTGTGTTGTGTTGTCTTGATTTTAGTTTGTTTTTATGAATGCTTGTATATGGTGTACCAGTACCAAGACCCTAGGGTTGTTCCTGGGCACCAAAAATAAAGATTGATTGATTGATTGATTGATTGATTGATTGATTATTATTATTATTATTATTATTATTATTATTATTATTATTATTATTATTATTATTATTCCAAGGGAAGGTCCACCCTGGTATGCTGCACAGCTGTGAAATAACTGAAAATGATCAGTAAGTACGAGAGTCTCGACATATACTATCAAAACACTCGAGGTCTACGAACTAATTCCTCTGAATTTATTAGAAATATTGTATGCTCTAAATTTTCTGCTATTGTCATTAGTGAAACCTGGCTTTCCGATGATATCTCGTCTTCCGACTATTTCCCTTCTAACTATCAAATCTTTAGAAGCGACAGAAAATTAACTGGACCTAAACAAAAAGGTGGCGGGGTTCTCATTGTCGTTGATCATTCAGTGCAGTGCATGCGGCGTGCTGACCTCGAGACCCTAGACGAATCAGTCTGGCTTGAGGTAGGCCTCACGAGGGGCGAGAGGCTACTCATCGGTGCATTCTATATATCCTCGGATGTATTACCTTCTGAATTTAATCGAGCACTCACATCCATAGAAAATGTCTCAAATGCACACTCCAACCATAAGCTCATTATACTTGGGGACTTCAACACCCCAGGTATTCGCTGGAACAGTCTTTCCTTTGAGCACAAAAACCATTATGCAGCGCAGAAATGCAGCGTGCTATTAGATTTTCAATCGTTCACCTCCATGCAGCAGTTTTGCCGCATAGAAAACTCTTGTGGTAATGTTCTAGATGTGTGCTTCTCAAACTTAAAAAACGTACAAGTGTGTGCCTCCGAAATATCCCTTGTGCACCCCGACAAGTTTCACCCCCCTCTTATTGTCTCTGTCTCGGTCGCGACCCAGCATCGCTCTGGCGGTGTTGACAATTGTGCAGTCCCGCGATATGCTTTCAAGCGTGGAGATTATTCTGGGCTGTATCACTTTTATTCATCTGCTGAATGGTCTAGTGTTTTGGATGTCAATGATGTTGACGAACAGGTTCGACGTTTTACCGAAATCGTCAGAAGTGGCATGGAAAAGTACATCCCTTGTTATAAGCCTGTTCCTTCCAAATTTCCCCACTGGTTTTCTAAAGAACTTCGAAGTTCGCTTAAACTTAAGGACAGCGCCCACAAAAAGGCCAAGCGTTCTGGGCTTGACAAGTGGAAAGCGGAGTTTAGTCGGTATCGCTCACTTTGTAAAATCCTTTACCGGCGTGACCACCAGCTCTATATAGAATCGTTAGAGGCTGCTGCGTCTCAGAAACCGGCTGAATTCTGGAGGTATGTACGCGGCCGTTCTAAGGCGTCTAAAGAACACGTTAGCCTGCTTAATTCCGATGGTGAAGAGGTTGAGGATGTTGCCACCAGTTTTGCTCAGTACTTTCACTCTGTCTTTCAACTGCCAGATGGCAACGACGAACGCCTATCGTTTAATAACTCTAATTTTAACACACTTATGTTCGATGAAAAAATTGTCAATGATAGCCTTCAACGGATGAAACCATCATTTTCCTGTGGTGCAGATGGAATTCCAGCAGCCCTCATGAAGGCTTACGGCAACATTTTTGTGCCTGTCTTAACTTCCATTTATAATAACTGCTTACTTTTAGGTAAATTTCCTCGTGCATGGAAGATCGCTCGAATTTTTCCAATATTTAAGTCTGGTGATAAGTCAGCCGTTTCTAACTATCGCCCGATCTCACTCCTTTGTGTCGCCTCAAAACTCTTTGAGTCAGCTCTGCACAAAGTTCTTGCTGCCTGCGTCAAGAACGTTGTGATACCAAATCAGCACGGCCTTTTCTCGGGTCGATCGACGGTCACAAATCTTGCAAGCTTTATGACACAGGCTTCGGCTGCAGTTTGTGAAAACGGCCAGTTGGACGTTATTTATTTTGACCTCAGTAAGGCGTTTGATGTGGTGAACCATCAGTTATTAATTAACAAGCTTGCTAAGTCCGGTGTAGACGCAAGCCTTGTTGCCTTGTTGTCTGCTTGACCGGTCCTTTTATGTAGATGTTAACTACAAAAAGTCTAGTGTTTACCCTGCAACAAGTGGTGTACCCCAGGGTTCCGTGCTGGGTCCATTATTGTTTTCTGTCTTTATCAATGATGTGTTAACAGTGTTAACAAACTCTTATTTTCTTCTCTATGCTGATGATGTCAAACTATTTAGGCACATTAGCGGTGTTCAGGACTGCTGTGGATTGCAGAGGGATGTGTCGGAATTATCGGTCTGGTGCAGGAAAAACTGACTAATTTTAAACCCCACTAAAACAAAGGTTGTCACCTACAGCCGGAAAACCCACCGTCTGCTGTTTTCCTACAGTATTGTGGGAGCTCAGTACCCTCTCTTTTTCTCCTCATATTAGGCTCATCACCCGGCGAGCACTCCGAAGTCTTGGAAATGTGTGTCGGATTACAAAGGAATTCTCTTCTCCAGATCCATTTCTAATGCTATACACTGCAATATGTATACCACAGTTAGAATATGCTTCTGTTGCCTGGAACGGCATCTCCAAATCTAGTAGTGAATTAATAGAACGTGTGCAGAAGAAGTTTTTATCCATATTTAAGCACCGTCATCACAATCACAGTTTTCATCCTGATTCTGACTTACCCATAGTCCCTTCCATCCCTTCCTTGAACTGCAGACGTATGCGTGCAGACCTTACATTTCTTCACAAAATTGTTCATGGTGACCTTTCTTGCGCAGACCTGCTTAACTGTTTAGAGTTTAGTGTACCACAAAGGCCCACCAGGTCGCATCGCCCGTTCTTGACCGCTGCGCGCAACTCCAATCATTCTCCTGTGCGCAGAATACAGAATTGTTACAACCGCTTCTTTGAACGCCTTGACATCTTTCAGAAATCCTTTACAATTTACCGTACAGCGCTGTTGAATACAGTATGTTAAACACCTATGATATGTCTGTCGTTCTTTTTTTTTCTGGAATTTGGTTTCTCTGCGGTTGTGTCTCCAACTGATAGTTGCCTATTTTTGAAACTGTTTACTGTCATTTGTTCATCTTATCATTTGTCTCTACAGTCTTGCCGTTGTTTTTGTTGTATTACTGTCAAACTTTGTTGCTCTGCCTGTCGTGTGGCCTTTACAACAGGCAGAGCAACATAGGCATCCTCTTTTTTTATTTTTTACCTGTACCCAGGCTCCGCCTGTGCTTTATTTCTGTCATTTTCACTACTTCAATTTGTGTGTGTCTTGTTTGTCGCTTGTTTGTTTCTTGCTATATGTTTCTTGTATTGTATTTTCATGTAACTACCCGTGCGCCAGCACTCAGGCCTCTGGCTGTTCCTGGGCACGTAAATAAACATGATTGATTGATTATTATTATTATTATTATTATTATTATTATTCATTCCGTAACTTCAACATAAGCTATCCTTTCGTTTTTTTTTGTATTTTGTATTTTATTTTGTATTTGAAAGATGTGTACATTATGTTTCGTGTGTTTCTGTTTCCGTGCGCCAGCACAAAGGCCGACCCCGGCTGTTCCTGGGCACGCAAATAAATGATTGATTGATTGATTGATTGATTGATTATTATTATTATTATTATTATTATTATTATTATTATTATTATTCTCTGAATAATAATAATAATAATGAACGTCTCTGAAATGAACATATTGTTAAATCGCGTACAAGGCTCTAGCTTAGTGCTTTTGGACGAGCAGTTGGTTTTGGAGAGCCTAAAGCGCATGAAACCGTCATTGTCGTGTGGAGCTGACGGAATACCTCCAGCTATTCTCAAAACATATGGCAGCATTTTTGTACCTGTTTTGACTGTGATATTTAACCAGTGTCTAAAAACAAACGTGTTCCCTCTCGCATGGAAAATTTCTCGAGTGCGTCCTATTTTCAAGTCAGGCTCCAAATCGGATGCAACAAACTACAGAGCAGTTTCTCTCCTTTGTGCTTGTTCCAAGCTCTTTGAGACAGCGCTGTACAAATTACTGTCAAGTTCTGTACAGAATCTCCTTGTAAGTAAACAGCACGGCTTTATATCAGGAAGGTCGACAACAACTAATCTCTCCTGCTTCATGGAGCAGGCCTCGGCAGCCATTTCTGAGAGGGGCCAGCTCGACGTTGTCTACTGTGATCTGAGCAAAGCATTTGACGTTGTCTGCCACACGTTGTTACTTAAAAAGCTTTTACAGGTAGGAATTGATACACCACTCGTGGCATTGTTGGGTAGTTATCTAGATAACCGGTTCACTTTCGTTAGCGTTAACGGGCAGACGTCTGCTCTGTACAGATCAACAAGCGGTGTGCCTCAAGGTTCCGTGTTGGGGCCTCTCTTGTTCTCCATTTTTGTAATGATGTGTCAGCCGCAATTAAGATGTCTTCTTTCCTTCTTTACGCTGACGACATTAAAATATTCAGACGGATTGAG
Source organism: Haemaphysalis longicornis (assembly GCF_048455015.1). Lineage (NCBI taxonomy): Eukaryota > Metazoa > Arthropoda > Arachnida > Ixodida > Ixodidae > Haemaphysalis > Haemaphysalis longicornis. The sequence continues at coordinate 361,775,777 of NW_027526203.1, read as the reverse complement.
TCCATTAATGACTGCATTGCCCTGGAGCAAGATATATCCTCATTTTCTAAGTGGTGCTCAGACAATAGATTAAATCTTAACTCTACAAAAACAAAGGTCATGTCTTATAGCAGAAAAACGAACCGCACTTTATTTTGCTACAGTATTAACGGCGGTTACTTGTCTAGAGTTGAAGAGATCAGAGACCTCGGCGTGCTTTTCGACAGTGCCTTAACTTTCTCACCTCATGTCACTCAACTTACTAGGCGGGCGCTCCGCTCTCTTGGGGCTGTATGCAGGTTTTCACGAGAATTCCGGTTTCCTTCTTCATTCCTAAAACTATTCAGAACGCTTTGTATTCCGCAACTAGAATATGCTTCTGTCGTTTGGAATGGAACCTGTAGTTCCAACTGTCAACGTATAGAGCGTGTACAAACCAAATTTTCATCAATATTTAGGCATCGTTTTCCTTCGGAGCCTATCCCTAGAACTGTTTCTCTAAGTTCCCGGCGGACCCACTCAGACCTTCTTTTCATGTACAAATTGCTTCATGGTATTATTTTATGCCCGGAACTACTTGAATCAATCAGTTTTCGCGTTCCACAAAAAGCTACAAGGCTCGCCCCCCCTTTTAAAGCAGCTGGAGCTCTCAGCACACGTTCTCCTCTTCAAAGGATGCAGCATCTGCATAATGTTCACTCCGAGAAGCTCGATATCTTTCAGCGTCCTCTTCGGAAGTTTTTGGCCGGGTTGTCAGCTCTGACACACTAGGTTCATCTTGGCAGTGCTCTTTTTCTTCACTTATCGTCCTGACGTGTGCACTGACTTCACCGAGCTTGTTCTTGTTCCTGGTTATTCGTGTATTGTGCTGATACTGCGACTGTAATTATCGTAGAATTTTTCTTTTTCTGCCGTTTTTATCATTAAAAGTTGCCATATTTACTTCATGCGTCCATTTGAAACTGAAAATGTACGCTTCCCGAATCTTGTAAAAACTTTCTTCTTTTCACTCACCCTTCCGTATAGTTACGCTTATTGTAAGATGTCTTCTTGCAATTGACCAGACATTACAGTTTCTATTGACTGTGTAATGTTGCCTAACATTACACTATGGTATTTTTATTCTTCTTTGAAGTTGTAGTTTCTTCTTATTGTTTGCTCACTCACTGTTCATTTGCCAGCTGTTGATGCATTTCATTGCTGTCTTATACCTTTTCTGTGCGCCAGCACGAATTGATTGTGTAAGTCGGTTGGATTGCACTATTTTATTTCTAATGTTCTTTGCCGTTTTTGTAGGTCTTTTTTTTTGCTCACTGAGTGTTTATTAACAAATTGTTGATGTACTACAGTGCTGCATTTTCCCCTCTGAGTGCTCCAGCACGAAGGCCTCCGCTGTTCCTGGGCACTATAATAAACATTGATTATTATTGATCAGATAAAACTATCTGAGCTTGATATACAACCATCCCTGATATCTCTTATATGCAATTATCTATGTGATAGGTCATGTTTCGTGCATGTAAATGGACAGTCTTCTCTTTCCTATGAGGTCACCAGTGGTGTCCCTCAGGGCTCAGTTCTCGGGCCACTTCTCTTCTCAATCTTTATAAATGATGTCGCGACAATATTTAATGATTGTAATTTTCTTTTATATGCCGATGATGTAAAAATATTTAAATCTGTTTCCAACTCTGCCAGCTGTTCCGCTCTCCAGAGAGCAATCTCGTCCTTCTCGCATTGGTGCTCATGCAACAAACTCCTCATTAATACATCTAAAACTAAGGTAATGACATACACAAGAAAGACTGACAACATCTTGTTTCCCTATAACATCAACGGTGAATTACTCCCACGTGTGGTAGAGGTTAATGACCTAGGCGTCACTTTCGACAGTAAACTGAGCTTCTCTCCACATATTCAGGTAATTACTCGTAGAGCTCTTCGATCGCTTGGCGTTGTCTGTCGCGTGTCCAAGGAGTTCAAGGAGCCGATTTCTCTTCTCAAGCTCTACACAACTATATGTCGTCCTCAGCTTGAATATGCATCTGTTGTCTGGAACAGCACGAGTAAAACAAACCGTAAGCTTGTAGAAAGAGTCCAAAATAAGTTCATATCTATCTTCAACCATCGCTTTGGCGATAGTAGTAATTATAACCCTGGATCGCCCTCTTCATTGACGCTATCATGCTTAACTTCCAGGCGGAACAAGGCTGATATTCTCTTCCTCTTTAAAATTATGCACGGCATAGTGTCTTGTGGTGAGCTGCTACAACATGTTCGTCTTTATGTGCCGCAAAAGTGGACCAGGAAACATGATACCTTTTGCAACTCCAATTGTCTGCGTGTCTTGTGCCCTGTGTGCCGACTGCAATGCACGTACAATCGGTACTCGGATTACCTTGATATATTTAATGATTGTCCTACTCTGTTTCGCAAACATGTCTGTGAGTTTGTATTGGCGTAACTGCCAACTTTTCTTATTCTGCATTTGTCTTTTATCCTTGAGTTCATGCACTTAAATGGCTTTCATTCCGTAACTTCAACATAAGCTATCCTTTCGTTTTTTTTTTGTATTTTGTATTTTATTTTGTATTTGAAAGATGTGTACATTATGTTTCGTGTGTTTCTGTTTCCGTGCGCCAGCACAAAGGCCCCCCCGGCTGTTCCTGGGCACGCAAATAATTGATTGATTGATTGATTATTATTATTATTATTATTATTATTATTATTATTATTATTATTATTATTATTATTATTATTATTATTATTATTATTATTATTATTATTATTATTATTATTATTATTAAATAAACATGATTGATTGATTGATTGATTCATTATTATTATTATTATTATTATTATTATTATTATTATTATTATTATTATTATTATTATTATTATTAGCCCATAGTTTCAAACTATTTAAACCTATTAGCGGAACATGGTATCGAATCTGTTGTAAATAAGGCTACTAGGGAAGAGATGATGCTGGGTAAATGCGCTGCATCTTGTTTAGACCATGTGTTGATTCGCGCCATTGATTATGAAGATGTCAATTCGGTTCTAATAACAGAAAAAATAGCCGATCATTACTTCGTTGGTTGCCAGATATCCTCTCCTGAAGTTTTAAAACCAACTGAAACATCGACCTTTATAGAAATATTTGACAGAACCCGATTTGATCGATTAGTGTCAGAATTCAACTGGAATTCTGTGCTGATGCTCTCCTGACCTATCAAAGCTTATGAGCGTTTTACACAGGTGTTTTCGGAATTTAAAGAAGCGAGTAAGAAAAAAGTTAAGGTTAAAAAAAGAAAACCTTATTTATGCTGGCTAAATGACAGTGTTTTGCGAGCAATAAGAGAGAAGGATAAGCTTTGGAAACGCTCTCGACAATCTCCGAGAAACGACTTCTTAAAGAATTTATACCGAACTGCACGAAACAAAGTCACGGCTTTAATTCGTTCCTCAAAAAGGCGGCACTATAACACCCAGTTTTCTTTATCACGTGGCAATCCCGCCAAAGTTTGGTCGCTGATAAATCAGCTTCGCGGAATTCAGACACGAAACTACCTAAATCCCATTTTAAAGGGGTTTGGTGATCCTACTGAAAACGTGGCAAATATTCTAAATGATTACTTTGCCTCTATATCGCTAAATTCTAATAAATCTGATGAGATGTATGCAATATTGCCTCAATGTGCTGTATCTGACTCTGCATATTTGCCTTCCTTGGAACTAGAGGACCTACACCGGTTAATCCGTTGCTCGAAGAAAAAGCGCTCGGCAGGGTTGGACGGCATTTGTGCGGATGACGTATGGCGCAATTTGCAAGTTTTATCAGAGTTGCTCTTATTTATCTTTAACGGCATTACCGAATCGGGCGTCATTCCCAACGCAATGAAAAGAGCCAAGGTTATTCCGCTGTTCAAGAAGGGTGATGCATCAAAACCGGAAAATTACCGCCCGATATCGGTTCATGTCCTTCTTAGCTCAAGTGTTAGAGAGGCATGTCCTTGAAGTAATGACAGGCTTTGTGCAAAAACACTCGATTCTGTCTTCTTCTCAATACGGCTTTATTCCAGAAAGTGGTACGCAACAACTGTTTGAAGAATTGTCGGATTTTTTGCATGATACCCTAGAAAAAAACCAGATGGCCTGTGCACTTTTTCTAGACTTATCCAAAGCTTTTGATTCTGTTAGCCACGAAATACTATGCAATAAACTTTACAATTACGGATTTCGAGGCCATTTTTACGACTTTTTAAAGAATTACTTGTCCGATCGGTCGCAACTGGTGTGTTTAAATGCAGCAAAAAGCGCATTACGATGTTTACATTCAGGAGTTCCTCAAGGATCCGTCCTGTCCCCCCTTTTATTTAATTTATATGTTAATGACTTCAGTTCAGTTATAAGTAAATGTAATATATTTCAATATGCGGATGATACGTTAATAATTTCAAGGCACGTAAATTATGACACCGCCACGGCCCTTCTCCAACAGGATACCATGCAAGCAATGAAGTGGTTCGAAGTCAATCAAATAAGAGTTAACCTGACAAAAACACAACTGGTCTGTTTTAGAAATCCTTTGAAAATAGTGCACACCACCTTGCCCATTCTTCTTCATACAGATAAATGTTTCCAGTGTAAATGTATTCCAGTTTCTTACTCTGACTGTGTGAAATACCTCGGAATTCTTTATGACACTGACATGACCTGGAACTCTCACATGGCTTCGCTGTGTGCGCGACTGCGAAGTGTGGCATGTTTGATTTATCGTATTCGAGCACTTGTACCCTTAACGGTAAAAAAAATGATTACACATGCGCTCGCTTACTCCCATTTACGATATGGAATACGCAACTACTTTAATTGCTCCAATTTCTGGAAATCAAAAATAGACGGTTTGTTGAAAAATATCCTTCACAGCATTGCCTATAGGATTGACATGCCTTCTGATAACAGTTCTAGGCCCTCTTTTGTTTTCTTTATTTGTCAATGATGTTTCAGCTGCTATAAGGCATTCTTCTTTTTTACTTTATGCTGATGACATCAAGATTTTTAGGGAAGTTTCGTCTCTTAGCGACTGCGGGCATTTGCAAAGAGACGTGGATGCATTTACACTCTGGTGTAAAGAGAACGAACTGATAGTGAACGCCGCGAAAACCAAAGTGTTGTCATACACGCGTAAAACAGACTGCCTGCTTTATCACTACTCAGTTCACGATGTTACTTTGCCTCGAATCTCGACGACAACTGATCTTGGCGTGCTCCTTGATAACCAGCTGACTTTTACACCGCACGTTCGATTCATCAAACAGCGAGCTCTCCGCCGCTTGGGCATGGTCTGCCGGATGTCTAAAGAATTCCGTAGTGCAAAGTCCTTCCTGAAACTGTACTCCACTGTCCACTGAAAAACACGCGCCCAGAGTGTTTTTCTTTCTTTCTTTCTCACGTAATAATAATAACAATAAAAAAATGTAATGTCACTAACGGTAAAAAATAGTCTAACGATTCCCCTATGCCTTCTTTGGCGTTGTAGACTGCCGGCATTTCTTTCTGTATTTCCTAACGAGCCCCTCATTTCCAAACCCTATATATATATATATATATATATATATATATATATATATATATATATATATATATATATATATATATAGCAGGTAAGAAGTTCCGGACTACCGTACAATAGGTCAAAACTTGGGTGCAGACACTTGGAAAACACTGAACAAGGGTTTTATTGTTCCCAACAGTTGCGAAAGGAGAACCTTTCTTCTTCCACAATGACAAGGTCACACCAAATAAAGCGCCCGGTATTATCTACAACATACAGGAGAGAACAAAACCTTACTTTCTTGCTGGTGAAGAAAAGACATCCCCCAGACAAGCCCGCGGAGTGAGTGACGCGTACACTGCAATGTTCTAAAAAGGGCTCTAATGCGTACGCAGTGTCCTCATCCCCCCAGAGCTTTGTCTCCTGAATGACAGCAATACTTACGTCTATTCATTTAAGGAGACGCACGTTGCAAGCAGAAGAAAAAAGGTTGTTGTCGTCGTTGTTTTTTTCTTCGTGGCGCATATATATATATACACTAGAGGAATTGAACAGGAAGCTTTGCGGGGCTTATGTGCCCACAAACAAAATGCACGAAACTATGAATTGTAAGCGTAAAAAAATTGGCACAGATTGCACTAGTGGTGCAAGGCTGGAGAAACAGCAGAGGTGGCAGCCCCTCTCCCTTCGTCGGGGACCACGCTGTTGCACCTCACACGGATTTCTGAATTTGCCGCTGAACGTTCTCCATGACTGGTAGGCCCGGATCGTTTTCCCGCAGCCTTTCACATCTCCCCCAAAGTGGACCGCGTTAGCACGCGCTAGAAACCCGCGGCAACCCGCTTCGCGAACGTTAACTGGCGAGTAGAAGAGCACGCAAGAGATCACGCCACGGACGCTGGGCAGAGCGTTCTCGATGGGTGAGCTGGCCGACGCCGGGCGCTCGTCACTCGAGGCGCACGCTCACGTTCGCTCGGTCTTTTTACTTGGTATTTTTTCTGGTAACGCTATACGGCGGAACTAAAAGCTTAAACAGCTCTGCTGTTAAAAATCGTATAACAGTGCATGCCGCGTTACACCTGAACGTGATGGCAAGTGAGTATAGGACAGGTGCACACATGGAGGAAGAAAAAGTTAGGACACGGCTCTACCGGAGAAACGTGAATCCTATACATAAAAAGTAATATCGAAGTCGGCCCAGGCGTCACTGCACCACGTGACCCCATCGCGCCGCCGCCGCGAGCTCTTCAATTTCGTCTGCTCGAAACTACTCTGCTGCTCGTTGTCGCGAAGCCTGCTATATGTTGGTTTTATTCCCACGGCTTTTGTCTTTTACACATACGGGGCACTCCTGCCCGCACGCGGGCATGAGATCACCGAGCAGACAAATGCAGGAAGGACGGGGAAAAGCTACCGCCAACCAAACACGAGAGATGCGCCGGAGTCGGCGACCACCGCCGCCGCCGGCCCACCCGACCATAGAGGTCACGTGCTGGGCCGACTTCGGTGGCTTGAGAAAGAGAAACGGCGGAGGGAGCGGCTTCAACGGAGCTGGGCTTGCGAAGGGTAGCTGCGTGACGGCATGCCGTCTCCAAACTTTTTCTTCCTCCATGGGTGCACACCAGCCGCATAAAACCTTGATTCCAGGGAAGCTGTGGCACGTGGCAGTCTGCTTGCGGACGCAATTCACGCAGTAAGACGAAGAAAGAGACGCAAACACGGTGTAGCAAAAAGAAGCCGATCGAAGAAATTCGCGCCAAACGACAAAGAAATGAACGCGAAGAAACCGACGCAAACAGTAAAGAAGTTAATAAGCGTATAGCCAGGATTTCGTCTTCGAAGCACGTAAGCAGACATTAGTGCACCGAGGAATTTTTTTTGGAGGTAAGGGGGGGGGGGGGGGGAGGAGGGGAAGCCGTTACGTTCTGGCATTCCTATGTGATATGACAAAGTGCGGATTTTTTTATTGCACCATGGGTATGTGTCTACATATCGAGAAAGATGCGTTTCGCTTAGTATGCGTAGGTTAGGGAATATGCCTGTCTGGAGCTGTCTCCAGTAGGTAGGTGGCTTCCGTATTCGTCAGGGAGTCGTGTGGCGGAGGGTGTCGCGTCCTGACCTTTGTATGCGAGTGTGGCCGAACGCGGGTATGACAGGAAACCAAGGAAACATAAAGGCGGACAGGATAGCTCGAGGCAATACGGCAAACCAAGCGCTGGTATTGTCCTCAATGACACACCGTGGCTCCACCTACATGTGCCCCACGTCCCCGGTAGGATACCGGGTTATGTCGTATGCTAGAATACCGCATTCCCTGCGCTTGTGTTGTAGTTTCAAGGCGACCACAGTCCGCCGGCTCCAGACCAGCTCCTACCCCTATAGTTCCGTCCTCCACCTTATCTACCGTGCACTCAAAAAATTTTACATCAGACACGCTTACAGCATCTCTGCGCTTTACGCGCAAGTAGGCAGTGTTTTCCGGTCCCCCACCTCACCCTTTAAGCGGGATTCACACGATGGAGAAACCCTCTCTTTTTGGCCCGCGGGACCCGCTCACGTGACCGGTTTTAGGCTCCGCCCCTCGGTGGGGATAGCGCGCGGTGGCTCCGCGAAAGAAAATGCCTCCGCATGTTTTCGCTCGACGGCGGTGGCCCTCGGCGGGGAATGGAACCTGTTCCTCGGCGCTGTCGTCTGCTAGTCACTCCGCGTAGCTCCGCACGTGTGGATGCGCCGCCAGGCCGGATAATCCGGTCACGTGCTGTTGACGTCACATATCTGTGCGCCTCCATGAGAGGGTTTCTCGCGGAGTGACTAGCAGACGACAGCGCCGAGGAACAGGTTCCATTCCCCGCCGAGGGCCACCGCCGTCGAGCGAAAACATGCGGAGGCATTTTCTTTCGCGGAGCCACCGCGGGCTATCCCCACCGAGGGGCGGAGCCTAAAACCGGTCACGTGAGCGGGTCCCGCGGGCCAAAAAGAGAGGGTTTCTCCTTCGTGTGAATCCCGCTTTACCGGGAAGCCGCATCTGTGGTCCGGAAAGCACAAACTTCCTCTCTGCTCACTCCACCCCATACACACAAGGTATCCTCTCGCGTCCCACTTGCCCTACACCCAACTGCCCTTCCTACCCATCAGTACAACACCTTTACCGGGAATGCCATCCACCAGACCTATATACCACCACACCTGCGTTCCCGAATCGCTTCCTGGGAGGACTGGATGAACCCAGGTCCTGGCGTGGATGTCGAGTCGACGCAAGAATTCCTGGCGGCCCACTGCATTTGTGTTAGTGAGGACCTTTGGGAGTTCTACGGACTAGCCGTCTCCCAATGAAGAGACTGTGGCACGACGTCCCGGACTAGGGCTGTTTAGAGAATAAAGTTCTCTCTCTCTCTCTCTCTCTACCCTACCAAACACTACAGCGCCTGTAACTTCTGCCCCCAGCCGAACACCCTGTACCATCTGGTATGGCCAATACCTGTCCAACGTGCGATCAGTGGGTGGACCGGCTGTCTAGCTCGGGCTGCGCGACCCAGCGCATGCTGATAGAGAGGGCACGACTAGCCAGCAATGACCAAAGCACCCGAGACTAAAGGACCCCCTCCACTTAGGGACTGTTACCTTCGCCATCGTGCACCATTGAGCTTGTACACTCTAAGAAAAAAGGTGGTCAAAAGAGAGTCTCGGCCTTCATGACTACCTTTTACGCTTGGTGAGTCTAGACAGTCGCAGAACAGAGTCATGATTTCTGCGACTCTTTTCCGACTCGGTTCGCGGCATAACTTTGCGTGAGAGGGGAACTGATACGAGAAGCGTAGAAAAAAAAAAAAAAGAGAGATGCCGCTCTTATTGGTCGCCGCAGGTGTGACGTCAGGCGTTTCGCGTTTCCCGCGAGCAGGCTTCGGGTCTTTGACATGCAGGCGGAGTGGAAGTTTTTGACCTGCCTGCGTGCTCCGCCGGCGGGGCGTTCTTTGTGTTGTGGCCGTTAGGGTGGTGTTTCGGACGTGGTCTCGCTGGTCAGTGTCGCGACAATTTTACAGTGCTTTTGCCGTGCTCTGCGTGAGGACAGCGTCAGCGTTAGTGGAAGATATACGGATGGAGCTGCGGCAACACAGCAACTGCATCTGATAGAGGTAAGTGAACTATTCACCGCGGCGAGAGATTTTCCCTCGTGAAAAAACTTCGCGCACTCTGCGAAGAACGCTCAAGTGTGTAAGATATGCTGCTTGAATACTATGCGGACAGTCGTGGCAGAAACGTCCAACCGCATTTCTGCGTGGGTGGCAGATTTTCGACGACCTCAGTATGCGAACAGGGCAGCATGACCGTTTGCGCGAGCCGCCGCCGATGGCTCACCGCCGACGAGACCGCGACCTTGAACGCGCTGGCCGCTTCACGGCCAAGGCGCAGTGAAAGTTAGTTTTACTTCCTCTGGCGCTTTTATTTGACCCCGAACACGGAATGCTGAGTGCGCTTTGATGAGTTTGGCTAAGGCTGACAGAGGGGCGAAACGTCAACATGAAAAGAAACGAGTAGGTGTTCGACAGCGGCTTATTTCGACGCCCGAGCAGCAGTCATTTCGTACAAATGCGGGACCCGTATGTATTGGTAGAATATAATTTATATTATATTATATAATTTATATTATATTATTGGTAGAATATAATTTATATTATATTATATTCTACCAATACATACGCGTCCCGCATTTGTACGAAATGACTGCTGCTCGGGCGTCGAAATAAGCCGCTGTCGAACACCTACTCGTTTCTTTTCATGTTGACGTTTCGCCCCTCTGTCAGCCTTAGCCAAACTCATCAAAGCGCACTCAGCATTCCGTGTTCGGGGTCAAATAAAAGCGCCAGAGGAAGTAAAACTAACTTTCACTGCGCCTTGGCCGTGAAGCGGCCAGCGCGTTCAAGGTCGCGGTTTCGTCGGCGGTGAGCCATCGGCGGCGGCTCGCGCAAACGGTCATGCTGCCCTGTTCGCATACTGAGGCCGTCGAAAATCTGCCACCCACGCAGAAATGCGGTTGGACGTTTCTGCCACGACTGTCCGCATAGTATTCAAGCAGCATATCTTACACACTTGAGCGTTCTTCGCAGAGTGCGCGAAGTTTTTTCACGAGGGAAAATCTCTCGCCGCGGTGAATAGTTCACTTACCTCTATCAGATGCAGTTGCTGTGTTGCCGCAGCTCCATCCGTATATCTTCCACTAACGCTGACGCTGTCCTCACGCAGAGCACGGCAAAAGCACTGTAAAATTGTCGCGACACTGACCAGCGAGACCACGTCCGAAACACCACCCTAACGGCCACAACACAAAGAACGCCCCGCCGGCGGAGCACGCAGGCAGGTCAAAAACTTCCACTCCGCCTGCATGTCAAAGACCCGAAGCCTGCTCGCGGGAAACGCGAAACGCCTGACGTCATACCTGCGGCGACCAATAAGAGCGGCATCTCTCTTTTTTTTTTTTTTTCTACGCTTCTCGTATCAGTTCCCCTCTCCCGCAAAGTTGCGCCGCGAACAGAGTCGAAAAAGAGTGGCTCTGTTCTGCGACTCTGTCTAGACTCACCAAGCGTAAAAGGTAGTCATGGCTGCCGGGACTCTCTTTTGACCACCTTTTTTCTTAGAGTGAAGACGTTGCTTCAAACTCGAAAAAAAAAAAAAAGCGGGCTGGATGGCATGTGTGGGTCCGCCAGTGGCGGCGTGTTTCAAAACTCTTTGCTGCAAAGCACCCCCACGTGACATGTGTGATATCACTTCGCGCGCTATTCGACTGCGCAACTGTTAACTTAAATACGGCCCGCCATTCAGCCGCTGCAGCCTCGACGTAGAATTGATGATACTAGCTATGATGGCGTGGGTTCGAGCCACAGCTGGTCTATTTTAACGTTTTCTAAAATGCATTCTACGCGCTGATTTCCTTAAGGCTGTGTCTACAGTGCCGTTTGACGGTACTATAAGCACTCTACTATAGCGACGTCCACCGGCGTTCCGACAAAAAATGCCGCTTCTGGCACTGCTACGCCCTACATTAACGTACGAACGTCACGTAGCGTCACGCAAACTAACCTAAGAACATAAAACATTTAAAACACCGAAAACCATCCTAAGCCATGAAAATTAAAATCAAAACCAAAAACGTAAAAAAAATAAAGGAGGCAAAAGCTGGAATCGAACCACCGCCATCAGTAACAGCAAGCTAAGACACTAGCTTTTTCGAAAGCTCAAGGGCCGTGAAAAAAAAAGAAACACAGGTTTGGTTGGTTTATTAAGAAGCTTTGTTTGTCCCGATAAAAATCGCAGCGAAATTCAAGCACATATTCTAGATATTAAGGGAAAAAATGAAGCTATGGCTTCATCTGCCTCGAACGCAGTCTTCCGCGCCCTCGAAGCAACACCACCTAAATTTAGGTGGTGTTCCACCTAAATTTAGGTGGTGTTGCCTCGAAGGCAACTTGCTCTACGCGCTCTCTCCACTTTGTCGTTCTTTGCTTTTCTGTCGCTCGCTCTGATGACGGATCGACGCGGCTCTGCGGAGCTATGTGAGAATTTTGCCGACATGCTTCATCTAATGCTAACGCAAAAGATCTTGAACGATTACGTTGCGCTCCTGAGTTCTTCACACTCATTCCGCCGTGTCCGCGTTGCCTGGCACCAGGGGCTCCGCGGTACCAGTGTAAGTGAAGCGAATGGGCAACTAAATGCGGACCTCAGTCTACAGAGGAAAAATTTCGAGGATTGAAAAAGTGAGGAGGTCACCCTCCACGTTCTATCGTCGCACTCGTTCGTCGCCCCCTCACTGGCCACGCGGTCACAACGATCCCGCACGGCGCTGGTGGTAATTAAAAACTGCTATGAAATTCCCAGAGTGCAGCCGGTTTTTACTATTTTCTTTTCTCTTCTTGTATGCCGCGTGCTCCACCGACGGAACGCACCGTGCGTCAACCTTTGCACACGCTGCAGTTGGGTATGACGAAAGCTATGCATGCGCATTCGCCCTTGATGATGCGCTTACGAACTATGCGCAGAAAATACCTCCGAATTGATCCAGGTGTTGTTTGGCAGTCGACGTCAAAAAAGGGAAGTGAGGAGCTGCGGTAAGCAGCTAGTTGCAAAAGTCTACCCGACGCGATTTACGCAGTCAGAACTCATTTCACTCTGGCGGCCCGTGTTCTATACTCGCGCACACAGAGCTCGTCCCCGGCCGCTTAGTCGGAGAATGATTTATTTGGACAGCTGCAGCCCTGCCCGGATACTTTTGTCTATGATTTCAAAGTAACGGGGAAAAATGAGCCTGTCTGTGGCGGGGTCTGCGTCTGGAACATCCAGTCGTTGCGATAAGAGATTTACTGTATACGGTGTAGACCCCGTTGATTTAGTGTTTTGCCGCGCTAATTCGCCTGCCATGCCACTGTACGAGACTGCCACCTAACAAACTATTTTAGTATACGCGCACTGGTCATTTAAACTCGTGCTGGCACCCAGTTGCAGTTGATAATGTTTCTTTAATGTGCACACGATCACCCCACCTATAAGGCGACAGGAGCGTGTACGTACGGCTACGCGACTATCATGATTCTCCAAGGACAAAATTTGATACATTGCGCCCTCAAGTCAAAACGGCAAAAAAGGGATTGTGGGCATGTGCCATCTGTGCACACGTAGATGTTAGCCTGGGGCGGATTACTTTTCGTATGCACTGGTAAGGTAAGTCACAACCTATAAGTGTTGTCTTCGCAGTTTTGGTATTAAAGCGTTGCATACCTCGTGTTCAAGTGTCCTGCAGCCTTGCGAAACATAACTGAATAGGTCTAAATAAGAAAACAAACAATTTTGGATGGATTAAAAACAGCGTTACATTTAATATAATATGAGATACAATATTAATGACATTAAATGAAATAAACCTTTAGAATAAAAAAATCACGCCATATCCACGGAATGAATGATGATAAGTGGGGCGAAGCTCGAGAGGGGGAGATCATCCGTAACCGTAACTCTCCCGTGAAAGTTCGCCCATTACATAATTAAGAAAGACGTAAGACTGTGTGCGTACATTGTACAAATCAACTTTTATTTTCGGAGTCAATGCTCCCAGGCCCAGACCTCGTGAAAGACCCCGCGCCATCGAGGACTACCCCGCACCTCCACCACAATTTGTCACGTAGGATGGGACACAACGGTAAAGAAAGAACTTTTATCTAGGGCGAACTTGTGCCCGAACAAGACGAGAGGAAACGAGCAAAGGTCCTTGCGTCTCGTTCGATCTCCGAGAACGACTGCCTGCGTTCGTGGCGTGATCTCTTGCGTGATCTCCCCCTCGCAGTGCACGTGCGCTCGCGCCTCCGTTGGCGAACGCAGACAAGCTCGTGCTCCCGGTGCCGAGTTTGCGCTGCCGGTTGCAGCCGGTTCTTGCGCGTGCAACGCGGCCCACTTTTCGACATCTCCGAAAGCATGCGGCGGTCACGTACCACGAGACACAAGGGATGGACAGACCCATGACTTAAGGAGCTTCGCCCCTAAAAAAACCCCGCTCCACCGGTAATGACTGCGTTCATCATCCTCGCATTGCAATGTCTTTGTTAGCGACCGAAAATAACCCTCACAATACCAAGAACAATTAATCGTTGAGCAGTAATACCTGCAGGGCCGGTATAGATTTTTTCCGTACCGTGGAATTCGCTGCGTCGGACCTGAACTTGACAGCGATCATGGCGTTGCGTTAGTCAGGTGGCTTCCGTCAGCGATTGTGTTCGTGTAGCTCGTTGCGCGCTTGATGCATGTGGGAGCGTAGGCGCCCTTTTGTCAGGTGGCGAGCTGCGGTGTGCAGGGATGGCATATATAGTTCGGCGCGTTGAGGGCGTTGATTCGATTGAGATGTGTATTGCGTATGGTGTGGGAGCCGTTTGACTTTTAAGCGCGAGACACATGGACGACTGGTGCATGCGATTCGCATGCGACTGATCCGCCAAAACCGGTCCTAACAATAAGTCGTAACGATCAGTCGCATGCGAATCGCATGCACCCGTCGTCCATGTGTCTAGCGCTTTCGTTTACCGTGCGGTAGCGTGGCGTTGTCATAGGTTGGCGCGGCTGATCGGTCAAAATCGTTGCGGCCCCGTGCTCGCTTTTGCCGTGGTTGCCTCGGAAGTGAAGCCGTTGAGGTGGGTTAGCGGGCGTAGTTCGTCTTGTCCGTTCGGTCCCACATTCCTTGGCGTCGTGAGTGTGACTTCATCGGCATACGCCATTCGATGCATTGGTCGGGATCAGGTTCATTCGTTGTCGTTCTTGCCGTGTCCGTGTCGTCGCTCAAACTTTCGTCTTTTGCCCGTCGTTTCGAGAATGCTGAGGTCGGTCTATAGTCGCTCGAATTGACCAGACGTGCCCCGCATGAGCTCCGCTATTTTTCGAGTGTTGAGCCGAAATCGTCGTCTTGGACCCAGAAGGCCGGTACCAGCGGACGCCGGAAGGTGTAAGAAACGACCGGAAAACGTTTTTTCGGACATTCCTGCATTTTTCTGGTGGGAAGCCCACCTCGTTCGTTCGTCACATCGGAGCTAGGCTTAGTCGCTAGGCCTAGCTCCCTACAACCACCGTGGCTATGGAAGTCACCGTAGCCGGAGAAAACATCGATCCTGTCGAGCTCAACCAAGGCGGCTGGACGGATATTCGCCGCCGACAACGAAACTACCTCGACGCCAGGAACGCTTCCTTGCAGGCCCCCACCTCGAACCACCAAGCCCATCGCGACGCTCGCAACCACTCTGCGCGGCGCAACCCACCGGCATCGTCACTTCCCGAAACAGACATCAAGATCGTTCTCCGACCGAGAGGGGGACTCGATCTCAGGTCAGTCGCTCAAGCCTCTCTTGCGGATGCCATTTTTCAAAGAGCCAACCTCCCTCAGAACCCGGTAGACCAAATACGGGTCCAACAAGTGGCGAACTACCTGTTGATAAGTACCCCCTCGGAAGAACGCGCACAAAAATACTCTGCCATCCAGTCCCTCTCATTCAAAGGACAGCAGTACGAAGTCGTTTCGCGTGTTTCTGCTCCCGCCAACACGGCAACTGGAGTAATTTTCAACATTCCCGAAAACGACACACCCGAAGAAGTTTTCCGGAGCGTGAGTGACTACAATCCCGATCTACAGATTCTCGCTGCGAAACGGCTCGGAACCTCCAATAACGCTCAGATCCTATTTAATGGCAACCGGGTCCCCTTCTGGATCCGGTACCGAGCCGCGATGTACCGGTGCAAACCATTCCGACGTAAAACGGAGGCCTGCACCGCGTGCTGGCAGCCGGGGCACCGTCAAGACGTATGCCCCAACGCAAAGCCACCGTCAAGGTGTCCTAAGTGTGGAACCCCTAACCCCGACGACCAGCACCCCTGTCTCCCCAAGAGCATCGTTTGTGAAGGCCCTAACATCACCGGTGCAACGGACTGTCCCCGCCGCTTCCAACCCCGCAGACGCCCCCAAACCTACGCTCAAGCTTGCAACCCCGAGCAGCAGGACGCCCACCCTTCCAAGCAAGGACAACCCAGAGAGCCCGGGGGAGGGAAGCACCCTGCCAGCGGCCAACAACGCCCTCCCAGCCAAAAGAACTCACCTGGAGGACTACAAGTGCTCAAGAAACAACCCATACCACCATCCCAAGACAGGCAGCCGAGCGCCGACAAAAAGGTGAGCGGCTCTAGTGCTCCCTCGCACTGCTCATCCTCCCTGCACCAACTACCCTCCTCTCTCCCACCTGACTTAATAAGAGAGCTTTCTAGCATCAGAGCGGAGATTAACCTGCTCAGACAGGAGAATTTCGCTTTGCGTCAGGAAAACAAAGCCCTGAAGTCGCAAACTGAAAACCGCCCTCTAGAAGAACCGAGCCCAACACCCCCCGCAACCAAACGCAGAGCAGTCGGTGAAACCTGTCAAGCCGCAGCTGAGAATGCCACGCATGACGAGCAGCATGATAAGCGAATCACTGCCCTCGAAGCAAGCGTCGCGTCAACC
This sequence comes from Haemaphysalis longicornis, assembly GCF_048455015.1. Lineage (NCBI taxonomy): Eukaryota > Metazoa > Arthropoda > Arachnida > Ixodida > Ixodidae > Haemaphysalis > Haemaphysalis longicornis. The sequence continues at coordinate 361,759,221 of NW_027526203.1, read as the reverse complement.
TGGAAGCTCTTACACGAGCAGAAAAATGAATTTGAAGAGCTTCAGCAACACCACCAAGCTCAGCAGGCTAATATGTTAACAATTCAATCTAACCTCCAAGGCAGCATAGATAACCTCCGCGCTGAACTTGTCACATACATACGAGAGGTTCTCAACAGCGTCAGCAACCTGTCTGGGCAAGTCCCCCAAATTGGCAACTAATATGGACCAGCCCTCGAGTAGAAGCACCGCGGTCGTCCGAGTCTGGCAGTGGAACTGCAGGGGCTTTAGTAGAAAGCGAAGCAACTTGCAGATGCACATTCAGTCGGTTGAAACCCCCCCCCCGACATTATAGCCCTCCAACAGCCGGGCAAAGCTGTTAAACTTTCGGGTTACAAAGCATTCCAAAACGAAGTGGATCCGAAAACAGCCGTCCTAATCCAAAGAAACATCCCGGCGGAGAGAACCCAATTTGATAGCGTCGAAATCCCCCACGATCTGATAACGGTACTTCCCATAAAAAGGGGAGGTTCTAAACTTTTCATTCTAAACGTATATAGTAGCCCCCGTGTGCACAATCACAGATTCAATCTTTTGTTTTCCCTGGCCAGGAAAGAAGCCGGCCCCAATGCCCTAATTGTAGTGGGTGACTTTAATGCACCACACACGGCGTGGGGTTATTCCAAGTGCACAAAAAAGGGAAGAGACCTTTGGGACCAGGCGCAGATCCACCATTTTACATTAGAATCAGACCCCAATACTCCAACCCGGATTGGCAACAGCGCTCAAAAAGACTCCACCCCAGATCTCACCTTTACACTCCATGTCAAAAACGCCAGATGGAGCATCACTGACAGCACCCATGGAAGTGATCATTTCATCATCCAAACTGATCTCACCCTTGCCCCCATCATTAGAACTCACCCCCGACAGCAGCACCTCACAAACTGGGACGAGTTCAGGAGTTGTCGAGAAGCCCACAAAGAAACATCGATAACATATAACCCATTAGATCTACACAGCTGGGTAAAGCAACTGGTTGCGGACACGCGAGCCGTAACCAAACCAGTTGACCCAGACATACCTTCGGAGACTATAGATCCCCACCTGCAACACCTGTGGAACGCATATAAGAGCATACAAAAACGTTGGAGAAGCAACAAACAAAACCACAGGTTGCGCCGTAAATTAGCAGAACTGGATGCGAAAATTCAAAAATACACATTACAACTCTCTCAGGATCAATGGGGCGAAATCTGCGACCAGATGCGTGGCAACCTGGGGATGAAACGGACATGGCAGCTTCTCAAACACCTCCTGAACCCGAACCAGTCGAAAACAGATCAAGCCCATCGCCTCACCAGCATCATCCAGGGATTCCCAGGGACGGATGCAGAGCTAGTAAATAAGATAAAGGACATGTATTTGCCCAAAGGCACTAGCAACCCTCTCCCTCCATACACCGGTTTGCCAAATTCGTATATGGATAGGGACATAACTGAAGCAGAAGTACGAGGAGCCTTACTCAAGCTGCGATCGGGTTCGGCCCCGGGCCCTGATCAGGTAACCAACAAAATGCTAAAGAATCTTGATGATTACTCCATCACAGCCATTACTGGTTACTTCAACCATTATTGGCAACAGGGCACGCTGGCACAATCCTGGAAACATGCTAAAATTACATTTATTCCCAAACCAGGAAAACCCCTTGCATTAGAACACCTCCGGCCCATATCCCTCACCTCGTGCCTGGGAAAACTATTTGAGCATATCATTCATGCACGCTTGGTTTCCCACATTCAGAATTTCTACCCGCTCCCTCACTCCATGATTGGTTTCCGTACGGGCCTGTCGACGCAGGACGTCCTCCTCCAAATCTCCAGACAAGTCATAGTCCCCCAAAACAATTTAGATACTGCGGCTATCCTTGCCTTAGATTTGACCAAGGCTTTTGATAACGTGTCTCACGACGCCATAATGACTGGACTGGAATCCACCAACCCGGGGCTTCGTGCGTACAACTATATTCGCAGCTTCCTGTCCAATCGAAGTGCCATCCTTCAAATCGGGGGCATTACCTCCGACACGGTTGATCTCCCCTCTAAAGGCACACCTCAAGGAGCGGTATTATCCCCTTTGTTATTTAATTTGGCCATAATTAACATACCCCGCCGCCTTGAGCTAATTTCTAATCTTAAATTCAGCCTTTACGCCGACGACATCACACTGTGGGTGAATGGTGGAAGCGACTCCCATATAGAGGAGACCCTACAAGAGGGCGTTCAAATAGTAGTAAAAGAAGCTGCCAACGCGGGGCTTACTTGCTCCCCCAGTAAGTCCGAACTCCTTTTGCTATCGCCGAAGAGGAGATCCAAGGTACCACCCGACATTAGAGTTCATACAGAAAACAACCCGATTCCAGAGGTCTCTACCCTTAAAATTCTGGGGATGCTTATACAAAATAATCGGGCTAACACACAATTTCTCCGGAAATTAGAACAACATGTTATTCAAACTATAGGGCTCATAAGACGAATCTCCAACCGCCGCAGGGGTCTCAAGGAGGAGGAGAGAATCCGACTTATCCAAGCGTTCATTATCAGTAGGATCACGTACTCCCTACCTTACCTGAACCCGTCTGCAACTGAATTAGATAAGGTTAATCGGCTCATCCGAAAGGCATACAAATCTGCCCTCCACCTCCCCCTTAACACACCCACTGCCAGATTCGAAGGCCTTGGCGTGCACAATACGGCACAGGAGCTTATAGAAGCCCACCTTTCCAATCAGGTCGTCCGTCTGTCTAAAACTCCCACTGGTAATCATATCCTAAGGCGGCTAGGTATAGGACATATTGACTGCCCTGAGGCTAAAATTCCCCTCTCTTCTGAAACCCATGCAAAGCTCGTAATTAAACCAATGCCCCGCAACATGCATCCCATACACCACGCGAGCCGCATGATCAGAGAGCACGTGCTCTCCAAAAAGGACTCTCCGCTCGATCCGACGTGGTCTATGTGGATGCTGCAGAATGCAGGCACCGCGCCGCATTCGCCATTGCAGTTATTAACGACCCTGACAATCTCCCTCTCGACTCCCTAACCTACTTCCCATTCCGCCACGGCGGAGGAGGCGGCAATAGCTTTAGCCCTCTCCCAAAGGCCGACCCCCTCGATAGCAATCTCCGATTCCAAAGCGGCCATTCAAAATTTCGCCAACGGCCACGTTTCGCCACAGGCATCCAAAATTCTCAGACGCCACCCACCCGACTCCCCGGTAGAAATTGTCTGGACTCCGGCGCACGCTGGCCTCGCGGGTAATGAGGCTGCCCACAATACGGCTCGAGGGCTCACAATCCGAGCCGGGGCAAGCCTTGAACCCTATCACGGGGCCAGATCCGCCAGAGACAGACTTCTCTCGTACACAGAAATAACCGTGCATTACCGCCTCGACCGCCGTAGGTACCCCCCGGCTCACGTCAAGCTAACTAATTCCGAAGAACACACGTGGCGTCTCCTTCAGACGAACACGTTCCCCAATCCCGCTATACTCCACCGAATCCACCCTTCATTATACCCTTCCCCAGAATGCCCTGCATGTGGAGCCCTCGCCACCCTTCCCCACATCTTTTGGGGGTGTCCTAAAGATCCCTTTCCCCTAATTTCCTCTGATGAGCAGTGGGAGGAGGCGCTGGGGAGCTCAGACCTAGAGGTGCAAACCTGCTTGGTCACCAGAGCTGCCGATGTCGCCGCCCGGCACAAGCCAGCGGCCACAACCGTCCCCTGAGCCACATGAAGCTCAATAAAAATGTTTCTCTCTCTCTCTCTCTCTCTCTCTCTCTCTCTCTCTCTCTCTCTCTCTCTCTCTCTCTCTCTCTCTCTCTCTCTCTCTCTCTCTCTCTCCTCCCGTACAAGCAGGCTCAAAAGCGTTCCGTTCGTTCCGAGTCCGCTTGCTCGCGTTGTGTCCTCCTGCACGAAATGGCGTTTGTAGGGTGAGTCTCGATCGGAGTAGCGGGTGCCGGTGATCTTGTACGTACCGGCTAGGACGTGCAGCAAGTGCTGGCCGTGTCGTTGCTCGTTGACGGGCCTATACTGCACGAGTGTAATGTCGTTCGTTCGCTCGGCTCGGGTTGGAGTGGCGGGTGCCGGAGAGCTCGTACGTTCCGGTAGGGTTGAACCGCGTGCGCTGGGTCTTTTGTTGCTTGTGGCGAGATTGTTGCTTGTGGCGAGTCCGGATAGCAGCAGCGGGAGCGGAGGATGTCGTGAATAGCGTTTCCTCATTTTGTGCTGGCGTGGTCGCGTTCCGTGCGCTGTGCATTTCGTTCGCCATGGTCAGCTCCACTAGTTCGGGTTGGATGTCGTTCGTCACCTTGGTGCGTTTCGTGCGCTGTGCGTCTCGTTTGTTGTGGGAAACTATCTGCAAATCTGCTTATCGTAATGTCATCGAAAGACGACAGTCTTCTGTAGCCCCTGCCTCGCAACGCTCCTCACGAGGCGCACATGAGCGTGCGCCTCGTGAAGAGCGCCTGGCATCATCCAGGCTTACGCGCGAACTTGCGCCCCGTGACGAGCTCGTAAAAATACGAAGAAAATAACGAGCGCACTTGAGTTTGCGCCTCGTGAGGAGCGCCCGACGTCGGCCAGATCGACCTTCGGTAGCAATGTCCAGCGTTCGTAGCGTCATCTCTCGCATGCTGTTCTCCTTGCCAGTTCACGCGCTTTCGCGCCTCAAGTGGGGAGCGTTCGCGCCTCAAGTTCGCGCTACAGATGCCCAGTTTGCGAAGCCGGCTGCCGTGGATGCTAGCGCGTACTAACGCGCTCCACTTCGGGAGAGATGTGAAAGGCTGCGGACAAAACGGTCCGGGCCTGCCACTCATGGAGAACTTTCCACGGCAAGTTCTAAAATCCATATGAGCTACATCAGCCGGGCCTTCGACGAACGGAGAGGGGACGCCAGCTCTGCTGAACCTTGCACCACTAGTGCAAGCTGCGCCAATTTTTTGTGTTCGTGGTTGAAATATTGGTTTTAGCGCGTTTTTTTTTTTTTTTTTTGCGATCGCCAAAATTACGCCCACGTCTATTCTTCATTAGAGGAACAGTGTGAAAGTCACTATCGTATTTATGTTTGAGTTCAAATATCCCCAATGTCTTATTTTTGCTGAACAGTGCTCATAAAAAGAATATTTGGTACCAGATTTAGTAGCGAGGGAATATTTTGCCGATATGAAGCTCTCGTCGAAGAATTCTTTTAACTTTAGCCGAGCGGCTGAATCGCGGGACAGAGTTGTCCAGTTGTAGAGAGTGCACATTATATACATACAGCTACGTGGCGGCGACTCCTGTAGTTCCCATGTGTAGGAACCGGGCTGCTGGACGGGTGGCGCCACCACTCGGCGCTCCCCTCGTTAGTGGAATGATTCGGTGGACTACGTAGCCTTCCGTTGTTTTTTTTGTTTTGTTTTGTTTTGTTTGTTTGTTTTTGGCGTGTTTGCTTCGTTTCTTTGAATGTTTAGGGGGTGTTGTGAGCGGATTTGTGTGGTGAAACGAAGTTTAGACAGATGTATTAGGTTCTTAGATGCACAAACGGCTACGTAAACTTGTCGGCGGCTTCTAAGGCTGGGTACGGGCTACATTAACATGAGCGCTCTTTGCAGCAATCTACGCTTGGGTCCGCCCGATCTGAGCGCCAACATAGCTATTAGTATTAATGTTCATTTCTGCGAAATGCACTAACGGCTGCGTGAACTTGTTGGACGCTTCAAAGGTTGGGTATACGGGCTGCATTGACATGAACGCTTTTTGCGGCGCTCTCCGCCTGACTCCGCCCGATTAGAGTAGGAATAATACTGTTAGTATTAGTGTTCATTTCTACCGCTTTAAGTTATCTTCACTGGTTTCAATTACTACGATTTCTACCCCAGCCTTAACGGTGGGATAATTCGACACGTGTGCTTTGAAGAGAAAGGCACTTAATGTAAAATTTCGAATGCTGTGTTGCCGTGGAAACGTCGCGGCGGTTTATACTTTCTGAAACCGTGTGAGCTTTGAACTTTCAATTTTTGTAAGTGACCGCACGGGAGCCTGAGAGCCGAAGCAGAACTACCGCGTTTGTAGTGGTCATATTATCAGGAGCCAAAGTTATTCAACCACCCAACAGCCCAAGTTAAAAATCTTCCCCCTCCCCTCCCCATTTCACCACCAGCGTGGAATAAAGGATGGCACCGATAGTTAAATAATGCGGCACAGTGTTACGTCAGCCTGCGTTTTGTAATGGCCAAGCATTCTTTGCCGAGCACCTAAAAAATTATGTAATGCCTTGGGAAAAAAACAAAAATGAGCGACTAGTTGCCTCAAATAGAGGTGCATCAGCCCGAGTCCTCCGGCACAGACGCATTTCCCACACGCCGGAAGCAGTTAGGATTTGGAGAAGGGTTCATAGACGTGCAAAACAAACAGAAAAATAACGCAGCCATCCGTTTAACGATGGCGATGGTAAAACACGAAGCTTTATTCGGGCGAAATAAAATGGGGAAGCGCCAAAGTCAAAGACGTTGCGACCCAGAAAAGACCAGACTGCGTGCTGGTCAAATTCAAACTCATCTAGTCAAAGTTTAAATTCAGAAGGCAAGCAAGGATTCCCTCACCAGAGACTTTTGCGATAAACCATCGTCGTCGTTATACGGAGGAGTGCATGATTTTTCAAGCGTAGGTGGCAGCTTGTGGTAAAACGCGAAAGCAGCATTCACTTGTGAATCTGAGGGAAGGTTTTTGGCGCCCCTTTGTCGCTCGTCCTTCAAACACGCAGTAATTTTTTTGACAAAACCGCTAACCAACTAGCCAGCAACCAATTCTTTTTACAAGCATACATCAATGCTTTTCCACGACAAGCAGTAACGTTCTACTGTTATTCGGTATTTATTCTGTAAACGATTTCCTATGGCTGTAGTAAATGTATATCTGTGATATTAACCACATTTCTATGGTAATTAATGAAGTTACGTAGCGTCATCCATCAGAATTCTTGTTTTGGGGTGAGCCTTGAAGGTACCCCCCAAATTTGCCTTTCGCTCGTGCACGACGTTTTTCATCATCAAATCTAAAGGCCACCACCGCAGCATTCTTGGATCGACTAGACACAACGGCTTTGCAGTAGCATTTACCTGCGATATATTCCTCAATACACCGAACTTCCAGCAGGCATGAAAAATTTGCACAAAGGAACGGACTTGGATCTCCAGCTTAACTTTCAGCTTGGCGCATTGAACGTCGTCTGCTATTTGTAATTACTGAGTATGGGTGGAAATCAGACACATGACATGCCACGTGAAGGTCGCCTCTACCTTCAAAATTTACCAATCTGAAAAACGTTCTTGTGGTTATCTGCGCTTTGCAAGCCGCACCTCAGAAGAACGATAGAAATTCATGCGCAACTACGCTGCGCTGACCGCCACCGGCATTCCACTGACGAGCGGTTCGCCACGGGCGGCGCTGTTCGCTGAAGCGACGGTTCGCTGAAGTGAGCAAAATATGTTTTGAAGAACGACTTAGAAATTTGGATGATCAGAGATGGGCGGCCAAAGTGTTACGGTATCTTTACATGAAAAGCGTGGACACACAATGAAGGAAAAGAACCAGAAGGCTCAGGACAAAGTATATGAAACCTGGAAGTGCAGGGGAAACGACCAAGGCAATAAAAAATGAAGTGAAAGAAACAGAAACAACGACCTGGAAAAAGAGGATGGATGCGAAGAAGTCCTTAGATATCTACAGGATCGGGAAGCAGGAGATCACAAGGGAAAAATTATTCGATAATACCAAAGGGAGTGCATTGCTTTTTGAAGCCCGAGCGGGTTGCTTGCGGACAAAAACGCTTATCCGCGAGCCGGTACAGGAAGAACAATGCGCAGGCTGCGGAAATGAGCCAGAAACCATGCGACATATTGTAACGGAGTGCAAAAGTATCCGTCCAGTCCTCAGTGATGGAGCCATCCAGCTTCCGGAAGCCCTTGGCTTTAAGGTTAGCGGAAAAGTGAACTGGACAGCAGTAGAGGTTTGTAAAAGAAGGTTAGAATGTTGGTGGGAAAAGAGCAGAGAACAATCTGGGAAGACATGCGAACAAAGAAGTCAGACTAGCACAAAAATTTCGTAAAAGCATTTGCTTTTTTTTTTACATTATTTTTTATTTACTTTGCATTTTTTGGTGAGGTGATTGTACAGTAGCGTTGCGACTAAGGCCGCTGTGCAACGCCACCCCGTTACAAAGGGGAAGCCACTAAGCATCATCATCATCAAGCATCATCACGGTGGCGATATACAACGGCCGCTCGGTCCCTATACAGCGGAACCTGATGTTAAGTTGCGATAATAAATTATCTTTATGACAGACACAGACAGACACACAGGCCAACATTTTCGCGCTTGAGTAGCCGAAGAAAGACTACCGTGTTTAAAACAGGATGCAAAAAGACGCTGCCGCCTGCCACTTTTCCGCATGCTGCAAACAATGCGCAACCGTCCCCATCGCCAACGCCGCCGGCCGCCAAAATAAGAGAAAAACACGAAGACGAAAACTGGCGAGCGCGCGAGAAGCCAAAGAAGGTCCCGCCGCGAGAGAGGGACAGGACAGCGGCGCAACGCGTCGTTATGTTTGTCATGTGTCAAGGGCACCCCGGAGAGGAGATGCATCAGCACCCCTCGAAAAGGGAAATAAAAGAACAAGGAAACGGCCTTTTGAAATACACGCCAGGAGCGCACCAATTAGAGAACGCCAGCGCCTAAACCCCGAGGCATCATGGTAAAATATGGCAGCGCACTGTTCAACCAATTAGAGAACGCCGCGCAGGAGACCAGTGGCGGGATGACTATAGCAGTATTCTAGTTCACTATAGTGATGACCATATATGGACATGGAAAAGGCAAGAAGCCAATGAGAGTGCGCCACGGGAGAGCCCAGAGACGATAAAAGCGGGGTGCACAAAGAGAACGGGGGAGGCAAGAAACCGGGAGGCAAGAAACCAGGAGGTGGCAGGAGCACGTGAGCTCCAAGGAGCGAGCCAAGGGAACGTGGCCAGGCCAACGACTATGCCTGCCAAGCCTGAGCGGGAGTGGGCCGACTTCGCATCGGCTGCAGCATCCTAGGCGCACCACGAACCTGTGTCTTCGTGGCCCCAGCGGCGGCGGTCTGGCACCTGCGGCCAACGTCTACGCTCCGTGGACCTTCGTTTCGACGCCCCCGAAAGGCTACGTTCTTGCCGAGCCTACCTGGGACCTCCAGCGGCAGCGGCTACCAGGGGGTAGCCACCGAGGAAGCACGCCGCCCAAGGGATGACCGCGCGCGTCGAACGCCGGCATCAAGGACCTCCAGCGGGAGCGGCTACCAGGGGGTAGCCACAGAGGAAACAAGTCCTGACGCGCGGAGCCCACGCCGTCCAAGGAGTGACCGCGCGCATCGAACGCCGGCACCGAAGCGAGCGAGACAAGGACGGCTACCACCGAGTCGCGGCAACGCAGCGGGTGCGACACGTCAGCGCAGACGACAGCGGGGTAGGCTACTCCAATAAGGACGCATTCATGGGACCTAATTAGGGAGTTGTGGTGGCAGTGAGATCACCTAGAAGGTGATGGATTGAGCGTATTTGAGCTAATGGTGTAGGACATTACTGTAGAGACTTTTGGGGTTTTGCTTTGAACTGGGTTGGAGATATTTATTTATCTATTTATTTATTTATTTATTTATTTATTTATTTATCACATACTGCGGACCAAGTATGGTCGATGCAAGAGAGGGCGATACAGTTCAAAATTCTTCTTTTTAGTTTGAGGTTTGATATTTATCGGTTGTTTGCAATTGATTCTTGAGCGCCTTGTGTTAGGGTTTTTCGAGTGTGTATTAAATGTGTGTTTTGTTAAACACGTCAACAGCTTTCCTGCGTCCATCTCTCTGAGCTGGTCAAGACAATAACCTCACCATCCGTTCACGTGACAATGTTTATTTCTGTTAAAGGGGAACTGACACCAATTTTCGGGGCTGATATTATTGTACAGTTCGTTTCCTTTACCCACCAGGATACCCTGCGCAAAGTATGAACAGCATGCGTCGCGTGGAACATATCCTAAATTGATTGCAAATGTAGCGCCGACGAGACTGCTGTGCGGGAGGCTTCCACCGAAATCGACATCGTGTGACATCAGGGTGTGGTAGAGCAAACGAGGTGACGTAGCCGCATGCTCCCCTACTCCGTGACGTCCACCCGGCACCCGGCTAATGGCAAGGCGCAACCGTCTGGCGCGTGGATGGAGTGTCACAGGTTTTCGCATACCCACGTGATAGCGCCGGCCCTGTTCAACGGAAACCGTGACGTCCTAGCGTACTTTTGGCCGCCCGCGAACTTCTGGGCTTTTTGAAACAGCCGTTGACGGCGGTTTTCGCTGCGTTATAGTTCCTCATTTATCGTCCGCTGATGTATTTGAACTACTGTTTCATGATAGTTAGCCCCGTAGGCATCGATCTAAGCAATAAAAACATGACATAAAAATTCCCCGCATTTCCCCGAGAGGAAGAATGTGAAAGTGCGAATGCACGAGTTGAATTTGCGCGGTTCGGTAATGTTCGCGAAAGAGAGATCACACACACACACACAACTACAAAGAAAGAAAGATGCATTTATTCACAGACACCTATTTGTGTTGTCGTTGTACTTGATTGCTAGAGCGGATCTCAGCTTTGAAATTTCGTGTCAGTACTCCTTTAAGCAGGTGCATTAGCCCTTCTCACGCCCGATTCTTGGCCAATCCCCCACGTGGGTATGTGCCATGTCAGCGGCCAGGCAGCGCGCGCCCATCTCCCCCCGTTGCCAAGGAAGACGAGGATATTCCTGGCCAATCCCCCACGTGGGTATGTGCCATGTCAGCGGCCAGGCTGCGCGCGCCCATCTCCACGTGCGCGGACATCGCCGGTGGACGCAGGTTCAGGGTCGCTTAAGAAGTGCATTGCACTTAAAAATTTGGTTTCAGTACTCCTTTAAGATCCCGGGCAAAACCCACACGTGTCTGATTTTAACCACTCATATTTGTATACGTGTGTGTGTTGTGCCAGAGCGTCCGACACAAATTCGCTGCACCTGACGGCGCGCCGACGGCGGGGGCGATTCGCGCCTAGGGTGCCTCGATGCCAGCGCCGCCGTACAGGGTGGAGGCACCCTTTGAACGGTCCGTGCCGCTGCTATTGGGTCGAAGCAGAGTCTATATCCAGTAACTCTGGGTCGAAGTGCTCAACGCGTTGCTCTTTTCGTTTCTGACAAGACCCAGCAACGCGAAACAGATAAGATGATTCAAACTTCGCGAATGAACAGCGTTGCGGCGATAATTTTAGCGCGGTTTTGATACAATGACTTGCTGCGGCAGCGACCGAGTGACCCGAAATGGCAGCGCCATGGCGCCAGCGTGTTCGTGCCTCCACTCTGTACGGTGGACGCGAGTGAATCGAGGCACCCTATTCGCGCCTCGGTCAAACCGCCCGTGGCAGATGCGCCGCAACTTGGTGGGAATCGGCGCCGCCGAGTCTGCTCTCATTTTCCCTTCGCGACGGCTCGGCCGAATCATGCCTGCAGCGAACGGCCCGCGGCAGACACGCAGCAAGTACCACCTGGAGACGGCGCCGCTGAGTCGCCTTCCCTTTCCCTGCCGTGGCGGCTCAGCTGATGCAATCGCTTCGCCTCCATTCGCCGGACAGAAACTGGGGCCAGTGATAGTCCTGATTGCAGGGATTCGAACTGGGGGCCAATTCTCCAAAACGGCGGGCCGTCGCTTTGAAACGACGGGGTAGCGCCATTGAAATGTATGTGTTCTGGGGTTGGGGCCGCCGCGTTGAGGTGGGCAACATGAAGATGAGCTGCAAGAAAAGCACTGTGGCAAGGACGCGAAGCGACACCCACTGCCCTCCGTCATTTCACTTGTCGCTTCGCGTCCTTGCCACAGTGCTTTTCTTGCAGCTCATCTTCATGTTGCCCACCTCAAAGCGGCGGCCCCAACCCCAGAACACATACATTTCAATGGCGCTACCCCGTCGTTTCAAAGCGACGGCCGTTTTTTAGAGAATTCGGCCCCTGCTCGCGGATGCAACGGAACCCCGGGGGTATAAAACCTGTCGGAAGCAGCGGCAGCATTTTTCCCTAAGGCGGCGGAGCGGCGGCATCTCATCGGAGGCACTGAGTTGAGAAGTGCTATCGCACCCGCCGCGGTGGCTCAGTGGCTAAGGCGTTGCGCTGCTGAGCACGAGGTCGCGGGTTCGATTCCCAGCCGGCAGCCGGTTGAGGTGGTAACCGGTTGAGGTAACCGGTTGAGTTGCTAATGAGAAGTAAAGAGCAGATGAAGGTAGGGGAAGAACCACCGAAATTCAGTGTCGTCATCAACTGCCTCATTACACGGTAGCATAAACAAGAAGCGGCGCATGCACATGACAGATCAAAGCCATTCGAAAGCAAAACGCTCCTCCAGTAGCAAGATTCCAGAGCTCTTTGACAATGCGAGGCGAAACAAGGCGTCGCGCGCATTTATCTGGCATTATATTGCCCGATTTACAACCCACAAACGGCTTTAGGTGTACTCGGATGTTTTATTGTCATTTGAGCGGAAACTTCCACCGCGCGCCTGCACGGTGGCGCTATGGCACTGCACGAGACAGAACCTGGGCAAAATGTTCCAAAACGGGAGCCTGATGAAACCAGATTGGAGCACGTACATCAGCAAAGTTATCGTTTTCGGTGTCCCAAACCATGCAGTCGATTTGACGCGAATAATGTTCTTTTTCTTTTATTTTTTAATTGCGAAAGTTTGCTCTGCAGCATAAAACGGCGGAGGTTCATTAATCGCGGTTGTTTAAATGAGTGGTTCGGCTTACGAAACGACTACAGAGCGCGACGTTCGTCCAGGAAAACTGCTGAAGACAGAGAAAGAGCGACTTCAGTGCGCCTATAGTTCATATCACAAGCTAGCTGCAGCACTGTGGAGGCTACATTGTTGTCCCCCTCAGGGCGCCTAACTCACCGCGAAGGAAGCGACAAAAGGCGCCGGGGCCGTGCGGTGCCACTTGCCGAGAGGGGAGAAGGGAGTGTCCTTTCAGGACACCGCGAAGGAAGCGACAAAAGGCGCCGGGGCCGTGCGGTGCCACTTGCCGAGAGGGGAGAAGGGAGTGTCCTTTCAGGACCCCCTTCACGGCGGATTAGGCGCCCTCAGTGGGCACACTATTGATAACAATGTGGCCTCCACAGTGCTGCAGCTAGCTTGTGATATGAACTATAGTGCATGCATTGCTAGCAGCCTCGACCGCATCTCCTCTACAATAACGTGAATGGAGCAAGGGCAACGAAGCCGCCACGCGTTTCCAGGCCGCGGGAACAAAAACAACTGCGGCAATCAACACGTGCCGTAGGATCAGAGCAACTGCGGCCCGTTGCGCGCCCGTGCGTCACCCCCCCTTCTTTTTTTCTTTTTTACCGTGAAGTTCGTGAACCCATAGCGAGCGACCGCCGAAGAACGCAAACAGCGCCAAACAGGGACCGGGAAAGGAGAAAGGCGCAGTTTTCGTTGTCTGATTTTACCATAGCTGCACCGCTCAATGTTTGCGACTCGTACACGCGCTTCCGGACTCGAGTTAGTGATAAAACTTGTTTGCACTACTATACTCACCAGTGCAAGCACTCGCAAACACAGTACTCATGAGTATTGTACTCATGAGGACTATGCTTTCATGAGTACTGTACTCATGAGCACTGTGTACTCATAAGTAATGTGTACCCACGAGTACTGTACTCATGAGTGCTGCACTCATAAGTACTCATGGTCATAAGCATACTGTACTCATGAGTACTGTATTCGCGAGTACTGGACTTACCTCTGTACTCACTCGTCATCGCACTCACTTTTTAAATCTGGGTATGTACTCACTCAACATCGTACTCACTCGTGAGTTCGAGTAGAAATGAGTGTACTCACAGAGTGAGTACGACGACCTATGGTTTTGTGGGCGTATTGCGCCACTTCTATTGCAGCTATTGCAAAAATATTTCGTACACGCGACCTATGGTTTTGTGGGTGTATTGCGCCACTTCTATTGCAGCTATTGCAAAAATATTTCGTACACGCGTGAACTATTCAATGTGTACTTACTGCCATGGTCAACTTTTCTTTTAATTCTAAAACCACTTCACCTTCCCTATAAAGGGGAAGCGATGTCGAAAGGCCACTCCGATGGTGCAGGCTGCTCAGGTGCGGCGATGGTGGTAGAAATATCTCCCGATTCGGCATCGTCGTTTCCTCTTGTTTATCAAACAAGGTGGAACATTAAAATCAGCATAGGGTTTTCCTTAATGGACCTTCAGGAGTCCATTTAAGCTCCGTAGTGACGCCCCGCTTGTCTAAAACAGCTCGGCGATGCGCTTGATGCGCGGAGGTTGCGAGGTGCTCTAGCAGGATGTTTGTCTTCTCCGTTATGCTTACCCTGTGATGGACACACATTGTGGCCGCGACTCACTTAGGTGACAAGGTTGCTGGAGCAACTAACTGAGTTTGCGACGCTGCGCCAGCTGCACTGCTGAACGTGGGTGCTGCCGATTTCACTTGTCGCACCTATCAACAGAAAAAAAAAAAAAAAAAAAAAAAAAACGTTGGGAGGTAGGAGGTCATGAATTCTTTGCTTTAGAACGAATACGACTTCAGATGACGCAGCAAACTCATCAGTACACTTACGGAGAAAAAGTCGTACCGAGAGGTGGCAAGCAGGGGCTAAAATAGCCTGCAAGCACATTCAGCAAATGCTTTCGAACACAATCCCAGAGCCGCCTTTCCGGAATTGCAAAATGGAGGGCGTGCATCCGAGCACCCTGCCATTGATGGATGCATTTATTTTGTGGGTGCTGATGGCCCCTCTGGCTTTTTGTGATGAAGATGACGGAGGCCCGCGGGGCCGGGACGAATTGTAGTATTCTCCGGAACCTCGTTTCTTGCAGTCGTGGCCTTGCAGATGTAGCAAAGCTGTGCGGAAAAAAGCAAATGTAAGTTCTGACTCCAAACAGCAGCGCCCGACCAGAATGTTTTGCAGAAGCAAAGCGCACGGAAACTAGCCTTCCGAACACATTTGACATGGCCATTGAGTTGCCTAATTAAGTGGCTCAGCACCTGCCAATAGTAGAGGGGCTTGTTAAGAAAGAACCCAGGCATAGCTAATCCGGGGATGGGCAGGGTAGTTCTCGAATCCGTACAAAGTGAAACTTCGGTTTTTCAGAAAAAATTCCAGGGGCAGAATTTGCTCGGTAAAGGCTTCCAGGGGTGGTTGGTTTCCATACATGTTGCCATGGTGCCTACTTGCGTCCTCACCTGTTCGTTTGTCTTCTATCCTACTTTTTCCCCCGTACCTTCACGTGTTAGCCCGTGAATGCGCAACCTACATGGTCCTGTCTATGCGTCCGTAACGTACATTTAAACAACAACAACAAAAACAGCGGACTAGGAGCAAGGACGGAAGGACGACACACGAGCGATCGTTCCTGCTGTGTTTTTATTTTTTAAGTGTGTTTAACAAACACGCTCTCACAGCCACCCTAATACTTCACAATGTCTACTGTTGGGCGAGTTGGTAGATTTTAAAAAATAGCTACAGCGCGAAGAGAAACAAGGACATAGAAAGACGACGGGACGAGCGCTGTACCACCATGGGCAGAATTCTCTAAACCGACGGGGCGTCGTTTTGAAACGACGGGGTAGCGCCATGCAAATGCATGTGTTCTGGGGTTGGGGCCGTCGCTTTGGGGTTCTCTGCAGGTGCAAGCCACAGCAGAAAAGCGCTGTGGCAAGGGCGCGAAGCGACAAGTGAAACGACGGGGGGCAGTGGGTGTCGCTTCGCGCCCTAGCCACAGCGCTTTTCTGCTGTGGCTTGCACCTGCAGAGAACCCCAAAGCGACGGCCCCAACCCCAGAACACATGCATTTGCATGGCGCTACCCCGTCGTTTCAAAACGACGCCCCGTCGTTTTAGAGAATTCGGCCACATGTCCGTGCTTCCATCCCTGT
The DNA here is from genome assembly GCF_048455015.1 of Haemaphysalis longicornis. Classification (NCBI taxonomy): domain Eukaryota; kingdom Metazoa; phylum Arthropoda; class Arachnida; order Ixodida; family Ixodidae; genus Haemaphysalis; species Haemaphysalis longicornis. Next base: position 361,743,179 of record NW_027526203.1, on the reverse strand, counting down.
GCGCGCATCGGTCAGCGTGCTTGAGCACTGTCTGGAACCGACATGACCCTGGCCTGGTGTCCGTAACCTACAAGCATGGGCGTCGGCAGGGGGGTGCAAAAGGGGCCCCCAAGCCGCACCATCACTTGCCCCTTTAACTTTGGCGCTGCTGCAACGCGTATTCCGTCCCGGCTTCACCAAAAGTTTCGCAGAAAGGTGTGCAGCTGCCAGGTTCCGCAAGGTTTGCGCACGTGGGCTCTATTTCGGTTACCTTTCAATTACAACGAACAAGGCAATTTATACTGCTTTTTTGTTTTTCCCTTTTCCGACGAGTTATGCGGTGTTCGCCATGACCTCCGCACAGTTGCTGTCTGGCAGGTGGGGCGAATGCCATGGCCGCGTTTCCTCTTGATTCGCTTCCCGCATACGCTCGGAAAGTTTCCACGTAGTCGGATGTTATTGAAACGGAAACGCAACGCGCGTTCGATTCGCCGTGGCCTTTAAAGGGGCACTGACAAAAAAAAATTGCATCTTGTTTTTTTTTTTGTTGCGATAAGTAGCTAGTGACCTACTTATAACCTGTAGACACCTCATTTGCTTCAGCGTGCGATGGTTGTTTGGTTGTTTAATTAGAGGCATTTTCAATGCGGCCTGTCGCAATTTCGGTTTCAGCGGGTGCCGCGAAACGAAGGATTTTGTGTGAACAAAGCTGACCACGTGACCGTCGGAGGGATATCACAGAGCAGAGCTGCTGTAGCACTGTCGAATCCGCATCGCCGGCAGTTTCTGCGAATGCCCCCACGTAGTGATCTCGTGAGCCGCTTAATTAAAAAGCGACCGTGGACGTGACGCAGGCGCTGCGAGTGCAAATGCTACCGCGGCTAAAGAACGACTCGCGACGCTCGAAATAGTGGGTGGCAAGACGTCTGCGCGTTGGGAGCACCCGGCCGGTCTGCCTACAGGTCCGCCTACAGATGTGTTCGGCTTAGCACTGCTGCGGATATTCGATTGCCGCTCTCGTAAGCGGTGCAGATGACAATTTTTAATGCAACCCGCCATCGCATCATTAACTCCTTTCTCATATAAGCTGCCATGGTCGGGTCGGGACTTGGGGACAATTTTGTGCAGCGGTAACAAGCTTTCACTCGAGCTACCTACGCCGGCCTGGGCCACTTCGCGGCCGCGGCCGCCGCCTGCACAGGGACCGTGCGGCTCGCTCAGTGGGCTTTTCGTGTCTCCGGCGCGTTTTCGCATCCAATGTAAATAAAAAGTAATAGAAACAGAGTGCGTGGACTCGCTGTAGAACTTTGGTCGCGGCCAGCTGCCCGATGAGCTGACGAAATCACGGCGCCCCCGCCGCCAACGATCGGGTCGTTCGTTCTCGAGAGCAGAAGCTCCGCCCTCCGGCACTCCGATTGGACGGGCGAGCCGTGCGAGCCTGCGAAAAACGCCGGCAGTGCGGAAGCGGCAAACACAAAAATTCCCCTCATTTCCCCGAGGGGAAGAATGTGAAAGTGCGAATGCACGAGTTGAATTTGCGCGGTTCGGTAATGTTCGCGAAAGAGAGATCACACACACACACACACACACAACTACAAAGAAAGAAAGATGCATTTATTCACAGACACCTATTTGTGTTGTCGTTGTACTTGATTGCTAGAGCGGATCTCAGCTTTGAAATTTCGTGTCAGTACTCCTTTAAGCAGGTGCATTAGCCCTTCTCACGCCCGATTCTTGGCCAATCCCCCACGTGGGTATGTGCCATGTCAGCGGCCAGGCTGCGCGCGTCCATCTCCACGTGCGCGGACATCGCCGGTGGACGCAGGTTCAGGGTCGCTTAAGAAGTGCATTGCACTTAAAATCGTGACGTGTTTGTATGTTGTTTATTTACACAATATCCACGGGATGTCGATTGCGTGTGGTCCTCTGCTGGCTGCTCGGTTGCGTTTCGTACACTTTAAAATTGATTTTAAATATGTTCTAGGCTGTATTCGCCGCTGATATTTTGCAGATGATGTGTATGTGTTCACACCAATCTATCTCCGAAGTTATCTCGCCTTCAAAATTTTGTGTCAGTACCCCTTTAATGCGAAAGCATCATGGAGCGCAAAAGCCGCAGCGGCAGAAACGATGCAACAAGATTCTCCCATTGATTCCGAAATGCGGGCAAGAAATTACATTGGCTACGAAAGAGGGTATGCGACGGCGTGATGTTCCCATGGGCTTTCACGCGTCATGTGCATGGCTGCGAACGCAACACAAGCAAGCCCGTCGTACGATTCGACACAGCGATGATACGTCCGCCTAACGTTAGCCTACCTTACGTTAGCCTAACCTTACGTTAACCTTACGTTTTGAGGTTCAACGTCGCCAACCGGTATCCGCGGCTTGACGTACAACGAGTGTGAAGTTGCTCGGCACGTCGTTAAGCTTAACGTTGGAACCACCAGACGTTAAGCCAGACAATGGCGATTGGCTGAGGCGTTTAGTCGTATGGTCACTACAGTTGTAATAACAAGGGAAGGAAAAGTTGCAAAGAAAAAAAGGATGATGACTGCGAGGATGATGATGATGAGAGGACCCGGGATTTTAGGGCGCCGTGCTGGCTACCAGCGGCGCAGCAGTCACCAGCGAGTAAGGCCGCTCTGCACGGCACACCGCCGAGCTTCGTGCCGGCGTTGCAGGTGCTTCTGTTCATCTCGACGCTAAGGAACGTGTCAGCGCCCACAATACCAGCATATTTGGTGGGCAATGGGACATTCATGCTTTTGCGTTTACAACTTATAAGAAGTGAATAGGTATCCTCGGGAGTGCGTGCACAACTTTACTTTGCCCGAGAAGGCATAGGGGAGGAAGGGTGGCTGGTCCTCTTCCTACGGAGGCGAAAATCAAAGACGTCTGTGTTCACAAGACTTGGCGCAACTGTCGGCGTCCCTACCCTTTCACTGATGGCAAAAGTCTCCATAGATAGCGGTCTTGCACATGTAGCGGGTCTGGAGCTGCAAGTCTACTCCCCACGCCAACCCAACGCGCCCACCAGCCCCCTCAGAAACACACATAACGAAGCCACCCTCACTTCCCTCCCAGTAGAAGTTCGTCTAACTTATAATCCGTAGCCCTACACTATCCTCCTGAGACCCGGGATGCATTTGGGTGCCCACCTTTTTTCTAAACTTCAGAATAAATAAGCGGAATTATGAAAGTGAGAAGTGTTAAGTGCTTTTTCAATAGCCCTCACAGTTTCTGCTTAGCGAGACTGGACACTGGGATGCTACTCATGTGCAAAGATGTTTTATTAACTCGAAAGGTGAAGTAGCGGATAAAGAACATAAAAATAGCCTTCCTCTGCTCAAGAAAACTTTCGCTCTTGTGTTAAGGCTTCCTGGGCAATTTCAAAACACCTCCTGTCCTTTTTGATGGAGGAAAGAGTCGACATTTTGTGCGAAAGAACTTCGTTTTCATGTCGTAACCCTGTAGTCTGTAACGGGTAGCGTTGGCAGTGTCTGCCGGCCGTGGGAAGGGGCTAGTGCTCTTTCATTGGGGTTTCCTGGAGATAGTCGAGCCATGCTTTGATGGCGGATAGCACTCGGTTTCATCCTCATTCTCCGTTTTGTCCTGCTTTCTCCCTGGAGCCGCGAGGGTCTAAGCAACAGATTGGCGAAACTTCGCCAAATTGCTTCAGCCGTCTCATTTGAGACGCGAGGCCGCTCTTCTAAAGAAAAAAGGCGCGTGATTTCACCCACAAGCCGCTACATACCAACAGCACTCGTTTGCTTTTCATAACAAGGTCATCACAAAAGCTTGCATGGTCAATCTCCGTGTCAAGTCCTGGCGTCCAACGTATTGGACACGCAAAATTAAAAGAAGCGCAGAAGAGAGAGAGAGAGAGAAAAAACTTTATTTGCTCAGAGCCATGGTCGGGCCCGGAAGAAAGTAAGCCCGCGAACAGTTTAAATTTTGTATTCTGCGCGTTCGCTGTTGCACTAAGTTTATCAAAGATATGCCTTGAAAGTGGGTAGAAATACAAGAAACCGTATTTACTTCTTCGGCCGGTGCCGTAGAACGCCGCGTAGCTGAATGCCGCCATTCTGGAACAGTTTTGGCGGGAATGTGAACGACGTATTTTCAGCGATGCTGCCTAGATGGCGCCAGTAGGTATCCAATTGAATGGACAGCGGGGTTTTATGGGGATGAATGCCTTATCGGAGGAGGATTACCTCATTACCTAATGTCCAAAATATTGGACAAATCCTCATATCCGGGTCTGTCATCTCATGGCCAAAGTGTAGCTTTGGCCGGTCTGAAGTTTGAAGCATGGAGCGAATCAAGTGAGGTCGTCCCACGGCACATTCTCCCGTCGATGCAGTTTCAAGGCTAGGTTGGGAGTAATTTGCTAGATTTAGTGGAATGCTTGTGACGCAGGTATCACCTTGCGAGGGTTGCTTGCGAGAATTCTACAAAATGAAAGTGCTTGGAACGCGGCATTTTTTTTAAGTTTCCACCCCAACTGCATCCAGAAGAAAGTTAATGAATTTCATTTAGTCTGGCCCTTCAGGACCAGGACTAGAGCCAAGAAGCTATGCGCAAAACTGAACTTGGATGCTTTGGGTAAAAAGGTGGAGAAAAGCTCGGGTTGCGCTCTTAAAATGTTTTTTTCGGCCAAGACGCATAAAGTTGCTTGCCCCCTGCGTGTAATAATTTCGGAGCGTGGAACTTAGCAGAAAACGGTGGCGACATTTCTGCTAGAGAAGCTAAAGCTTCTGGCAGTGGATGACCCCTTTATGGTCCGGAGTTCTGGTGATGTGATTGCCTTCCTGAAGCAGTGCCCCCCTCTCGTGCTAAATGCTTTCTCTATTGACTTAAAGGATTTGTATTACCAACTGCCTCACAGTGAATTACTTGAGTGCGTTGAGGCCGGAATCGACAGGTTTGGTGCGGTAACCTTCCAGAACACTGCGGGTATTAGTGTAGCGGGCTTTCTGGAGCTGTTGGCATTGTACCTTCAGTCAACCTTCGCAGTATGGGAGGATGGCACGTACATCCAAAAGCGCGGGGTGTGTATAGGATCCTGCATCGCACCTATACTTGGTGACTTGTTACTAGCTTAATACGATCGACGCTTGTCTGGACTGCTGGACCGAGAACATGTTAGGGCCTTTCGCTACGTAGATGATTTCATTGTGTTTATCAGCACTGTGACAAAACAAGGTTTTCCTTCCATGTAACGGACGTGCTGACCTAACGACTTTTAAGAGCTGCCTTAAACCTTTTTAGCTGACACACGAACTCCATGTTGCGGTTTTTAGACTTGAAGGTCATTTTCACGAGTGGGCATGTGTGTTGGAGCTACGAGCCACGCGCCAGTAAGCCATTGCTACCCTTCTCGTCGGGGCACTCTCGCTTGGTGAAACGGGGAGTGGCAAAGCTGTGTTTGACTAATGCGCTGCAAAGGTCTTGTCCCCACAAGATCCAAGAAAGCTTCCTGCAGCAGGTGCAGCGCCTTCAACAGGCGGGGTTTCCGCCACAGCTTGTCACCTCTCTCGCTGAGGCCTTGCTCAGGACTATCAGCACGCCGGTCGAGATGCACAGCTTGAGGCGCGTAACGGCGCTGATTGCCCTGTCAAAAAACAGCTCGCTGTGATTTCCTACTTTCACGACCTGTCACATAGGCTAAAGAAGATTGGTGCGAAGGCCAAGGTGAATGTTGTGTTCTCCGCCCCAAGGAAATTGTTAAGCCTTTGCCGCATAAATGACGGCGCAGCTCCCCGGCAGCCAATGTGTGACAAGAATCACAAAAAGCAGTTCGTTGCATGCATGGGAAACGTTGTGTACGCCATTTCCCTGAAGTGCCGTAAAGTATATGTCGGCCAAACAGGTCGGTGCCTAAACGACCGACTGCGTGAGCATGACTACAATGTTAATAAGGTTGTCAAGGGCCACTTGGGCCGCGACTGCGGTTGTACGCCCCTGTTTGACAGTAGTGCCGTCATCGCTCGTCACGCCAACCATGAAGACAAGAGAAATAATCGAGGCGGCCGAAATAGCACGCCTGGGGGATCGTTGCGTGTCCGTGCCATCCGTGGCCTTGTTCGATAAGGAGATTGGCTATCTGAGTGGGGGGTGCAGTGCCACCTTAGTTATTGCCTCGTGCTGCCTTTTGTTCGAAGTCACAGCGTTGTGCGAATTATTTTGTGAGCAAATTTTGTCATGACCTGTTTTTTCTGTTCTTTCCTATCGTTGTTTCTTTTGATAATGTTCCGCCCCATGTGTTTTAAATTCACGCATTTTTTTCAATAAACTCAGTTGGAAGTTAGCGCTTGTGCCCGTCGCCTCCCTGTGTCCTCTGTCGTTTTGTTGGCGCTACACGAAGTCGTGGATTACCGCTACCAACTAGCCCAAACCCAAACTCTAATAATCGATTTAAGAAGCTCATCACACCTTCTGCTTACATAGAACATCTGTATATTTAACCCTAAAAAAACCGAATTTAGGAATTCTCCCCCCCCCCCAAAACCCCGATTTCTCCCCGATTATCAGTTTGAAAAATGGCACCCGATTTTTACCCCCCGAATTTAAAAAAATATAAAACCCGAAAACGAACAACCCTATATATAGCATAGCATTCGCCTTAATTGGCACGGCCGCTCAATGAAAGGCAGGTTTCCTTTTTTATCGAGCGACTGTGTCAAGGCTACTAATGGGGTACTACCAAAATGTACCAAAAGGGAGAGGGTGAATCTGAAAGTGGAAAAAAGTTACAGAAAAAAAACATTAGATAACATTCAAACCTTCATTCTGCCACAAATTTTGGAATTCGCCTCATCAATTTGGTCACCTCACCAAAATTACTTCATCAATATGGCAGAAAGGATCCAAAATAGAGCAGCCCAATTCATATAACCTAACTACGATATCAGCTCAAGCATAACACAAATTAAACTAGACCTTGTATTGCCGCCATTAGATAGCCGCGGCAAAATTGCTCTTCTGCACCTGTTCCATGTACCTGTTCCACATATATATTTTCCGCAATAAACGAACCCGGCTACAACTTCAAACACCCCATTTCTTTTCACGCGGTTAGCATAATCAGTTCAGCTTCATGCGCACATACGGTAAAACTAATGCATTTATTTATCAGCGCTGCCTCGTGCTGTTCGTGTCTGGAATGAACTCCCAGCCTCCTATCAAATCCTGAAACGTTTCTCCGTCAACTACTCACGCTGTACACCATGTAACTCTGTCCTCGAATTTCCGGTGCATTGCGTATTATTGCGATTTATAACTGTTGTGTTTCACTTTTGCAAATTGTATCCCTCTTCCGCTGTGCTAAAGGTAACAAGGGTCGTATACTTTCAAATGTTGCTCACTTTGTGTCTCGAAATTTATGTGTACTACGTTCATATTTTTTTGTTGTTGTTGCACTGTTCCTGCCTGAAAGTTGTACGGCCTTTATTTGTTTGTACCTTTTTGATTTCCCCCTTTACTCAATGCCCTGTGTCAGTAAAGTTTCTATGAATAAATGAATAAAACAAGAAACCATAGAAATCCAAAAACCTACACAATGAGTTAATTCAAAATTAAACGTAAACAAATTTCGATGCGATGAACCGTTTTTGTACGTTTTTTTTTATTTAGGGGACATTACAAAACCGCTGATCGTCGTGGTGAAAACAAATCGAATCCGCGTAAGTATTGCTTGCGACCGAAACATATAATTATTGGTGGTAATTGGTGGCATTTCACACACCCCTTCCCTCCCTTTGCATACTTCAGTGCATAAACGCCAACTACGGGGGTAAGGGGCCCCCCTCCCCCCCCTCCTTGAAGTTCCATTGCCAGTGCCATTCATCATCATAATCACCAGCCTGGCTGTGTCTACTGCAGGACGAAAGCCTTTCCCAAAGATCTCCAACCCCGCCTATCGAGTGCGAGTTGAGTCCATGCTTCCCCCCCTTGTATTTTCGCAACTCATCTCGCCATCTTGTCCTCGGCCGACCCCCTATTGCGTTTGTGGTTTATTGGAAGCCAATCTGTTAAACGGGTGGTCCACCTGTTGTCCGTCATACGCATTATGTGACGCGCCTATGCCAATTTACTTTGCTTAATTTGAACTATATAAAAAGTACGCAATCCCGAGGACTAATAGAAAAAGAAGCTGTTCTAATAATTTGCATTACTTAGGGATGAAGACATTATCACTCGCATGCAGAGGTCATAAATACAAATAATTCATTCAATACTGAAAATGAGACTAATACCCGTGCTACACGAGCGTTTCGAAGGCCTTTGAGTCGACTGTCATTTGTTTCAAATGACACCTTTTTATTTATTTATTTATTTATTTATTTATTTATTTACAAGTACCCTCAGGGCCGAAGCATTATAGAGGGGAGTGGTAAGTACAAGGAATAATATTAATAATAAAAAAATCACGCCATATCCACGGAATGAATGATGATAAGTGGGGCGAAGCTCGAGAGGGGGAGATCATCGGTAACCGTAACTCTCCCGTGAAAGTTCGCCCATTACATCATTAAGAAAGACGTAAGACTGTGTGCGTAGGAGTCAATGCTCCCAGACCTGGTGAAAGACCCCGCGCCATCGAGGACTACCCCGCACCTCCACCACAATTTGTCACGTAGGATGGGACACAACGGTAAAGAAATAACTTTTATCTAGGGCGAACTTGTGCCCGAACAAGACGAGAGGAAACGAGCAAAGGTCCTTGCGTCTCGTTCGATCTCCGAGAACGACTGCCTGCGTTCGTGGCGTGATCTCTTGCGTGATCTCCCCCTCGCAGTGCACGTGCGCTCGCGCCTCCGTTGGCGAACACAGACAAGCTCGCGCTCCCGGTGCCGAGTTTGCGCTGCCGGTTGCAGCCGGTTCTTGCGCGTGCAACGCGGCCCACTTTGCGACATCTTCGAAAGCATGCGGCGGTCACGTACCACGAGACACAAGGGATGGACAGACCCATGACTTAAGGAGCTTCGCCCCTAAAAAACGGTGAGCAGTGAAAAATACATGTACATTTCAAGTAGGCTCAAAAACAATAACATTCAACATCGAAGAGGATTTACACAGTGCTAGTCCAAAAAATACAACAGGGGTAAATCGCAAAAAAACGTTATACAACTCTAGGGGTTTCAATTTCACTGGTGATAGCAGACCTGAATTTATCAACGTTATCTATAGCAGCTGTGGTGGTGGTTCCAGTCAGTTGAAGTCCGTGGAAGAAATGAAGCAGCGTAAAAACGAGAGTGACACGAGGGGACAGCAACTTTGTGCGCATGGTCAAGTCGTTCAGACACGTAGGCGGGGGCATGAATTAATTCTGTTTTCAAGAGCGGGTGATGGTAAATTTTGTGGAAGAGACACAGACGCGAAAATTTTTTACGGAGTGCTAAGGTTTTTAAATTGAGTGTTGATTTCATAGAACTTATGCTGGCAGCTCTAGTGTAGTTGCAAAGAATGAAACGGGTAGAATTGTTTTGAACCATTCCAGTTTATGAATAAAAAAAGCGGGGTCAGGATCCCAGATTGAGGCGGCATATTCAAGTTTTGACCTTATAAGCGTTTTGTACAGAAGTTTTATGGATTATGGGACTTGGGAAAAATTACGTCTTATAAAGCCCAAAGTACGATTAGCGATTAGCAAAGTACGATTTTTCGTCGCTGGCAGTCACGGCAACTCCGAACGTAGTGGTTGACGTCGGATGTAAGGCGGGGCCAGAAGTACTTCGCCTTGATTTTTGCTATAGTGCGAGCTGTGCCGAGATGTCCGGAAGACGGGTCGTCGTGGCACGCTTCCAAAATTTCTTCACGGAGGTCTGCGGGGACGACAAGTAGATAATTCGTTCTCGTTCCGGGGCTGAAATTCTTCTTCACGAGGACTGAGTTTTTGAGGCTGAATGCTGGTAAGTTCCGCTTGAACGCCCTAGGCACGGCGACATTGCGTCCTTCAAGGTAGTCTATCATGACGCGCAAGTCGGGGTCGGCACGCTGCTGGGCGGCTAGGTCGCTTTCAGTCACGACTCCGAAGAACGCGCTGTCTTCATGAGTCTTGTGGTGGTGGGTCGACGGGGGCGCGGGACAGGCATTCGGCGTCGGAGTGTTTCCTGCCGGATTTGTAGACAATTGTAACGTCGAACTCTTGCAGGCGCAAGCTCCACCGCCCAAGACGGCCAGAGGGGTCGTTCAAATTGGCGAGCCAACACAGCGCATGGTGGTCTGTCACAACCTTGAATGGTCTACCATACACGTATGGGCGAAATTTTGAAATGGCCCATATAATTGCGAGGCACTCTTTTTCAGAGGCTTAGTAATTTTTCTCCTTCTTCGACAGACCACGGCTGGCAAAGGCTTTTTTTCGCAACCGCTTTGCTTTTGGACGAGAACGGCACCCAAGCCTATATCGCTGGCGTCGGTGTGCATTTCTGTTTCGGCGTTTTCGTCGAAATGAGCGAGCACGGGAGGGCTTTGCAGGCGTTTTTGCAGCTCGCAGAATGCCTCTTCTTGGTCGTTTTCCCAGCTAAAAGGCGTGCTATCTTTCGTCAACCGTGTGAGTGGCTCTGCATTGCGTGCGAAGTTTGCGACGGAGCACCGGTAGAATGCGCACAGTCCAAGAAATCTTCGCACGGCCTTTTTGTCTTTCGGTCTGGGGAAGTTCGCTATGGCTGATGTTTTCGCCGGGTCAGATTGATTGATTGATTATGGGGTTTAACGCGCCGACGCGACGCAGGCGATGAGGCGCGCCGTAATGGAGGGCTTCGGATTAATTTTGACTACCTGGGGATCTGTAACGTGCGCCGAAATCTCGTACACACGGGCGTTTTTGCTTTTCGCCTCCATCAGAAAAGCGGCCGCCGCGGCCGGGAATCGAACCCGCGACCTCGTGCTCAGCAGCGCAACGCCTTAGCCACTGAGCCACTGCGGCGGGTTTTCGCCGGGTCAGGCAGGACTCCTGCGGCGTTGACGACGTGTCCCAAAAACTAGAGTTCCTCGTTAGCGAAGCGGCAATTTTCAGGCTTCAGCGTTAACCCCGACATGCGAATAGCCTCGAGTACAGACTCCAATCTTGCGAGGTGTTCGTCGAAATATCGGGCGAATACCACAACGTCGTCGAGGTATGCGAGACAGGTGTGCCACTTCAGGCCAGCTAACACAGTGTCCTTGACTCTTTGAAACGTTGCCGGCGCCGTGCACAGCCCAAACGGCATTACCTTGAACTCGTATAGACCATCCGGGGTTATAAATGCAGTCTTCTCTCGGTCTCTCTCGTCCACTTCAATTTGCCAGTAGCCGGTCTTCAGATCCATCGATGAGAAGTACTTCGCATGGCAGAGGTGGTCGAGGGCGTCGTTGATTCGTGGCAGAGGGTACACGTCCTTTTTGGTGATTTTGTTCAGACGCCGGTAGTCAACGCAGAACCTTAAAGTGCCGTCTTTTTTCTTCACGAGTACGACAGGCGCAGCCCACGGACTTTTCGATGGCTGTATAATGTCGTCAGTGAGCATGTTGTCGACTTGAGTCCGGATGGCTTCCCGTTCGTGGGAAGAGACGCGGTATGGTGACTGTCGAGTAGGTCGGGCTCCATCTTCGGTTATTATCCGGTGCTTCGCCAGAGGTTTCTGACGTAATTTTGAGTTCGACGAAAAACACTCGCTGTAGCGACGCAGCAAATCAAATAATTTCTTCCGTTCTTCTTGCGGTAACGCCGGATTCACGTCGAAGGGATTCGGGAGCTTGAAGGTATCTTCGGGTGAGCGTTCAAAGTCGGCGACCGCGATCACGTCACTTGTTTCTTGCGTTTCTTCGAGGAACGCAATTGCAGCGCCCCTGTTTAAATGCTGGTATTCCTCGCTGAAATTAGTGACCAAAACTTGGGATTGGCGTTGCTTAAAGCGCGCAATTCCTCTTGCGACGGAGACACCGCGGTCGAGAAGCAACCTTTGGTCACTCTCTACGATAGCGTCGACGTCAGGAACAGCATCTTCACAGTAGACGGTGATCATCAAGTTTGCGCGGGGTGGTAGTGTGACATGATCATCGGCGATCCTTAAAGCAGCACGGTGTTCGGGGTTCGGTTCCGGCGTCATGGAGTGATCGGAGGAAAAAGTTATGGACTTTGGAAAAAGTTATGGACGGAGGAAAAAGTTATGTAGATCAATTATTGCACCGTTGTCCGTCAAAAAGTCCATTCCAAGAATTAAGTCGCGGGAGCAGTTAGGCAAAATGACGAACGCCGCAGGGTACGTTGTGCTGTCTATGGTGACGCGCGATGTGCACGTTCCACTTGGCGTCACGAGGTGGGCTCATGCTGTGCGAATGTGCGGACCGTCCCATCTGGTCATAACTTTCTTCAGCTTAGACGCAAAAGGTCCGCTCATGACTGAGTAGTCGGCTCATGTGTCTATGAGGGCTACTACTTCAAAGCCGTCGATGGACAGCTGAACGTCGGACGCTGCCTTCTTCGAGTTCTGGCTGCGTCGTGGCGTCGTATCTCGGCTTCTGCGTGTTGACGGTCGGGCACTGTGCGTCGTGGTCTTCGTTATATTCTCATCGGCATGCAGGTTCGGTCATATTGGGTACGCGTCGCGCCGTTTTGCTGTCGTCGTGGTCGGGAGTCACGTCAGGATTAAACTGGGTCGTCGGGGTCGGGGCATGTCGTGAATCCAGCGATTCGCTGCGTCGTCGGAAGGTTTTCATTTTTCCGCCGTTGTGCAACTTTACCTTCCGAAGTTGGTGCTTTTAGTTTCCCCTGCGTGGGCTGGGGGACCATCCACGTGAGAAGTCAGCATTGCTACGGCGGCTCGGCGATTGGTATGGGTAGGGCGACGGCGAACGGTTGAAACGGGCTGTGCCACGGCTGGTTTGAGATAGGTAGTCGTCGATCTCACGTGGTCGTTGCCCAGGGAGAGGGCGAGGTGCGTCGACGGAGAAACCACGCAGTCCGAGTCTCTCGTATGGGCAACAACGATAGATGTGATCGGCTTCTCCGCAGTGGTAGCACAGCGGACGATTATCGGCGGTTCGCCAAACGTCGGTCTTCCTCGGCGTCTGGTGTTGGTGCTGTGGACGTCGGTACGGTGGACGGCGGCGTCAGTGGGGACGGCGGCAAGAGTGGTCGGCGGTACGGCGGAGCTTCTTGTAGACGGGCTGGAGCAGAGAGGGGTCGACGAACAGCCGTGGAGTAGGTCATCGCCTGTGGCTCGCGGGGTGCCTCGGATGGCATAGAAGTGTCCAAAGCGTGTTGAACCTCTTCGCGGATGACGTCAGTCAGGGAAGCCACTTGAGGCTGCGGCGTCGTCGGAAAAAGCTTCCGAAGCTCCTCCCTGACCGCTGCTCGGATGGTCTCGCGCAGTGTGTCGGGGCTTGTAGCCCCGGCACCGATCGTCTCGGAAACCAGCGCGTTGACCGGGCGATCGTACTGCCTCGTTCGAACTTCCAGCGTCTTCTCCATCGCGGCCGCCTCAGACGCGAATTCGGTCACCGTCTTAGGAGGGTTGCGGATAAGGCAAGCAAAAAGCTCCTGCTTTACCCCTCGCATGAGAAACCTTAGTTTCTTTTCTTCTGTCATCTCCGGATCCGCACGTCGAAACAACCTCTTCATCTCCTCAACAAAGATCACTACCCCTTTGTTGGGGTGTTGCGTGCGCGTTTCTAGCAAAAGTGCGGCTCGTTCCTTTCGCACGACGGTGGCGAACGTTTTAATTAAGGAACTCGCTCTTGAAGAGATTCCAGTCAGACAAAGAGCTTTCATGGTTCTCGAACCAAGTTCGAGCTGAATCCTCCAAATAGAAGAAGACATGCCGAAACGTTTCTTCGTCATCCCACCTGTTAAAGATCCGATCACGCTCCACTTTCTCCAACCAGTCAGGATCTTCCGTGGGTAATCCATGAAATGATGGTGGTTCCCGGGGTTGCTGCAGAACTACAGGATGGCTCGTGCACGGTCATCGTGGATGCCTTGTTCATGGCAACGGCCGTGAAGTCTTCCGCCTTCAATTTATCTGGCAGTAGTCCGAACTCCGGCTCAAGGCCTTGCTGTAGGCGGCTGGCACGAGTTGGGCTTGCTTGACGACTTGAAGAGGGGCGATGTACCCAGCACCTCCACCAGATGTCACGTTGCCAAAGACGACGCAGTTGTCTTCGAGAAAAACAAGTTTATTGGAGCGAACTTGTGCTCCCCTAACAACTCAAAGAATACAAGGCGGCGATACAGCAATCAACAAAGTGACGTGCGTGAACTGGTGTCGGCGATTCGAATGCCATGGCTTCGATTCCCGGCCGCGGCGGCCGCTTTTCTGATGGAGGCGAAAAGCAAAAACGCCCGTGTGTACGAGATTTCGCCGCACGTTAAAGATCCCCATGTGGTTAAAATTAATCAGGAGCCCTCCACTACGGCGCGCCTCATCACCTGCGTTGCGTCGGCGCGTTAAACCCTACAATCAATCAGAATGCCATGGCGTCTGCTCTGCATGCTTTTATCTCTTGGCGAGAGTGTTTCTGGAACCGTCGATTTACATCCAGAACATTGTAGATCAAAGAAGATCATTCTGGGCTAGTGACGTTAGGGCGAGACAGTCTGCTTATCTGAATGTGATAGCCTGTGCGGCATAAAAATAAAGAATGGAAGACGCGCTTCGCTTGGGGCGCAGATAACACAGCCGGGCATGGCCGGGCAGCAAAAACAAACAATAAACTTATACATGGTTCGCGGCAATATTCAAGTTGGATGGTTTATCTCAATAACTGATTAATATGTGAAATCCTGGTTGACAAGTGACACATCAAACTGACGCCTTGATAAGAGCGAACTGAGAATATACAGCCCTCATCCGCATCTACCGCTTCTTACGGGCTGCGAGCAGTTGACGGACGCCCGCCCCAGCCGAAAAAAACCATTGGCCGACCAATTGGTCCAATTTGCCACCCAATGGGTCCAAATGGAATCCCAATGGGTCCAAATGGAAACCCAATTGGTCCAATTGGACCTATTGGAGCGATCCGAATTGGGGATGGCCAGTTGGCCCAATTGGACCCATTGGCTCCAACCATAAAGTTAATACTACTGATTGCTCCAACATGATGACCCAATCGGGGAGCCATTTTGGATAGTATTTGGATAGTATTCAATTACGACAACCATTTGCTGAAATTTAATTCTCTCTCTCACCCTTAATTTGAAACCTTCAGAAATGTTCAAAACATCAACCTTTACAAATGTATATTTATGAGGCAATTAATTTTGATATTACAATCAGCAATTCAAGATAAAGTTCTGAAAAAAACAACAAGCAAACACTAAAGAAAACTTCCCGACACGAGTAGCAAAATTGTTTTGAAATAAAACCACGATCCAATCCAATCGAATCCAATCCATAGACGTACAGACGGTACAGTGGATAAGTGGTATTCAACGTGGTGCTGGCGGTGTAGGTAGTGTAGGCGTGTTGGTCGGTTGCACACGCAGTCTTCTCTGACTGTGCATTGCATTGGAAATGTAAAGTGGTCTGCAAGAGTGTGAGAAGTGGCGACGATGATAGCAGTGTGTTTCAAGATGCATCTTTACGCTGAACGCCGCTAAGCCTCGCACCGAAGGAAGAGTGCCTCTGTTTATGTGAGTAACATAGCTGGTTCAGTTTTCCTTGCCATTTTCACATAGCGTGAGCGGTATTATTAAGAATTAATTTGTCTGCCTAAATGTATTTCAGGGCTGTTCATGTTACGATTGACGGGTTCACGACGTCGCCACGCAACGGAGTTCGCCATGCATGGGACGTTGTTGAAGAGGTGAGCTCACGCCACTCAACATTTCAGTGCCTTGTTGTTTTAATGCGCGAAACTGCGGTTTATTATAAACTTAACCCATTGTTCGCTTTTGCCACTCACTTTGTGAAGGTCCAGCCAGCCTGCGGCGAGCGGAGCACGGCATGGACAATGGCCTGTGGAAAATTGCTTAAAGGACGAACTGTCTGCATGCTGTGTATACAAACAGAGCAATAAAGATATTCATCCATTCCAAGAGTTCTATTTGTGGTACAGGTAACCAACGCACTGCAGCGGCAGCTCAGATGGAGTGGCTGCAGCAATGAGATAGAACCAACTAAAAGTGCAACAAGTTGGCGGCCAATGGGAAGACCTATTGGCGTTCCAATTGGCCGGCCAATAGGTCGCCCAATTGGACGGCCAATGGGAACGCCAATGGGTGCCTAATACATTATTGGCCGCCCAATTGGCTGACCAATTGGCCGACCCATTGGCATTCCATTTGGTCGGCCAATGGTTTTTTTCAGCTGGGGCGCGCCTACGCGGTGTGTCAGGCGACGGTCGTAGCGCCCTCCTTTTTTTGGATGGAAGAGCACGTGACTGTTTGCTTGTTTGCTTAGCGTTCACGTGCCTGCCATGCGCATGAAGCTCGGGAACATTATTTTTTCGCTGATATTATTGCACACACAAAAAAAACAAGAAAAACCCTTATGGTTTGCCCGAATGACAAAACAGGTCCTAATGAAAAACAAGTCCTATGTAGGTCTATGTATTTAGGCACTCTCAGCAACTCGCGACCGAGCTTGCCTTCGTCAATAGCGTTGCAAGCAGACTCAAATTTTACGACGGAAATCAGAGGTGTAAGGCGCACATTTTGCTTCAAATTATCGTGTAAAAGTTATTTAATGTGAAAATGCAGAACGTTCCACAACCACATTGCGGTAGAGGGCATTCAAGGTAACTTTAGAGTGCTGCGGTAATTCATTTATTAGTAAGAGCCTGAATGTCCAACGAGACGAAAGGTCCAATCGAGCCTGAATGTCCAACGAGACGAAAGATCCACCGAGACAGAAGGTCCAATCGAGCCTACGAGACGAAAGATCCACCGAGACGGAAGGTCCAATCGAGCCTACGAGACGAAAGATCCAACGAGACGGAATGTCCACTGTTGGACCTTTCGTCTCGTTGGATCTTTCATCTCGTTGGACCTTTAGACGCTGAATCCCGGACAGACTAGTTTTCAGCTTCTGTCTCGCGGCCACTGCCGGAAACATGGAGGAAAGAATACTCCATGGCCGGCAATGATGAATGAGAGGCCATAATACGCGCTTGTTGGTCAGTGGTATCACCAATTTCTCGTTACATATATATATATATATATATATATATATATATATATATATATATATATATATATATATATATATATACAAAAATGTTTTCGACCATGGTAAAAATAGAGAACAGATTTAATAACGTTTCGGCCGAGGGACCGGCCTTCGTCAGATTACCAAGGCCGGTCCCTCGGCCGAAACGTTATTAAATCTGTTCTCTTTTTTTACCGTGGTCGAAAACATTTTTGTGTATTTTCTACCGGCGTCCAGGAAAACTTTTTGTAATATATAAATATATATATATATAGGGGCTCGTTCAATTAAGACAGAAATAAGGGTTGGAAAATCAAGAAAGCCTTGGAAAGCAAAGGGGAGAGTGTAGTAGGTCATTGAAATAGATGAAGAATTTGGAAAGACAAAGTGGAGAAAAAATGCCCGCCGGGTGTGATCCGAACCCACGACCTCCAGAATACGCGTCTGGTGCGATGACCACTACGCTACCGGCGGGGCTGTTTTCCCCTCCACTTTATCGGGTATTTATGTTCAGGTATTTTTGTTTCCTGCGCTTGGGGGTGGTCAGCGCCACTCGGACTCCTCAGGGTGAAGGGGACCTTCTTTTTATCCCCCGGGCCGTGACTCGAGCCTCGAGCGTCTACGTTGTGTCGAGAGTGGTCGAACGGCGTCGAACCTTCTTTATCTAACTGTGACACCAAGACTGCCAGAACAGAGACCCTCGCTATGCATGTAGCGAATCAGAATGAGAGAGAGGTCGCCCCCCCCCTCCCCCCCCCCCCGGGAAAATGAAGACTTTCCGCCTGTGCTTCAGTGCTTCGACGAATAAATGGGCTTCTGACGAGTAGCCGCAAAATGGTGAGCAGAACAGACGAAAATAAGGCAAGGCGCACCACGCTTAAAGTATTTGTGAAATTACACGGGGAGGGAGTAAAATGCCGGGGGAAAACGATGAAACAAATTCTGCCTTAGCCGGTTCCCTCGATCTTGTCCAACTGCCACATGGCCCAAATGCTGAGGGATTGATTAATAGCTATTAATAGTGTGTCGCCTGCACATGACGCCTTATTTATTTTTGTTCAGCTCGCATGGCCACTTTTGTGCGAGTTACCGCAATGGTAGCTCAGAGGCGGGGAATAGGCGGGGAGGCGCGCAGCCACTTAATGATTTCCTTTGGCTGAAGGACGCGTGTGTTACATGCGTGCCTTTGAACATTTCCTGCCCGCAGTTTGCTCCTCCGCGAGATGTCAGGCCCGTGCTTGGCGCGCTCCTCTCCCCACTCTGTCGCTCCTCCTCCCCGCATGGATTTTTGCAGACTGAGCTGCTGACTGAGCAGACGCGACGAGCTCCGGACTCGCTGCAGTCGGCGCTATCGGAGGTTGTTTCCCACTGCAGTGTTGGCACTCAAGGCGGCGGTGCAAAGCGCGTGGCTTGCTAGCTATCTATCGAGCGCCAGAAGTAAAGCGGAGGTCGCGGCTTGACTAAGGTGGCTTAGCTTGACCGTTCAACCGAGAGATATGCCGCCGAACAGGAACCCGCCCGTCAAGTACACGCAGGTGAGCAAAGCAGCGTCCATCCCGGTTCCGCAGCGTGCTTTTTTGCTTTGACCGGCAACTTGGGTGCGAGGGAAAGTGAATGGTTTAGACAGAATAACGTGCGAAGCGCGATGCATGTAATGAAAGCTAGCACGTCAAAACTTGCCCTCTTAATTCTCGCGCCCAATTTCCATTTTAATTATCGGCAACAGGGAATGCTCACGAAGGCTGGCGTTTCCGGATGTATTTAAACATGTGATACAGAATAAAGTGGACCGGCCGGTCACTAAAGTTTAAAGAGTCAGATGCGGACTCAAAACTTTACAGGCTAATCGAAAGTAACAGGTGGGCGTGGGCGGCGTCGAGAACGCGCAGCGCTGCAGTCGCACCTTACACAAATAGCGCGAAAAGCAAAAGCTGTAGGGTCCTGTTCTGTGGGGTCCTTGCGACACGAACTGCATTATCTCTATGCGTACTGCGTGTCAGTCGATCGCTTTTTAAGGTGCGCTTCTCACATCTGGTTGCATGCATGGATTTGGTTAACAATGAAGCTGGTGTTGGCAAAATTGCTCTTTTACCGGTCCACGTTAGTTGAACTGATTGTCCTGTAATTTGGCTGCGTTTAACTACCTGCAGCGCGTAATTTTTGCGGCGCCCTACGCAATTTAGACAGTTTTCTTTTTTCTGTATGCAAGACAACGAACAACAATCGCCGAAAACGCATCGCTGCCGGTGTTTTAGAGGGACTATATATCGGTCCGTGATTGCTTGCACAGTGCATTAAGTATTGTGGCGTTAGCCCGTCAGCAGTGACGTGCAAAGCCGAGCCTAGAAACCGGATAGTGGTGCACGCGGTACTTGTGTAGCTATCGGCAGAAGGATAACGCAATGAACAGCTGTGCGCCAAAGCTAATGCTGACGAAAAACTCGCACAGCGCGCGCTAAGGCGGGTAATCTCCGCTTTTGTTTCCCGGCCTGGCGGCGCAGGCATGCGATTAAGGTAGAAGGTGTGGAAGCCAAGGCGACGGGCACAACGAGGAGGGACACAGCCGTCGCGCTGATATGGGCCGCGCACGCTCACTATCTATCTCAAACCAGGCGTTATCACTAGGTACGTGTCCCCCGCGCAGTCCGGAGCACTCTGTTCGAGCGTTATAGACAAGCCTTTTGCCGACTGTACAATTGAACAGAGCAAAGGAAAAGATAACTGTAAGCAAATATAACATAACAGGAATAAATGAACCCTCAGAGACAACTGCAATGCAGTAAACCTTGCAGCAATGCCATAAAAAAGATGCAATAATGTTTCAAGAAAATTAGCCGGGTGTGAAACAAATGTGTTGCTGCAAAAAGTCTTGCCAAACGATGTGGGGTCACTGCACACATATCCGTTAGTCCTGCCTGGTAGGAAATGTTGATTCGTCTAAGAAAAAGCCTCATTTCTGCAGTTTTCCACTGTCCATGGGGCATGTGGAACCGCAGTCTTCGTGTAGTCTTCCCTGCTTGTTTGAAGCAGCAAGGAACAGCTTTCAGCTGGCCATGGCACTGTGTAGACTCGCAGTTTCCAGCTGTTGACAACCTTGCACGTCTGATGTGTCAAGGCGAAGTGCTCCTTGTATCTCCCATGCGGAGAGCAATAGGGCCATGGCACTGTGTAGACTCGCAGTTTCCAGCTGTTGACAACCTTGCACGTCTGATGTGTCAAGGCGAAGTGCTCCTTGTATCTCCCATGCGGAGAGCAATAGGGCCATGGCACTGTGTAGACTCGCAGTTTCCAGCTGTTGACAACCTTGCACGTCTGATGTGTCAAGGCGAAGTGCTCCTTGTATCACCCATGCGGAGAGCAATAGTTACCGCAGCAGCGGCAACAATGTCGTGGTCTTCTTTGTTGGTTGTCGCCCATTGAGGGTGTTCTCAAAGTGTCCTGAATTCATTCATTTCTGTGGGCTTACATGATGCGATTGACTGTTTTAAGGGGTCTCCTCACGAGTGCTTTGATCATTATTACGTAGCTGAAAATAGCCTTTCTGGGAAAGTTAGACTGCAGTGCTACGCTTTCCTTTGGGAACCCCTAGCCATAGTGGTGTGCTCCTCGTGTACTGTCAATGATGCAAGTGGGCGCATATTTAGAGGGCTTCCTAGCCAATCAAGTGCTCATGGAAGAGGCGAAGTCCTGTAATGCCCAACAGTTTCTAGCACTAATGGTGATCTTACTCTATAAAAAGACTTAAATCTTGTAACTGGTGTTGCACATGGAGGATGCCTTTAAACTTGTATAAATGTAAGTCTATATTCTTCAGCTGTAAGAAAACAAATATTACATTCGATTACTTTGCAAGTAACTTCCACTTGTCGTGGTCATCTCTGTATAAACACCCGAGCGTTCATCTCGCATCTGATCTCCCAAGGGCAACACATGTAACCTACATATCTTGCAAACACATCAAAAAGGCTCGGGTACTTGCGTCGAAACCTATGAAATGGTCCAGATAGCCTTATAAATACCTCGGCGTTCATCTCGTATCTAATCTCTCGTGGGTGACTTATGTGACGTGCACGTCTTGCAAACACATCAAAAAGACTCGGATACTTGTGCTGAAACCTACAAAATGCCCCAGAATGCCTTTGCAAGCAGGCTTATCGGACATTTTCTCGCCCAAAGTTGGACTTTGCCTCTCCCGTATGGCCTCCTTTCCAAGCATGCCTTACTAAATTGGTCGAAGCTTTGCAAGATGGGGCGTCATGATTCGTTTTGCACAAATATAGTCTTCTCATAGTATGGCGCAGTCTAGAAACATGTTGCATGGTCACCTTCCTGTCCTTGCTTCAAAAATACATTTATGCACCTAGGACACCACCGTTCCCGCTTAGTCTCGTTGCACGTGTCACAACAATGCCGCAATCAACAAGCATTGCACGCACCTTTGGCTAAATTAAGTCCCTCAATTCATCAATGTTGCCTTATTCTATAGAACTCTGGAATGACCTTCCCAACATCATTGCATGCTTAACTGATCATGACACTTTCTTCAACCGATTATTTGTCTTTTTATTTTATTTATTTATTTAAATACCTTAAGAGCCCAGAAGGCATTACATAAGAGGGGAGATACATACAGGAGGTTACTACAGCAACAGTAAAACACGTCAGGGAGTAATACTGGTAATCCAAGTGGCTAATAGCACAAGCAACATTACTAATAACACAGTAATAAACACAGTAAGCGGTATGCCATATCAGGAAACATATTTCAACAAATAGCAATAAACATTCTCTACGCATACATTACACATTAAATGTCAATGGTGGTTACAAATTATTTTCGACTTCTAAGTAAGTTAGTAATAAAGATCGGAAAAGAGAGGGTTCTGTGATAGCGACGACGTTTAAGGGTAGTGCGTTCTACCCATTTATGGATAACTCGTTTAGCATTGTATAAGGTGCCTGGTTTTGTTACTGTTTCTGTTGGTTGTGGCTTGTTACTGTCATTTTTGTTGCTATTTCTTGCCCTTTAGGCAGTTTTTGCTGGTACTCCTAGTGTATCATTAAATGTGGCACTGGTTTCCACAATGCCTCGTTTATTTCTGCATATTTTTAAATTTTATTATCCATATTGGGGCCTGCTAGGGGACTTTGAATTAATAAATAAACATGTGCCAGGCCATCTCCCACATGTCAAAATCTGCATTCTTCAACAGTCATTCTGAGTAGATAGTTCTGCCCCATTGTGTTCCTGATGCTTGCTTCGATGCAATGCAAAGCGCATAGCAGACAATGGAAGAATGCATCTGTGATGTCGTGTGCGTGGAAAGCATGTGCTGTTGCAGCACATGTGGGGTGCATGTGTGTTGGTTCCCTGCTGCCAGTCTGATAGCACTGGATGCCATGTGCTCCAGTGTTCCTTCCAAGTGTGATAAAGATGCGTAGTACGTCCATTTGCTTCCCCTTTGGAAAATTTCTGCATATGCCCATAGGTGTCCACTATGCTTCCATTAACACCATTAAGCACACATCTAGCTTTAAAATAAAAGAACACCACAGCTCAATATTAAGCTTTTTTTTTTTTTTTTTTTTGCCTGGTGGAAATGGCATGTCCAACCAGTCTTCTTTGTTCTGCTCGTGCTTTGCAACAAGCCCCGACTGCTACTCTGCACTTAAAGTGTCTGTATGAAAAATGTATTGGATACATGTGTGTTGACGTGGCCTTAAGCAAGACATGTCCACACATTTCACATGCGTACATGTAGTAACTTACAGCCCTGTTCTAATTTTCATGCTGTCATTTTTTGTGTATGTAAAGAGCATGCTTTGTGATGCACTCTCACAGTCTTTGCTAATCATGTTTTCTATACATGTCTGCTCTTGCCAGATCTTCATAAACAATGAGTTTGTCAACAGTGCCAGCAACAAGACATTCCCAGCACTCAATCCAGCTAACGGTGCAGTAATCGCAGATGTTCAAGAAGGTGATAAGGTACGTAGGCAAAGCTGGTCATTTTAGTATTGTGTGCAATTTATGCAAGTGACTCTGTTA
Source organism: Haemaphysalis longicornis (assembly GCF_048455015.1). Classification (NCBI taxonomy): domain Eukaryota; kingdom Metazoa; phylum Arthropoda; class Arachnida; order Ixodida; family Ixodidae; genus Haemaphysalis; species Haemaphysalis longicornis. The sequence continues at coordinate 361,720,013 of NW_027526203.1, read as the reverse complement.
TTTTAAAAGCGTTCTCAACATATCTGCCATGAAAGTTTGAGAGAACACGTCAAGCTTTTGACCTCATTGTGGTCCCAAAAGTCATCCTTGCCTGCAATTAATTAAACCTCATGTAATTTTTAATGTAATTGCAACTTTCATTGCTAGAAAAGTGATAGAATATTATGTATACGAGCAACCAAGCCTTGATACCGATGGATGCTTTTGTGGTGCTGCTGTGCTAATTAGGGCTTTGAAAGATCTTGTAGTGAATGTTATTAAATGATTCTACATTTTCTATTTTGTTTAGCTCGATGTCGACAAAGCAGTGAATGCAGCCAAGGAAGCCTTCAAACTGGGCTCGCCATGGCGCACACTGGATGCCTCGAAAAGGGGCCTCCTGCTGAACAAGTTTGCTGATTTGCTCGAGCGAGACAAGGAGTACCTGGCTGTAGGTTGAAGCTGATTTGAATTATCCAAATCTTGTAATAAGCATAACACTAGGCTTTTCTGTGTCAAAACTTGGCAGCACATTACCATGCTTATTTACTGCTTTCTGAACTCTGTTCTCAAGTTAAATTTATTTTATATGCACCCCGTTTTTGAATCATTTCAAGCACTTGTAAATCTGGATATCGAGTTTTCATGTATTCAAATACTAAAAAGTACTGAAAGTTGTGGGATATCGTGGGGGTTCTTGGGGGTGACCTAGCCAGTACTCCGGCGTAGGCCACCACGCTAGCTCCCGGCGTGTCAACCACGCGGGCTCTCGAGCCTACAGCAGCCCAACGAGATCCGCCAATATGAGAACACAGTAGACAGTAGTGCCGAAGCACAGCCTTTTATTTGGGAACTCCCAAAGCATGCGAGCACAAGGCTCGGCGGTGTTCATGAATCACGCCACCCGGGTCGTGATCGCGAATGGGAGGCAGGCACTCGCAGCCCGCAACAAACAATAGTTCCCACCTGAGATAAATGTCCACTGTCACTTGCCGCGCTGTTCCACCGATCCTGCCCTGACTGGGCCTCCGGCGAGACTCTCTCCGTCTTCCGCGCGCACACGTTCGTGTCGCCTGCGCGCCTATGCCCTGCAGGTGGTGCCTTCTCTCGGGGGCCGCCGACGAACCAGTGGAGCGCTATACAGGTGTCAGCGCATTGCATTTCTCCCAAAGCGTGCGCCGGCTCAGTATCGCGGGCCGCAGTTCTCCACGATTCCCACAAAGTGGAAGAGGGAACTTTAATGAGAAACTTTCACACCTGTGCTGTCTGCCACCATGCGTTGTAGTAATTCACACTTGACCATTGCTATTGACATCGTGTTCATGCAGTCTAGAAGCTTTTGGGGGCATGTACTGCTGGCAGAAGCATTTGAACTTTGTAGGATAAAAGTTGGTTGCATGAGTTGATTGCTCAGTGGCAGGGTCAGTGAAAATTGTCACGTGCTCATTCCTGCTCAAAGCTTATGATTTGTATTCGTATTCTTAATTCTAAATTTTTATTTATTTGTGATGGCCCCACTCCCGTCCTTATCTCTTCTGTTCCTTTTGCACAAATGTCCTTACCGTTGCTAACCTTCCTCTGGGACTTCTAGGTGTACACCCCACCCATTTAGATATGCATAAACACTTTCACATTATACGACGATATGCCATACAAATGGTTTCTTACCCACAGCCTGCAGTTGCTTCATCTTGATGTCTGTTGTATAGCTCCATTGTTTAACAACTTGCTCAGGCTAACTCGCGCACTGCCCATGGTGTTATCTGAAAAGTGTGCCTTGATCATGTCTTCTTTTCACGCGTTTGTAGAAAATGGCTTTTGTAGAAATTTTCTTCATACCAATCCACGTCACTTGTTTATTTTGTTTATTTTTGGAATTAGTTACTCCTTGCTCCTCCCTAACATTCTTGTATTGTGTTGTGAGCTATTCTGTCTAGTGGTGCGCAAACAGTATTCGAAAGCCGGATACTTCGCAAATAGCATCTGCTATTCAAGGTTCAGTAGCGCACCTCTGTTTGAAGCGTTTGATGTTTTCCGAATATTGTCAAACTATGAATATTAGAGCAACAAAAGTTGGCTTTGCCCACGGCACGCACATTTTTGCAAATTTTCCATACGGCATGTGCACTTCGGTTAAATTTCCCAAGCGCAACACCACAGCTGCGTGCAAGAAAGCCCAACACATGTGAACCTTACACAAAATTGCAAAAATAGAGTATGTTAGCTGAAGTGTAGTGCTTGCATGTGAAATTTAAAAGCCGACAGAAGTATTTTTGTCGATATTGTGAACTAGTGGGTAAACACTGAATTGCTACCTGTTGGCTATACAGTTGAAACTCTATTTTACGAATTTCCCGATTTAACGAACAAATTTGGATTCTCCCCGTCGTTGCCCATACGCTTAATGCTTTTACGAACTCAAAATAACGAAACAAACTTTGCCGCCAAACCCGATTTAACGAAGCATTCCGGGAAAAAAGATGCATAGAAAGAGTTTCTTCCCAAATTTATGGCATCTAGAATGTTTGGCAGTGTGCTGCCAACGCAGTGCGAGCACACAGTGTGCTGTTCGCTTGTGTCCACAAGCCCGCAACACGAGCAGGAAGAGGCATCGCCCAGTTGTTGGGAAGAGCTTCGTCCGCGGGACAAGGTGGCCGCAGATCAGAACTTTGACGACTTCGTGAACGCCGACGCAGATGCACACATTGACACAAGAAAAGTTCTCGATGACGAGGAGATCGTGCAACTTGTTTCCGGCGCAAAAGAGGAGTCTGAACATGCGTATGATCCGGATACTGTCTAAGATCCCGAGAGCACATCGAGCTAGGTGATGAACGCTGTCGACCTTCTGAGGCGGTTTGCTGGGGCACACGAGGGCATCGAGGACGCTTTGACTTCACTGGCCAGCTACGAGAAGTGTGTGCTCACGCTGCTGACGAAGGGCACGCAGGCGAAAATCACAAGCTTTTTCTCGAGGCAATAAATTTGCCATTTTCTCGAACGAACTTTGTCGTTCTCTTGATTTTACGAAGTTCCCGATTTAACGAAATAATTTGCGGGTCCCGGTGACTTTGTTAAATCGAGGTTCAACTGTAGTACTTGGAGAGAGATACCCAGTCACATCAGCTACTAACATTGCCCCACAAGCACCTGCTTTCAGCGGCTAGAGGAACTGTAACTGGCTGGAGATAGTTCTTGAATTCAATACATGCTGGGAGAATTCGCATTTTTCCGTGACAATATCTGCCAAGATTTTGTTGCACTGCTCAGACACCTTGTCGTAGCCATTTCTTGGTAATATTTTGAGCACTATACACGCTTGCATATTTATGTACAGTCAAACCTCGTTAATTTGAACTCGCTTAATTCGAACATCTGGTTTATTCGAACTGACGCTGCAGTGCGGGAAAAGTTGTGTATTCAAATAGCCGTCGTTAATGCGAACTTCTTTTAATTCAAACAAATTTTCGGGCCCCTTCAAGTTCGAATTAACGTGGTTCGACTGTACTGAAGTCCTGACCACCCAAATTAACCTTTTTTTTGCACAGCTATGTTTATAAACATTACATACACTAAAGCAAGGATATTGTTATTCAAAGATATTTAATTTCATTTTGTCAGTTGTTTTTCATATTTGAAAATATTGTATTCATATATGTCAATTTTTACCATTTGTATTCAATTCACAGTATATAATTTTACATTCACACAAATCTACTTCTAGCCTCAATGCAACATTGTAGAGCCTCTTAGCAGCAGTCACGGCATGTGGGAGGACTTCTGTCAATATGTTGAGATTTTGTGAAGCTAGAGTGACTTTGAAGGAAACTTTGACATGTTCACTCCGTGGCACTCGCAGAGCCTTGAAGTCCTGAATAATGGAAAGCCGTATGCAGAGGCTTTGTTTGACATGGACTGCTCCATTGACTGCATCCGTTACTATGCTGGGTGGAGTGACAAAATCCATGGGAAGACTATCCCCATCGGTAAGTGTTGTAGCCGTGTGGTAAATTTTCCTTTCCATGTAATCGTGTATCGTGATGCACACCTGACCATACAAGCAAAACAACTGAATAGTGTTTGAATTGAACGCTTGCACATGGCAGCCACGCCAGCTGCTTGCACCATCCTTCATAGTGAGCAACACGCAAGTGCGCAAGTAGGTCAGTGTTGGCACGAGGTGTGATCACAGATGTTAGCTAGCTAGGTGCTGGTAGAGGTTATGGTGTGCGTAGAAATTGAAGTAATCAGTGTTCTTGCAATGTTTATTAGGGGCATAGCAGTTTGAAACCTCAGGAGAGAAGTCCTTGTATCTGTTCAATAGGCAGTACTGGGGATCATGTAGGGAACCCAGGGAATTACCCTTAGAAAATGAACTTGCGTGATGGCTCTGTAGGTAAGGACACTTTCGTACTTCCTATACCTCTCCCCAAACTGTGCATAATAAAAGTGCATTGGTAAATTTCTATTTCAGATGGTAACCATATCAGCTTCACGCGACACGAACCAGTTGGGGTGTGTGGCCAAATCATACCGGTAAGTTTGCGCAAACTGCGCAAAATTGGACATAAAACGCTATGTTCAAATTTTTTTTGTTTTGTTTTTTGTCAACAGGATTGTACTTGCCTTTGAGTGCATACTGGGCCGAGCATAGTCGCTGTCTCTCTCGAGTTGGACCCTTTCGGGCAGTGAATTCTCGATGCATGTTGACTTAGTGCACGGAGCCTGATGGTTGTCACCTTGTGCTCAAAGTGTTTGGCATATGCCGAGAGGAAGCATTTGTCCCGTCAGCTGAGAACTTGACCTTGTCTTCTGTGGGAAAGTGTGCTCCATTACGCAGAAGCCTTGTTTTCTGCACTGCAGTGGAACTACCCCGTGCTCATGGTCTGCTGGAAGCTAGGGCCTGCCCTGTGCACAGGGAACGTGGTGGTACTAAAGCCCGCCGAGCAGACTCCCCTGACGGCCCTGTACTGTGCGAGCCTGATCAAGGAGGCTGGCTTCCCACCAGGGGTTGTCAACGTGATTCCGGGCTATGGCCCCACAGCAGGAGCGGCCATTGCCAGCCACCCGCACGTTGACAAGGTGGCCTTCACCGGCTCCACTGAGGTACGCACCTTGCACACATCAGGGTATGCATTTCGTGTCCGCTAGTCCTTACTTGGGTACCCCATGAGCCCCCCCCCCCCCCTTCTGCACAGTGGCAGTAAGTGTCTCTTAGCTGACCAGAAATTCGCCCCGTTTGAGTCCTTCCTGCATGCTTCCTTACATCAAGCGTCTGCAAGAGCAGACATTGAAGTTGTTTCGCAGCACGTGCCTAATCTTAAATGCACAATTAGCAGCCTTTTCATTGTAGCAATAAGCAACTTTGGTGCAGTGGTGGAAGCATTTGGTGTGTGCACGGACACATTCAGTACATATTTTTAAGCAGGTCCTTCTTTCCCAACCTGCTGAACATGAGCACACATAGTGCCCAATTGTGAGGCATGCCCATTAAATCTTGCGAGCACTTTTTCTGCCTGAGCCAACTAAAGACAGCATGTGCTCTAATATGCTAATTTTCAGAAGACATGTACAACCAACAGCTTTTTTTTTTTTTTTTTTTTGCGCCTCATTTATGAGCCAGCAATTTCCTGTATATTCTTTACTGGAACAATTGCACCGTTGTGGATACGGCCATTGCTCATTGTTTTATTGAACCGGTTTGATGAGCATTATATTAGTATTCGTGAAAATGTACTGGGCAGCTTGATTGCGAGCTGTCTGGCTGATCCTTACACCCCAGGAAAAGAACTCTGCACACCATGTGTGGTAGTTTTGTGCTGCACAAAGCCCCCATTCTACCTTCACATCGTTGTCCAGTGGTGATGGAAATCTAACGAAGCTGGGCAATGGCCAAGATAACATCTGTTACATGTGCAGATAAATGCGGTGGGGGGAATCGGTGCAGACCTCTTTCCCTGCAATGCACACATTCCCTTCTCACAGAAATGTCTATGCATTTTACTGTTCATGAACCATCTCTCTAATTAATTTATTAAGTAGTAAAAACCTGACATTACAGTAGGTGGTTTCTAAAGAATAAGCGAGACTGTCTGTATGTTAGTGTATGCCAAGACTCTAGCAAATGCGCAAAGTGGAAGCTCTGGTAGTAGCACTACTGCACTATAAAAAACAAGTTCTGAACGTCAACAGCCTTTTGAAAGGGTTCAGTGTTCTATGTTACTCCTTAAGAGTTTTGCGTGGTACAGTCGTGCACAATGTTTCAATGTGCAATTTCAATGTTTCCTACTGTAAATGGTACATTAGAAGCAATGAACGATGTGAGCTTCAGAGTGGCGTGAAACCGCCTTTGCATTGCATTTCAGGTGGGAAAACTTATCCAGGAAGCAGCGGGAAAATCTAACACCAAACGAGTCACCCTGGAAATGGGAGGCAAAAGCCCACTAGTTGTCTTTGATGATGTTGACTGTAAGTGTTTTTCCAAGTTAATTTTTAGCATAAGCTTATCTAGTGGGTTCCATGGTGATATTTTTGGAATAGAGCCTAAAAGCGAAAGCACCCATGCATAGGGATATTGGTGCACGTTGAAGATCCTTGGGTAGTCTAAACTTATCCATAGCCCTTCACTACGCCACGTCTCGTAGCCCAAGGGTAGCTTTGGTGCGTTAAACCCCATAATTTCTTTTTATTTTAAGACCTAAAGTGTAGTTTGAGCGTGAGGTACAGAAACACATCGTATGATAGGAGTGGCACTACAGTTGGTCTTCACTGTCCAAATTTCAGTCGCTCACACGCTTTCGCATTTTCATCTCGTGTAAGAAGATGCTTAGCGATCTCTGCAACCTTTGCTTGAGACCTGGGATTGGGGGCTGATGTCCTAAAACAGAATGCAGTACATGTGCATGTGCATCTTTTCGCACACAATTTTCACTTCAGACTTCTGTAGTGGTTCCTTGAAGCAAGGCACAAGGATTTTTGGATTGTGCTGTTAAGATGTCTCACAAATTGAGAAGTAGCCGTAGGAGAGCAAATCCTCCTTCAAAAATGTCTTCGATGCCCAGCACTCGCCAGCAGAAGCAAAGAGAGCGAGTCAGTCCTGAATTGTACAAAACAATCTTTACATAATTAGGCAAAATACTTGCTGTTCTGTCTTTTGCTGTCCAACTAGGGAAATAACCAGACTAACCGTGGCGCACTGCCTTCTTAAATACCATTTTTGTAGAGTTGCTTGAATGTTAATTCTTCTCGTGGCCGTCTTGAGTCCCACATTGTCAGTGTGGAACTTCTTTGCCACGAGCACCTGGAATTGTCGGTAGCGTATAGTCTGCCTCTGGCGGGAGAGGCGTGTCGTTGCACTTGTGGTTTTCTTACTTTACAGTGCCAGCTGTTACTTTTTCTCCCCTTACTGGGGGCCAGCTGTTGACCATTATGTCCTTTCTTTTTGCAATCTCCACTTCTGGCGCGTTCACAAAAGTACGAGCATCTCCTGACCACATTGCATAACTGTGTTGGCACGATGTTTGCATTTTTGTGGGTCTCGAGTAAAATGGTCTAGGTAGTATATAGTGTTGTATCATCTTGTACGGAAGCAAGCAATTCTTACTTCATCTCTTGTGCCTGACATAATGAACACATTTAATATACCTGACTGAACTGGGCTCTTCAGGCATGAACATTGAGGGGAGACTGACAAGAATAGTTTATTAATGACATCGGGAAACTGGTGGAACAAAAATTCTACGTGCACATTAAGCTTCTTGTAAGCATGTCTGATCTATTTCTGCCCAGGCATTGCTGGATCCTCAACTTCTTTTTGTTTTCAGCTTCCACTTCCCTATTAGTCCAAGCATCCATTATCACTCTCTCATGTATGCAACATTTGTCACGAGTTCTCCCTTGCTTGGTGGCTGTGACTTGTTTGCTGCTTTTGGACAAAATAAATTTGCCTGCCTTTGGTTGATATGGTTCTGTAGAGGTGTTGATGCCACGGAAATGTTGCTTTCAAGACTTGGCTCCCATACACTTGCACAAGGACACTGCATGTGCTTTCATACCCTTTTATAGGTGCATCGTCAGTTTTGCCGCTCTTTGATCACACATGCCCTTGCACAATTAATATCAATATAGTACTGTAAGCACATTGTAGTTTTTTACTTTTTTTGCGCGTGTTCATATTTGTCTGCTGTGCTCACCATCAGGTCCAGAACCAGAGGGTTTCAACTAGTATGTCCAGATGAGGGAATCCATGTAATAGATTCCCTTCACTGTGTTATACAAGCTTAAAGGAGCCATGAAGAGAAAATGCAAGTTGGTTTTATTCGAAAGATTTCGTGTTTTATAGTGCCCCCAGCGCTTGTCCGGATACAAACGGTGCTTTATTCACTGAGAAATTAAACAATTTAGGTTAAAATTTTGATTTTCCCGCTCAATCGTGCGTTTTCGTGGTCCCAAGTGACATCACGGGAACCGACCGCTCTGCAGCCTAGAGTACCTTCACGCATCCGCCGTACAGGGTAGAGACACGTAACGCTGGCGCCGCCATGTTCGGTTGCTCGCTCGCCGCCGAAGCAAGTCATTGTGTCAAAACCGCGCTAAAATTATCGCCGCAACGCGGTTTACTGAAGAAGTTTGAATCATATTGTCTGTTTCGCGTTGCTAGGTCTCGTGGGAAACGAAAAGAATAACGCGTTGAGCCCGTTGGCCCAATTGCGGCGGCACGGGACCGTTCAAAGGTTGTCTCCACCCTGTAGCGGTGTTGGTTTGTTCCCGCGTTTCTATACGTTCCGTAACCTAGATGGCGCCACCATACCGTGGCAAGCGTTTGGTTTGTTTTTGCCCGCATTTAAACCTGGCTTGTTTTTGTTCTGGGAGAAAATATTCGTTCCCTGAAACAGTGCTCGCTCGACAAATGGGGTCACGTAAGACACTGTTGCTTGCGTCAATCGGCCAGTGTCGTCTGAGACAACCCCAAGCCCCGTAGTGCTGTGCAGCTAAACCAAAGCATGCTGTGCGCAGTACGAACAGCAGAACGCATCAGTACTTCTATGTTTACATGTGCTTTCGTAACTTCCACTGTTTGTCCCATCATTCCTATTGCTTTGTAAAGAATGTGCCCTAAATTTAAGCGCAAATCGCTCGTTCGTCTAGTTTGTAAGCTCTACCTAATTTGCGTCTGCTTCTGCCAGCCTCCGCCAATCGCAGAGCTTAGCCCATGTGACATCACAGGTTCTGTTGCGGGAAATGAGCTGGTGGGTCGCATGACCATTCCCGTTTTTCCTAATTATGTAGCTTATTTGAGCGAAGTTTACGTTAAAAGTGGTGTCAGTATGATTCTAACGAGACAATCTTTTGAATGAACCAAACTTGTGTTTTCTTTTCATGGCTCCTTTAACGGGCAGGGCAGAGGCATTAAGAATTAAACTTTGCACAATGGCATGCACAACCAAAAGGCCAAATTTTTTTTAAAGCTTAGCGCTTAACAGAGGCAGAACTGAAAAAAAGCATTACTCTTCTCCTGACCAGTTTCCTTTTAACTGTTTGACTGACATTGATGGATCACCCATTTAAAATTTACTCTACCTCACACTATGGTAGGTTTACATTTAATATTCATGATAAAAAAAAATGGATAGTAATATTAATACCCGCTGCGGTTGCTCAGTGGCTAAGGCGTTGTGCTGCTGAGCACGAGGACGTGGGTTCGATTCCCGGCCACGGTGGCCGCTTTTCTGATGGAGGCGAAAAGCAAAAACACCCGTGTGTACGAGATTTCAGCGAATCCGGAGCCCTGCGTCGGTGCGTTAAACCCTACAATCAAATCAGTAACAATATTAATGTGGTTAGAATGCCATGAAAAATATCATGCAAACCACAGGCTTCTCTGTGACTTGACCTAAATTAAATTCAGCTTTACTTTTTTATTCGCATTAAAAAGCTATCGCACACTGTCATTTGGATTAGCTTGCTGCTTGCTGTATGCAGTGGACGAACAGGTGATTTACATGCTTGCAAGTGTATGAAAAGCCACAGTGCGCTCAGTGACTGCATTGTAGAATGATGACCAATTTCCCAAACTTGATCAGTCAACACAATTCCTAATAAAAACAACTCCTGAAGATAAATGGTAGCCTAAGATAAAGGTTATTGGTGGCAGTACATGGCTTTGTTGTTCCAATATCCGTATTTATGTATTACATTTCGTTTATCAAAACCCTTGAGACAAAAAAAAAAGTCCTCCCAAGACACAAACTGCAACTGAAAACTATGCAGTATCAAGATCTAGGCATGCGGGTGGAAAAGTAGTTCCGATTGGTGCATGCTCACATTGGCGGACTGGCCAATGCGTTATTAACACATGCAGTGGACGAGGCTGTGGAGATAGCCCACGGAGCTGTGTTTGCCAACATGGGCCAGTGTTGCTGTGCTGGCACCCGCACCTTTGTGCAAGAGGGCATCTACAAGGACTTTGTGGCCAAGGCTAAGCAGATGGCCAAGGCACGTGTGGTTGGCGACCCGTTCGATGAGAAGACTGTGCAGGGGCCTCAGGTGAGCGGTGCCAGAGCACAAAACGCCACACTTTTTCTCCCAAACAGCTTGAGGTGCAAGTGCGAAGGGAGATCAACACAGGCCAAGAGATGCTCGCCTGCCTCTTTTTCAAGAACATGGGGGTGCATGTGGGGCTGTTTCCAGTGCTACTGTAATTGTGAGTTAAACATACTATTACAGTGGTAAGAGGCTGGAACTGGTTCTGAAAGGGCTACATATTTGTCCCTTTGATTAAAGGTGCAGAAAGTGCAGACAACGCCATTGACATGGTCACAAAAATACCGAGGGTTGCCAAACTGGGCAGGCCACAAATTGAACATGCTATAAACTGAGGTTGTAGTGGAACTTGCAGAAGTACTAGCACCAAAATTGAGGATAATTTGCTTCATGAACACCTACTGTATAAACCTGTGCAAGGAAGTGAATGTTCTAGGTGCAGCCTGTGCATTAATTAAAAGAAAAAATTTGCACCTGCACTGTTTGATAACCTGTAAAGCATTACTTCAATGTACGCATTTCCCTTTCCCTGTTGGCCACAGCTCTGCGGGTGTGCAGCCTATGCACAGCTTGGCACATTGACCCCACCCCTCCCCCCCTGTCCGGCTGCAAGCGATGCTTTATTCACCGAAAAATTTAACAATTTAAGCCATCATTTTGATTCTCCCGTTGAGTCGTGTGTTTCATGACGTCTGCGATGACGTATCCAGGGCAAGTACTGAAACGAACGTAAGTATGCAGACTCTGGCTGCAGCGAAAGTCAGCATGCCTCTTTTGCTGTCAGTCCTCCTAGATGGCGCCATACAACTCAGGGCCGCTGTGCACCCTCGCTTTGTTTTTGACCAGATTTGTGCCTGGATAATGTTTGTTACGGTTGATAGTACTTGTTTTGTGAAACATTGGCCATGCTCGACAAACAGTCACGGTAGACAATGTTGCCTATGCCAGTTAGCCAGTGTAGCTCAACGCGCCGAATGGCTGTGAGCCGTTAACTTGTTTCCTTAACTCCTGAAGGTCACACTTGTCAAGTATTTACGTTTTCCAGGTGTGACCTTTTTAAAAAAAATTATGAAATGAAAATCGTTTGCACATTTCGAGTGTGAGCCTTTGCCGTTGCGTAGTGGATCTCTCTTGCAGCCTGATTGCTCCTATGAAGTCTCGGCGAGGAAAGGGCAGTCGTTTCATATCGCCTGCAAGCTGCCGAGAATGACATTTCGTTTAGTCGGCCTTGCATTCTGCTTGTGCTACCAGCCGCAACATACCACTGCTACATTGGTTCTCATTTCTTTTCCCTGTTGCGACTACAGAGAGAGTGTTGATAGCGCTTTGATTGGCCTGGAGGAAAAAATGCAGGAGGGGGTGTGAAGTTGATGGTAAGCCAAAGAAAAATGTCTGAAAGGCATTGACTGCGCAGTGTCAACAACAGATGCTTGAACAGTTTCTTCGTGAACTGGCAACCGTTATTTTTTCAGTTCATTTCCGGTTTCGGTTCATCATGCTCCAAAAATAACTGTTTGGGTTCAGTTCTGCCAAAAATACCGGTTCAGTTCCGGTTTTCAGTTCGGGTTCAACACCCTGGTATTGCCACACTACGTCTCACAGCTGGTGCTTGCTTTCTCCTCTTCCCACTCTCAACATAAATCTCGTACCTCCCCTCCTCTAGTGATGCATAGACAAGGAGGGGTGCTGCTGAGCAAAAAATGGTACTAGAGATGCCGGTCAAACAGGTTAGGGGAAGCGCCATGGCGGAATGTGGTTTTGCAAAGGGAAAACTTTTTTGGGAATGGGAAAGCTTTTGAACTTAGGACCACCACCTGTCTAAAGCAGTCTCTCTATCAACAGAGCTGCCAGGAGGCGGCCCGTTTGTAGTGCCAATGTAGTGTAGACAACTCGTTGAGGGACGTGTTAGATGAATGGGAAGCCTCTAGGGCACGGGCTCCAAGAAAAACACCAATAAAAAATTTCTGGCCAAGGTCACGAGCAGCAACATGTTTGAACTGTTCCGTGCCAGAAAATGTTTGCTTTCTTGCACACAAGTTTCACAGGTATGACAACAAATCTTTTTGCTGTGACCTCGCCTCCCTTTCTCCCCTCTCAACACAAGACACAAAGGTTTACTGTCGCAGCTGTTTGCAGAACTACGGGCACTTTCTATTTTTGAAGCATCGCTCACTGTGTTGTGCACGCCCCTGGGTTTTCTTTCTTGCTTGGCCAGATCGACAAGGAGCAGTACTCCAAGATTCTGGACCTGCTCAAGTCTGGCAAGGAGCAGGGGGCCAAGGTGGAGTGTGGCGGGGACGCTGTGCCAGGCAGCCGGGGCCTCTTCATCCAGCCCACCGTGTTCTCTGATGTGCGGGACGACATGCGTATCGCACGCGAGGAGATTTTTGGCCCTGTCCAGCAAATCCTCAAGTTCAAAACGCTGGAGGAAGTGGTCGAGCGCTGCAACAACACTTCCTATGGACTGGGCGCTGGAGTGCTGACCAAGGACATAGACAAGGCCATGATGTTTGCCCAGGCCGTGCAGGCTGGCTCGGTTTGGTAAGCATCCCTTCTATTACCTCCATTTCCCCAATGTCATAAGCAAATTCCTTATCGCTCGTCTCGAGGGCACATTGTTACTGCAATGAATTGGTATTCTCCATGGTGTGTTCTTGTATGGCTGCCTAATGCTGCTGTCTCGGTTCGCTCTCACTTGGCATTGGCAACAATAGATACAGGGTGTGTACTTGAATCAGCACAAAGAATGGGGTGGTAACAATGCATAGCACGTATGCAGCTGAACAATTCTTCATGCAGGATCAACTGCTACGACGCAACAACGCCACAGACACCATTTGGGGGCTTCAAGATGTCTGGCCAAGGCCGTGAATTGTAAGCAACTTTGTCGCTGAAATGCCATTTTATGCACTGAAAAGGTATTTATGCACATAATTGTTTCAATTTCAGGGGGTATGCTGGCATCAACGAGTATGTCGAAATCAAAACGGTGAGCAATGAATCTGATTTTGAAAACGCAATTTTAGTTCAGAACTCTGCTGATGTGTATTCATTAACTAATGCATTTAATTGGGTTAACACCACTGCGGTACAGAAGGCGGTAGTGGAAACTATGTAATATAAGAGCTATGTAAATGCAAAAAAAAAAAAGCTTGTTAGCTATTCCTCGTTACTAGAATTCCTTACTGAATAAACTGAATGAATTTATGGTCTTCTTTCACTAACCTTAACTTGTTTTCGTCTCCAATTGGTTTCCAGATCACCATGAAAGTCCCACAGAAGAACTCCTAATTTCTCAAGACATGAGGGGGAGCTGCAATGAAGTCACAAAGACCTTACAATTGAATTGGCACTTCCATGTTTAGGTAACAACTGTAGAGTACGCTGCCTCTAGCAGAAGTTTTTTGTATCTGTTTACAGCTCAGTAAACTTTCTACTTGTTGTAAGCCTTTCTTTTTTTAACAGCATCACCATATTTATTACAAGGCTTCCCAACTTCTGGATGGCCGGGCCATTGGGAATAAACTCTAGGAAGGAAAGACAACATAAGTAGAGAAAAAGTTTATAAATGTTCGCAGTACACAAAAAAAGGGCAGTTGCAAAATGTCGTCACAGGGCCGCAACATGGTGCTTGATGTGGTCTTCAATGAATGAGGCAATGAAGAAGTAGCTGTGGTCATAGCCCTGCACAACACAGAAAAAGATGTCTGCACTCATTTTTTTTGCCTGGAATTATGGGGCCACCTTCTCTATCATGCTAGGTGGGAATGCTTCTATCATGCTAGCTGGCTCACAGCCATTGAGCAAGTATAATGGGGACGAGCCTGCAGTATCGTGATAGGACGAATTGTAAGCGAACGTAAGGTAAGGTAACACCGTCCCAGGCGCGATGTTCGTCGGAGACGTAGATAGACAACATGTCTGTAAGCAGTCTGTTGAGTCTCTCTGTGAAACCATTTGTCCGTAGGTGGTAAGGCATTTATGACCTTGTGTTGAGTATGAATGAAGAACATCCTCAACAACTCGCCATGCTGGCAAGGTGCACCATGATGGAGCATGATTGGCAACGTCGGATGTGCAGCTGGTGGGAAGAGCACAGGTAATGTCTTACCACGTCGTGTAATCAGTGGCGACTGCTATTCACTTCTTGCCAGAGGGAGGTTCTGGGAAGGGACCAAGCAGACTGACACCGATACAACCACAACAAAGTTCAGGGGGGATGTCCAATGGTTGCAGGAGAACTGGTGGTGACTCAGTAGGCTTCTTATGGCGTTTGCAAAGGCTGCACGTCACCCCATAGCGTCGGACAGAACGGTAAAGTCTGGGCCAGAAAAACCAATGACACACATGGTCGTAGGTGCGGGAATCACCAGGGTGGCCAGCAGTGGGAAGGTCATGAAGTTGTTTCAGGATGTCTAAACGTAGGTGGTCAGGGATGCGTATATGCGTTTTCTAGTCAGCAGAGCCAGCCATCATCTGAGCTTGCTATGGGTTTATATTACAGCAGAAACCTACCTAAAGCACACAAAACCACGTGAACTTTAAAAAAAAAAAAGTAACAGGATTTGATCCTGGGTTTGGATGTTCGCTATGCAGGAGTGGAACCATGAGACCAAATGGTTCTAAGCGATACTGAGGGCCAAAAGCGAGTGGATATAGCTTCAAACATACCCCTAGACCGCACCATGCGTCATTCGGCTGTGCTGACTACGAAACGCCTATACGCGTCACAGACAATAAGTAGCAGGTCCAGGCCATCTGGACGGAGATTCTGGAGGTAAAGGACGTCGCTCTTTAATTGAAACAGATGCGTGGAGGGTGCAGGAGAGCCGGTGTTTAGACTGTCAATGATGGATTTCAAAGAGGGATCACAGTGCTGCTCATCACTGATGTGGAGCAAGCCCGAAATGGAGACCAAGCTGGAATTTGAGTTTCGGGAGGGCCAACCAGATAACGAGAGAGAGACAGTCGACATCATGACGACGGCGACCAGACTTATAGACAACGGAGAAGAAATTGTCTTCAAGGCAACGACCCAAGTGTCCTGTGGGATCTTTCAACAGGGAGAGCCAACATAACGCATGATGATCTGCGACAGCAGGGAAGGGATGCCCATACAGGTTGGGGCGAAACTTTCTGATGGCCTAAACATGCAAGGCATTCCCACTCAGTTATAGAGTAGTTAGTTGCCGTTAGCTAGGCAATGACACAGTCTTCACCATCTTGGCGTTGAGCCAGGACGGCACCGATGGCATGACTGCTGGCATCGGTTCGCATCTCGGTAGGAGCAGCCTCGTTGAAGTTGGCCAAAATTGGTGAGGACGTAAGGAGGGATATTAGCATATCAAAGGCCTCAGCTTAGTCCGTACCCCAGCAGAGCCCCCCATCCACCACGTCCTGTCCGTACCCCCCGCCACCATATAACAATGTTTATATATGTATGTATGTATTATATAACAGTAGAGTGCTAGGCAGCTGGATGATATATTAGATTCGAGTCACCATAAAAAACATATATTATGATGTTTTGGCTGGAACGTTGAAATAAATGTTTTTTCATGGTGACTACAATCTAACACACGCACACGGAGGAAGCCCCTGACATCAGAGTTCCAGCAACATGTACTCTGAATGTAAATAAATGTTTCGCCTTTGCCAACAAACAATTCAACTGTGAAAGCTAGCTGAGAGGTTTAATTTCAAAACGTGAACATCTTAATACACCTACAATCAAGTCCTAAATTTCCTGTCACATGAGCATAAGATTTTCACTGAAGGACGCCAAGAAGCACAAACGAAATGCTGCAACCATCTTTAGAACCGAGAGCTGACACTGAAGCTAAGAAAACGTGAAGCAGCTGCAAGGCGCCAACATTGACCTGAACTGCTCTTAAACGTTGGTTCAAGGTGGCTCCGTGAGATTGTGGCACACATGAAGAAACTTAAAGGGACACTGACACAAAATTTTGAAGGCGAGATAACTTTGGAGATAGATTGATGGGAACACATATACATCATCTGCAAAATATCAGCGGCGAATACAGCCTAGAACATATTTAAAATCAATTTTAAAGTGTGCGAAACGCAACCGAGCAGCCAGCAGAGGACCACGCGCAATCGACATCCCGAGGATATTGTGTAAATAAACAACATTCAAACACGTCATGAGTTTGTGCTTGCCGCTTCCGCACTGCCGACGTTTTTCACCGGCTCGCCGCTCCAGCCGGAGGGCGGAGCTTCTGCTCTCGAGAACGAACGACCCGATCACTGGCGGCGGAGGCGCCGTGATTTCGTCAGCTCGTCGGGCAGCTGGCCGCGACCAAAGTTCTACAGCGATTCCAGGCACTCTGTTTCTATTACTGTTTATTACCATTGGATGCGGAAACGCGCCGGAGGCACCAAAAGACCACTGAGCTAGCCGCACGGTCGCTGTGCAGGCGGCGGCCACGGCCGCGAAGTGGCCCAGGCCGGTGCAGGTAGCTCGAGTGATAGCTTGTTACCGCTGCACGAAATTGTCCCCAAGTACCGACCATGGTGGCTTACATGAGAAAGGAGTTAATGATGCGATGGCGGGTTGCATTAAAAGTTGTCATTTGCACCGCTTACGAGAGCGGCACTCGAATATCCACCGCAGTGCTAAGCCGAACACATCTGTAGGCGGACCTCTAGGCAGACCGGCCGGCTGCTCCCAGCGCGCGTCTTGCCACCCACAGTCTCGAGCGTCGCGCGTCGTTCTTTAGCCGCGGTAGCATTTGCACTCGCAGCGCCTGCGTCACATCCACGGTCGCTTTTTAATTAAGCGCCTCACGAGATCAGTAGGTGGGGGCATTCGCAGAAACTGCCGTCGATGCGGATTCGACAGTGCTACGGCGGCTCTGCTTTGTGACTGATATCCCTCCAACGGTCACGTGGTCAGCTTTGTTCACACAAAATCCACAAAATCCATCGTTTCGCAGCACTCGCTGAAACCGAAACTGCGACTGGCCGCATTGAAAATGCCTCTAATTAAACAACCGTCGCACGCTGAAGCAAATCAGGTTTCTACAGGTTATAAGTAGGTCACAAGCTACTTATCGCAACAAAAAAAACAAGATGCAAAATTTTTGTGTCAGTGCCCCTTTAAGGTAGTTGAAATTAATATGTAACCATCCACAACGACATGGTTGAGCAGGCAAAACCCATTTTAATTTGGTTCAATGTTTTGATTCTTGCAGTAGTAGGCATCCCGTGTTTTAAAATAAATTGCTCTGGTAACATAGAGATTTTGAAGAAAAAAAAAAAAAAAGTGTTGTGTGGGTTTATACAACTTTGGAACCTTGATAAACAAGCTATGCATTGCCGTTTCATTACATGATATCGGTAAATAGGTAAAAAAATGCAGTTAAGGTTTCGCAGAGGCTTTCTTCCTCAAGTCATGTAGTGACCCCATGTTAAGAAGCCTATCATCGCTCACCCTTGTCTGCACAACATGTCGGTGTACTCACAGCGAGCTCACAAAGGGTCAGATAGAGTTACAACATAACATAAGCACCATGTTGAAATTCGCCCGCAGCTGAACGGGGGGGAGTGGGGGAGGGATCTTTGATACGGCCGATCAACGTGGCCGAACTGTCAGTCAACAACCTGTGTGAATGGCGCAGGCAGAAGTACCCATGGGTATTTGTAAACCGTTTACACTGCTTCGCACTAGTCTAAACTGTTTTTTTGCTCGCAGGTACTGCTCAAGCTTGCCGACATCTGTCTGACATAGCTTCTAATGAGAGTTACGCGAACGGGAACTTAGTAACCTGACCGAAAGCTTAAAACGGGAATTTACTACATGAACGCATTTGTCGAAGTAACTTTGAGTAGTCTGAAAATAAAACCAACCCGTCTTTTACTCTTCAAGCGGAAAAATAATGACCGAGAAGTAGTGATACAGCGCGGCGCCGAGAGTCCCACCACCACGTAGTTCGACTGCTTTCCTGCAATAAAAAATGCTGTTAACGTTGTTCCACCAATTGGACATGCTCCCTCCCCTCTAGCTTACTGCAGAAGCGCTCAACAGTAAGCTGGCGGTTAAAGCTCTGGGTAGATTATCACTTTTATCAATTCTAATTTTTATAAAATCTAATCTTCCTAGAGAGAGCCGGAGTGCTGGGCTACAAATGCGGAGCAAGTTTTATACTACAGTTCTCACTCGCGCACTCTCTAGGTCTTTGGCCAAGTGGGCAAAGTGTTTGATTTTAATTAATACAGGTCAGCCCGGCGGCTGCTGGTTTAAATAACGCACAATTTTTTTTTTTGCTTGAGCGGCTTTGTGCTGTTTGATATGAAAAAGGTAAGATTGCGAAAAGAATTCAGAATAAGAACGCGCATTTCAGCAGGGAAACAGTACAAACAGCCAGTAAGTCTGACACCCTGCAACAATGGTTGCCAGACAACTGAAGCAGTCGCGCCGCCGGTAACATGGATAAAAAACTGTCTGTGGCAACTAATAAAGGATGCATTGTTTTTAAAATATCGGGTTTACAGTTTTACAAAATAATATACACAAAGAGCATTTAACACTGAAATGTTCTTAAAATGATATCACAGCTAGTTGTGCTGCCAACTGACGATATTGCATGATCACTTGCGATGCGCCCGAAAATGAGCATTTCAAAGGCATCTCCTAAATTCCAGAAGCAATAATTGTGAAAATTTTTTGCATTTACGCTCTTAGAAGGTTGTTCAATCAGATAAACTTAAGCAAAGGCAAATGTATTTTCTCTTCACAACCCCTTCAAAGGGGCCATGAAGACACAATACAAGTTTATTTTATTCCAAAGATTTGGTGTTTCATGGTGCCCCCAGCAGTTGTCCGCCAGCAAATGATACTTTATTCGAAGCTATGCTTCAAAGCTGAGAAATTAAACAATTTAAAACAAAACATTGATTCCCCCCACTGAATCCTGTTTCATGACGTCTCTGATAATGTATCCAGGGCAGGCAATTAAGTTGGTATGTTCACTAGGGCTGCAGCGAACAGCGGAACTCCTTGTTTACCATAAGTCCTCTTTTTTTTTTTTTGTGACCGGGTTTGTACCTGGCTAATTTTTGTTACAATTGATAGTAATCATTCTGTGAAACATTGGTTATGCTCAACAAACAGAGTCACAAAAGACAATGTCACTTATGCCAGTTGGCCAGTGAATGCTCAACGCACTGGACGTCTGTGCAGGCATAGTGTGCGCATTATGTACTGGTGCTTCTATGTTTATGTGTGTGTTTGTAACTTCCATTGTTTACTCCACCATTCTTACTGCTATATATGGAATATGCATTAAATTTAAGCACAAATAGCTCGTTCTGCAGGCTCATTAGCCCTGGTAACTTGTGTTTGCTTTTGCCAGCCTCAAGCCCGTTCTACATGGTGCACGTTTTGTCTGGGAATTCGGTGGAATGAACATTCGCACTTGCGAAGTTTGCAATGCCTGTCAATGTCGTCTACATGGCTTGCGAACGTCAAGATATTTGCATTTCAGAGGCACATTGTTTGCAGACCGAATGAAGTCTGCCGCGAGCTAGGCTTGTTGTGATTTAAAAATAAAAAAGGGTTTTATTTTACTTTCTGGGCAAGTTGTTCCAGACTGTTTTGCAATAAATATGAGCTTATCTGCGGTTTCATACAACAATCTCCAATTATTTATCAATATACGCACACATAGCAGAGAAGACAAACACAGCAAGCAACCCTGGGTTTGCTTGTTGTGCGCACCTAGCACACCTCGGTTTACCTCAGTCGGTTCTTCTTGGGTTCTTCTGTACTTGTTCCCTGCTGTGATGTCCACCGCTTGCGCGGATACCGATTAAGCATTCGGTGAAAACAGTGCGCGACATCATGTTGTGAACACGCGCATGTTTGTTTCGGTGCACCCGCACTTACGCCGCACATATACAAGCAACACCACCTGGTTGCTAAGTGTGCAGATGGTGATGCCGTGACGTTCACCTAGCTGTGTTCCTATTGGCCAAAGGTCCGGCCCCTCTATGTCGCACGAGCCGCACGAGTGGGGGATGCTCGACCGTTCCAAACATTTGGCACTTTGCCGCAGCATTGGAAAAAGGTCGTTTTGCCGCACGAATGGCACCGCATCTGCGAATTTGCAGGAAAATTCACACCATGTAGAACGGGCTTCAGGCAATCGCACAGCTGCCCATAATACGTCATAGGTTCTAGTGCAGGAAATGAGCTAGTGGGTCGCATGGCTATTCTTTTTTCCTAATTATATAGCTTATTTTAGTGAAGTTTGCAGTAAAAGTGGTGTCGGTGTTATTCTGATGAGGCAATCTTTCAAATGAACCAAACTTGCATTTTGTCTGCATGGCCCTTTAAGGAGCTACTACCTGCTGTCTCGTTGCCATGGCCTTTTAGCGTGTACTCGCCCATCGACGAAATGTCATTTTGTAGTGCAAGCTACACTACGCTACCTCGGGCAGTCTTTGCGAGGTGACCAGTTTTGCCCTTGAGCGCTAAAGGTCAAACCACACCCCCCTCCGCAAGTGCCCGGCACAGAGCAGCAGCCTGATAACGGGGAGAGATAGGAGAGGAGGGAAAGGAGACGTGCGCAGGAGGTGGCGCAGGAAGTCGAGGAAGCCGCCGCCGCAGCGATAGGCGCGCGCCATGGACGAAGGCCACGAGGCCACGTGCGGTGCTGAACCGTGTGCGATAGAGGAAGACTAACATCCAGCTGCGGTCCCTCATACAGCGGCGAGGCTTAAACAACGCCATGAGGCGAAAAAGAGGAAAAACACTACTGTTGCGTACAGCTTCGCTACCTTCAAGTCTTACACATTAGTGTGAGATTCCTTCATTTTTTTTCGGCATCGTTTGCATTTCGCGTGATTCGCACTCGTTGAGTCGGGCAAAACCCTGTCTTTGTACGGGTCCTTGCTCAGCCACGACTGCTGAAAAGTGCACTTCCCAGGCATGACTAACGTCAACCAGACCCATGTCCACCATTTGCCGCATAAAAGCAAACGCGAAAGGAGCATATAAAGTGCAGCAAACGAGAGAGCATCCACAGGCTATGAGGGAAGAAAGATGCAAGATGGCGAACAGAAGTCGGATTACACCGGATTGTATCACGACATGGATTGAATGGAAAACTTCCTGCTCTCAACGTTGCCTCATGCTTAACGAAATCCACTAAATGTGTTGTAATTTTGCGCAATACATTGAAACTTGATTTTTACAATCTTTTTTTACATGAGTTAAAACTTAAAATCCATGACAAACAGTTTAAATTTTTGTGATACGACAGAGCTACTGATTATCTTTGTGAAAACCAAGGATTTGCAAGGACCGCTAAATGATTCCAGGACTTTCAGAAAATGCCTTGAAAATGACATTTCTACATTCAAGGGTTTTCAAGGACCCGTGCGAACCCTGCTCTCATTACTTGAAAAACAATTATTTTTACCCATAAAAATAGCACAGAAAGCAAGACCTTTTACTAAACCATTGGCTTGTTCGTTTGCTAGCGGCCAGTGTCCTCACAATAGCCACATTTAGTAGTCAGTTTATGTGGCTACAGAAAGCTTCAACAAAAAGCTTGTGCTCAATGACAAGCCAACGTTCCCTACTGTGAGCACTACCGATGGCCTCTCCTCTTGAGAAATTTGCAAGTTAAGGGACAGACTTCAAGTTGCTACTCATTAGTTCCCAATTGGCTGAGCAGACAAGGACTTCGGTATGCTAACCCATTGCCAGGAGGCCAATCCAACAGCAACCAGAAGTACAGGGCTAACGCCAAGCTAGCAGAGCCGATCACTTGTGCAAAGGACTATTCCAATTTATGCCTTGCCTAACTGAATAAAGACTATCATGTATAAAGTAGCTGTTTCTGCAAGCAAGTATTGCATCGAAAAATCATTTTTTTTTTCGGGTCTTGTTTATGCTCTTTTGGCAGCAGAAACTAATGCGTATTGCATATTTGTGCCCCAGAACCTTCACATCAAAATTATCTGCAGGCCCAACTTAACGCTCCTTTTTAGCAAAATGCTCAACCAGTGGCCAGCAATCGTGTCGCTGCTATTCTCTCCCTCGTTGCACATAAACTGGACGGATGCAGGGCCACTGCTGGTCTTACCTCTTGGATCCGCAGCGTGACACCCACACCATTTTTCTGTCCGGCGTCCACCAGACGCTCTGGAAGGAGTTGCTGCTCCTTTAGAAAGTTATCGTCCTTGCCCTGAAGAATCAATAACGGGAAAAGCACACGCAGATACTGCAGAAGTGTGTAACTCCCAAGGACTTTGTTCCTGTTCAACACTCATTCAGAAAAAGGCAGCAAATACAGCATGTGCAAGTGTTTCCAATTCCTGCGCTACTGCAATCATAAGGTCTCTTTGATTTGGCTGCATTCACAGAGCCGGCCCTCTGTGAATGCAGCGCGTGCTGCGCGTGACACCTGCACTTTTACCTTCAATTTGCCAACACTGCAGGGTACAGAATGAGTTCATGCTTTCTCTGTGTTCTCCAGAAAAGAGATGCAGAAGTGGGTGAAAAGTGCAGTATTAGTTCTGTATGATGGCAGTACTTTCAGTTAACTACTGTGAACTGGTACACGGGACCCTAGCTTACAGGGCTAAGGTTTCATGTATTTTTGTTGTCTATCAGCGAAAACTACCAAGGCTCCATGAGTCTTTTTGGAGTGCGAGGCGTTTTTGTTTTCCTCTCGACAGGAGCTAGGGACTGGGGATTGAGCGCGGCACATGCCCTGAACGTGTCAAGATAGCGTTTCTTTCATTCATGCTACTTAACTCACAAGATGCAGTGGTCTGAGTGCAGGGCAGATGTAGGCTAGGGTTCCGTGTACTTTTGTTCAACATGTGCAAAAACAACTTACTGACAAAGCTAATTTTATTGCCAATACTCAGCAGAAAGCGGCTGTAACTGTACACGTCTTCCTTAGGGGTGACCACCGTCAATGCTCAAAATAAATAAAATTTGCTCATACCTTGAAAGGGGTACTGACACCAATTTTAGTGGTTATTATTATTATACAGTTTGCTTCCTTAACTCAACAGAATGATCTAGCTGAAGTATGAATGGTGCGCAACATGTGGAACACAATTTAATTTGACCTCATTTATTGCACTGACAAAACAGGTCGAGGAGCAGTGCACAGCAAATCGACATCATTGTGACGTCACCCGGTAGTAGGAAACTGGGCCACATAGCCGAGATGCTCCAACATTCGGCACACTCGTGTGGTGCTTGGTGAGCTGCTGCCATGGCACTAGCAGTGTTCACGAACTGATGTACACAGCCAGTGCTACAGGTGTCACTAGCAGTCGCCAGAACGGCATTTTTGGTGAAAAAAAAAAAAAAAATATCCACATGGAGGAAAGGAGTTGATGATAAAGCCGAGAATCACAATAAAAGTCGCCATCAGCACCTCTATTGGAAGCGATCATCAAATGTCCACAGTGAAGGTAGGCTTAATGCCTTCAGGCAGCACAGCTTCAGTGGGAACAGAGGTGGAACAGATGATTGGCCACTTGGGGCAGTGCTTGGAGCACCAAAAATGAGGATTCGGAGCACACTTTCCAGCTTTTGGAGCAGATTGCTTTGGACCACTACTACTCAGAGCCATGCAATAAACTGCAGAAAGGAGGAGAACCACAAAGACCATTAGAACACTAGAAGAAGCTTTTAGCTGGTTTTTCCAAAAAATTATTTCAAGCACGAGAACACCAGTCCAAGAGAACAAACACAGTACAAGCAAAATTTAAGCCTACTTATCAGTGTTATAGGTTTAGGACTTCTTTTTCTGCAAATAGTGCAAGTTTGACAGTTTCCAAGAGCTTCCTCTGGCCCTCCTTCAGAAGACTCTTGCCACTTTGCACACCAGCAAAGCATTTTTTGCTCATGCCTCTTGATATGAGGATATCAGCATTGCTCAACATCTTAGCTGAATTGATTTCAGCCCGCAACTTCTTGCGGTTTGCCAGCCTAGCTTGTAGCACTGGAATCACCTGGCTTTGATTTCTTTTCGCGTGGTTCTTCCAATGCTTGGCCTTCAAGTCGCTGCATCTGACATTTCCAAGAGCCCTTCACAAGCTCTGATGAGCTCTCCACTCAGGGGCACTGCTGCTAAATTGCGGCCAAATCTTTCTGAGAACGACATTATAGACCAAAGGCCGTTGACACTTGAAATGGAGAAACTAGTTCAATCCTGAAGCCTTCGCCTAGTTTCACTGAAGCCTCTCTCTACATCTGCGTTTCCATGCGAGAGGCTTAACAGCGCTTTTACAAGTGCTCCCAGTAATGGGTACCTTAGGGCCCCATCAGCTAGCTCTAGCTCAAAGAGCTTTTGCCAGAACTCGTCCAGCCGATCAAAAGGGCTATAGGCGATGTTTTCTGTCGTGACTTAAGGCTGAATTCATCTATTAAAGAGGCTACCTGGTGAGGTGCAATTATTGGGGAAGCTCTTAGCCAAGTTCCTCATGGATGCAGCAGAAGCTTCTACACTGAAAAGGCTTGCTGATGAGCTGAGGCCCCTCAGCACAGAATTTTGAAGTGGAAGCCTGGAGAGCAGGTATCCAGCGGCCTTTAGGTAAAGTTCCTTGCTCCTACTTGAACTGTTTCTTTTGATGCCATGCCCAGTCAGCGAGGGTAGTTTCGGTATCTGTGCTGATTTCAACGTGCTCCTTCCAGTTGGATGGTAGATCAATTTCAAGAAGTTCTCCAGACTTTTCCTGGTAGACTTCTCGGCGCAAAAAACATCCAAGGACCTTCTTGACCAAAACTTCCATTTTAGAAAAGAGGACGTGTAGCAGTGGCTCTGTTTTTTGGAACAAGGTCGAAAACCCGATTAACAAATCAGTACAGTTGTGCAATCAAAGTGCCTTGGACAGGAAAGCTTTATCTGCGAGAGGTAGGTTCAGGCGGTTATAGAGCACACCACCGCGAGCATTTCAACCCGACAGCACCACTTCTTTCACTGCTGGCAGCTGTTGAATGAGTTGGTCAAGAGCCAGGCCAAGTGTCAGCCAACGCAAGCTCATGTGTCGAAGAGAAACATTCTCAAGTAGGCTGAGGGCATTCTGGCTGGCTTTCAGACGCTCACTTTGTGATGCAGAGCTTCTGAAGAAGCAATAAGTATCCACAAGTGCTGCTTCTACATCACTGCCCAATTCAGCTAGTGCATGACCAAAGGCATTTTGCACTTTGTGCAACGAACACTCCCCAATATCAAGAAGGGCAGGGCTGACATGTTTTTTCAGCTGTTTTTTTAGGCTCTTCATTACATAAGGCCCGCCGCTGTAAAAACACAACAGGTTGTCTCTTGGAAGGTCTTGTACTGCTTTCTTCACAGCATTGACGAGAACATCTGCTCTTGCTGATACCAGGTGGAATGATGGCAAATATTCAAAAACTCTTTTTGTCGGTCAGAACAGTATCTCACGAGCACATCAAGCTGTAGGCAGCGCTGTTCCGGAGATGGCGTCTCGTCAATTTGGATTGGGAAAAAGGCTCTCTGTGTATTCAACTCCTGGACTACAATGCTGTTGAAATAAGGGCCCAATCCAACAGACACTATGCAAGAAACTTTCTTTCTGCCGCACTAGAAGTTCTTGGCAATCTGCGAGTCAGTGAACATTAGGGAAAAATAGCAGAAGCTGCATCACCTCATAGAAAACGGCAATATTACATTTTGTTTTCGCTCCCTGGAGAAAGCACCATTACCCTGCGACTGTTTTGGAGCAGACACAGAGCAATTATTCAAATTAGCACACTTTTGGAGCAGCATGAAGCAGGATGACCCTCTCGGCGCACCTTGGAGCAATTGGCGCAGCAGTTCCGCCACTGTGGGAACCAGCAGAGGCCAACGCCTCTGCTGGCCTTCGCAGTGTTACAACTCCCACGAAAAACAGTGATGTCATGGCGTGGCTCTGCCATACACACTTCAGGACTCAAAGAAATGGAAACCGAAACGCATAATCTTCAGGCTGTTCTATGTAATAAATTACCCCGCACTCAAGTGCTGTTTGAGCATTGTTAGACCATTAAACATCGATAAAAGCAACAAACATGGAACATAAAAAATTTAGTGTCAGTACTCCTTTAACCTAAATTCTGTGACACCTCAATGTCGTATGCTGAAAAGTTTTGCTGGTAACCCATCTTCACAGAATAGAATAGCTCATTTTTTCTAAATACTGCCATCACGCACAGACATACATGCTAGAAACTAACGTTTTAAAATCCCAGCACCTACTGTGAGATCACAGCGCCACGACACTGCAGCTCAGAGTCATTGTTAGACTTTCACAAAGCACAATAGCAGTTCAACACCAAGACAACTTAACAGTGTGTTTGCAGCTTAGTATTAATAGCATATGCAGATGGCACACACACGGTGCTCAAGCGAAAGCAGAGACGTCCACGGCTGCATTTGACCAGAGGAATTAAGCTATCTGCCGTGAGATGCAGGAGATACAAACGAAGAGAAAAGAGCAGCAATCAACAAAAGACATCTTGACAAACGTGGGAAGAATAAAGATGATGATCTCGAGCCCTTCTGTTACAGGTTTCACAACATGTCTGTGCCATCCTACCCCGTCAAATCAAGCACAAAAATACGTGATGCAATAGAAAAAAAAAAAAACCCAAAGAAGAAGGGGGGCAGGGAGAGAGACGCAAAGGATAAGTCAAAGAAGTCATAAATATACACATTTTCACCCTTTGTGCATGTGTTTTTTTTTTCCCCCCAGCCGACCTTAAAGGCCAACTGCACTCAAAATTTTTTTTGTCCAAATAAGTAGTCTATGCTCTTAAAATCACCGTGGCGAAATCCTTAGCTTCGTAATCACAGAGAGCGCCAGGTACCGCCGTTCAAAGTACCTCCGAGCAGATGACGTTTGCACCTGGCGGAGAGTCGCCGTAACGAGTTTCGAGCGGCCTGTGACGGAGGTTGGGAAACTTGTACCGTGAAGCTCGTGCTTCTCCGGCGACTTGCAAGGCGCTCCGCCGGGCGCAGGGATGCGTTCGCCCGGGGTTTCTTTGCTACACCAGCGCGCTGTACCGGCGTCGCCATCAAGTGTTTAAACTAACCGCATAGGCAGTAATATCCACCATTTTTCTCAATGCAAAAAAAAAAAAAAAAAAAAAAAAAAGATTACAAGCTTAAACCTATTCAGGCGCTTGCGAACGTGTTGGAGTTAGCAAAACTCTTTTTACTTGAAAATAATATTTTTACTCAAAGAAAAAAAAAAATAGCGCGAAATGAGCACTTGCCTTACATTTGTCATTCCTATTGCATTTACCACAGAAAAAAAAGATATATTATAAATTATTGACCACTTGCACTTCCGCGTCCAATATTGGCCTCATTTGGGCTGGCCCAATGCCACCTCTATCCTTTAGACATTTCCAAAATACGACCCAAATAGAGTTCTTGTACACGCGGCTATAAACATTTGTGCGACTTTTGTCTCCCTAGCTAAGTGAACCAAAATCAGCCTTTCTCGTAGTAACAAATTAATACACCCGCACAAATATTGGCCGTCGTATTTTGGAAGTGCGAAAACTAAACTGCTCCTCTCCTAATCAATAGATTATATTTTTGTTCGATTCCCAAGTGAAGTATTTACTTTGAGCGTTAGATTTAGTTTATTTGAAAGTAAATTGTTTTCAACAGTACCTGTCTCTGGTTAAAGTTAGATAGGAAGTGTTTTCCTGTTTTAGTGCGTCATTTAGCTCTGGAGGCGGGCTTATAGTTTCAGATCCCTTTTATAATTCGATTCTCGATGTGCACACAGGGGAAAAAATACTAGGCCAATATTCACGAAGCTGTTTGCATGTAATGTATAGTAGAAATAGTGATTTATCTCCGCCCGCGTGCAATTTGTTCCCTTCAGAGAGGGCGACGTGATAGCCAAGGGGTCGGCTATAATAAAAGCTGTTTTTCGATATCGTATACGAGCAAATAGCTTTGTAAATCAGGGTCCGTTTTCTACTTGCAATGCCAAAAATTGCTATTCCGGCAGTTATTATGATGGAAAAAATTACTGTCGGGCGGTCTACTTCATCTCGATTGATAGCAACGGGATGCCGGAATTGCGCCCAACTCCATTATCATGGGCAAACGTTAGTGGAAGTTCTTCTGTGGAAATAAAAAAGCGAAACGCGGCGCTACCACGCGCATTTGAAGGCGGCTCTGAGCGGCCGCCGGCTCTGGCGCGGTTGCTTCCGTTCCCTCACGTACGTCACGTCCGGCTGCCGCTATGGCCGCCTTTTCTATTCAGTTTCGGTTCCGAAAACGCGATTGTCGCGAGCCGTTTGCGTTGCGCGCGTTGATGTTTGAAGCGCAGTATTTTGCATTTCGCACCCTTTTTATATGAACTGTTAGGTGACATTATTTTTACAGTGTCGAAAATTTGAGTGCAGTTGGCCTTTAAGGTGACAGTTTCCATTCCTGGCCTAACAGTAGCGTGCAAAACGAGCCAGTTCATCACAGAAGCGTTTACACACGCTAAAGAGGGCCCAGTGACCAAAACTGGTTCGGTGCAGTTGCCACCATGTGCTCTTAGTTGGAGGCAAACCTTGGCTCACCTGGTCAATGAGGAACCACAGGGGCGGTCCCTTGTACTTCTGCACAAGGCAGGTGGCGTCGTACTCCTCCCAGGCCTCCTTGTCCTCGCCCAGATAGTTGGAGAAGGCCTTGGTGCCCCAGGGGCAGTTAGTGGGGTTGCAGATGGGCGCAAACGCAGACACGCTCTTGTACATGCCAGGATTCTTGAGGGCACACACGAGCGCTCCGTGGCCACCCATGCTGCACAAGCGCAACAGTAGCCCTTCACTGAGCATAAGCGTTCACAAACAAGCTTCCCTCAGCTCTAGCATTGGCCCAGCAACAGCCACAACGTGCAAGGCTAGTACTTCACGGCGCATACATAAAATTCAACCTTCCAAAAGGCAATGCCGAGCTCACCATGTTAAAATTGAATCCAACATGCAATTTTTATGCCTGTCAGCTTGGTGACTTGTCAGTTGTCAGCTTGGCGGTGTGCATGTGTTTTCTCCACCAAGTGTAACAATGCCTGTGATGAGAATTACTGAAAATGGCTTGCACCATGCGTGGTTGGTGTTGTGAATGGTAAACCTTAGTTTAATTTGAGATTAAAAATTGACATTCTCCAGAACCCCTTAACACCGGCAGTTGTAAGCTTCACACAGCTTTGTAGCTTAAAAACAATTCTGTCATAATTTTTCTGCTTGAATGCTTCAAATTATATTTCATCCTGGGATTTTCTATTTGACACAAGGTGGAAAAAAATTCGAGCAAAAGTAAATAAAACCTGGTACTGCACGATTAGAACCTTCATGAACAGAGTTTGGTGTCTTCAAAAAAAAAAAAAAAAAAAAAAGAGCAGCCACCCAAAGACGGACAGCCTATTCACACAAGTTGAGGTCCCCCATTTTCATGTGATCAGTATTGATGCAGACTGACAGGGTTTGCAGAGCAAGGTGAACACAATTTTCTGGAAGTAACATTCTGCACAACATTTGCTATGCGCTTCAAGCAGGCTTTCATGCTGAAATTTATTTTTGATTGTAGGGTTTTAACGCGCCGACGCAACGCAGGCGATGAGGCGCGCCGTAGTGGAGGTCTCCGGATTAATTTTGACCACCTGGGGATCTTTAACGTGCGCCGAAATCTCGTACACACGGGCGTTTTTGCTTTTCGCCTCCATCAGAAAAGCGGCCGCCGCGGCCGGGAATCGAACCCACGACCTCGTGCTCAGCAGCGCAACGCCTTAGCCACTGAGCCACCGCGGCGGGTTGAAATTTATTTTTAATCCATATATGGGACATCGTGGCTGACTCTGCTCTACGCACACAATTGGCAGCCGAAACAAACATGGTTAAGGGCTACAAGGGCTGCTCCACAGCTTGTCAAAGTCAAACAAGCAATGCACTCGTATTGGGCGCGCACACTCAACATCGTTGGTCAACATACCTGTGTCCGAATATGCCTTGTCGAGTAGTGTCAACAGGGAAGTTTTTCTTCATTAAGGCAGGCAGCTAAATTTGTTTGCACACAAAAAGAAAGGGCGACCACCATTAGCACTGAGCCTTCTATACAGGCACCTTCTATAACTCCACAATACATTGGATGCCAACTGCAGGATGAGGGTTTCTATATAATAACACTTGTACGTGAAGCCCTCTCTTTTCCACCCCGTTCACTTATCTCACTTCTCTGCCTAATTCTCTGCTCTTTGTCCATCCATTTCTTGGCGACCATGTTGCTGCTCAATGTGCTTAATCACCCATGCTGAGTTATTATTAACAGAGGAATGCAAACACGGAACACTGAAACATCAGACATTCTGATGGTACGAGTACAAACTACCAACTCAGCTTTTTTTCTTAAACAGCGAGAATTCACATACGCAGCATCACACCATGAAAAACAAGTAAAGTCAGACAAGGCAAAAAAGATGGATCAGAAAACCATAAAAAATAGTTGACCGATTCTTGTGAGTATGTGTGCTTGTGGGTTGGAGCCATTAAAGCGAGATAAAGGAGCCAGGGCACATGCACTACTCGTGGTTGTGATCTTGATGAATTGCACATGTGGTCACGGACTGTTTTTGTTGAAGGCCGACACTCTGAGAGAATCGACTTTTACTGAGCCCTTAAGGTCTGTGCATGACTTCATGTACTAGGCCCCCCAAATTGCCCAGATCATCTTTTGTCTTCACATTTGCCATTTGGTAGTTCTGTCTGATTGCAGTGCACACTTGCACTTTTTGCAATTAGCTTCCAGAGTCCTGGATGCTTGAAGCTGTTGGCACTTGTACAAATGCTCATTCAGTCTTTCACTGAGGCATTGCCCCACCTGCCCATAAAAGCACCTTCCACAAGATGAGGGGACATTACGTGCAACTCAACTTTTACATTCCACAAACTGAGTTGCATGATAAACTGTACA
This sequence comes from Haemaphysalis longicornis, assembly GCF_048455015.1. Taxonomy (NCBI): domain Eukaryota; kingdom Metazoa; phylum Arthropoda; class Arachnida; order Ixodida; family Ixodidae; genus Haemaphysalis; species Haemaphysalis longicornis. The sequence goes on along the minus strand of NW_027526203.1, from coordinate 361,688,520 downwards.
ATTTTGGCTGTGTAGCTTTGTTTTTCCATTTTCCCTTTTGGCAAACGTTTGCACAGCACAGATTGCACAGCTTGTCACGCAACTCAGTTTGTGGAATGTGAAACTGGTGTTGCTTGTAGTATTGCCTTTTCTTGAACTCGCAAATTGACTCCTACAGATGCACACCTGTGCACAAAACGTGACTGACAGTTTTTGATGCTTTATAATCCTTCTTGAGGGTTTTCCCCATGGCAGCGATGAAAATACCACCCACTCCTCCACCTCACCACCCATCACTCTGATTCACCGCCCACTGCTTTCAGTAGACCATCCACCACTTCGACTGACCCATTTAAAATGCATGCCTGAAGAACTAAACACTGCCACTGTGCAAGAGCAATGGCAGCTGGCCACACCTTCTGCTACCTGGTTACATGAAAAGGAGTCTGACCAAGTGGCTTTGAAGTCTCAAAGATTGCCAGCTGCATTTAAATCTCGGAGTCAACACATAAGCTGATCACCTTCTTATTTTGTTTAAGAGCTTCCCCATTTCACCACATTTCAGTACCACGATACTCAGTATTGTACCAGAGTTGTTCAATTTTTGTGACGATAATTCGAAAATCTTGAATTTAACGTCAATCCCCCCCCCCCGTCCTCAAAACTCCCACCCCTCAAAAGTTTCTGTGGAGAACCTTGCCCTTCTTTTTTTCCTTTCGCTACATTATTTCTTTTCTGCAGTGTAACACCTCATGTACGTGTAAATTCTCGCTATTTAAAAAATTGAGTTGCTACTTTGCACTTGTACGTCAAGATGTCTCCTACTTCAGCAATCCCTGTTTTCATTCTTCGCCAGTAACAACTCCGCACGGTTATCCAGGATGAAGTATCAACTAGCCCCTATCCTAGCCTTACTTGCTGACTGTGCATTCAAGACAGCCTGTGTGATTCATAATACATTCCAATTAGATTAAAGATATATATAATTCTGCTTTTCTATGGCACACTGAACTGCAAGAAGTCACCGACTGTTGTACCAGATTGCAGTTCAATAAATAAAAAGGGTTAAAACTGCCTGATAGTGTGTATATAAATCTTGGAAATAGCCTACAGTAGATGACACTTTCATGAAAGGTAGTTTTTATTTTTACAGGCACTGCACTGATGGCTGTACCTGTCAGTACAACTGCAGGTTGCGCATCGCATGACGTCTATACAGGGTAGCAACAATCTAGGTACTGATGTATGGCCACTCCAATGACCACAGCATATGTAGCGGATATATCATTTCCAATGCTTCTAGCAGTGGCATTACATAGGCAAGAATTGCCATCAAACACTGCATTTGACCAGGCTATCCATATATATGGGCCAGAGACTATCATCAGCAGCAAGAATAGCTTCTTATTTTTCAGAAGTAAAGAAATAATTTGAATTCTCCCAACGAAAAATATGCATGAAACTAGTATAGTTGAACCTGGTGCAGCATTAACAGTCACACTCTTAAAAAAAATTGCCTCCATCTCCTCGCGAGGGAACCCTGGTGTGATGCAGCGCATCTGGGGGTTCAATTGGCGTTTCCATTGGGTTGATTCTCTACATCGCGTGAAACGTATTGTGAATGCGTAGGATGCCTTCCATCACATACGGATGTTCTCATACACGGGACGATGGAGGCAATTTTACATTATCATGCACATGCATACACGAAATGAGAAAGTACACGTGTTTTAGCGGCCACCACCCAGCGCGATACCCGCTTTATATTCACAGCGCTTGAAGGAGAGGAGACCGCGGAGGAAAGTCGCGCATGCGCGCACATGCGCACCGGAGCAGCTGTTAACGCAGCGAAGCGCGTGCCAACCAAGCGCACCAGCTGTCGTTATGCTAATGCGCGGGAGTGAGAGTGTTGCACACAGCTGTGGGAGAGGCGAACGGAGGAGGGCTGCGGACGGACGCCGCCGCCGCCGACGCAGGACGGACATGCCTCAGAGCAAGAGATGCGCCGCATCTAAAAGAGGACAAAAGGTGATCTACCTCTTTAGTTACGTAGGAATACATCTTGTAGTTGTCCTTCCACTTCCCTTGAGTAGCGTCCACATAAAAGCCAGCGCCGGTCCCAAGGTCATAGCTGTCATCCTCTCCCTCTATGTTGCATCCACCTGAAGTTAGCCATATTGCAAGCAATATTTGAACCCAGCTCTGCTTATCTTTCTCGAATAACCAACGCACAGTCAGACACAGCCTTGCAACAAGTTTACCAATCTGATAATTTTATCCTATTAAATAGATTCTTCAGACACTACCAAAACTTGGATTCAGTTGGATATATCCATCTCCCTTGATGAAAGAGTTGATCACTTTGCTAATGTGATCACGTGGGTAACGAAGTGTTCCCACGGGATCACATCATGGAACCAGCTTGCATTGTGGTTTCATGCAATGCTTCGTAAAGCTCACTCTACCCTTCCTGTGTACACAGGTGAATGGCAATTGGCACAAGGTCATAAAGCCTCAACCCCAAATTACGGAACATGTACTGACACGATCTTTTGGAGGGGCATATGTGAAGTACTTCGTTTATCTGCAACTACAATCAATGAAAGCCTTGTTTCCCGCGTGTCTCAATGTCTTTTTACAGTTTCCACAAGACAGTAAAAGCACCTAATACCAGCAGATCTGACAACTCAGCTGTTGTTTACGCTAAACAAATGTGTGTGCATTTATGAGAGAGTGGTAGCGCGCCTTGAGTACGGATGATACCATATTTGTGGCAAGGAGACATCAGCGCCACTTGTGGATCACCTGGTTTGTTTATAGCACAAATCTGCAATAAAATTACGGATTTTCGGATGGGAGCTTGGCTTGAAAATTTGAGTTGCCAATCACATCCCTAAAGCTTTCTTGTTTTTTTTTATTTCGTAGTGCACAGCTTTACAAGTAAATCAAGAACAACTATGTGTGATCTGTGTGCAACTACCATGAACAAAAATTTATTTGCCGAAGTGGCTGGCCCATTCACGACTCAACCTTGAACAGAGGAAGTTGCCTTCCACTCTGCATCTTGCCACAATTATTGAAAAGCATTTCTTTCATAAACAAATTTTACACATATGAATGCAGAATGATACTACCTAGGCATGTTGATTTTATTTTTCATTTATACACACTGCAGTCTCCATGGGGCTAAGCAGGATTTTCCATTGTCTTATTTAATTCAGTGGTTCAGGTGAGAACAACGATGTGCCTTATGTAACGTTATCAGTGCTGCAGGCATTAAAAGGTAAGCGGTGAACACTACGTTTTCTAGTAGACATGCTCAACAAGGACTGGCACAACTACTATTTTTGCACACTGAAATTTTTGAGGACCACGGAACCTAATGAAGACGTGCCCCTGTCGCATGGTCATCTCGTGGCCATTGGTTTCAGAAAGCAGGGCTACCTCAGCCTCTTGGGTATCAGATCTTTTCACGCCGTACTGCTATTGACAACTTGATTGTTAGAACTCCAATGAGTTCCAGGACAACTGAAGTAGATAACTGCCGAAAATGGCCATGTGACTAAAGCACTGCAAAAGCCTGGGCCAGGTACCTATTCCTTGCAGTCTAGGGCTAGGCACAAGTCGGGCCTGGTTCTCCAGAGGCAAGCCACACTGTTTATGAAAACTAATGAATATGCGACAATCAAATGCAGTTGATCATTTGTAATTTATTTATTTGTACCATATTCATAGTCTATAAATTGACTGGAACATTTCGACTATTTTCCTGTGTAATGTTTCAAACGAGCGTACTTACACCTTCCATTCTGATTTTGATTTATTGATTGTGGGGGATTGTGGAGTGAGGCGCACCGTAGTGGAGCCCTCCACTACGGTGCGCCTCAGGTGCTGGCGCGCACCGTAGTGGAGGGCTCCAGATTAATTTTGACCACCTGGGGATCTTTTACGTGCGCCGAAATGTCGAACACACAGGTGTTTTTGCTTTTCGCCTCCATCAGAAAAGCGGCCGCCACGGCTGGGAATCGATTGATTGATTGTGGGGTTTAACGCGCCGACGCAACGCAGGCGATGAGGCGCGCCGTAGTGGAGGGCTCCGGATTAATTTTGACCACCTGGGGATCTTTAACGTGCGCCGAAATCTTGAACACACGGGCGTTTTTGCTTTTCGCCTCCATCAGAAAAGCGGCCGCCGCGGCCGGGAATCGAACCCGCGACCTCGTGCTCAGCGCGGCTGGGAATCGAACCCGCGTCCTCGTGCTCAGCAGCACAACGCCTTAGCCACCGCGGCGGGCCCATTCTGACTCTCATCTTATTTCTAAGCCAATACACAACGTTTTAAAGCAACACCTTAAAATTCAAGGGCCCTTATTTCATCACTGTGGCACCAGTTAACACAGCACACGAAGGATTAAGCTACATGAAACTTTACTCTGGTTTTCACATTTAAAACTGCGAAGAGGTGCATATAAACAAGTATCTTTGTTAAGTCCTACTCGTGTCGTAAAAAAAATAGAGGTCATAATGACAATATAAATGAATATTCTGATCGCCCTTCCAAATTATTGGGGTGAAAGCCAGAAGAACAATGTCATATTTTCATTGTCCACCACACTAGCTCATTCGAACAGAGTATGTGTACAGGTGCTATTTCAGCCGGGCCGACCCTACAGACAAGCATTTTTGATCCGGTTCTGCCTGGGTCGAGTAAGATGGCCAGTTAGTGGAACCAACCTCAAAAAATAGGCCCAAGCAGTGCTTCATGTGTGACACTACCTGAACCCCACCCAGTTTTGCGGCCATTGGTTTCAATGGCCACAATGACCGCAACCACAATGATAATTGAACAATGGCATTAGAGGGGACATGAAGATAAAATAGCTTGGTTCATCACAAACTGACTACTTTATACCAATTTTAACAGAAATTTCCAACAAATCATCTAGCTGATAAAAAAAAAGCAGAGGCAGCAGTAGAGACTTGCCAGGACCTCATGGCCACTCGCCCAGACCAGGGACTTGTTTGTGCAATGGACGGCCACCGATCAAAGCCACTGCCAAGAAATGTGACTATGTGACTGAAGTGTCTTTAGTTCCATTTGATCGTACCACTGCATTGCTACACTAAGGTTAACACACTGATAAGTGTTTTTTACTGCTCCCCCATTACGTTACTGCTGACGTGTAGTGGGAAATTTGGAAGTTTTTCGATATTCTTTTTTCGGTTAGAAAAACATACAGTTCAGTGAAAAAAATAAACAGGGACTGCGAAAAGACAAGGCACAAGGGTGAACCATGCAATACCAACTAGGCTGATTGAACACGTTACTAAAAAAACGTCTTTCAGGGCTAGAATGCAGTTGAGAGAGTTACCAAAAGCCAGTCCTTTCAAGTTAAACAAAGTTAATTGAGTCTTCATGGCCACTTTAACTGTCTATGTCTTCATGCTTTCCTGATGTTGCACAGAAACATTTTAGCACAATAGTGCTAGACGTGCCATGAGCAAAGAACTCATCTAGACTGTTGTGAAGCCTCCCGGGTGAAAGAATGTTGAGCCAGCAAGAAAGAGGAGGAGGGCACACCTCCATTGCTAGGTAGTACCCAGGCACACTGGGCATGATCGGTGAAAGAATGTCGATTTAGCAAGAGAAAGGTGCTTCTTTCTTGCCAGAAGAAACGTTCCTGGTACTGGGATCGGGCAGCTGGATGTGTGGCGCCACCACTCGCTGCTCCCCTCATTACTGGAATGGGCCGACGCATTGGACTATGCAGCCTTCCGTTGTTTTTGTCGTGTTTGCTTCGGTGCTTTCAATGTCTAGGTGGTGTTGTGAGCAGGATGTGCGGTGAAACGAAGTCTAGGCAGATGTGTTAAGTTATTAAATGCACTAACGGCTATGTAAACTCGTTGGATGCTTCCAAGGTTGGGTACAGGCCTCACTGACATGAGTGCTATTTGCAGCGCTGTACGACTGGCGTCACCCAACTTCCGTACGAATAGAACTATTAATATTAGTGTTAATTTCTGCCAATTTAAATTATTTACACTGGTTTCAATGACTACGGTTTCCACACCAGCCTTCACGGTGGGATACCTCAATGCATGTGCTTTGAAGAGAAAAGCACTTGCGTACAAGTTCAATTACCGTGTGGCCATGGAAACGTCACGGCAGTCTACACTTGCTTTCTGTAACCGTGACCTTTGTGCCTTCTGTATCCAAGAGCGATTGCATGGGAGCCCGAGATCTGAAGCGCAACTCCCGTGTTTGTAGAAGTCCTTTTATCGAGAGCCAAAGTAATTTTGCCACCCAACAGCCCAAGCTACAAACCCTCCTCCTTTCTTCCCCATTTTACCACCTGTGTAGAATAAAGGCTGGCACTGAATGATGTCCGAGGCGTTAAAAATGTGGCAGAGCGTTAACGTCAGCCTGTGTTTTTTAAAAGGGTAAGCAATCTTTGCTGAGTACCTCAACGCCAACCATGTAAAGACTTGTAAAAAAACTAAAAACTTGCGACTAGCTGCCTCAAATACAGGTGCGTCAGCTCGAGTCCTCCAGCACAGATGCATTTCCAACATGCTGGAGGGTTTGGATTTGGATATGGGTGCATGGATGCACAAAATCATCCAGCCCTCTGTATAACGACAACAATGGTTGACCGCAAAGCTTTCTTTGTGCGAAATAGCATGGGGCAGGGTCAGTCAAAGCCGCTGCAATTAAGAGACCAAACTGCGTGCGGGTCAAATTCAAAGCTCAGCTAGTCAAAGTCCAAACAGTCCGAGAGTCAAAGTGCAAATGCAGACGGCAAACAAGGAAACTCTCATGAGAAAGCTTCGCGTTACACGATCATCGTTGTTAGATGCAGGAGTGCTTGATTTTTCAAGCGTAGGTGGCAGCCTGTGGTAAAATGCAACCACAGCATTCAGTTGTGAAACTGAGGGCAGGTTTTCGACACCCTCCTGTCTCTTGTCCTTCAGCCACACAGTACTTGTTTTTTTTTTTAACTATTAACCCCAACTAGCCAGCAACCATTGCAAGTCTTATTGCAGGCAAAAGTAATGCTCTACCACAACAAGCAATACCGTTCTACTATCATGCCGTATTTATTCTGGCAACGATTCCCAATGGCTGTTGCTAACGCATTTCTGTGAAATTAAACACGGTTTTACAGAAGCAATGAAGTTGCTTAGCGACACCCCTCAGCCTTTTTGTTTTGGGGTAAATCTTAGAAGGTACATCCCAACTTTGTCTTTCGCTCGTGCACGACGCCGTTTCGTCATCAACTGACAAAGGCCAGTGCCCTAGCATACTTGGATCGGCTGTTCACGCCGGCTTTGCAGGACCATTCAGCTGCACTATATTCCTCAATACTACAAACTGCACCCAGGCAAAAATACTGCACGAAAAATGTGCACGAAGGAACAGACCTGCACTTCCAGCTCGGCTTCCAGCTTGGCGCATCGAGTGTCGTCTGCTATTTGCAATTACCGAGCATAAGCGTAAATAAATACACTTTGCATGTCTCGCAAAGGTCACCTCTACTTTCAGTATTTACCAATATGAGAAAGGTCCTTGTGGTTATCTAAGTTTTGCAAGCCGCACCGCAGCAGAATGACTGAAAGCCATGCTAAAGTACGCGGCGCTGACCACCGCATTTCACTGGTGAGCAGTTCGCCACTGGCGAACTGCTGATGGTGGTGCCATACAATGGCCGCCCGGTCCCTACAGAGGTGTTGGTGTAGGCATCAATGAAGCTGTACCATCAGTTGATTGTTCAACGGAACGCTGTGCAAAGAAAGCAACGACAGCGGCCGCCTCGTTCAGCTGTCTCTGCTTGCTGCTGTATGCACAGCGTAGGTGTGTAGTGCGGTCAATGTAAGCATAGGTAAAGCAGGGCCGTCAGTTGATCTTGCAGTGGGATGCCATGGAAAGCCGAGCAACAGTGATGGCAACAAAATGACAATGGGAATCAACAGATCCAGCTGTGCGAACGTCTGCTAATTCGCATATGCATAACCACTTTTAACACAACTGTCAGTTAGTTTAACACTACGCCCGGTGAACTGCTTCACGTGCTCGAGGTAAACACACACCAGACAACATAATGAAGGATGTCCTGTCGCTTAAACCCAAGCCAAAGGTAGCACTGGACAAAGGGGATAATCTCTGCCACTGGGCCAGATATAAGCTCCACTCGGAATGAACACCATTGCTCTGATTGACCACAACAACAGTTAGCGCAGCGACAACATATGATGAGAGACACACATCCAGTGGCTGGGCATCAGCGATAGACACAGGTGGTACACCCTGTGATACCGATGGAGACTTCTTGTCCCCTTCACAAGGGGTGGCTCACAAGAGATGAAACGTGGCAGAAAAGGCTGCCAAGAAGGGACGGCAGGGGGAGTCCACGACAGTCGCAGATCACTCCCTGTGACCAGCCAACAATTTTTCATTGTAAATAAATGTAAAGGTTGACATTCCAGTTGAGTCATTCGATGAGACATCCAGAGTCATATTCTTGTCGCTACTGCTGCTCAGAGGCCAAGAACGGCTAAAGAGTTTTAACTGGAACTATAACTTCGCCAAGCCAAGAATCACCAAGGGGAAGCACCCTGCTTCTGGTAATCTCGATTTCTTCCCGCAAAACGACGATCATTTTTCCATGTGCAGTTTCGCATAGGGCAATAATTCGGCTATGATGAGCGCCACGCCGGCATTCCACGCCAAGCAGAGTGGCACAGTGCATTGATTTCGGTGGTTCCGTTCCACACGTGAACGTCCTCGGTGTAAGGAGGCGAGAGAAGTTCTGCCCAACATCTGTCCCTCTTGGAGTGCAGGTCCAAAGGTAATGCGCATATATACATTTTACTCCTACTCAAAAAAAAAAAAAAACGCGTAAATGATAGTTAATGCTGCGCAAATAGCAGATCGCTACGTCACAAGCAAAGTGGCAAAGCATGCAATGAAAACTTACGCGGGCTTGTGTCGGGACAAACTATGGCCACTGACATTTCACTGGCATACCGCTGGGCTCCAGCTTTCTGGATGAAATTTTGCTCAGTACACGTCAGTCCTGCAATTCAAATAGGTAGCACGGTGAGGCACGTCATCAAGCTGTCATCGTGTGATCGCTTCACACCAAGCAGCCAAAGTGATACTTGCCAGATAGCCAGTAGAGGATAGGCACGGGAGACACCTCCGACCTCGGCGGTAAGTAAATCGCGAACTTCATCGAACATTTCAGTGTTTCGCTAAAATGACTGTACACTTTCTGCAAGCCCCCGAAACATTTGTTGCTAGACACCAAAGTTAGGGATTCCATTTCTGTGCAAAGCGTGTTCTGCTTTCAACTGCAACGCAAACCCAACAGCAAACCTAGCTTGAGCTTGCACCGACGATAACACCACAGAACCGCCCGTACTGTAGAGTACCACGTGGTGTGTTTCAACAATTTTTTTTAGGTGCCGAAAAGGCCAAAATGGCGCCAAAAAGGCCTTATTTGATTGGCTGTTAGCTTCCGCAATGAACCTGAATGGCCAATCAGAACACGCTTGTGGGAAGATGGCGACGCGCAGCCCTTTTTAACTCCATGGTCTACAGACCAGACGGCCAGAGTTGGCCCTCGTTTAGGTAAACTCGGTAAACCTCATTCTGAAACAATGATATCATTCCTACTCGTTTTTTACACTAATTCTGGTGGGGCAATGACAACTGCCACATGGATGGAGTTATGTGTAACCTGGCTGTGCTTATAGCCTACTTAAACACAAACGGAGCTGTAGGACCCGCCTAAACGTCACACGAGGGCTGTACAGCTCATATGCAATGCTTGTCAGATTCTCTGTGCGATAAAAGTTCAGTTCATTCATAGTGCCAAATTCACTCATAAGCGCACATGTTAATATATATATTTTCTATCAGACTTAAAAAAAATTAAATTGCCTTTATCACGTATTGTCAATTTTTATAACCTAGTAGTTTCATATTTGAAAGGCTGGCGACACATCGGAGGCGCAACACTCACTACCTCACGATCAGCAACAACCGCGAGCCATGCGCGAGCGTAGTTGGCGTAGTGTGGAAAGAGGTTGCTTGTGCTTGTCAAAAGCGCGTCGCGACACCTATGGACTGTGTGACTAAGCTGGAACGGTGTGCTTTTGCCTTGAGCGAGGGGCGCATAACGCCGTGATTCGTGGTGTAATTTCGCGTTACACAAATTTAATGCCTCGGGAGTGTGCTACGATGCCGTCGTGCGCTCTGCATGAAGCGTGGCTCCAATAACCGGGGCATACCGATGCATTTGCTAGATCGGTTCCAGCAAGCGTCCTGTGAGCCCGTGAATGTGGAGTTTTCGGTTTCGGAGAGACTGCCAGCCGACATTCGCGTTAGGCCTAGTTGGCTGCTATGCAGGCTGACAGAAGCGAGGAATTATTGCTGTGCCGAAAGAACCGCCGGACGCGAATCGTAATGGAAAAAGGTGAGTGCCTTTGTCCGGCCTTGCGGCTGTTGCGTCGGCGAGTTTCGGCGGAGCCAGTCTTCGTAGCGAGCGATCGATATTGTTTGGGTCGTCCGCCGGAGCGCAAGGGTACTGACCCTGCGGAGCGAGTTTTTTGACGCTCGCTCCGCATTTGCAGCGACCGAAAAGACGCACGTGTTTCTAAAATGCATTCGAGAGTCCAGTGTGAGCCCAGAGACTGGCTGCAAGCAACACCGATCGTAGTCGGTGGTGGTTGCAGCGTGGTCGGAGCTGAAATTTTGGACCCTTCGGCATTCTGCTTTCAATCAGTTGTGAAATGAGCACCCGTTGTTAGCATCGCGCGTCGCCCATTCGAACGCCATATGATTCATAAGAGGAGAAATGAGCGGCAGCAGCGCTTTACAGTGCCGCCCGATCGGCTTGCCGGCCTAATTCTTTCTTTCCTTTCTTTTTTTGTTTTACAAATGAGAACGCCAGCGCAAGCTGCACGACAACTTGGGAAAGTGCCTTGAGCAATGTCTCGTCGGCTGCCGGTGCAGATGCTTGGCATTCTTGAAGGGGCCCCTTTTATGACAGTATCGATATCGCGGATCGTAGCTGCTAGTTGACGCTTCCGGCACTCTCTCCTCATTTCTTCCCCCTTTTGCCTGCTGCCTATTGTTCACGCCGCCACCACACTGAGCCCGGCACTTGGAGGAGAAAAGAAGAAAAAAAATCATCTGACCTGATTTGATAACGAAGCCCAGCGTTTTTTTCTGTGCGGTGGCTTTGTCCGCTGCTGCATGACTAGCATAACGACTGCTTTAAATGAAGCTTGGCTGTTGTGTTAAAAGGGCATGCCGCGCTGACGAATTTGTCTGCCAGCGAGCGAGGTTCGCTAAGAATGTTTTGAAACAGTTGTTTCCTCGCAAACCCTGCGCTCACCGAATCCCGCCTTTTCGAAAGTTAAAAAGCAAGAGAAGAAGCGGAAAGAGTGAATACAAACTCCGCAAAGTTGGCTAGCGCATGTTTTGCTCTAACGTAATGCAGCGTTTGTTCCAGTGCAACGGTGAAAGCGGGCTTGTAGCGCCAGCAAAACTTTGTGGCTGAAAGCACTCGCAGACTGCTTTCAACCTTTTCAACTCGAACTATAACGAATGTAGGACGAATTATATTGAAAATTTTGTTTCTTCGTTGTCGGCGGAAAGTACATGACCATTAACGCGCAGGCCTGAAAACCAGTTTGTGGGTTTATAAAATTACGATCATCAATGCTTGTTTTATGTTGTGTGTGCTACCAGTGTTAATTCGGTCAGAATCTTGATTGCAACATTTTCGATTCTTTTGGGGTCCTTTTCTTTTTCCCGAATTTTTTCTCTAAGTATGATCGCCTACGTCATTTTTATATTGTTTACCCGCCGATATATGTTGTACCATAAGATATGTGTGTGGGATGGACGAGGTCTACGAGGCAGGTGTCACTTAAAATAGAAAAAAGGCCGTGACAGGCATCCACATAAAAAAAAAACCTACTCATGTTTGGGTGTATTCTTGGTTTTGTTACCAGGGTTTATTGTGGCTTCCAGGTTGCGTTTCAGATGCCAAGCTCAGTAGCATCTTCAATACTAACCCATTTGTTTCAAATTAATGTGTTCTCAACACAAAGCTCTGTAAAGAAGAGCAGGAAGTTGCGCATGAATGAAAAATCGCATTGTGCTTGTTTCGAACTCAGTGTTAGTTATTTTGTATTAATGATGCCTCATTCTGTGCGAAATCCTAGTGCTCAAGAAACTAGTGTGAAAATGTGGACAAAACCCAAAAATGTTTTCTGTGCATTAGGGTCCTTTTTGTTCACGCATTTCTCTCAATGAAGAAAGGGATGGATTTGCTTTGTAAATCTTTTTCTAATTTAAAGGTAAATTCGTAACATTGCTGCCTTCATTGGGTGGGGAGAAAAACCGGCAGTCGAGAACAAAGGAGCTTCCCGAAGGAAGGCTGATCAGCCAGATTCTGTTATAGCAGCCATGACAGTGAGAGGAAGGAGGATAGAGGGGGACGACCAGACAGCTCTTGGTAATGGATCTCGGCCTGGAGCTGGCTATCGAGTGTCAGCAGCTTCCTATGGCTCTGGCATGCACTGATAACAATCCCATTCAGGTGCCCCAAGGACAATGCTGGCGGCTGTCATGGCAACCATTCTCTTAGTGGCTGCACTGTCCCAGGGTCCCTTTAAATGGACTAGTGACAGCAAATGAAATGTGGTGGTATTTCATCGGGTCTTTCCGATTAGTGAAATTTCTTTTAGCTTAATCTTTTTTTATGAGAGCCTTTCTGCTTCATTACTTGATGAACAGGATTTCTTATGCAGTAACTTGATTTGCAAGCCTCTGAGCAAGTCATTGTAGGCTGTTTGGAAGAGTTAAACCCTGGTTCTTAGGAAGAAAGGCATAAACATTGAAAGAACAGCAGTGAAAATTGACTGCAGCCTGTTTTCATGGTCCCTGAGTAATGTTTGGTCTAAAACTATTGGAGCATTCTTGTCAAATTCAGCTTCAGGATATAAACTTGAATATGTATAGGGTTTGCATTTTCAGCATGTGCAGTCCGTGTGAATCAGGAGCCGATTTTTGTCTCCCACTGCTTTTAGCATGGCTACAAATAATTAACGGAGCTTGAGTGCCAAGAATGTCAAAGGTGATGGCCCATTTGGTCGTCTAGTCGCCTGCAGTATTAATATCACTTTTTTGCCGCTGGCTTTTTCAGTAGCTATCACTGGTAGCAAGAAGTAATGGTAGCGCTCACTTCCATTTTTTTGAGACTGCACTGGGGCAGAACACGGGAGCCAGATTGAAACCAAAACTGTGGTGGCTGCCTTCACTGTTTGAGACAGCCTGCTTCGTAGTAGTCGCAGGCTGCAGGAAAGATGTATTCAGTAAAAGTTGCCAAACTTGTTTGTTCTGCTTTTGCGAGGTATTATCCAACTGTTTCCTTAAGAGAAGAAAAAACATTTAGCGAGCGTGCCAATCCCCTTTCAGTTTCCATTATTGTAATGTCATAAGAGATAGCATAGAATGTTGGGCAGAGATACACATTTTTCTGCTTTTGGCATTTTCTGTGTTATTAAACTGCTGCTGCTTTGAGTAAGATGTTGTGACCTTAATACCATATATTTTATAAATTCAACTGGACGTGAAATTTCAAAATGTTTTGCGCATACAAAATGAATACTGTCCTAAAAGGTCTCTTCCATTTGTGTCTACGTTCCTGATGTTTCATTGTGAATATATTTTGAAAGGCCAATGTAGGCAATGAGAGACTATATCCTATTTATGTGCGTGCATGTGCACCAGAAAGGATGGGGAACAGTTCTCGGCAGAGGCAAGCAAGCTATCCTACCTGTACTAAACTGTACACGAGGTGCGTCAAATATAAAGATGCAGCATAATTAGGGAGGAATGTTGTATGATAGTGAAACTCAAATGTCTATTGTGCAGTAGTGATTTTCTACACTTGGCATTGTTTTATTTGCAATGACATATAATATAAGCTGTGCATTGCAGTCAAGATTTCAAAAGGAAGAGCAGGCAACCAGTATTTTTTTTTTTTTTTCAAAACATATTTTGATGACATTTTTCTCTAATTGAAGGCGATTTGCAAAATGTGCAAAATTAAAGGGACTGCAACTTACATTTTCCACACATTCTCTGGCCCAAATGGAAGATGATCATCTCTAGCACCATATTCCTTTTTTTTTTTTGCTTACAATGTCATTAAAATTTTATAAAAGCATGTTTTAGCTCCACTAGCAATATGCAACTGCAGCTGTCAAGATGGATGCTGACAACAGTGACACTAAACCACAATGCAACCGGCTTGTCTTTTGCACAGGATTACAAAGATATGCTATTTAAAAACATGATTGAAGCTAACACAGTGACAAGTGGCATATTGCAACATTTTACGTTTGAGCTCGCCTGCAAAACGCGTTTTAGATTTTACGCTGATAAAGGAGCTCTACCAATTCGTGCTGATCTAGCGGAGATGAAAGGAAGCCTTTATTTGATTTATAAATAACCAGGTATATGCCATCGCTGATAGTTTTGCTAAATAAATAGATCATAATATAATTGAAATACTGGTCCTGATAAGAATTCAGAGAAAACTTCAGCATGTTTAAAATGAAAATGGCAATGTTTATATGCTGGGTTACCTTCAAGACTTGTTCTAAAACAATGGGAATTCAAAGGTCCTTGTATATCATCAATTAAACAGTTTCAAAGAATATTGTATTTTAAGTAAAATAATTTTAATGAATGGAAATGTCTATTTACAGTAAAGAATTTTAAATCATATTTCCAGCAATACACTTGTCAAGGTGTGATCACTTTGTACACGTCCTTGTAGCTCTCAAAGCCCTTTAACACTTGTATATGAGAGGCAGTGTGTACCATATTCATCATGCTTTGACATCGTTTCTCCATTCATTTCTGTACACATGCAGCTATGCGTATTCTTCATGATGTACTTAATCATTGAAGAATTCACACAGTGGATTCCTACGAGTGTACTACATAGAAAGCCTACAGGTGAAAACCTTCTTGGATCCTCAACATTTCGCATTCCCTCCAGTTTGCGAAATTGAATTCTCATGAACTGTTTATAAACTTGAAAAATATTTCACTGCCATTTGAAAAATATTTAGCTTTATAAAGAAATGCTTATTTGCAGTATCAAAGGATGATAACTACTGAATTATTGCAGATATGCCTGAAGCGGAGTCGAGGTTCCCAAGCGGGGCGGTAGATGGCATGAGAGTTCAAAGGCGTCACAGTTTGTATTGTGTGTGAGTGTGAGAGAGAGGTAGTTTAGGGGGATAGCTTATTCATTACTAGCAAAAGCTGTATCGATTCTATGTGCCAATTTTTCTTATTATCTGTGAGGAAAAGCGGCAATGGCTACTGTTATTTCGTTCACGGCTTTGTGTAAACCAGCAGCACAGAGAAACACGTCTAAATGTAGCCTAGTGGTAAAGGGTGTGTATTTCACGGGCATGCACTGTGGTCTCCAGGTGGTGCGCCATCTCCCGGGTGGCGTGGAAAGCAGGGGAACATGTGCACTGTCAGGAGGGGTTAGCCAAGCGTCCTTCCTGCTGCCAAAACAGGACTAGCTGCTGCACTGAGCTCCCTTAGTCTGTCGTTCAGACAGTGGCCAGTTTGGCCATTGTAGAATATTCCGCAGGTTAAAGGTATCTTATAGACAACATAGTATTTACACTCGACTTCTTGTGAGACAGAAAAACAACGCATAGGTGGCACCTACCTGCTACCTTGAAGTTGGTGCAAGGGCTGGTGAATATATGGTAGCAGCATTGGGCGCACTTGTGCCATGGTTTGCTGCTCAGCCCGCTCATTAGACTTCTTTTATAAGAATGTTAGTGGCTGACACAACCGTCTCATTCGGGAAACCAGCACTTGGCAACTGCTGGCACTGCCCTTGTATGCTGTCAGATTTCCTGTGGTCACAAGACTTGTGAGAGCACCATTCAGGCATTTAAGAGCCATCACTCTCTTCACATTTATAGAGGGGGTTGCGTAAAAACTAAGTGTTGGTTTCCTTCCTTGTCTGATGGAGGTAAGACCAGTGGACGGAACTTTTGTTAAAAATGATTTTGACATCCAGGAGCTGCAAGCAACTCACAAGTGAGGCTGATCTCTTTTGACTTGTTCCAAAATGTTTATCGCAACTCACCTGTCCTCTATCACTGCACCCTTCAATGCTACAAGAAAATTTTGCATTATCTGCAGATCTTCACACTTACTGCTGAGTCTGCGCAAACAGGGAGGCATTTGCCCAAAGGCAGCTAAGTAAAGGTCACAATCGGTGCAATACACATACCATTCTTTTGTATAAAGGTCGTGTCATTAGGAATAACGACAGTAGGTGAAAGGTAAAAACGCAGAAGCTCAGGGAAGCTGTGAGCCAGAAGTGTCTGAAGAGCCTTAGGCCCGGAGTTATCGATGGGCTCTTTCACGGCATCGAACTCTTTGTGGAATAGGACAAAACAAATCTTCTATGTCAACACAAGAAACATTAAATGAGCACCGGTAAAATTGTGCGTGGATATGAAATCGAACCCTCTTGGGAATCATGCACTAAATAAGGATCACCAAAAATATGCAAATGCAAGTATTTCTGGAAGAACACAAGTACCTCACCCAGCCACGAATTCATCTCAGTGACAGTCTCCTTTGGATATGGCCACTGTATGGATTTTTGCATGAAAGAACAAGTTCAGTTGATTCCTTTTTGCTGAACCAAGATTTTTTATAGCCTTGTAGCGTTTATTCATTTGCGTGAGGCCAAAATCCACTTTTGGCTTGAACGGCCCCTAAGGGCATAAAATTCTTGGCAACTGCCTCCAATTTTGTTGTTATGATGATGCAATTAGCTTTTTTTTTTTTTTTTCATTGCTTTGTTGACATCTAGCTACGAATGCGACTAATTTTCTTATTGCACGAGAGAATGGGACAAAACGAGCACATAAGACGAATGCTTGTCCTGTGGGCCCCTTCCATCCCGTTCTCTCACATGCTAAATAGTAATGTCTCATTATTGTAGCCACCGACTAGCCCACACTGATGCTTAGTTTATTCGAAGTTTAAAAGGGAAAACACCGGGCACCCCACGCTGCTACTTTTCTAACATGCCGCACTGGCTTGCAGTGCTTGGTAGTATTCTTCTCTTCAAAACTAAATATTCCTGTATCCAGTATGCAAATGTTGACTTGGTGTTCGCTCAGTGTAATTTGTGCACAGTACACGTGCCTGCAATCCGCCAAAGGCTGGATCGTAAACTCGCGAGTTTGTTGCTCCAGCCGACGTCAGCAGTGGTGAGGGGAATGGCCCTTCGAACGCTCCTTTTGCTTGAAAAACAAGACGAATGTAATTGAGTGGAGAACCTTTAAATGCAGCCTAAGCTGTAACTCGATGAATTGATTGCACAATGCTTGTTCCTTTAAAGGCCAGGCGCATTTTTCATGCCTTGCAGTGCCCTACAAGCTGAGCTTCCTTCCCAGACCTTGCATGGAAGTATGAATGTGCCTGACATTTGTCAGTTGTTTCGTTTTTGTAGCGGAGAGGAAGTCGCATGTAAAAATGATTTGGCAGTATACATGTGCCATTTTTGCGCTCATACTCAAATATTTGGAATTCAGGTTATCAAATTTGTGGAGTTCCCTCGGCTTAAATGGTTTAATTTGTCGAGCTCACTTCACTGTTTGTTCTGTGGGTTTTATGACAAACACGTTTAGCTTTTTTTTTTGACCGACAGCTGATACTGATCCTGTTAGAATCATCATTCCCCTCACATTCCCTTCGAAGGCAAAACAAAAAACTTTTTTCGCATGCCCAGTAATCATTGAGTGGTACCTTTGTACTAACAAGTGCCTCCTCAGTGAAGCAGCCAGCCACAAGGGAAGTGGCTGGGCCATTGGTTTGGGCACGGTTAGAACTTCGAGCATGTGCCAAATTTTCGCCCCATGGAAGCAGTTTCCCTTATTGTTGCCCCTTATTCTAATTTTAGTTGCTCAAAAGCAGTTTCAGAAACATTTTTCTTGCCCAGGATGAGGGAAAAGAGATGTGTCAAAATTCATTTAACTGCAGTATTAAAACAAAGGGCAACTACAGAGGCAAAAAGTTGTCACAACTGTGCATTGTGGAAACAAAGGCCAGAGTAGAAAGGAAGCATGTGATGGGCACGCAGCCAAGAGTTTGTCAACATTAATTAGCTGAACATTAATATAAAAATGCAATGCGTTATGCTTGCACTGCTTTCTAATTCAAGCTGAGCCCATACTTTCTTGTCCAACCTGGCATTCCGCATATATGGGGGAAATTCAGATCCTTGGGAAAAATTTATATCTACACATAAGGCTCACATACAAAAAAGGAACAAAGACAGGTGGTCCTCGTAGCTTCATGTGTGCCTGTTAATGTTCCTTTATCTTTTTTATCACACTGCAAAACGTGTGATTAAGTTTAAAAATGTAGTGTGCAGATTCTGTGTTGCATAATTTAGTCTTAGGTACTTGGCACATTATACCTCGTCTGAGTAGTAGTCTGAACAATGAAAAGCATAGAATGAAAATAGCAGCTTTCTTTGAAAGAACATAGAGGAATCATTGAATTCTCCCAAGTTCCATTTGATGAGTTTTGTTCTTGAGAGGGCTTATTTATAAAATAAGACAGCTCTGATGCTATTTTTCCAGTTGGCTGATCCTTTTGACAGCTTCTGCCCACGTGTGGTCTGGAGTATCAAGAAAATTTATTTGATATACTAGTAAGATTTCTGCAAATTATTGCCACATGAAGCATCCAAAGAATTGCAGTGCTAATTGAAAATTTATTGAAATTAAAATAGCAACTGCACCATTTTTACTATCTTCCTGCATTCTAATATCTTATCTATTCTGATTCGTCCTGCTAAATTCTGTCTGCCTCGTTATTGCATGTTGCTGTGAATAGCTACGGAGTAGAATTGTTGAAGTATGATTGATCTCAGTACTGAAAGTGTAATATTGGCTTTAAAGTTGACAGCATTCAGAGACCACCCTACTCATTTAATGTTCCTCAGAATAGCAATGGCCCTAGTCCTCCTTTTTGATCAAGCTGTTAAAAGAGAGCACGATTGTGTTGCTCCCATTTCTCTTGGGTAGTGAATGATGAGCTGAGACTGTAAATTCCACTCCCGTTCTTATACATATAGACAAATCTCAGTGTGACGTCACACAGATAGGACGATAGGGCTGTAGGCTACTGAAAACGTCAAATGCATTGCGAGAGTAGTCCGTAGGACTTGTTTGGCTTCTTTGGCAAGGCCCGGAAAAATAATCATTAGTGTATGACGACCTGAAAGGTAAAGAAAAAGTGGTGGTAATGATTTCATCTGTGAGAACTGTGTTAAGTAAGAAAAAATAAAAGGAGCCGTAGTGGTGCATCCTGTTGCTCTTCGGGCCAGACAGTGTGGGTGAAGGCTAAAGAGTGACTTGCTGAGCTGCCTGCGTCGTCTGGCCCGAGCAAGTGCTGTAGGCAATTCTGGTTGCCCTCACGGCACGTGATCGGGCATCTTCAGTCGTCTCCTCTTGTGTGACACCCGCCGCGGTGGTGCAGTGGCTGAGGCGTTTTGCTGCTGAGCCAAAGGACCTGGGTTTGATCCCAGCCGCAGTGACTGCTTTTCTAATAGAGGCGAAAAGCAAAAATGCCTGAGTGTCAAGATTTTGGCACACGTTAGAGATCTATAGATGGTCAAAATTAATCTGTAGCCCTCCACTACTACTGTAGTGTTAAACCGAGGTGTTAAACTTAAAACTTTATCTGTTAAACTTTTACTTCAGCGTGTTAAGCCCCACAATCAATCAATCAATAAAGGCTATTAGAAATGTCAAATTCAGCTGTATAGAGTTGTACATGTGCGTACTTGGCATAATACAGGAATTTATTCCCATCATTCAAGCACAGACCTGTTTTATCGGCCAGCACACCTCGCCACCACATCCTTTCTCAGCACCCCTCCATCACTGCTTTAGCTTACAACTATGATGGTTCTTTATGTTAATTTTGTTTCCCTACCTGCCATTACTGCTATTGCATCAGGAACTACATACTGTGAAATCGTCAGACTGGCAGATTTCTTGTTGAGATTCTTTTAATGTGGAAGACGCCATGTACAAGGATCTGTAACATGGCTTGCTGGAAATTCTGGCCATGGACAGTGTGTATATTGCAAACAGTTTATTATGAACACATGCTGCAGGGATGGAGTTTTCTTTAAGTGGTCTTGGCTTTCTATTTATGTCAATAGTTTATTGTCATAAGAAGTTCTATGTAAATAACATGTACTAATTCTTTTTGCTTGCCAATTCCAATATAGTTGCCCAATTCATATTGCATATCTATTGTCTTTATTCTTGGGACAGTGTGGAAAAAAAACTCGGACAAAATGTAAACAGGACAGTACAGTGCCTTGTCCTATTTACGTCTTGCCTGCGTTTTTTTTTTTTTTTTTTCACGCTATCCCAAAAATGATTTTCCAACATGCCCAAGTTTAAAGTTTATACCTTAGTGTAGTCGTTACGCAAAATAACACAAATTAGATCTCTTCATTCCTTTCAGCAACCATGTACACATCACTTATGCGCACTCTTATGCTTGCTTTGCAAGTATATTTATCCCCGCTGAATGTAACGTTCAGTGCCCAGCTGCTGCTTCGTGCAGGCTGTACAGTCGGTTTAATTGATGAATCTGAGGCTCCACACATGCTTTTAATTCATCTGCGCTGCCTCATGCCATGCACCTTCGGAATGGCATACATACTAGGAAACATTGCACCTATTTCCTTGCTGTGAAACCTTCCAGCACCCGTGGGTGCATACAAACTTCGTTCATGTTGAAACTAGCAATCTACTCATTGATGGTATCACTTGTGGGATTATTCTGCACTTTTTCTGGTGCATATTTTTGCTTGGTATTTTTTCCATGCATGCATGCATACGTGTGTGTCCTTTCATTTGCCTTTTCGGCATATTGTTTTACAAGGACACATTACGAAAGACTGGACACAGCGCTGAACTACAAATGGATTTTTATTCCAAGAAGTGCCCAATGCGAAGGCTTGCAAAGGCATCATTTTTTGCCCTCTGCCCCCTACATAGCAACGTTAAGGTTATCTTTAGGATGATTGATTTTAAGTGTCTGATCACTTCATGTGGGAGCTTATCCTTCTCTTTTGTAATGACTGCGCACTCCCTGAAAAGTGGAGCACAGGCATAGCTTCTACAGTTTAAAGGTACGTTGCCCGGCACAAGTCTTTTCAACAAGGTTCTTGTGTTCTCTGTGCCTACAGTTCATGCACGAACCTGTCTGGCCAATACAACTCTTCCAGCAAGTCGTACTGTAGGTATACTGTGGAAGTTGTGCATGGGCTCGGCTCTTCAGTGACAGCGCAGAGCGCAGTCATTACAAAAAAGAATAAGCTTGCACTCCAAGTGATTGAGGTGCTTGTAATCAATCGTCTTAAAGACAAATGCATCGCCATGCCTTTGATTGCACTACTTGCCATGGTAGCTCAGGGGCTATGGCGTTGTGCTGCTGAGCACAAGGACTTGGGTTCGATTCCCAGCCGCGGCGGCCACTTTTCTGACAGGTGAAAAGCAAAAACGCCTGTGTGTTTAAGATTTTGGCACACGTTTAAAGATCCCCAGGGGGTCAAAATTAATCCAAAGCCCTCCACTACGATTCACCTCATCGCCTGTGTAGTGTCGGCGCATTGAACCCCATAGTCAATCAGTCAAGCCTGCAGTTGCTTCAAAAAAGGAATTAGATTATCGTAATGTTGTTATGGCACAGGAAGAGGGCAAGATTATGGTGGCTATAACAAAAAGTGGTGTTTGCGTTTGGCTTTGTGAGCGTTTTCAGGCTGTGACAGTGTGACAGCATATTTATGCGAATTTTGGAATAAAAATCCAGTTTTACTGAGTAATAATGTGTCCCGTTTTTCTTTCTTTATGTGTCCTTGTCTCAGCGCACCGTAACCCTTACCAACTAGCCCACCAAGCCATGTTTGTCTGCTTACAGTTCCTTGCCCAGAAATTTTGCCTTCATTAGTGATTCCTGTAGCAAGCTTTCATGCAGATAAGGCGTGGTAATCTTGACTGTTTCCTATATGTGTTGTGTGGCCTGACTATTCTGATTCACAGGTCTTTGAAAACGAAGCTTTTTTTTTTTTTTTGTCTGGCATGTCTGTTCCAGACAGGCCTTTTAGGTGAAAATCTAAATATATGTGGAGGTTTTGTGTGAATCGAGATGATTGTGCTGTGACTAACATTTCAGGATACATAAAGCTTCTCTTATTACTACAATTTTAATCCTACTTTTATGTCACAGCAAAGTAGCTTTACCAAAGCAAAAATAAACTAGAAGTACAGACTCAAACTTATGGTCACGATTGTGTGTTTTGTTCTATTTCACGGATTTGCTTGACTTCACGGTAAACAAGCCATATCAGTGATGGAAGCGCTGCACCAATTGTGCTAAGGCAGGTGTCCATCCCTAGGTGTGGCAAATTACACCTGCTGGTGGACCTTCCTCTCCTTTTTTTCTGTCCATAAATTCATTCATTCATTCGTGCAGCTGCAAGTAGCAAGAAATGGCACTATAGCAGGCCAAGAAGCGTGTCTTTCAAGTCGAGTGTGGGATGCCTTCTCTCGATTCGCACATTGCACGCCTTTAGTGCTTTTTGCTCACTCATACCATTCAGATTCCCTGCACCTGCCAAACAAAAGCCTGGAACTTAGCGAGAAAATAACTTAGGCAGAAGTGGCAGAACGGAGGCTACTTGTGCACAGTATTGGCTGCTGTCTTACTTTCTCCGGGAGTTGAAGCAGCACCTGCACATGCTTGTCGGCAAGAGGAAACGTCACAGGCCCATGTGGCTCTGGTGGCCTCTCGCGTTTGTGCTGGTCGTAGATCGTACTCTTGCGGATAACAAAGTGCGTCCATCCTGCAACTGAAGCCAGAAGTAGTAACATGAGCAGTGCAGAACACAATTTTTTATTCTTAACACACGAAAGTTCTCAGTTACACTTGCAATTCTAACTAAATTATTGGTCTTTGATGTAGAAAAAGTGGCGTTATGTGAGTGTATATGTTGTGGGGGAGGTTCTTCTAGATGCGACGGCATCTCATTCACTCGCCTTGTCCCTCCATACGGCGTTGTCGTTGTCTGTCCACACCCCATTCTCCTCGCCGCGCGAGCTGCGCTCTCCGCCGCTCACCCCCTCTCCTCTCCGATAGCGAACACTTTCTCGCGAGGGGCATTGGATTGGATTGGATTCGCTTGGCTTGGATCGAATTGGATTGGATTAAAGTAGATTGTGTTGGATTGTGTTGCGTCATAGCCGCGCCACGTTGCGTCATAGCCGCGGCAGGGGGTTCACGGCACGTTTCACGCGATGGAGAATCAACCTAACGGAAACAACAACGGAACCCCCTATGCGTCGCATCTACACAGGGGTTCCCGCGAGGGGAGGTGGGAGTAATTTTTTGCGTCCCAAATCTCTCGAATTACTATGTACGGAGTTTATATTACAAGGTGGAGCTATTGTAACGAGCTCAGGCTGTACTTCGTCCTAACATTGTTCACTTGCTGGGTTCACTTCCGAAGCCAGTTTGTAGTGTTTTGATGCCATAGATTGGAGACTGTGGTACTTATATATATTTTTTTAGCAAATGTTAAAGTGGTCTTTAAATTTGTTTTGAACAATGATAATGAACTCCTGCAATTGTGACATTGCTTGCTAGAGGGGGTGGGAGCCAAATGTAGCTTTTTCACAAACAGCAGAAAGCTCACAAAAATGCTGCAAAGTTTGCCGCCTCTTTCCCATATTTACTTCCTGCATCTGCCATCTTCTGATCTAATTATGCATCAGGAAGCAGGGATCCCTGCTCTTGGTCAGTTTTTTTTTTTTTTTTCTTTTTTTCATGCACTTGGGAAAGCACAAGTGTCAGCTTTGCATCATTTGCATTGGCACTGATACTTTTCATGAATAAATGTTGCCCAGAGCACATTTACTTGCTATGGTGTTCATCGGTGTTTATCTTTTTTGTAAGGGCATCTTGTTGTGTAAACTGTTTCGAAACCCGGCATGCACCTTGTTTGAGGAGGCTGTTTGTCTCTGTATGCTGCTGGGGTTGGCAGCTGCTGTGCGGATTGCGAGGGCACTTGTCCAGACATGTCATTGAGGAGTGCATGTATGTCGACGCAACCGAGTTTCATCCTCTTCATAATTGTGGTTCCTCATGAGGCCACAGAACTGAATTACACCAACAGATTCACAAAAACATGAATGGCAGTAAATACTGGTCAGCCTAAATTTAACTCAAGACACAGACAAACACGAAAGACGAAGCACAGGCGCTTGTGCTTCGTCTTTCGTCTTTGTCTGTGTCCTGAGTTAAATTTAGGCTGACCAGTATTTAATGAATTATGATCCAACTAGCTCAGATTCTGCCTATGAATGGCATTATGCATGTGTACATATTGCAGAAACAGGAGATGTTGACTCTACTCAGGGATACATGGATTGCTACAGCCATATCTGATGACATTGGGAAAGCGTAGGACCAAATTTCAACCCGAGTGCTCAAGCTTAGCACATATCGATTTTTTTTGCTTGAAAAAGTTCTGCCAATAATGAGAAATGCGAGGGTTAAGGTGAATAGTATGATCATGTGGATGCCACTCACCGCGTTTTCCTTGTTGCCTACTGTAGAAAATGGCCAAAATTGTAGCAAATTACTGGGACCCACCTTCATGTTTCCATGCGTGCCTGTGCTTGTGCCAATTTGCATATTCTGGGTTCTATAAACCCAGGTCCCACTGCTTCCAAAGCAGGAATCATAGCCACTCAGCAATGATTCTTCGTTGATAAGGAAGCGTAACTGTGAGGTATTCTGGGCAAGTTCCATCGCCTGTTATAAGGTCCACGCAGATTTTACTGCAATGATAAACAGCAATGTCAAAAAATACAGAAATTCTGATATTTTTATACTAATGCATAAGCATTCTTACACTTGTTTCACTAACCTTTATTTTCCTCGGTGGCAGTGAAGGAACACGTCAAACCGGGTGGCACCTTTCTCTTTACTTTTTATTAGTTAATCATGTCATTGCGCTGGATTTGGTGGACCTTTGCAATTTTTCTACTTCATTTTCAGTTTATTTTTATTTTTGTATATATAATATTTGGTATCCTACAACAGACGGCAGTGCCAAATTTAGTTATCAGTAGCCAAATTGAGCACCTTTTCATTTCATTTGTTGACGTATATTTGTTTTTGCTTTGTAATGAGTTACATTTGACTATTATAACTCTTAAGTGTCTTAACATCAACTATTAAGCCTCTGTGCAGATGCAAAGTGTTACACTGTTTGCATTAAGATGCTCTGCAAAGAATGCTTATGCATTCTTTGCTGCATACTGATTGCCGCCGCAATCCTATGCCAATCCCTGAGGAATGGCAAAAACTGCAAGTCCAATCCTTTTTCAGATATCCATGTATGCACACGACACAAGCCCACTTTCCTGCATGTCATGAGCCAAAAAGGCCAACTTGCTTGCTTGTTTGCTAGGCTCCTTACTTGCCAGTTACAAGGTTGTTTTTTAAACTGATTGTAGATTTTTCTGTTTCAATATAAAATGTTACAAATTTTCTGGTTCTGTGGGCTTTTTTTTATGGTCAGAATTAAAGCAAGAAATAAATGAAATTAGCTTTTCTGGGCTGCACTTATCATGGGGTACATTGTCCGGTCATGTTTAAGTACTCAGTGAGTACTTTGAGCAAAAATATAAAGTGGAAATAAGCATGATGCCACAAAACAAGCTGTCGCAGCTTGAGAGGCATGCTTGCATAAAAGCCCTTCCGTAACCAAAACACATTTGTGAAGCTGTCACGCTTTGAGAGGCATGCTTGCATAAAAGCCCTTCCATAACCAAGGCACAGATGCGGGCGCACTCATGGGCAGTACAAAAGAGTGGATGCGTCTGTTGTGTGACCATTCGCCAAGTGTTTGCAAAACTCGGTGTTACTCTTGATGTCAGTCCTCATCCCAGGGCTGCTTTCCTCGTTCAAGGAGGAAGGTAAAAACTCTCATCTATGTATGCTTTTATTCATTCTTTTGGGGTAGACAGGCAGCCATTTTTTCTTTCCTTCTGCCACTGCCGAAGCCAGTGGAACATGGCAATGCAAAACACTGTGAACCGTAACTTGTGGCACTATCGGATGAAAAAACCTCCATCTAGGAGAAATGGTATGAGCCTAGCTGGTTGACATTTCTGTGCAAGGTGTATTTGGAGCTCATGGAAAGCAGGACTCATCATTTGGATGTATTGATGCGGTTCACAGTGCAAAAAGTACTTTCTCGCAGTAGGTACAAGGTTAAGGATGCGTAGAATAGGAGTTGGCAAGCAGTGTTTTGCATTGTGGCTGCAATCGACTTGTTGGTTTAAATTTTTTGTTGCTATTGCTCTTTCTTTTTTTCTTTCCATTTTTAACAAAAAGGGAATAATGTGGCGTGGACGATATTGCGTTGCTGCCTTCCTACCAACTTTTCCAACCACAGGGCCGCACTGTGAATGTTCAGCATGACAACTGGTGCTTGGCATTCCCTCTCCAGTATCTCGGTGCTTGTTGTTGTGTTAGTCTCTGTCAGGTGCTTTGTTGAACCAAAAGTGGCCAGAAAGCTTTGATGCCAATTGTGTGCACTGGAGCTCTTTTGGTTGGAGGGGGTGTTTGGATTGGCATAATGCAGTTTTGAGATAAACTGGGACAGTTTCATGTTTCTCCAGTTCTTTAGGTAGCGTCAGGGGTGAAAGATCTTTTTGACAAGAAATAAGACTTTGTTTGACATTACACGGCCAACTTGACCAAAACAATTTGATGATTTGCTGCCTGTGATACCATATGCATGGAGGGCCCCATGAAAAAGAAGAAAACATGTGCTAAATGCAGCACAAGTAAAAAAAAAATCCCTCTTAAAAGGCAGGTGATGCTACAGCGTTGTATGCGGTGCAGGGAGGAAAGTGTAGGGAAACAAAACTACGTTCCGACTGCGGGAAAAAAAAAATTATCTACTAAATTTAATTTTACAAGTACATCAAAGTTTGCAGTTGCTGAATTTGGTCTTCGAAAATAAATTGCCTTTTTTTTTTTTTTGCCTTGTCAGTGCGTTATTTGTGGCCTAGCATGGGGCAAAAAATTATTCCGTGTCCTTTTTAAAATTTAGTGAAGGCAAGACTTAAATAATTTGGTGGGTGGATATTTGTTACAGTAATACAATTTTAAGGTTGCGTCGAAAGATACAGAAAAATTGAAGATAAATTACCAAAATATTGGTAAATTTTGTTAGTTTTTTCTTTAAATATTACTGAAAAAACGAAATTTGCGCTCAACTAAGCAACATTTTAGTTCTTGTGGATCGGGAAAAGGGTTTATTGGGCTTTGCGAGGGGACCAGTTCTTTGGGGAATGTTTTGCGGTTACAGTTTTGCTCTCACTAAAAATGTTGATTCAAATAAAGCTCATCAGCAAAAAAAAAATTGTGAGCATAAGTGCTTTGCCAAAGTACTTTTCTCAATACTACTAAACACAATGATTTATTTTTATAAAAACGTAGATGGCAAAGTGTTAATATTCACTCATAGGACATTTTTACGAATAATGTAGGGGTGTTAAGTAATTAACATTATATATAAATTTGAACTCTGATCAATTCAAGTACGAGCTGTACCTTCACTGGGATGGAAGCATATCCTGGAAGAGTAGAAATCAAACAATTTTTTTTTTGTGGTGGATCAAAATATCTGCAGTTGCGCACTAAACTCGGGTCGTCAAATCAGCTTCTATTGCAAGTTCTCGGCCGCCATTGATGACGTAACACGTTCCCTGGAAAATAAGTAATTCCTTATAGCAGGGGTGTAGCATGGTGCATTTACATGTTCCAAGATGTGCTTGCAATACCAGGCTTGCCTCCTGGAGTAGAAGTTATCATGATATATGTACGTACATATACTTCAACTTAGAGAATTAAGTTTGCAGAAACCACAGGCCCAGGCTACTCAATAGAGCGTCGAGAGATTTCTTTTTCTTTTTTTGCAAGAAATTTGTTGAATACCAAAAATGTTGTTACGATGGCCTTGGCCGTGGAGCAAAGAGCTAACTTTGCACAACTGGCATTACACTTAAACCAATGCCAAGCTTGCAAACACTACATAAACGTGTGTAACGGCCGCAGGTTCTTTATCCAAGATTTAGGGGAAGAATCAAGGATGCAGCCACTAGCAGACAAATCTTTTTTTTTTTTTTTCAGTGATGTGTTTTTTGTGAACACATTTCACCAGAGACAAAGCACTAACTTATTTGTGACCTTATTCCATCATTATCACCACATCAACTTTTCGTGCCCTAAGTAGGAGGTGCTCCCAGCCTTAAAAATCGTTGGCGCAGCTTGCACATGAGCTATTCCCATTTTTATAAACTTGGAGGTGCGGCTGTTCCAACCTTCTTGCACTGATCCCCTTCCTGCCCCTTGTTTGCCATGTTCCAGCCGACAGGCAGCAGAGCAAGCATGGGCCCAGCCTGTGGGCGGCTGCCTGTTGAGGGCCTGGAGACGCCAGTGCTTTCATGGTGGTGCAGTGTGGCATGGAGGAAGTGCGCGTGTGCCCCGTGGCACCCCCTCCCCCTCTGGGGGCTGCCCCCCAGGACGACGGGGACGACCCCGAGGTCATGCAGGTGAGCACATGCATCCGGGTGCAAAGTGGAGGGGGGAACAGAAATGGAAGAAAGAGCCTTGATTCCTAGCATCCGAGCATTTCCATCTGCGAAGTGTATTTTCAGTGCCTGCATAGGAGCCGTAGAATGCCAAAGCAAAAAAAAAAAAAAAAGAGGGATTTTTTTTTTTTTTTTTTTCTGCAAATTAGTTCGTGGCAACAGCACCGTGTGGGCCTTCATATGACTGGGGCTGAATATGTGATTTGTGAAGACACTTTTGGTGCCGAGTTTAGCTTGTCCTTAAATCTTAACCTCTCTAAATCTTGTTTTTGTCCTTAAATGTTAAGCTCTCTTAAGCCCACGTTTGCTGCACTCCATATTGTAGGCGTGATTTACTCTATAAAGAGCCACAGCATTTGAAGAACATTATGCGAGCCAACATACAGTCGGGAATTGTCTGTTTGGATATCAGAACCTGCCCCACTTGAACAGCCTAGGGTACAGTTTCCCCTTCATAGTTGTGCCCGCTGACACTCTACTGTAGAAGTGCAGCAACAGTTATTTGTTTAGATCAGTCGGCCCGTGTGGTTGGCACGTACGTCAAGGTTGTGAAAACAGAAGTCTGGGCAGACAGGGTTAATTAAAACAAAGAAAACATTTACTAATTGTCTTCAGGATGCGCATGGGAATGTCAAGTGAACATGGGTGCTAATGTGCCGGTCAAACAGCACAATGTTCAAAGGAACAAACACGTGCACCCAAGGCAACTCGGAAGAAAAGCAGAAAATATATCAAGGACACAAAGTGGAAGTCTGAAAGAAAAAAAAAAAAACTTGCACCACACAAACAGGATTGTGCTGCTTGCCCTTGGCTGCAATATACATTGAAGGGGTCATGCAGACAAAATACAAGTTTGTGTTATTCGAAAGATTTGGTGTTTATAGTGCGTATAGTGTCTGGCAGCAAATGATGCTTTATTCACTGAGAAATAATGAATTTAAGTTAAAATTTTGATTCTCCCACTTAATCGTGTGTTTCGTGACGTCTGCAATTACGTAACAAGGACAGGTCTTCAGGCGAACGTTAATGTGCTGCTAGGCTCTGCAGCAAATTGCAGAGCCTTGTTTACTGTTAGTCCTCCTAGATGGCGCCTCCATACTGCGCCGGACCACTGTCCACCTCTGCTTAATTTTTTTACTGTATTTGCACCTGGCTTGTTTTTGTTGCGGTAGAAAGTATTTGTTTCGTGAAACATGGGGTAGGCTCAACAAACAGGGACACGTGAGACAATGTTGCTTACGCTAATCAGCCAGTTTTATGTGAGAGAACCCCGAAGCGCCAGACTGCTGTGCAGCTATAACAAGCATAGTGCGCACAGTATGAACTGCAGTACCCGCTGGTACTTCTATGTTTACATGTACTTTCACCATTTCCATTGTTTACTACACCATTCTTACTCCTATAAAATGAGTATGCATTGTATTTAAAGGAGCCATGAGGACAAAATACAAGTTTGTTTTATTCGAAAAATTTCGTGTTTTATAGTGCCCGCAGTGCTTGTCCGGCAGCAAACGATGCCGTATTCACTGAAAAATTAATCAATTTAGGTTAAAATTTTGATTCTCCCGCCAAATCGTGCATTTTCGGGACGTCAGCAATGTAGTCATAAGCGCCCGTATACAAACGAGCTTGCACTGTGTGATTCGGCTGCAGCGCGGCTTGCCGTCAGTCTTCCCAGATGGCGCTACCATACTCTTGCACGGACCGTTGTCTCCCATCGCTTTGTTTTTGACCGTATTTGCACCTGGCTTGTTTTTGTTACTGTATAAAGTAATAATTTCGTGAAACATGGAATAACCTCGACAAACAGGGTCACGTAAAACATTGTCGCTTACGCAAATTAGCCAGTGCATGTAAGACAACTCGAAAGCGGTGGGCTGCTGTGCAGCTAAAACAAGCATAGTGTGTGCAGTACCAACAACAGTACGCATTGGTACTTCTATGTTTACGTGTGCTTTCATTACTTCCACTGTTTGTCCCCCCATTCTTACTGATATAAAATGAATGCGCCCTAAATTTAAGCGCAAATACTAGCTCGTTCTGCAAGCTTATAAGCTCTGCCTAATTTGCATTTGCTTTCGCCGGCCTCCGCCATTCGGAGAGCTGGCTGGTATGACATCATAGGTTCTGTTGCGGGAAATGAGCTAGTGGGTCGCATGGCCATTCCATTTTTTTCTAATTATATAGCTTAATTGAGCGAAGTTTACGTTACAGGTGGTGTCAGTATGATTCTAATGAGGCAATCTTTCGAATGAACCAAACTTGTTTTCTCTTCATGGCTCCTTTAAGCAAAAATAGCTTGTTCTGCAAGCTTATAAGCCCTGCTTAACTTGCATTTGCTTTTGCCGGCCTCAGCCAATCGCACAGTTGTGCATATTATGTCATATGTATTAGTGCAGAAAATGAGCTAGTGAGTTGCATGGCCATTCCCTTTTTCCTAATTATGCAGCTTATTTGAGTGAAGTTTACGTTCAAAGTGGTGTCAATATGATTCTAACGAGGCAATCTTTCGAATAAACAGAACTTGTGTTTTGTCTGCATGGCCCCTTTAAAGAATAGAGTGTGGACACCGGGTACAACGAAAACAACGGAGAAAAGACGTAGCTTACTAACAAAACAGTATCCTAAATCAAAAACATCATGAAAGAAAGCAACAAAAATCACAATGAACATACAACAGTTGTGCTGGATAGTTTGCTTACACATTCAGGTGGGCAAGTGCAATTGTGATGGCCCATCGCCATCAATGTTCAACTGGAAGAAATCAATCGTGAAAGGGTCAAGAAGCAGTAACTGTCGGTATCTGTCTGGACCTTCAGTAAACCTATTTGCATGCGTGCATGATGAGTTCAATCATTATTCATAAAACCAGCCATTAGTTCTTCTTTTCGTTTTTCTTCATGCCTTCACTTTGATAGATGCTCTGTAAACAGAGCTTGAAGATTGGCAAGGAAAAGAACACTTGTACAGTAATGTGCTGCTGAAGATGCAGTTGCACGTCATATATTGCTGGGAGCCTTCACCAGTGCCCCCCAAAAAGGTTGCCTGTGTATGTGCTTTTCCCATAGTAACAGGGAAGGGACACGTGTGTGATCAATTGAGGGCTCTCTTCTACTGCGTGCCTCACAGTGGAGGTGAGCCTGTTTGATTCCTAGCTTCAAAAACACAGAAATTGGCTGCAGAACTCAGAAGGTAGAGTGTCAGGGCAGCGTTGGGGGGTGTAAAATGTCAGCACGGTTTACGCGAGACGAAACCGGGGCTTGGCCGCAAGGTGTCGGGAAGGAGCCTTGCTGACGGTGGGTGTGCCTTCCTCCCCTTGCAGGTGACAGGCGAAGGGCTGGCAGTGCACCTGCGACCCAAGAAGCAGCGGGTGAATGGGGCCAGCCAGCCAGGGGTCACCTGGGGGGACACCGAAGAGCGGGAGCGGCCAATGTCCTGGGAGGGCGAGCTCTCGGACGAGGATGACGACGACGACGGTGAAGCCCAGGTTGCCCAGCCAACGCCCGGCGGGGTGCGGCCGGGCAACAGCCCAATGCTGGTGGAGAGGGACGAGGGGGCCACGTCACCCATCAGCCTCACAGTGTCTGCCGCTCCCGATTCCAAGGTGAGCAGCTTGCTGCCGAGCCCTTCTGAGTTGTGCTGCCCGAACGCCTGGGATCCTCTGCACACTGCCCTTAAACACTTTCTCTGTTTCATTCGAGCCTGAAAGCGCTTCGAAAGCCATAGTTATCACCAGCACGTAGCAACACTGCATCCTTTTCCCGTCGCAGCAGATACTTATTCTAGTCTCTGCTTTTGTTACTTTTTTAAAATAGCTGAAGAATGTGTTTATTGCTGTGAGTGATAGGAAGCCATACATTGCACAAAGCCTTCGAATGCTGCCTTCTCCTTTTTCTAAAACTCCCTTTTATTTAACAAAAAGTTAGCGTTACACTGGGGGTTATAGTAAAGCCGCCTTGTTGCATTTTATTTGGCTTGTGCACTTCCGTTGGTTTGTGCACTTCCGTCAAATTTTTATGGTTACAACACTTATGGTAAAACATACTCTTGAAGTTCTGTGCCTGGTCTATCCCCTTCACCATATACAGTAATACCTTGTTATTAACGAAGCGGGATTAACGAAGCAATCGTAATTACCCTTGAAATTCCCTTAGATGCCCATGTATTTAAGACGTCGTTTTTAGAAGCTAAACTTTTCTTGCAGTGGGTATAATGAACCTCTTTTTTTTTTTTCTCTCTCTCTCCCCACAATGAGCATTTATGGACCAGTTTGGTACCCATCAGGTCAATGTCTTATAGAGCGTGAAGGAATACATGGCATCTTGGATGCGGTAATGCAAAACTTGCGCTAGCTAGGGGCCGCCAACACCAGCGCGCTAAAATGGCTGCAAGCGCCTGTCAACACGCGTGAGGGTGTGCGTCTCCAAAGCTCCCGGTAGGGTGCCTGGATGTTCCTTCGGCCACTCTACCGGGACGCAGCAGACCTGCTGCGCCACTTCTTTGGCACTCACAATGATGGCGAGGACGGTCTCGGAATTGCGGTTGCAGCTGAAAAAGCCATCAAAGTCTACCAGGGACTTTTTCTCTGTGAAGTGAGCTGCCAGCTTGTGTGCTGTCGAATGATCATGGATGAGCCATTTGGCATTAATTAGGTAACGATTCTTTGCTTTTTTTTTCTCCCACTTGTTTTTTCTGTTATCGCGGGCTGCTGTGAGTGTCGGGGGTGAGTACATCCTCTCTTGCATGTAAATTGCCAGCAGAAATGGACATTGGCTATAACAGTGATGTGATAGCTGCACCAACTGTGCCTAACTGTGCCGAGAGGTAAATCCTGCTGTAGCATTTCAAGCAATCTGCGCCAATCTTGTGCCGAAGCTTCATTTCTCCGGGCTTTCTCGATGTGGTGCGCTCTGGTGGGAGCAGTTCTCTTTACGCCATGGCGTTGAAGAGGAAGGAATCTCTTACTATCTCCTTTGCAATAAACCTTGGTTCAAGTGACTAGCTCCGAAGGGCAGAGATGGAGAGGGCATTGCAAGGGTAGCTAGCCGAAAAGGGGAAAGGGACAAAAGTTCAAGATGGCTTACTTTGGGACCGGCTAAGCCGATTCATTGAACAGTTTCCAGATTCGAAGAAAGTGATCTTGTCTGACTCAACATGTTGTTCAGGAGGACAGCTACGGGAGTGCTTCAGGAAAGCATTATTTGATAAAACTTTCTTTCCACAGCTACTCTTCGTGAAAAATGTGGTCGAAGTTTTTACTGATTTTTTTTTGTTTCAAAGAAGCGAGCTGTTGGTCCACCTATTCCATGATTATCATACGTGACCCTCATTCACAAGCTGGGGGGACGCTTCATGAAGACAGAGTCATACGAGTTGCCGTTGTTCAAACATAGTCCTGGGCAAATTGGAAAGCGAGAGTAGGAGTCGGAGAGAACACTAGCACCCAACCTAAATAGACATTTAGGTTGGGTGCTAGAAGCTTTTACATAAAATGCACTGAGTACCTTCTGTCATGGCTGCCATTTGATAGTGTCATTTTGCAGAGCCTGCGCTTCGTAAGCCCACAGTTGAGGGAAGAGGAGTCTACTTGTGCTCATTTTAGCAGGCTAGCTACCAGGCTGCCACAAGTGATTAAACCCTGCGATGTCTTTAATATTTACTTTGATGGATGAATACATGATTCTCCAGCTTGAACATGTTGGATCAAATCCTTCTACACGGATTGACGAGTATTGGCAGCAGATTTTTGACCAGAAGGAGGCTGACAACAAAAACGAATTCCCTCTCCTGACCAGGCTAGTGAAGGCGTTGCTTTGCATTCCACGTGTAAATGCAGATGTGGAAAGGGGCTTCAGTGAGAACCGCAGGGCTCGGTCGACGATATAAAATGTTAATGACATTAGGCACATCGTTTCGTTCTCCAATCGTTGTGAAAAAGATCAAGTCGCTTTAATGCGACACCAGAGGATTTGAGAGCACAGGGGTGAGACAACTGCGCATATTGTGCAGTTCTGATACAAACGTGTTTTCCTGCGCCGGGCTGCTCCAAAAGCTTGAAATACGCAAAAATTGCGCCAAACTGCTCCAAAACAGTCTGAGAGCCAAGGATTTTAATGCTCCCATCAGTTTCGGTGGGAAAATGCTTACTGACGGCATAATTTTCCAGCACCCCAAAAGTGATGCTGTTTGTAAAGGTTTACTCAATTGATCATTTAATAAAAAACCCGCATAAATTTTCCCCGAGATAGTCTTTTTGAAAGTCACAATGTCGGGTTGCACATGTTATATTCTGTGAGATTTTAAAGTCTTCCCATCCAAAACCATTGCAAAGTCCTAAAGAAAAAATACTTATGTGTACTGAGGCGACAAACTACTTGTCCAAGTTGAAAAAACTGCAATTTTCGGAGCGCCATATCTCCGGAACGACATCATGGGGCGCCACCATCTTGGTGTGGAGGAGGTTAGGAAACTTGGCTGCCGAGCGAAGCAGTTACTCGTGGTTCAGGCAGAATGCTCTTCGCCGATTTCTACCGTGGTTTTGGTTATGAGGGTGGCTGGGTTTACACTTAGTCGTTTGGTCTGTTGCGGGAAGTTGCGCGACTCTAAAGACGGGAGTTTATCAGAAACGTGGTGCCCGCGAATTCGCCGAGTTTCGGCCTTGAGTGTGAGGTGCGGTGCGTGCTTGAAGTGAAAGTTCAAACTCATTGCGGTGTTATAAAACGCTGAGTTATTGCTGCCTTTGACAGCGAGGTTGCGAGTGGCGGGAATGGGACGATCGACACTGTAGAAGAGGCGGCGCAGGCTACATCGCCGCAAAATGTTCAAGCAGTGTCCGATAGCGGGACAGGCTATTATTACACGCTAGTAATAATAGTTCATCTATCTGAAGTGAAATTTAATGCCAAGAGGGAGGGGGCTAAATGTACCAACATTATTCAAATTATGATCGTAGTGAACGTGCACATTGGGGATTGAAATGGGAGGGCTGGTGGGGTGCGACGACTGTCACCTCGCTTCGCGCAACTTTTGCCGTGGTTCTGTGCGTAAAGCCCAGTCTGAGATTACAAAAATAATAATTTCTGCATTCACACGATAATAAAAATGCTTTGTAATTGCTTAGTTTTTCAATTCGGTATTTCCAACGGCGCTTCACGGTATCTATGCATAGAGCCTCAGAATTTAAAAATCGTTTGTGAAAGGGTAGTGGAATAGAAAAAAACTTTTGTGAAATGCTGTTTTAGTGTTATGTACGTTCAAAACCGATTAAAAAGTGCACTTTTCTCCCCGGAGTTGCCAA
The DNA here is from genome assembly GCF_048455015.1 of Haemaphysalis longicornis. Lineage (NCBI taxonomy): Eukaryota > Metazoa > Arthropoda > Arachnida > Ixodida > Ixodidae > Haemaphysalis > Haemaphysalis longicornis. Next base: position 361,652,405 of record NW_027526203.1, on the reverse strand, counting down.
AAATGTGATTTTTTAGGCCCCTATAAGGTGACATAATAAATGTCCTTCTTCTGCTCCAAAACAAGGTTCTTCTGCTCCAAAATTGAGATTTCGCTGCTCCAGAAACTGCTCCCAAATCTGATTAAGCTGTCTCACCCCTGAGAGCAGTACGAACGTCGGGTGGAAACTAACAAGAGCGCATTGCAGTTGAAGAAGCTCAGGCAGCTAAGCAGCGGTGTCTTGACCCAGCCAAGGCTGTCCTAGTCACGATGGCCGAGACAGGCTCCGGCGTTAAATGGAGACCGAAAAAAAAAAAAAAAAAATGTTGGCGAACGGGGAGCATCTAATTAGCCACGGCATAAAGTCTAAGTTTCAGTGATGTTGAAAGTGAACAGTGTCTTCCAGATGGGGGTAAAACAAGAATGGCAGCAACACTGGACAAAATGGCACAAAAGAACACTTTGAACCAGTCACGATAGTTCTACTTTCATGCATATTTAGCCAGAGAAACATGGGTTTAGCACAAGGGTTTGTTTTGTTTCATTACGTGTTCTGCTTACTTAAACACGTTCAAAGGTGCTTTCAGTGGATCTAGATATGGTGGGTTTTATTGCCATGTAGCCGTTCTTAGCTTCACAATGTTTTAATGTTTTGCACGTACACCAAACTGTCCACATTAGGTGACTGTTTCGTTCATTATGCTTTTATGAAAAAGTTCTGTAGCCTACCGAATCAAATGCCCCCGATGGTCATTTTTAAAATAAATCTTCAAGCTCTTTCATGATCTGTTGGCTCATGCAGTGAATGCACACACTCGCACGGACTCTTTCGGTGCTTGTCTTACGACATTTCATAATCACTGTTAAAAGGCACCTGTGCGGCAGAAACTCATCTGCACCGTAGGCATATTACTTGGTTAAACATTTCTGTGTGCCCAGGATGCTGCTTTTCTGGCTCCTCCAGGTCATTTTCCTCCCCTTCTAGCAATATTTCTCAAATCTGAATGCTCGTTCTGCCTGCTCCAAAAGCTGCTCCAAAATGACTCGACCCAATCACATCACTGTAATGGTCATTAAAAAGTGATTACGACTCCCGCCCCCCCCCCCCCCCCCCTTCCCTTTAACTTATAACGAGGTTTTACTGTAATGAATTTGCTCTGATCGTGTTTGCAGTCCAGCCACAATCCCAACAGACAGCAAGCTTTTGCTGGAATCATGATGTTCAGTTGTCATGAACAGCGTCCCCTGTGCCTTTTTTTTTTTAATTAACAAATTTGCTGTTTATTATGTTTCTAAAAAAATGTGTACTTGTCAGGACCATGCTTGTCTCGATTTCAGAAAAGCCTGCTAGCTTGTTCTTCTCTCTTACCCTCGCAGGGCAATGGCACTAATGACAAGTGCATTTCTCGCGTGAACCTGCCAGATAAGTCCAACCACGTGATCACTTACGTGGCACCTGTGTCACCAGCGCCGTCCACGCCGTATGGCAGTGTCACACCCACGGTTGTCCCTGCATTTCCTGAGCGACAGCAGCACACCCACAACAGCTCGTTCGGTGAGCAGCATTTATGTGCTCCTTACTCACTGTTGCATCTTTCAGTGACTGTTCCATCTTCCATTAACTTACTGCTGTGGTATGAAGGTAGTAATTAAAAATGGAAGGAATTCAGCTGACCTCCAGCGCAGCGGCTTCTATTAGATGTTGCTTCTATCAGTAGCCAAGCGCACATTTAAAATCAACAGATGGTACACAGATGACTGGATCCTGTTTTGCTTTCTCCTAAACATCCGCAGCCTGACTGCATGCACTTTTTTGCACAGTAATGATAGTTGCCTTTGCGGTGTCACTATGATTAAAAAGTAGTCTGTCAAAATTTCCTAGGCCATGCCAAAAGTTCATAGGTCACAAAAATTCGAGGTACAAGCCATGCTGATACGTTTAATGCCAGAAAGCTGGAGAAAACACTTTCCTTTCTTATTGTTATAAAATAAGTTTGTCCGAGTTAAAACGTCAAGCTTTTGCTTCGAATTCTTTGGAGCCCAGGAACCTTTGGCGCAGCCTAGAAAATTTCGACCAAGACTGTACATAAGCATGGTTGGCCTCGAGCGCAGCCTTGATGGAAACTTTTTCAGAGCTTTAAGATCAAAACTGCCGCAAATACTCAGTTCCAGCACAGAGGGATCCTGATGTTTGATGAAATTCAAGTAAGGAAGGAAATATCTGTCAACTTGAAGTCAATGCTGTACACCGGTCTCAGTTGCTGCTAAAGAATGGTTGCCTGAATGGCAAGAATTCAATAATTCTCTAGTGCCTTGTTCACATTGTTTTGTTTTCATTTATACAGTTTAAAAAGCAGCAGCAGGCATTTTCGGGCTACAGTGAAACTAGAGCAACCACGCTGCACGCTAACCACCAATATCGGGTCATTCTTTGCATTCGCATTGCGTGAGAGCTGGGAAGGTAGGTGGCTTGGGTTTCTGGAAATACAAGAGGAAACGTTCACTTGATTCATGTCTGAATTCCCAATGGTCGCTCTAGGCACAAAAATAATTAGCTTGCGAGTAGTTTGCCATACAGCACATTGTGACTTGAGGGGGACGAAGGGCCGTCCAAACGTGATAACAAATGGATTTCTTGCACCTATAATTGGCTTGTTCCGTGCAGAAGACTTCTCCGCTTTTTATTTTATTCCACTGTGCACACACAGCCCAACGACAGTCTCTGCCATTCTCAACACTGTCTCTGCCGTTTTCACCCATTGTGCTGCCCTTCTGAAAAAAATGTCTTGGTGACTGCTGGGATGATGGGGCAGAGTAAGCCAGCTAAAAGCAGCCTTTCCACTGGCTTACTAGCTGGGTAAGCTCTCACAAGTAGTTCAAAGGCTGCTTTCTGGTGGCCTGATTTACAGTAAAAAAATGTGGTTCTTGCACACCTCTAATAACTAGTACACAAGTGCAAAAATTCTATGCCTTGTGTGATGGAGTAAGTCTCAATGTGAGTTATAATTATAATCAAGCAAAATGGGTGATGGCAAGAAAGTGATGGGGTAGGTGCTAACTCTCAGTGCTAATCTTTCCTTCTGTTGAGAGTTGTGCCTGTCCTGTCACCCCTGTCCATTAGTTGGAAGTGTGAACCAACTAGCTCAGCAATATATTTTATTGAGCTGTAATTACTTTGATTTATGCCATAATTTTCCACTGAAAGGTCGAATTGGTATTTCCAGCCACATTGTAATTAGAAGTTGTGTATGAAGAGCCCTATGTGCTGAGTGTCTTTGCAGATTTCATGTCTTTGTATATGAGTTACAAATTTGTATTTTGCCAGTGCAGGCTTCCACAGGACAGGGGCTGTTGTTTTGTTTGTTCTTTTCATCAGCGTTGATTTGAAGTGTTGTATAATATCCACATACTAGCCAACCTGTGTTCAGAGCCAGCCTTACCGCATTCAGCGCCCTGTGCAATATGCTGCCAATTCCCCCCCCCCCCCCCCCTCCGGCTGAATTACACGCTAGTGTACCACCACCTTGCGATGCCCACTTTAATACCTGGGATCATAAAATTCTGTGGCACACCTTTAGCACGTGGAGTAAGTCATAAAAATAGCAAATGCCTTACGGTCTTCACATATTGATTTACAGTAGACTCTCGATAAACGAAACTTCAAGGGACCGAAAAAATTAGTTCCGTTTAACAGGAGTTCCGTTTACCAAGATCAATGTATGAAAGCGCAAATTTATGTGCGTACACTATCAATACCATTTCATGGAACTCGAAGGATCAGAAGGTGAATGCAGCTGATAGTTTTTCAGAAAGCATGAAAACTAAAAGAGGTTTAGGCACAGCACTGACAAAGTTAATATGGCAACAATGAGTCCCTGAGCATCAAATGCATCAAATATGTTTGTTTGAGTCCTTGCAATGGCATCTTCACGGAGGCTAGAGGCCTCAACTTTGCGAGTGCTTACGAGCCACCGAATGTAGAAGACGGCAACGCGGTAATGAAGCGCGAATAGCACCACGATGGCACGAACGAGGGAATAGGAGCAGAGCCCTGTAATCTCGGCGTCTTAAATCGAGACCATACGACTGGAACAAGAACTGCGATGTTGCATTCATTGCGCTAACATGGCTGACCCTTTACGAGACGAGGCTTACGAGGAGGGAGGAAAAAAAAAACAATCCCGAAACAGCCGGAACCGTAAAAAGCTGATTCTCATGCCAATTGGTTTCACAAGAAGTTCCATTTCTGGTTCCGTTTAAACGGTGACGTGGAAACTTTAGTTCCGATTACCGAGAGTTTTTTTACGTTATCTGAATACAAAACCAACCAACTTACTGGCTACTGTTCCGTTTAAGCGGCAATTCCGTTTAAGCGATTTCCGTTTATCGAGATTCTACTGTAATACGGCTTATAATTTTCATACAAAAGCGTTTTCTCAGCAATGCATTTGTGTTTAGGGGTGAAGCTGACTTTTCGGTGTAAGCATGGTCTTTGTGGCTTTCTCGTATTTAGGGCTGCACAGTGAAGCATGTCCGTCTATGGAGGGAGTATGATTACAAAAAAAAAAAAAAAAAAGCTCTAACTCTTGTTTTATACAAACTATCCCGAAACCGAGTATATGACAATCAGCTGTTAAGAGGGCTCTAACATTGCGCCAAGTTTCCTTGCGTTTCAAAATTTCACAGTTCACAGTAAAGTTGAAAATATTGGGGAATTCCCTTCCGCTGACAATACATGGTAAAACCGACTGCCCATGTTTGTGCGCTGAAAACACGATGGGGTGCCTCCTTCTCGCTGGCCCCCTGTGCGACCACCCTGTGCGATCACCCTGGTCGCCCACCCCTAAGACCGGCACTCAACCTGTTAATTCTGGGGGTTATTCTCTGATTGACTTTTACTCATTGCACTTCTGCAAAGAAAGTGCTGCTAATCTTTAATTCGTACATAGTTAAGCACTATGCAAAGAGGGCATTTTAAGAGTGAATCAGGCTGAGAGCTCTCCTGCAGTGGTCATTTTACCCAGGAATGGGATGCGGTTGGCTGCTATCAAAAGGCAGAAGCGGGGCCAGCCAGCTTCCTGCATGCGTCTGTTTGAGTGTGCCACAGGTGCCCAGAAGAGGGCCCAGCACTGCTTCCCTATCCCCGCTTGGGGGTTCCCGCTGCTTCTCAGTCTCTGACGAGGAGGCCCCTTTTCCCCCATGTGCAGGCGAAGGACGGCTGGGCGGCGGGGCCTTCCAGCCCCCGCCCTTTGGGGAGAGCCCCCGGCCCACCAGCTCGTCCAGTTCCCGGTCGTCATACTCACCCAGCCAGAGCCCGCTGCTGGGCAGCAGCCGGCCCCTCGGGCTGCCGCCTCGCCACGGGGCCGCCTCTTCCGATGGCTCCCTCTACTCGCCCACCAGCAGCCCCCTGCAGGTATGGGGGGCTCGGCCAGCTGGCCCTGAGCCCGTCTGAGGAGACTCCACATTGGGGGGCCCCTAGAAATGTGCTCAGTATGTGCTGCCACACTAAGCCTAGCAGTTTACTCATTTCTGTGACATGGAAGGCTGCACAAGACCTCTTCTGTTTAGTAATCACACACTCAATGCATTTGCTGTGCCAACTTATTTTGCAGAGAGGAGGGCCATGTTGCAAGCAGCAGTGCCTGACATTGCCTTACGCATATTGCGCGGTTTTGATACGATTCCATTTTCCTACGCCAGGCTGCTCGAAAAGTATAAAAATTGCGAAAAATGCGTTAAACTGCTTCACAACAACCCAAAAAACAGGGATTTTGACGCTCACGTCGGTTTCAAAGAGGTAAAAGGCCGACTTGACAACATGATTTTGTGTAGGTGGTGCTGTTTTTAGGGGGGACGGGGGGACGAGATCTTGGTATCGTTGGGTCAGCCGAGCCCTCGTCTTCTGCCTTTCGGTCACCTCTTTTATTATTGCTCACCCACAAACGCACACTTGGCAGAAAAAGGAAGATGGCGAAACGAAGCAAATGATAGTATCCAAAGCGTGATTTGCTCTCCAGCCAGGTTCGCTGAAACGGCCTTTCCAATTGGGCTTTGCTATGGTAACAAATGACATTGCCGCCAGGCGAAGCGGCTGCTGCTTAGTTCAGTCGCTCGGTGCACTGTGCCTCTATTTTTCCTTGTTTAGGTTATGCAGTCAGCTGGTCATTTTATCTGTTCTGGTTACATTTGCCAAATTACAGGCTTGAAAGAGTTAATTGAAAACAATGTGGTGCCCATGACTTCACTGCAGTTTGTCCTTGAGTGTGGTGAGCACTGCCTGCGTCCGTAATCGGCATTCGCGAAGTGAACTTTTGCGCTCATTGCTATGTTTTGAAATGCTGAATTATTATAGCTGTGTTTGACAGGGAGCTCACGAGCTTCAGGTATAGAACAGTTGAATGCAAGTTGCAGCCCGCACTGCATCACCACAACGTGTTCAGGCAGCGCCCAGTAGCAGAACTGGTTGCTATTGCACACGGGTAATAATAATTACCGTATTTACTCGCATAATCCTCGCACTTTTTTTTTTTTTTTTTTTTTTTTTCGGAAAAGTCAATGCAAAGTTAGGGGTGCGAGAATTATGCGGGGAAAAAAAAAAAATCCGGTGCACAGTGTTGCCAATTTGCCTTATGCCGATCCCGCTAAATGTAGCGGTCGTTTTTTGTATAGGTAAGCTCAGTGTTGCCAACAGCAGCTATTTCTTTTTATTTTATTATTTACAACATAAACAGTCTCCCGTCGATCAGCGATCATGAAATTGCCGCCTTTGCTTTCTGGCGCGCGCCCTATCTCGTCGTATGTGCGTGCCCTACTCCAGTAACGCACGTTGAAGTCGGTGACGCCGAAGTGCCTGCCTGCGGCACGGTTGCCGTGTTCGATCGCGTACTCTTTCGCTTTCAATTTGAAAGCGGCAGTGTAGCTGGCGTTCCTCCCCATGGCGAAGCGGAACCAAGCACAAAACAATTAGATCAAAAAGTTCTCAAAACGGCAGCAAGCTATCCACCACTGACGCTAGTGACTCACTGACTGCTGCCGCTCAACGGCGGGACCACGACGGCGACACGACACGACACGAAACGTGCGCGAAACCGGCTCAAGGACAGTGTGAGTAGTGTTTTAGGGTGCCTGTTAGGGAGTAGCCATGCAGGTTGTTAGGGGGCCTGGATGGCCTTGGATACACAGCGCTCTCCTCCGAACGGAGAGGCGGCGGGGGAGGGCGCGCGTTGGAGAGCGCGTGCACCATGCGGGTTTCGCTAGCAGGCAACTTTCGCCGCTGCAAAGTTGGGGGTGCGAGGATTATGCGAGGAACCAAAAAATCCAAGTTTTCGTGGCTCACATTACAGGTGCGAGGATTACGCGAGTGCGAGGATTACGCGAGTAAATACGGTATGTATCTGAAGTGAAATTTAATGCCAGAAGCGAGGTGGGTAAGCATAGCAACGTGACTCAATTTACAATCTAGGGAATTGAAATGATGTGGTGCAACGATTGCCACCTTGCTTTGCACAACTTTTGCCATGCCTGTACACATTCGTACAACGATGTCTGGGATTACAAAAATAATAATTTCAGTATTCAAACAGTAAAAAAAAAAAAAAAAAAAAAACCTTATGATTGCAACATTTCTCAATTTGATATTTAACAGCACCTTACCTTATCTCTGCACACTGCCTCAATACAATTAGGATTGTAAGAAAGTAGTACAGTTTGTGCTTTGCGAGTACTTCTTACAAAAGTAATGCTCAACCGCATAACTGCAACCTTAGGCCCCTGTGAAGGGAACAGGCCAGTTTTAGAAAAGGTTTCTCAACACTAGATCATATTCATGTTATTAACCAAGTAATTTAAATATGTTCAGAGTATTATAAACCTTTGTACATGGCATTGATAGATTGTGAAAAAGCATTTGACTTACAGTGGTACTCTGTTAAAAACCACTTGCGCGAAATATGCAGTGTTATGTGCATTTTAACTGATTCGTAAGTGTTCTTGTACCCCAAACTTGCTACCAATTTGTTTTTATTTAAGCTCCTAAGACGATGCATTAAAGGGACCCTGCAACACGCTTTGAGCAGTGCAAATAAACCTACGCGACATTTAGATTATAGTGCCAGGAATACCCGAGCCAAATATTGCAAGTGCACGGGAAGCGGTAAGCATGCAAGTCGCTGTGAAAGACACGGAAAAACCAACCATGCTCTCATCAGTTGCCCTCATTATGCACCACTGGTGCCGCTGTAATTACGTCATTATAGCGGTGGCTGTCCTAGTGGTTGTTGCTGGTCAACTTCACGGTTTATTTCTCGCATTGCCTGTGACGATCTGCCATCGTCGACGCTGTGCATTAACCTCTTCTATGCCTGAACCTGTACGAACATTTTTGGTGTTTCTTTTGTGTTTTGAGTGTGCTCGGGTGCTCGAATGCTCGAGTGTGCTCGAATTCAAGACTTCCCTTTCAACCAGACCACTCGACAACAGACGTTTATTGCTTCAAAAATGCCCTACCAGCCTGAGCACGCGCTTGCAAGCGGGCAGGCATGCCTGCCTTTTTGCCTTTTTTGTTGCCCCAGACCGGAACTAGGCCCCTCCACGTTGTGGAGAAAAAGAGAAAACTCCCCAGCCTGTCGTATATCGAGGGCCGCCGAAGAGATCGCCATGAGCCAGTCTCCTCTCCGGGAGGGAGCGTACATCTTTCGTCGTGTAGTCCGCGGTCGAGTTGAGAGGGAATGATAATGCGCGATTTCTCATCGCGCATAGCTTCGGTAATAGGGAACGGATTTTTATAATTCCTGCAGGAGGCGATTGCTGAGACAATAGACTTTATTCCAAAATACATAACAAGTAGTCGGTGGTAAGTGCTGCATGGGCCCTTTAAATGTCGTTAACTGTTCCAAATCAAGGTTCTTCTGCTCCCAAAACTGCTCCTAAATCTGTTTCCGCTGTCTCACCCCTGTATGTACAAGGGTACTGATAGCCTGGAGCATGTGCCAGGGCTTCTGTGCTCTTCTGACTAAGCGCCGCCCCCGTGGGCCCTGTGCCCTTTGCCCTCCCTGCAGGGCCGGCACGTTTCCCTGGTGGAGGCCGTGTACTCCCCCTCGCAAAGCCCAAGCCAGGGCCGACATCGGTTGGCCGACGGCCTCTCTCCCACTGCGGCGCACCTGCGCAACCTTTCCGTGTCTCGCACGGGCACCAGTGCGGGGCCCTTCAGCTCAGCCAGCACCGAGCCCCCCTACCCATACCTCGTGGTGCAGCCCACGCCCGACACTCGATCCACAGGTGAGCCAGCCACCACAGCCCTCTTCCACCAGTGGAGAATGGTCACAGCCTCCTGCCCCTTTCACTGGCTAACGCTACTCACAAGGGGCATTTGTGCAGAATAAGAACACATGCTCTAATGCTCTGGGTGTTTTTTGTACTGCTGTTGTGTCCACTGGCAACGAACATGTCTGTCACGTGGAATTTGTTTTTTAATTTTAATTTTGCTATAATTTTGGTTTAACTGTACACTGTTACAAAAGTGCATCCTATTCCTCTAGAAAGGGGAATGCACTTTTGGAAACAAAGTACTAGTTATTACTGCGGTCTCTTGGGGAAAAAGTTATTTGACATCGCAGTTATCTCCTGCATCGTAGTTGTAAGAAAGGGATCATATGCAGGTACTGAATGAGCCTCACATGCAGCACTTGCATATGTTTCTTTCTCTTACATTGTTGTCTGCACCTTGAAACAAAGTATCAAATGCCAACAAACCTAGACACATGTTAGTGGCATGTTGCAGGGGCCTGTAAATAGCAACCCCCCCCCCCCCCCAAAAAAAAAAAAAAAAAAACTGCCCTCTTGATCTTCTCAACATGCGGAGCTCCCCCGTTGCAAAGAAATTCTCATGCTTCCCACCATGTTGTGCATAGCTTGGAGGCAAAATTTTGGGCTGCTTGTCCAATGCAGATGAAACCTGCTAGGTTTATTTTATGCAGTGCCATTTGCACCTTTGCAAAAGGTCATTGTTCTGCTGCTATTGCAGTGGCGCCAGTGTGTACCTGACCTTTATACTTTTCCGGCAGTTATGAAGGGAAAGGCGAGCCCTGCTATGTAGTTTCTGTAGTTCATCATATGTTCTAATCAAATTCATTTTCCCACTTATGAATGCAGTCACCCTTTTCTTCTTCTTTTTGTCTCTGTGATCTCCTGAACAGCTTGCATTTAAAGTTTTACTCGGTAAAAATGTTGATCTTGCATGGATCAGTTTAGAGGACCTAATTGTTGAAACATACAAAAAGTTCATTCATTTTTTATGCATTAGATAAATACAGAAAGGTCTGGGAAGTGCATCTGTCAAAAACAATCCATGTTTAATGCTGTTAGAATGAAACAGCCATCGAAGCGCCTGTTAATTTTTTCATCATCAGTGTACTTTAAACGTGTGACAGTTTGCCACTCAAAAAGACTGCTAGGTAGAAAAAAAAAAACAGCCCTATACTCGGGAACAACTTTCTGTGGAAATGCAGTCAAGGCTACAGAGCCGAGCCACGCCGTTCACGTTTAGGCATAGAAGAGGTTTGTGCACAGCGCCGACAACGATAAATCATCACAGGAAATGCGAGAAATAAACTGTGAAGTTGACCAGCAACAGCCAGTGGGACAGCCACCGCTGTAAGGATGTAATTACAGCGGTGCCGGTAGTGCATAATGAGGAAAATTGAAGAGAGCACAGTTGGTTTTTCCGCGTCTTTCACTGTGATTTGCGTGCTTACGGCATCACATGCACTTATAATTATTCACTGAGTTTAACCTAAGCAATGCGGACCGGGATATATCTCATCCGGATATATCGAATTATTGTCTATATCGAACAGTCTAAACGTCCCCTTGGAAATCGCATACAAATGTGTGGCGCTGTTGTAAGATCACGGGCCGATTCAATATATTGAACGCCGCACTGCAAGTGCCCCTGCAAGTGCGCCTCTCCTGATGGGATGTAGGCAATGATGACTGCTCACAGGTGCTGCTGCACTTGGTGAGAAGGAGGCAGTGGTAGTGGCGGCAGCGGCAGCGCACTGCTTTGATGGCCTTCAACACCTGCTCGCACGCTGGCACGGGGAGCCGCCCCATTGTAGCTAGAACGTGGGGAGGGATTGGGTGTGGAAGGAAAACCGGCAAAAGGCGCTCGGTTCTGTGCTTTAGCTGCTAGCAGTGGTGGCTCGCGATGCAGCGTGATGCACGTTTGTCTTGTCTGCGGCACGCATTTTGGAGCCATGGTCGCGAAAAAAATGGAAAAATTTGGATTTAGCAATGAACGTGGGCATCATTTGATGGGTACAGGCGGGTGAAAAAAGATGCCAGTTGTGGAGTTATTTGAAATTCTTCACAGCATTTTCAAGCGCAATATTGTGCATCAAACCTGACGTAAAGGCGAAGGCAACATGGCCACGGCCCGTCCGGGCTGGAGCTTGTCGTGTGCAAAGGGCTTCGTTGCGCCACTTCAAACGAGAGGTGTTCGGATACCGAAGATGACGGCGCTGAGTGCCTTCAGTATGAATTTAGAGAGCTTTCAGCATTCCTATGCTCCATTCCGAATGACACAACAGCGCACAAGTTCATAAGTAATGACAACGATGTGCAGGCTGTGGTGGACGTCACCGATGCCGAAGAAGCGGGCCCTGACGACATTACAAAGCCCCTACTGCCGCCGAGCTTGCGTCAGTGGTCAGATTCGCCAGTGTTGTGGCCTCATTTGGATGGCGTTAATAAGCTTGAAGACAGTTTGGGGAACTTTATGACGAAGAAGATGAAGCAAGCGAAGCTCGCAGACTTTCTTCATGTTAAATAAAATGCAGTAGTCGCCACAATGTGGTTGGAAGTTTCCGTGCTTTGAGGAACAAATCAGTAGGCTACCGCTTGTGACAATCTCGGCAAGCTGTCAGTGATGTTTGGAGTTATCAGATAATCTTCATATAGTCACATTTTATATTTCGAATTATTGATATATCAAACTATTTTGCGATCCCCTTGGAGTTCGATATATCTGGGTTCGAGTGTCGTTCTTATTTTTGAGGCTTACGAGCAGCTGAGTGGGCCGCCTAGAGGCGTTTGGCCTTACCGCTATGGCAGATATTTGATTGCCGCTTTCATGAGGCCGAATGACTTCAAAGTTTAGAAATGTTTGATTTTATTGTATGTATGCTTTGCTATTTGACTACGGTCGATTTTGATCTTACGGGTTGCTCTTGCTAGCACCTTATACTTAACACTGTTGCAGTACTAACTTATTTGCGTTCCTACATGCCCTGTTAAACAAAAAAAGACTCGAGGAAGAACGATCAATGATGGATGTACTCTGTATATCACGCCTGGTTCAACGGTGAAATAGTGTTGTGTTTGTTTTTAACCCCTTCCCCCCCCTATGTAATGCCCATCACGGGCCCTTAGGGTACTAAAATAAATAAAATAAAAATATACTGCCATTTTCAGCCACACGATCAGTTCCTTTCGTGCATGTGGAACTTCATTTGGGGCTTGAAGGTCATTTGTGAGAACGGGAACAAGCAGTAGCTCAAGCACCTGCGCCGCTTCACAGCAGCCGCCATGTTGCCACTGCCGCCGCAACGCGTAGGTGGCATCTGCGGCCGCATCAGTGCGTCCATAGTGTGTGCGGCGTGTTTTCGTGTGAAAAGCAAAACACACCACGCCCGACTAAGCACTACGACGACTGAAAGCTGGCTCGCCCTCGTTGCGGTGACAGCGAAGTTGCAGGAGTCGTCAAACTCGGACGCCCGCAGGTGATCGGTGAGGCTACTGGTATCGTGTGACCTCTCGCCTCAAGATCTCAGTGGCGCTCCCACAAGAGTCAGAGTAGTCAGAGGCGCTCCGAGTTGGAGGACGACGCTCCGAGATGGCCACCCGAACATCCTTCAAATGCTTGACTTCGACCACACGAATGCACAGCCAGTTTTCAGAGCACTCCAGAGCACTCAAATGTGACTACCCGAATACAGCATAAAAATGAGTTTCAAGGACCGTGTGTGTGTGCACCTGCACTGGCCAAAGCGGCAGTCTTATGTCACCAGTGCATTGATAAAATTCAATTTCTGCTGTCTGCTGGCACAGAAATAAACAAAACTTCTCAAAGAGGTGATAATCTGAAATTACAATTTTTTTGATAAAAATCATAGCTGACACATCTCCTTGAGACCCTATCTACGGGGTTTATAACATGAGAAATTGGAGATTGTGGCCCACTTTGGCTTTTGAGGAACACAATGTCAGCACATTGTGTTAGTGTCCTCATAGTGTATTTACTTAAAGAAGGCACAAGTTCATGCATAGACCATCTTTAAATAAAGGCTGCTACTGGTGATGATGACAGAAATAATCAACTTCATTCCGTAGCACAGTGGGTATTGCACTATATCTCTAACAGCTCCAAATGCCTTCTTTGCCGGTTTGTGTGCCTGTCCGGCTCTTCCTTGCTGGGCCAGAGACGGAGAGCGTGTGCTTGTGTTGCTTGCAGCTTCGAGTGCCTCGGTGGCCTCAAGTGCCTCGGACGAGTCGAACGCCTCTGACCTGTCCAGCCCCACTCGGCGCCCTTCGGCCGAAGGGGGAGTCGGGGGTGGCGACCCACTCGGGGCCCTCGGGGGTGCCGACGCTCCGGGCGGGGTGTCGCGACAGCAGCTGCTCAGCGGGCCCTGCCCCATCTGCGGGGACCGCATCTCGGGCTTTCACTATGGCATCTTCTCCTGCGAGAGCTGCAAGGGCTTCTTCAAGCGCACTGTGCAGAACAAGAAGCACTACGTCTGCCTCCGAGGGGCTGCCTGCCCCGTCTCTGTGGCCACGCGCAAGAAATGCCCGGCCTGCCGCTTTGACAAGTGCCTCCGGACCGGCATGAAGCTTGAAGGTGCCCGCCACTTTTTGTTTTTGGCGCTCACTGTGCATTCAGCCTGTGCATTGCTGCGTTCAGCCTACTGCTGAAGAGAGTTTCACGCACCCCTCATGTGGATGCTGACCTGATAACTGCTGCGAACTAGTGTGGCAATCTCTGAAGGTCAAGTGAAGGTCTGGAGGTCAGGCTTGTTGTAACTCTTTTTTGCTACTGTGGCCTTGCTCACTCATTAGCATCCACCTGGAAAGGCACTGCTGCACTGCAGTGCGATGCAGTCTCCGTGACGCTCTGTGCACCTGTTATCCTCTTTATAGTAATTAGTTTGCAAATGGTGTGAATGAAGCTAGTGCAGTGCACTCTGTATGACAACTACGTTGGGTCATGTCTAGTGCAAAAAGCCGTGCGGAAATAATTACACGTGCCCAGGATCCACCTTATTGTGCTAACACTGTTCGTATGTTGCCGTGCAGCCATTCGGGAAGACCGGACCAGGGGCGGCAGAAGCACGTATCAGTGCTCTTACTCGCTGCCATCTCAGCTGCTTGGTGGTGACTCTCGACTGGCCTCAGAATCCGGTGACTTGCCTCTGGAGCCTATACCACTGCTGCAGAAAGGTCTCATTCTGTCGTAGTCAACCTTAGCCTACCTCTGTGTTTGACTTTCTGCTCTAATGTGAAATGATCTGTTATTCCGGTGAGCCATTAGTCGATGTGGTGTTCACTTGTTTTTGTTGGGATGTTCTTCGTACTGTGTGTTCATTGTACTGGCTGTGCTTGTTATGAATGCTTGTTTATTAGGAATAAGGAGTGCATAATCATCACAGTTCGTGTGATGTCAGCGACACTGCTTCCTTAAATTAAGGAGGGGGGGGATTTCAGAATGGTCAAAAATCGCGAAAAAATGCATTTTGCGAAAAACACATTTTTGAAGTCTTTGTACCTTCAAGCACCTACTCTAAAAGTTTCACCGCTGAATTTGGTTGGGAATAATCTCAAAATAGACTTTAAAAACGCAGCGGGTGCCGCAAAACGCCGAAAACCAGGATAAAAAAGCTTGAACTTCACACGCGTGCCACACTCGAAGCAGACTGCCGGCAGCGGCCATCTTCGGCTCGCTTTGTAGCTGCTTTCTTAGCGTATTTTGCGCTATCTCAAAATGCCGTTGCATGAGGAGAACGAGGGTTACCGCCGATTTTGCGAAGGTACCCGCCGCGGTGGCTCAGTGGCTAAGGCATTGCGCTACTGAGCACGAGGTCACGGGTTCGATTCCCGGCCGCGGCAGCCGCTTTTCTGATGGAGGCGAAAAGCAAAAACGCCTGTGTGTTCGAGATTTCGGCGCACGTTAAAGATCCCCAGGTGGTCAAAATTAATCCGAAGACCTCCACTACGGCGCGCCTCATCGCCTGCGTTGCGTCGGCGCGTTAAACCCTACAATCAATCAATCGATTTTGCGAAGGTAGTTTTCGAGCCGCTGATTGGCAGGAGCACGAGCGCTCGAGTCAAGCCCCCCATTTCACATCTGATTGGCTAACGAAATTGAGCCGCCATTGTCCCCCCCCCCGTTTTGCTTTTGCAGGCGCACGTTCGCCGCTGCAGTACTTTCGATTTTGGTGCGTTTTCTTTGTCGTTAGTGACTGTGATTCTGTCACAACATATTTTTGTCTTGAGCCGCAATGCTTGGAGACCTTTGCCTCAATGAATTACACGCTACAAGCGTACGAAAAGAAACACGCCGTAGGTGGCGGTGCTGAGACCGCCTGTCACGTACGAATCTGGTCCGAGAAGCACCACGAGGAAACGTCCAGATTTAGTTAGCTGTTGTGCTCTGGTCTTGTTTGTGAAAAAAAGTCTGCAGCGCAATATGTTTGTGCTTTTCTTTATTTTGCATAGACGTTGAAAGAAGTGAAAAGTGGGAAGTATCGTTTGTGAAGTTCAGCAAGAAGTGCAGTTTTCCAGCGCTGTTTACAAAGGTTTTTCATAACAAGCATAGAGCTTTTCTGGTAATTTTTGTGGTGCAATCGCATATACTTGTTTTTTTTTTTTTTTTTTTTTTTTTTTTTTTTTTTTTTTCCTGGGGGATCAGAGTGACACGGCACTTTTTATATTGTGGCTATGCTGCAGCAAGAGTTAGAAACTAAAGGTGCATTTTTCTCTATCTTATTTTGCGACGTCATGCTCTGCCTTATGAAGTGTTTCATTATCTGGCTTTTGACCTAGGATGATAAGACTGGTATCATTTCATTTGCAATAAATAGATCTAGCAGGTGATGCTATTTTTATTACTGTCATTGCTCGCCTATTCGCAAAAAGGAGTAAAGATGAGATAATTTTATACAAATTGTTGATATTAAATGTCCACCTCTTTCATGCATTGCAAAAAGAGTCTTCGAAATGAATAAAAATAGCATAGCCTGGCAGAGTAGACCTTTGGCATTATATCCATATAAATCATTATTGAGTTTGATCAAGCGAAATCGCTCAAAACACCCGTAAGGAATGGCTCACTAACTAAATTTAAAAGCATTGCATTTTTTAAACAAATATAGCTATGTTAAAACCTATTACATGTTTGATGTCTGTAAAAACCTCATGAAGAGTGCCAGTTTTCGTCCAGCTGGTACAAAAAATTAAAAAAATTGTCTAAAGACGTACCTCCCCCCTTAAAGGGGGGGTGGGTGTTTAGATGCGGTGGGTCTTTAGATCCTAGCCCAAGAGCAACATTACAAAACTCAACATTGCAACTCAACATTTTGGTGAACTTCACAAACGGTACTTCCCACTTTTCACTTCTTTCAACGTCTATGCAAACTAAACAGGGGTGGAACTGCTGCGCCAATTGCGCCATTGTGCGCCAAATTGCCCTGCTGTGCCAAGTTGCGCAGAAACGGCAATTTGCGTGACTATTGCCCATTGAGAGCATACAACGCCAAATTTAGCCGAATCTTGTCGTTGTCCGGGCCACACTGAGCGCTGGCTACACAATAGACGCAGCCGCATCCACGCCGCATCCATAGTCATGGCAGTTCAGTGCACTCATGGTTCCCTCATGGAGTTTATCGCAGCGTTGTTATCACCGCGGCTTTCCGGGAAGGCTGTCACCAGCATGAGTAAAAGTACTTTGAACAGTTATCTAGTGTTATAACTTGAGACATGGCCTCTGGAATTTGCAGCTGCTCGAAGTAAGACGAACGACCCCTTCGCACATCCTTCGCATCTGTAGTTTTTTTTTTTATTATTATTATTGCGCGAGTACGCAGTTACTGTGGTGATTGAAGCCTACTTTTTCGGGACCTGCACGAACTTTTTTAAGCACAAATGTAGGAAAGCTTGCACTCGCGCGCAAGACGTGAATCGTGAAGCTGTTGCCGGCGAGCATTGACGGACACAGTTATTTTCAATAGCACGCCGTGCCTCTCGGATCGCGGTCACTTCCTCGGCCAGTAACAATGTTCAGCTTCGCTGTTAATAACGGCCCTTTTGCATCAGAAGTTTCCTCGGCCAGTGACTTATGGCCAGTAACAACAGCTCCGCTGTTAATAACGGCCATTTGCATCAGAAATTTATTTGAAGCCAAATTTTTTGCGCTGCTTTAATGAAAGAAGTGGTGGGGAGCTAAAACAGTTGCGTGCACCGCGCCACACAGCCGCCGTACTCGTTCGCGCGCGCGGACGAGGCCCGACTCGATCGCGAAAGCGGGCGTCTTGATGGGATGCCGTGCCTGCTTTCGCCTTCGCATCTACCACGAAATGAGGCGTCGTGAAATCGCCATCTTCGTTCGCTGCCTGCCTTTGCCTGCCTATGATGCCTGCCGTCTCGGTCGGCGCGGCGGCGGCAGCTTGCTGCGAAAACGGCATCATATTGTACGGCGCCCGTCTTCGTTTTGAGGCCTATCGAATCGATACGATGCACACTCGGCGAGAGCTGCGCGGGTAAGGCACGTTCACGACGCCTGATTTCACGGTCGAGGCGACGGCGGCAGCGTTCATGTCGGACTTTGCCGGCGCGCGAACGAGTACGGCAGCGGGGCGGCGCACTCACGCAACTGTTTTAGCTCGAAACTACTTTACCAAAAAATAAAAAAAAAGTGTTGATTATTGTACAAATAAAAGCCAAAGAGTCGCTAGATTTAAAGAATTGGCAAAAAGCAGGTTTCAGTCCCGAGTAAAGGGTAATATCATGGTGCCAGCTCCTGTTTGATAGCCGCATTATTTAAGGCCATCAGTGTGCTCCGAAATAGCCCCTCAATTGCTCCAAACCTGCTCCGAAATGGGATTTTTGCTGCTCCCGTGCCTGCTCCAAAAGGCTAGACCCTGCTTCCACCCCTGACTAAAGAAAAGCAGAAACGTGTTGTGCTGCAGACTTTTTTTTTTTTTTTTTTTTCACAAATAAGACCAGAGAACAACAACTAACTAAATCAGGACGTTTCCTCGCGGCGATCTCGGCACCGCCGTCTACGCCGTGTTTAGTCGTTTTTTCGTACGCTTGCAGCATGTAATTCGTTGAAACAAAGGTCTCCAAGCATTGCGGCCCAAGACAAAAATATGTTGTGACAGAATCACTGTCACAAACGCCAGAGGAAATGCACCCGAATCGAAAATACTGCGGCGGCGAAAAAAAATGGGCCGTAATTTTTGCGCTGTGATGTTCATTGCTCCACCAGCGAGTTCGCAAAATGTGTGCAGACTGACACTGACGCGCTGGTGAGTTCTCGTTGGCATGGTGTTGCCATCAGCGCATACTGCTTGCGTACACAGTCCCCGAATCAGCCGACCCTCGGCCTGGTGCGAACACGCCTCTTACGATACAGGCACAAAAACCGGGCAAGCTCCAAAGGTGGGGGGAAAGCGCATCGCATTTCAGCGTCTCCGGTGATGCGGAGGGTGTTCATCCACTGCGTACGCCTCGGCTAGCGATTGTTACGATCCCAAGCCATGCTAGCATGCATGCATATAAGCTAGCACGCAAAGGAGCTAGCATGCATGCATGTAACCACACCACTGGCCAGTGTGGCCACCTGAAAAACTGGGCTAGGTCTAACCACGTGCGCAGACAAGGCACGGGGGCTGAGAAATTCTTCGCACGTGTGAACGCAAGTAACTTTTGCCTGCAAACAGCCATGCCTGATCCTGTAGAGTAGTCTGTTAGGGGAAACACTTCTTTTAATAGCTTTGTGAGGTGAAACTTTGACTTTTGTGAATTAATTGGCCGTTCAATTTGTATTTAGAGAGTGTTCTGACAAAAGAGTGGCATGTAGAAATGAACTAGAATGTCCGTGGTCTGTAATAGCATGGCTCAAAGGAAAGCTATATTGCATTTTGAATTAAAGTTACAGCTTTCGAGAGAAAAAAATTTAAATGGAGTTCTTTTTTACGGTCGAAGCTGCAACTTCTAAAATTGGGGCTGCCAATTCAAGTAAACTCATATCGTCAACAAAGCTAAAGGGTCTTGTTTGAGGTGGAATTAAAGATAATGGAATAAGGCTTGAATATAAAAAAATTGGCGCAGTTTGCACTAGTGGTGCAAAGCTGGAGAAACAGCAGAGCTGGCGGCCCCTCTCCCTTCGTCGGAAACCCGCCTGTTGTACCTCACATGGATTCCGAACTTGCGGCTGAAAGTTCTCCATGACCGGCAGGCCCGGACCGTTTTGTCCACAGGCTTTCTTATCTCTCCCAAAGTGGACCACATTAGCACCCGCTAGAACCCGTGGCCAATTCCAAAGCCAACGTCAACGCTACGTACCCAAAGGAAATGCTGTGCGCCCGGAATGCATGGATAGCTTAATCGGATAGACGCTGGTTTCATAACGCAAGGGACCCAGGTTCGATTCCAACCATAAAAAAAGTGTTTTTTAAATTGGCTGCACATGTTATTGTTCCCTGCCGCTGCTAACTCTGTACCGGTCGGTTCTTTGGGGTGAACCAGTGGTTAGGTTGCCAGTTTCATGGTGTAAAGGTCCCGGGTTTGATTTCCAGGACCTCCCTAACCACTTTTTTTTTTCTTTTTTTAAGGCTTAAATGGCTCTAACTTTTTTATATTCAGTTAATAGTATAAGACCACACACGGCAATCTTCAGTATGCAGCGAAAAATTGGCTAAGTGGCACTTTGGACTAACTTTTCAAGCACAGGGGTAATGAGCAGTTGTTTTCTCTCTCGTGTGTTTGCCAATTGTACATTAACCTATTCGTTTACAGAAGGGGGAGGGGGGGGAGATGCAGGCGAAACCACTTCAAAAAAACTTCTGATGAGTCCTGACCATTTTGCTGCAGCATGTGCAAAAGGAATGAGCTGTTGCTTGCCAGGTGGTGAGTGCTGCAATTCCCTTGTGTGCAGAGTCCCGCAGCCTCTCATCCGGGTCTCCTCTGGAGGGCTCCCCGCAACCCTTCGGCGGCCAGCAGCAGCCACCTGTGGTGCCATCCCTGGTGCAGGAGATCGTCTCGGTCGAGCATCTCTGGCACTACACAGACAGGGAGATCAGCCGGTACGCAGTGAAGGCCTGCTACAAATTTTTGAGGGCAGTGAGGGATGACTTAGGTGGTAGTTAAGAAAGCGTGCGTGGGTTAATACAGTCTACGCTCGTTACATCGGATCCCGCAACAACGGGCTTTCGGTTACAACAGACCATTTCTGTTGGTTTGTCTGGTCCCTATGCATTTTAAATGGAGTCCACTCCGCTCATAACGGACCCAGCTAGAGCAGACTGTCGGCTACAACAGACTAAATTTTAGGCGAAAGTTGTTTCAACTGAATATTTAGGCGGACTTCCATGGGGCCGGCACCCGATATGCTTTTTCTTTGTTTAGTTTGGCAAGAAAACTGTTTGTCTGGCTACATTGCTGGCAGCTGGGTTGTTGGCGCATCGAAGTCAAGCCAGTGCCAGTGGCTTTTTTTTTTTTGTTGTTGTGCGACCAGCGGCATGAGCGGCAGGGTAGCTGATTTCACTGTCGGATAAATTAAGGGGGGACGAGGGTCTTAAAACTAACTTTTTTATTTATGGGTAGAAACTTACGAAAATTTGCACACGGATGTGCTTTTCTCTGTAGATTTCAAATATGCAATTATATTTGAGCTGGTGCTGTTAGTTCAAAAGTTATAATACAAAGTCTAAACCGCAATTAGGTAATTTCTTACGCAGCTTTAATGAACTTTCGCATTGCATTTTGTCGCTTTTAATTACATGAATGGATAGCCAGAGAGTTCCCATACCCGATGACATTCTTCGTTTTTCTCTAAAGTCACGGCATCCTAAAAAAATATGTCAAGTACAAAAAATGGCAGTATTGGATATTTTGGCTCATCAAAATAACTGCAAGTCATTATTTATGCGTAGCCTAAACAGAAAAACTAAGAATGTCATCGGCTGCCTCAGGCTGTACTGAAAAAAATGGTACCAAGATTGACCTTGTGAAGCAAAAAGAAGTTTCCAAAAAGCTGCGTAAGGCTGAGGGAAGTGTCCAAAAATATGAAACTGAGAAAACTGCATTTGAAGTTTGGCCATGTGTTATGAGATGAACCGTCAGTAGTGTAGCTTCAAATTTTCCCAGTAACAAAGACATGTTCTTCCCATTTTCAAATCTGTCTTTGGATTCCAAAAATGTCAACTAGAACTGGAGATACAAAAGGCCAAGTAACGGACCCCATCAGGAATTTAGCAAAATTTATCGACTTCGAATCGGTTGGCATTTTGTTAGCGTTGTGAAATCTGGTGGTGTCTTGCTGGCGTCGTGAAAACTGCAACAGTCCTTCGTGAAGTGCCATCATCTATTACAGTGCACTGTGGTACCCAGAATATTGTGTACGGCAAAAGTATGGGGGTGAAACTTGCTTTAGGTGCCCCCTTTTTTTGTTCTTTGGTGAGGCTATTTCATTCGCTGTTTTTATGCTGGAAGTTTGAGAGGATACAGGGGTGGGACACTGCGCAGTGCGTTTTCCGCAAATGCATCATGTTGTTGGCCCTCAAAAGAGTCTTTTGGGGAAAATAAATGTAGCCGAAAGGCAAACTTTCTTGACCTATGGGGATAAACCCATAGACGCCTTTTTCCTTCAAGCCGTGCATGGTGCGGCTATCTCCATCGGACATCACGGTTGTGTACCGCAGCCCATTCTTGAAGAGCGAGCGCTTGAACGTTATCAGGGCTGCCTCTACCTCCATGCGTCCTGCACCACAGTCAATGTTTCGCTGACACTCATGGTCTGCCAGCCAATCTTCGTAGCCCTCATCTGAAGCTTTGGGTCCGATGGCGCAACCTAAGCGAAAGTTAGAGAGGACTACATGATCAATCACCAAGCCGGTGTACACTTCAATGATGCAGCCCACTCCAATGTGTGACAACCGTCCCCTTGTCATCCACGTGCCATCAAACATCACATCTATGTTGTTTGGCGGCTGACCAAGGTCCGAGTACAAGTCCTTGATGGCACGCACACTATCAGCTTCAGAGGCTGCTGCAGTGTCCTCGCAAACCTGAACCACTTCCCTCAAGTGCGCTTGGAATGTCTTGTGGTGCAGGCCTCTGTGGGACAAGTTCATACCAGCACAAAAATCTGACAGAGCAGTCACCCCCTTCCCGATGCTTTGAATACTTTTCAAAGCCCTCATATTCACTTCAAAAAGAGTGATATTGCCAGATCCTTCGGTCCTTGGCGAGGAAAAACGTTCCACACGGTGTTCATAAACCGAGCACGTCACCTCGAGCTTCACGGCGAGGCCGTACTGCCGGTCAGGCTTCCTCAAATCCAGCGCCGCCAGCCCGCACTTGCCGCACCTGACGTGCGCAAAAAGGTCCTTCAGCATTGCAAAATCCACTAAGACAAAATCTGTGCCGGATTCTTCCTCTGAGTGCGCCAAATCCACTTCAAGGAGGTCGAATTTCCGCTGCGTTGCTGACTTGGTCTCCATTCCGCGCTTGACCTCGTCCGCGTGTTCCGTACGCGCGGCGATCTCCTCTGCCGTGTAATACCTCGTGTCAAGCCGGCAGGACGTGCTTGGACCAGGTATGGATTCCGGAGGTGGTTGGTCAGGCGATGGGGCAGGCGAGGCAATACGAGGCGGCGAACGATTCTCATCCGGCGGAGTCGAGCGGCCCGGAGTCGCACCACGCGACCTTGGGATAGGCGGACGACGCTTTCGCTTCCCGTGCGCATGATTCAAACGTACGTCTCCTGGCATCATTCACGAAAGTACGCGATGGAAGAATTAAAAGGAACTGTAAAAAAAAACTGCTCTAAGCGAGCGCTGCGCCAGAAGAGCGGACTCCGTCAGACGTGCGTAGCAGACGCCATGATGGCGACCGCCATGACTGCAGTCACGCCGACCAATGGGAGGGGTCGTATGGCGAACTCAAACCGCGCGCGCCCGCTCTAGCCAATCGGCGGCCGAGAAGGTGCCTTCGGAAAACTGGCAAGGGCGGTCGTTCTACTCAAGCGACGCCATTTTGAGATATCGCAAAATGCGCACAAAGAAACAAGCTTCAAAACAAGACCAAGATGGCGGCGATCGGTCGGCTGCTTCGCCCGCGGGGCGCGCGGGAATTTGAAGCAACTTTTGCCCAATTCGGGGCATTTCGTGGCCCTCGAGGCGTTTCAAAACATGATTTTAGAGTATTTCCCGATGGAATTTCGCGTTGATATTTTGAAGGCAGGTGCTTGAAGGTACAATAATTCCAAAAATTGGATTTTCTCAAAATCGATATTTTGGCCATTTTTGACCATTCTAAGACCCGCGTCCCCCCTTAAAGGGATCCTGCAACACTTCCAACCGACTATTTGGAATGCATGTTTGGATAAAGTCTATTGTCTCAGGAATCTCCTCCCGCAAGAATTATTAAAATCCGTTCAGTATCACCGTAGATACGCGCGATGAAAAATCGCGCATAATCGTTCCCTCTCAACTCAGCGTGTTCTACGCGGCCAAGGCTGCGCGCTCTCTCCCGGAGAGGGGGGAGCCTCGTGACGTTCTCTTTGGGAGCCTTTGATATGTCATGGGCCGGCAGGTTTTCTCTTTATCTCGGCAACGCGGAGTCGCTCGTTTCCGGTGCGGAAGGAGCAGTGCGGCAATTCAGGCATAGTTGCCTTCATGTGGGTTATCCGACTGTTGTGTTTTCGGATACCTGCTTTTGCTACCGTGCGTTTCGTCGTGCAATGGACTCAGCTCTGCGAGCGTGGCTCGATGCGGCGAGCGCAGACATGGGTTTCGACCCGTATGCGGACACTCCTCGCCACAAAGTCAGGAAAAGAGCCGGCGGCGGTCGCCCGGAGCCACCCCACCAGGCCAATGACGACATGCGGTGGTGCTTCGTTGGCGAAGTGGCGCCCACAAACGTAAATGTATCGCCGAGCATCCGACGGCGTTAGTCCGATGAGCCGCAACCAAATTTGCCGCGGCTCTGGTTCTTGGGGCACCAAATGCTTGTTCCGGTCTCTATCGCTGTCTCCACAGCCAACGACGGAACACCGTTTGCGCCTATCCTTTTCACTGCTCATTGCAAGCGCACTCACGGTGTACAGTGTACTCACGGCACAACCGCGGGAACGTTCACAGCCACAGTACGCGCCGTCGACGGAACTCCGTTTGCTCGAAACAGGGCAACTCATACGCTCGCAAGCGCTTGCGCAGACTCGATCTGCGCCATTTTTCGAACCACAAACACCAAGCAGGTTGTCAGAGGTTGCGGCCTAGATGAGTTCAG